>NC_137026.1:20622126-21304614 GCF_032717465.1 Coenobita brevimanus
CTGGACACGCAGCAGGTGATGCCCAGGAAAATACGGGTATACAGTGACTCTAATAAAGCTAGTGCCGTGAACAGTCAAGATAGAAGTGCACAGTGATAAGGACAGAGTGAAGGCCCAAATAATATATACAGTAAGTGACTAAAGTTACCCATAGTGTATGGAGACCCGATACTTGGCAGAGTAGAAAGGATCAATAATTATATGCAGGAGAACTTATAGAAATCGTGGGTTAAGATCAGTGGTGTGCGGGAATCATCAAAAACCTGTGAACTAGTGTTATTGTGACTAAGTGACTTCCCCGAGTGTCGCGACCCGCACCCTACCCACTTACGGTAATATTCATTCCCCCAACTCTTGGTCACGTCCTCTCTTGGTGTATCGAACTTAATATATAAAACGCCATCTCTGCCTAGGAACAGTATACGGGTATTGTAATATTAAAACCCAATATTCATATATAAGTGAAGAGTGACATATTTTGAGTGTAACTATAATCATTTGTATTGAAGGCTAACTCTGTGTTTCCTGTCTCCAAACATATCCAATATCTCTCTGTGTATATTGTAACGGTGTAGGAATTAAGACAATAGATGTGTTAAGGTGTACTGCCTGGTTTTTATGTCCTGTTCCTTTGTGGGTGCTTTACTTCCGGTCTGGAAAGAGGACCCCGCTCAGTCGCTGGTGTTTTTAGGACGAGAGGTCGGACTAAAAACACCCAGCATAACAATAGGCAATACTACGGCTGACCATATTCTCCAATGCATTTCTTTGTGGTTAATACCATAATGTAGTGGTGATTTCTTGTCATAGCTTTACATTAATGGTTGAGAGATTGCCGATCTGTCCCTGGTTAAAGTGTTGCATAGTATAATTGAATAATAAAATTCTAATGCGACAATAGCCCGTGATGCAGGATCATCAGTGTGAATAAGGGTAAAAGGCAGGCCTTATAAAAAGCTTGGCTCCAGTTACATATTTCCAATAAAAATACGCATAACTTTGTTTTTTTTTCAAATTTTGCCTATCGACCATTGGGGCCGAACCCCCTGGTCATTAAGGCAGATATATATATATATATATATATATATATATATATATATATAAAGAGAAATGAGGACAGTACTAAGAGGAAACTACTCATCATGGAAAGAAGTGACTAGTGGAGTACCACAGGGTTCAGTGCTGGCACCAATCATGTTTTTAGTGTATATAAATGATATTAACAGTAACACTGGAAATGAGAGCTATCTGAATATGTTTGCAGATGATGCAAAAATACAAAGGAGAATTACTAGCACAGACTCTTGTAGGGAGCTACAAGAAGAATTAAATAAACTTCATGAATGGAGTAGTACATGGCAAATGGAATTCAATGTGGACAAGTGTCATGTAATCAAGTTTGGTAAAAGTGGAAAAAGACCTGATTGGGATTATAAGTTAGGAAATAAAACCCTATACACATCAGAAAGAGAGAAAGACCTAGGTGTGATTATCAATAACAGACTATCTCCGGCTGACCACATCAGCGAGAAGGTACGGAACATGTATACACTGCTTGCAAATATGAGAATAGCATTCACATACATAAATGAAGACATGCTAAGAAGGATAATAACATCATTCATTAGACCAACCCTGGAATATGCATCAGTAGTCTGGAGTCCTCATCTCAAAAAACACATAGACAAGATTGAAAAAGTTCAAAGGGCCGCTACAAGATGGATACCAAGCTTAAGGGACCTAAGCTACTAAGAAAGACTAAATAAACTGAATCTACCAACACTACAGGAAAGAAGGAAAAGAGGTGACATGATAATGCTATATAAGTGCATATCAGGGAAGGAGAAAATAGACATAAATGATTACTTAACATATGGAGAAGCATCAGCAACAGGACACTGCAAAAAACTGCATAAGAAGAGAGGTGATAAAGACGTAAGGAAATTCAGTTTCCCAAACAGAGCAATTGATCAATGGAATGCACTACCGAATGAAATAGTGTGTGCCAAAACAATTCACAAATTTAAGGATATGTACGATAAATATGGTTTAAGACACGGGACAGTACGAGCTTGACTCATTCCTGTAAAGATACAATTAAGTAAGAACAATCAGGTAGGTAAGAACATCCATGCATACGCGCTGACTCCACCCTTCACCTTTCCATTCGATTCCCACAACGCCCATCTCAGCAGTTACTTCAACAAACAAGGGATGAGGCTATGGCACACCTAATGTCTGACTTGGCTCGTATCTCTGACTGGGGTAATAATAATCTGGTTGTTTTTAATGCATCAAAGACTCAGTTTTTGCACCTATCAACCCGACAAAATCTTCCACAGGTATATCCACAGGTATACCCACTTATGTTTAATAATAACTTAATCCTGCATCATCGTTGAACATGCTTGGGGTTTCATTTGCTCGGGACTTGTCTTGGAAAGATCATATTACATCTCTTGTAAAATCTGCTTGCAAGCGATTGGGTGTGCTAAGCCGACTCCGTTCCCTCTTTGCCCCTGCACAATTGTTGACTCTATACAGGGGTTTTATCCGCCCCTGTGTGGAGTACAATTCTCATGTGTGGGGAGGCTCCCCACATACAGCTCTTCTCAATAGGGTGGAGTAATGGCTTTTCATCTCATTAACTCTCCCCCTCTTACTGACTCCCTTTAACCTCTGTCTCTTCGCCACAATGTTGCATCTTTATCTCTTTTCTATCGCTACTTCAATGGTCACTGTTCCTCCAAACTGTCTGCATCCATTCCTCCACTTCTACGACGGGCGCGTAGCACCCATCCAGCAGCAAACTCTCATCCCTTTTCTGTCCAACTCTCTAATGCAAGAGTTAACCGTTACTCCCAGTCCTTCATTTATGCAACAGGTCAACTCTGGAACTGTCTCTCTCAGTCTGTATTTCCTGCTTCCTATGATCTCCAGTCTTTCAAACGCAGTGTGTCCAGGCATCTCGAAATGAATGGATCTTGAATTTGGCTCTCACTTGTATTTTGTTTTTCTCTTGGAAGGAACAGTTTTGCGGGCTCATTGCCTTTGGTTCATTCTTCCTCACATAAAAAAAAATATGTATGAACATACAAACTTTCATGCACACGTACATACAGTATATTGTATATATAATAAATTTTATTTTATAATTTTTTTGTATTTTTATTTTTTATTTTTTATTTTTACCTTACATTATAACCAAAAATGCCTAATCTAAAGAACATAAAACTAATCACCTAACTGACAAATCGCTAACCTATACTAAATCCTAAAGAGACAAATAACTAAACCTATACTAATGGTAAAAAGACCTCGACCAAGAGAACACCACCGACTGCAGATATGTAATGCCTTTCAACATTACATACCTGCACTCATCACCTGGTGACTGTCAGTCGAGGCACAACCTAATATAGGGGACATCAATATATGAAAGAGAACCAGACGAGTCAGGAACATTTCCATATACGTCAGCTGTCGGCCCTAATTAGAATAACTGAAGCAAGATGTTAGAATATATTTACATATTATGTACAATTTAGAATATATTTACATATTATGTACAAAAAGTGAAGAACCTCGCCCAACAGACCACCTTCGACTGCAAATGCCCAATACCTTTCTATATTGCACACTTGCACTCATCAGCTGGTGACTGTCAGTCGAGGAACGGGGTTTAATGTAGAGGAAATCAATATTAGAAATAGATCAGTGGGTGGGGGAACTATTTCAAATACGTCAACTGTCAACCCTAATTAGTAGTACAATATATACATATTTACGGTTGATAAAAACCATAACCATACAGTAAAAAAGTCACATCACTCTGATCAGTTCGGTCTCTCTCAAGAAAGCCATCAATTTATCAGTCATAACAATGTCCCCATCACCCAGGATGGTGGAAAGGGTGAAGGGGACGTCTGCTGCACCGCAGTAATTTATAAGAGAAGCACGTTCACGAATAAATCGCCGACAGCGCAGGACGATATGACTGATAGATAACACCGCATCATAGATGTCACAGTGCGATGGGAATTGTCTTTCCATATAAGGTTTCATGTGCGTTAATATGGTGGCATTAAGCCGTAATCGCGCCAACACTTTTTCCTCAAGACGACTGGGATGGTTGGCAGTGTCCTAGTCGCCCAGGTACGGCTTACAAGTTGGAATATTTCGTATGGTCCACTGACCTTACCACAGTAGATTTACTGATTTCTTTCCGAGAGAGAGACTCGACCGTAGATCACGAGGAACGTCCCAAGTCTCCCCGAGCTCTACAGCCGACTTTGCAAGTAAGTCAGCCTGCTCACTGCCGTAGATACGGCAATGACCAGGCACCTAGATCAGCGTGAATGACTTGTCACACGAATGCAGTTCATTAATAATGCGGCCCTGAATCTCATTAGAGTCCGTAGTACAGGAAGCAATTGCCTGAAGGGCTTATTTTGAGTCTGAAAATATGGCAAATGAGTCATGCTGAGAATTGAGAGCATAGTCTATGGCTTTGTCAATAGCAAAAAGTTCGGAGGTAAACACAAATGTATGAGTCGGCAATCGATACCTGAGGACACACTCAGTTGACCACACACTAGGACCCACACATTCACTCTACTTGGAGCCATCGGTGTACAATTGGTGGGACCCCAAGTGACGAATGATGATATTACGAAACAAGTGGTGGACCTCCGCCTCCGGCGCCTTGGTCTTAGGTGTTGGGAGCCAGGAAACATCAACTGTAAAGCCAGGTGGCTCCCAAGGCGCTATATTTTTTAACAACAACTTGTCGCAGTCACTGAGGTCCACACCAAGCTCATGAGTCAGTAAGTGGAGGCAAACGGCAAGTGGCCAACACACACTCCGCAGAAGATGGTGGTATTGACGCAGGGGGGTACAGGCCACATTGCCGATATTACTTTTCCTTAATGTTCGTAACCCGTACGATAATGCCAGGTGGTCACGGCGAATACGGAGGAGAGGCACATTCGCCTCCACTTCCATACGAGTTACACGGGTACACCGGATAGCTCCAAGACACATTTGCAAACATTTATTCTGCAACACATCCAATCCTTTCAGCATGGCATTGGATGCCAAGCCATACACCTGTGCACCATAGTTTAGCTTCGATCGAATAAGGGACTTGTACACCATTAATAAAGATTTTCTGTCGGCACCCCATGTAGTACCTGCCAGGTACTTGAGGACATTTACTGGTTTATCACAACGAGCAATCAAATTATTAACATGAATTTTGTAGTTCAAACGACGATCAAAATGTATTCCCAAAAACTTTACGGAATTTTGAAAAGGTACCGCCTGATTACCCAAAGTTAAGCATAAATTAGGTACGTTACGAGTCGTAAAAACTACAGCGGCACACTTATGGATGCAAAACTTATATCCCCACTGCAAGACCCATTGGTGGACGGAATCAAGGGCTGCTTGAATTTTCCCAGCCGAAAATTGTGCATTACGGGAAGAGTGCCATATTGCACAATCGTCAGCATAGAGCGAGTGTTTAAGATTCCTTGGGATGGGAGCTGATGACAGAATAGCATTGATGATAATACTAAATAATGTGGGACTAAGCACACTTCCCTGCAGCACCCCGTTTTCCTGGATAAATATATCCGATGTTACGTTACGGGGCAATTTGACAGAGAAAGGCCTGTCCCTTAAGAAAATTTGAAATAAAAATAGGCAAATTTCCTCTTAAACCATAAGCATAGAGCTTCATCAGTATACTGTGTCGCCATGTCATATCATAGGCTTTATGGATGTCCAAGAACACCCCTATCATGAATTCTTTATTGGCAAATGCCTCTGCAATACAATGCTCCAAATTCATTAAATGATCTAGTGAACTTCTGTATTTACGGAAGCCACATTGTTGATCATTTAACAAATTCTTCGACTCTAAAACAAAAAGAAGCCTATTGTTTACCATTCGTTCCATGACCTTACATAGACAAAGTCAACACAATAGGACGAAATGAAGTGGGATTCATAAGACGACCAGCCTCTTTGGGTATCAGTATGCGTGCGCAAAGTGCCATGAGTTTGGGAACGTTCGAGACGCCCAAATCTCATTGTACAATGCTAACATCATAATCAGTTTGTCCTGATTAAGATGCTGGATCATACAGTACGTGATGGTGTCTGGTCCAGGGCTGGTGTCTTTACAGGATTTAAGGGCAAGGAGCAGTTCATCTAGCGTAATCTCTTGGTTGTACGGGGAGTCTACGTCTTCTGTGGCAAAGTCTATGATCTGTAGCTCAGCTGTGCGTTTATGATGTTGAAAAAATGGATCATAATTGGCTGAGCCACTTACATGAGAAAAACTCCTGGCGAGGATGTTAGCAACATCCACGGACTCGTCATAGATGGTGTTATTCACCTGCAGGGTGGTCACAGGGAAGTATGGGCCTTTATTATTTAATATTCTTATTGTGGACCAGACTTTACTTAATGGTGTTGTACGAGTCACCGTGGACACAAAGGACCGCCAGGAGTCACGTTTGGCCCTTCTTATTATTCTCCTTGCCTCAGTCCGTGCCTGTTTGTATGCAATAAAATTTTCCCCAGTGGGCTGACTATCAAAAATCCTGTATCTCCTATTGCGTTTTCTTAATGCTTGTCGGCAATCCAGCGTCCACCAATGTGCTCTATGCTTCCCATGAACTGTAGAAGACTCGAGAACAGCAGCCTCAGCTGCGTGTAATATGGAAGTAGTTACATTTTCGACCTTAACATCTATGGTCTCCCCAGATATATCTAAATTGCCGATCCTTGAGAAGGATCCCCAATCTGCTTTCTTATAGTTAAATTTTGGAGGTGGAGAGTCCGAAACGATGTTGCGTGTATAAGAAAGACAGATGGGTAAATGATCACTTCCCAAGGAGTCCTCATAAGGGTCCCATGAGAAATCTTGATGTATACTAGGGGAGGCCAAAGATAAGTCAATGGCCGAAAAGTTACCAGTACGATCATCTACACGAGTCGCTCTACCATCGTTCAGAAGACAGAGGTAGGACTGTAGTATTAGGTTGGCTACTTACTCCCCACGACCATCAATCCTCAAGCTACCCCATTGATAGTGATGGACGTTAAAGTCGCCCAACACTAATTACTTATTGCCAGGGAGATGTTCAAATAGTGAATTTAAAGCATCACTATCAATGGGGCCATGTAGATGACAGTACAGAGAGCAAATAGACAGATACGTGTTATTAAATTTTACTCTGCACGCAACAGCTTCCAGAGTAGAATTTAGAATCACTTCCGTTTGTGGGTGTGATTTGTGTGTGTAAATGGCAACTCCATGACCTTCATGTCTCCTATACGAGTGGTAGTGTTGGAACTGCGGAGGATCAGGATGATCCTCCTGGTGCGTCTCCTGTAAACAAACAACGTCTGGCCTGTGTAGTGAAAGCAAGATAGCTAGATTGTGTAATTTATTCCTAAGACCCCTACAATTTCACTGTAACACAGTGAATGCGACGGTTTAAGATTTTCGTTGGGGGCCTGTGTGCTTGGTCTATTTTTGCCGCCCGCCACCAAGCGAGCGACTACCGGGGGATCTATCCCGGTGCTTGCTCATTGAAACCTCCATATTCTCATCAATAACAAGGCTCCCAGACTCCACCGAGGAAGAGCTATTCTTTCTCTCCCTCGCTGGACCAGGAGTGGTAAGGACATGAGGACGTGCCGGCTTGGTGAGGATGGTCAGATTAATCTTATCAGACTTGTCGGACTTCGATTTTGGCCGCACCGACTGCGAAGGAGCAGCAGCAGCTTGAGAGTAAGAAGTAGAGACAGGGATGTCTGTAAGAGAGTTGGAACATACAGGGGGTCTAGACTGAGAGGCAGGGCGAGTGGCATGAGGAGCGAAGGTAAGGTCAGTCTGTCTCCACGGTGCACATCACGGGACGGGACACAAACGCCGATGCATAGGAGACATTAGGCTTGGGAGTTGCATGCAACTCCTTCACCTTGTTCCTAGCATCGTAAAAGGATATGCCCTCAGTCGCTTTCACTGTGCAGACCTCTTTCTCCTCCTTCCACTTGGGACAAACCCTAGAGGAAATGGAGTGAGCACCCTTACAGTGGAAGCAACATTCATTCTCGGATGTACAGTGTTCAGCAGAATGTCCTACAGCCGCGCACCTGCCACACACGAAGTTGGAAGCCCGACAAGCCTTTTCGTGGTGTCCATAGAGCTGACACTTTGCACAACGTCGGGGATTGGGAATGTATGGTCTCACACTGATAATTTCGTATCCTACTTTCACATTAGTAGGGAGAGATACTTTGCCAAAATCAAGATAACTGTTGCGGTCTTCGTCCTTATGCCTTCCGAGAATCTGGTAATGAACCTCGCCTCTATTACATCTTGCTGAGCAAGTTCCTGTACAATTTCTTCTTCCTCCATAAGCACAAGATCCCTGCAGGTGATAACACCATTGCAGGAATTCATGGAGTGGGGGATCGTTGTTTGGAGATCATAACTGTCAAACTTGCTCAGTTTCAGCAAAATCCTTTACCTGGGCTGAATTCATACTTTTAACGAGGTCTCCACTCGCAAGTTTTTTCACTTGTTCCATCTCTCCTGCACACCCATCAGTCACCTTCTTGATGATGAAGGGATTGAGGCTGGACATGGGAGTGGAACCAACCGCATGAATCTGTACAAACTCGGCGTTTTTAACATTCATGTCAAGACGGGTACGTGTCTGGGGCCGTTCATTCTGGGGGCAGTCCGTCCGTGAAACAGTCGGGGGTCGGTCAGGACTACCGGGGGGGGGAGGCAGTAGAGGCGTCCGCCATAGTTACCACTTCCCCCTCGCGGGGGAAGTGGGAAGAAAGAGAAAAACTACCAAGGGAGAAATTACCCGGGGAAAACACGCCTAGTCTGAGATTACCCTCTCAAACCACTCTCGGGAGGACGCGCCTGTGTGTATCTCACACCCCAGAGCGATCAGTGGGGGGTACACTCCAGAGGTGAGTAAGCAAAGGCGATCTCAGTAAGTAGATATAGACACCTACTATATATCTAATAGGCCTGGGAGGAAAATGAGATCTAGCAAACCTAACTTTATTAAGTCTATGTACAAAACTATTGCCGGTGAGGCAGCCCTATAACGCTAGAGGAGAGAACAACGAATGCACGTCTGTGCTCTCCACGACCATTCATCAAAGTCCCTACGCATAACATATAACGACAGAACATTTAATGAAAACGGCTGATGAGATAACGGATATTAAAGACTGTATTCAGGAGGGAATAATAAAACTTTAAATTCCTAAAGGGGAAAGATAATATAAGAAAGAACATGAGGAGCTAAGAGATATAATACTGATCACAACGTGTCAGAAAATCCTAAAACCTCGGATACGATGGGTGTCAAGCAGAAAAATAGCACTTTGATTCCTATATTACCTAGTGGATAATGCTTTGAAACTTTCCTTTGAGCATTATGTCCATTGCTATGAATTATTCATTACACGCAAGATGAAGCTACGGGAGTTATATCTGGAGAGAGAGAGAGAGAGAGAGAAAATCAGGTGTACCAACTGTTACTACATATATGCCAGTGAGAGTTACAAAGAGTATCGAAGCATGGGATGCCGATAATTATATTAGTGGGTGTACATCCCATAGAGTACAGAATGGCCCCTGCAAGACAAATTATCCGCTGCATAGGGCCTGCCAGACGCTCCCCCAAATGTGGCCCCTATGCCCAGTATCTTAAGATTGACTGAGAGTAACTATTGAAAGTGCCACTTGAAACTAATTTTTAATAATCATGTGCATCCTACAGAGTACAGATATCCTCCTGCCAGACAAGTTGCCTGCTGCTCAAGGTCCACCAGACCCACAAAAAGGGTCTCAAAGTTTTGGTTGCATCAAACATGCGTTTGAGATAACACAAGAAACAAAGTTAAACAGAACTATTGCATCTGTGTTAGAAATATCAATGCCAGACTAATTGTTTTCTGTATAGATGTAAGGTCTGCTAGCCCCCTGAAGGGTCTTAAAATCTGCCTGGTTTCAAACTGTGCATGTAACTCTTGAAATCAACAGTACATGAACAGGAACATCTGTTAGTACATAAAATGTTTAAATTTCAGTCTAAGAATAAATAGCTCAAAGTTTGATGGATGTTCAGATCTCTGCTTCACTTTCTGAGTCACCACTCGGAACCTGAATCCTCAGCATCGTCGAACTCGGTAGCTGCATCTGGTTGATCGCTCTGAAGTTCCTCCATACTGTCATCCTTACAGTAATTCCCCTTCCTGGAAAAGATCATCTGGAACGGCAGGTCCCAAGAACCAGTCAGGGACCTAATATCCATTCTTGTCCTTCCACCCATAGTTCAGAGGGTCCAGACCATGTCCTGGATGTGGCGAGTCAGCATTTCCCCACAGTACGCTAATGAAGTGAGCTCGCCATAATTTGTTGTGCACAGTCTTTGCACAAGGTGGAAGCAGAGCGCGGTCAACCTACTTTACATTGGTCATCGAGTTTTCCTGAAATAAGATACATGTATGGACTTAAAATCAATTTGCAATTGGGAAGACAATTTAATGTCCACCATCTCTTGGTTAAGGATGATATCGTGATCGTGATAAACAAGTAAGTAGGTAATGGGGTTACGCATCATGTACAAGAACAAACAGACACAGTTGATAACGATGTATGCTACACAAGGAAACAGAGCATAATCTGAAAGCTTTATCTACTCGCCATCCCAATGTGCTACACTCAAACTGGACATCATTAAATGACAAATCCCACCCGCAATACACAAACTGAGAAATTGGCCAGGGTGTTCTTGATGAACGGTATTGGATAACTGACTCTGGTTATGTTTATTCACTGCCTCCTCCCATGATAGAAATGGCTCCTGCCGCACGGTATCAGTTACAAGATTCATTTTTTCAGTCGTGTGAAACAGTTTTGCATATCTCACCTCACTGACATTCTTGACATCTGACTTCATACTATACAAGGAACAAAATGAACTCTTCTGCTTTACTCAAGTCTGGTTCATCTTCAGAAGACAGTTTGCTGAAAAACTGGATGAGTGTTCCTGTAGTTCTTCCTGAAGAACCTCCAGTGACTTCACTTTACCCTTGCTGTAGAATGGAGTGAAGTCAGGGCCTGTAAATGCACGGAGACCTGGCATTGCTACAGTTAGTCCCTTCTGCGTTGACTCCTGGGCAGTGGTAATGCTGCTGACATCAATATTTCGATTGTCATTTTCCGATCCGCAGTCCATACTATTGCAACTGTATAATGTTTCCCTGTGATGGTGATTGGAAATACCTTGTTTGAGAAGAAAGATATTTATAAGTATACATGGGTGAGACAGGAGGGTGGAACCGCTGTTGATAGAGCATTGGTGGACTATGTGGTTGTGTCCAGGAATGTAATAGGAAGATTGTTGGATGTAAGAGTTTTGAGAGGGGAGGGTGGATGTATGTCTGACCACTATCTGGTGCAGGGAAAGTCAAGAGTAGGGAAGAGATGGGTGTGAGCTAAGAGAGTTAGGTGTGGCAGGGAGGTTTTGAAAGTGAGTTGGATAAAAGAGACAGAATGACAGAGTATCAGGAGAAATTGAAAGATGAGTGGAATGCAGTGAAAGTTCAGGAAAATGACAGTGTAGAGGAATGGCACTTGTTTAAGAAAGCTGTGGTGGGGCATGCGGAAGAGGTGTGTGATGTGAGACGAGTGGGTGGTGGTGTAAGAAAAGGAAGTGAATGGTGGTGCGAGGAAGTAAGTATGGCTGTGGCTGAGAAGAGACGTGCATATGAAGTGTGGCTGCAGAGGAAGGATGAGGTGTCATATGAGAGGTATCAGGAAAAGAGGAATAGGGCGAGAAACGCTGTGCATGATGCTAAAGTGGCAGCAGATGAAAGGTGGGGTAGGCGGTTGACTGGGAATTTTCAACAGAATAAGAAAATGTTTTGGAAGGAGGTGTAAGCGGTGCAAAAGGAAGAGTCTGGAGAGGAAGGGCGAGTAAAAGCAAAGGATGGAAGGATGTTAATTGAGATGGATGCAGTAAGGAAGATATGGATGGAGTATTTTGAAAGATTGTTAAATGTAGAGGAGGAAAGGGAGGATGAGATTGTGACAGATGGAACGGTGCAAGGAATAAATGTGTTGGGATAGTTGAATGATTCTTTGATCACGAAGGAGGAAGTGGAGGAAGCAGTAAAGGAGATGAAAACAGGCAAAGCTGCAGGTATGGATGCATGTGCTGTGGAATCTTTGAAAGGTGGTGGCGTGACTATTGTTGAGTGGTTAGTAAGATTGTTGAATGTGTGCTTTGTGCAAGGTGTGGTGCCAATTGACTGGGCAAGTGCTTGTGTGGTCGCTTTGTATGAAGGTAAGGTTGATAAGTATGAATGTACTAGCTTTAGGGGTATAAGTCTGTTGAGTGTTGTAGGTAAGGTGTACGGTAGAGTGTTAATTAATTAATCCAAAGAATGGGGATGGAACCAGCCAGAGTAAAATAAATGTCATCCCCACCAGGGCAGGATCCAGTATTTCGGAAATGGATGGCATGATTCCTAGCAAATTTACCATAGAATTTAATCCAGTTAAACAGTTAAAACAAAATGCACTTCCATTTTACTTGATAAAAAAATAAAGTATTATGTCACATATCATTCATGTGAGAAACACTTTTTAAATTAATCATTACTTTGCCGGAAATAAGGGGTTCATATGCCCCTTACGCCTCCTGCTAAATCTGTGCCTGCCCACTGAGGTTTAACCCTGAAATCAAGGAGGTAATAAGAATAGACAGGAAGACAGTTCCAGAACTGAGCAATTATATCTATGAATGAGAGTTCCTGTAAACGTTTGCAACAGAAGAGCTGGACAAAAAAAAAGTGTGTGTGTGTGTGTGTGTGTGTGTGTGTGTGTGTTTATACATAGTTGTATTTACCTAGTTGTGACGTACAGGAAATGAGATACGCTTGTGGGGTCCCGTCTCTGTTTCTCAGTAAGTCAAATTTTGCTTTGAACTCTTTTAAGTTTTTAGATTGGACGATCTTTTTGTCAAGACTATTCCACAGGTCTATGTATCTATATGGAAAACTATATTTCTTGATATCCTTCAAGCAACTTGGCTTTTTCAGTTTCATTCCGTGTCCCCTTCTTACTCTCCCATCCCATACAAACAGATCTTTTCTGTCAATTTTATCTACCCCCATCATTGCCCTGAACACTCCAATCATGTCACCCCTCTCTCTCCTTTTTTCTAAGGAAGGCAGATCCAGCTTTTCCAACCTCTCTCTGTACGACAGATCTGCCAGGCTGGGGACCATCTTGGTTGCTGCTCCTTGTGTTCTCTCGATTTTGTTTGCATATATATATATATATATATATATATATATATATATATATATATATATATATATATAGCGTGTCTGTGGGGGGGGGGGACCACACTACTGCTGCATATTCCAACCTGGGGCGGATCATGGCCACTATCAATTTTTTCATTTCATCCATGTAATGAAATGCTACTCTTATGTTAGTCAAGAGATTATACCTCTCTCCAACTGTCTTGTTAACGTGTCTTTCAGGTGACAAACTGTCCTGGACCAGCACTCCCAAATCTTTCTCTTCTCTCGCTTATGTGATTGGTTCATTATCCATCAAATAATTCAGTGATGGCCTCTTAGTACTTTTACCCATTTCCAGTATTTTACATTTTTCTTGCATTTCATTTCCCACATCTAGGTTTCAATCATGAATCCTATCCAGGTCCTCCTGTAACAAATTACAGTCTTCCTCAATTTCTACACTCCTCAAGATCTTAGCATTGTCAGCAGACTTGCATAACTATTCATTCCATCTACCATATCGTTTACGTAAATCGGGAACATTACTGGCGCCAACACCGAGCCCTGTGGGACTCCACTTGTTACTTCGCTCCATCCACACATCCTGTCCTTTATTACTGTCCTCATTTGCCTGTCTCTCAAGAGGTCTCCCATCCATTACAGGAGGTTTCCCTTCAGTCCTCCTATGTACTCCAATTTCCACAAGAGTCGTTTGTGGGGTACTTGTCAAAGACTTTCTCCAAATCTAAATACACACAATCCACCCAACTGTCTCTATCCTGTAGGACGTCAATTGCTCTTGAGTAAAAGCTCAACAAGTTGGAAACACATGACCTTCCACTTTTGAATCCAAACTGACTTTCAGCCAAAATGTTCATCTCCTCCAGATATTATACCCATCTGTCTTTATGGATTCTCTCGCACAATTCTGCGACCATGTTGGTTAGGGACACTGGTCTATAATTCAGAGGTTCTTCCTTGTTTCCTCCCTTATAAATTGGTACCACATTGGCCCTCTTCCATTCCCGAGGCACTTTACCTTCTTCCAGAGAACACACAATTAAACCATGAATCTTATCCGCCAGTTGTTCTCTGCATTCCTTCAGAACCCAATTAGAGATTCCCTCCGGTCCTGGGGCTTTCCTTGCATCATCAGTTTCCAGTAATTTTTATACACTTCCTGGAGGCCACTTCCACTTTTATATCTTTTATCACTACATTTCTAGTCAATCCTTCCCCCTCCACAAAATCCCTTTCTTTAGTGAAAACCGATTGGAAACATTTATTCATTATTTCAGCTTGCATTGCCGCATCTTTATAGACCTCTCCTTCTACTTTCAGTTTGGTGATTCCTTCCTTTTGTTTCAATTTGCTTGACAAACCTATAAAAAATTTTGGGTTCTTCCTTACATTTTTCAATTATACCTTTTCCAAAGTTCCTTTCTTCCTCTCTAGGTATTCTTGTATATTCATTTCTAGTTCTTCTATATTCCTTTGTTTTAGTATTACCTCTCTCCAGTCGTTCCATGCAATGACCCTCCCTCTCTCTCTCTCTCTCTCTCTTTTTTTTTTTTTTTCCTTTTTTTTGCTATCATACACCTTGTTAAACCAGTCCTTTTTCGTGTTTTCTTTCCCACTTACTCTTGGCACATATTTTTTCCACTTCTGAATTATAGAGGTCTAGAAAGATATCCCACGTCCTCTGTATCTCTCGTTTCCCTAAAATTTTTTCAATCCGCATTTTCAAAAAATTTTCTCAATCCTGTAAATTTGCTTTCCCAAAGTTGTATCTTGCCTGCCTATAAAGCCCACCTCTTGGCACCACGTTCCATATTATCATCTGGAACTCAGTGACCACATGATCACTTTTTCCTATAGGCCACAGATACTTCAAAGATTCAATTACATCAGGTTCTTTGGTTAGCAGTAAATCTAGTCTTGCTGGTGTGTCATCACCTCTGAATCTTGTCCCTTCTTTTACACACTGGGTCATTACATTATTCATTGCTATACTTATCTATATAGTGCCTCACGAATCTTCACTGCCTCCTAAGTCTCATTCCCCCCAGTTCACCTCTTTACAATTCATATCACCCATCAGGATTATGTTCTTGCTTTTCTCAGCCACTTTCTGTAGATATCTAACCATGTCTGACACCATCTCCTGGTATTCATCGTCATTCCATGCCCTTGTCTTAGGGGGAACATACTCGCCATTCTCTCCGGTTTCTAATTTCATATCACTTCAACCCTGCCCCTTCCCAGTCCCGCAGTATCCACATTCATGTTGTTTTTCACTGCAATCATCACTCCTTCTCCCGTTTTTTTTCTTTTCTGTTTCTTCTCCACAGTTTGTATTTATCATCTCCCATATCAATATCCTTTCTTAACATGATCTCTACAAAGCACATAATATCTGGTTCATGTACCCTCAAGTAATCGTTGATTTCTAACCTTGCCGATATTAAACCATCAACATTAGTATACGCCACATTCAAACTTTCTCCGTTGTTTTTTATTTTCCTCTTCTCTCCCTCTCCCAGCGGTACAACTTCCTCAACTTCTGAGCCATAACTCTCCAATAGAACGTTGTCTTCTCTTCCTCCGTTCTCCGTTCGATTTTTTTCTTTGCTTTCTTTACTAGCTCCTTTATTTTAGCTCTTTCTTCCTCATTAGCATCTCTCCTTATCAAAACACTCTTGAATCCCGCTTTGTCTGACAATTTTCATGTTCTGTTGATGATTTCATTTACATTTACCTGAGACTTTAAGTGGCCTCGCCCCTCCTTCCTCGTACTTTCCTAGTGTAAACACTTCTTCAATCTGTTCCTGAGTTTCGTTGTTGCCCTCCATGACTACTATCTCTTAAACCTTACTCAGTTCTCTTTCCCTTTCTTATCTTACTGCCATACGTTTTTCTTTTACTCGTGAAATTATCACGCATTTTTTTCTTGTTTGCTACATCCCTGACTAAAGATTCTCTACTTCTCGGTACCCTAACCACTTCCCTCTCCACCTTTCCCTGCTTTCCTGTTCTATAATCTCATTCATATTTATATTTCCTTCCTCTTGAATTTTCTTCCAGCCCTTACGTTTCCTTAATTTCCTTAATGTGTTCATCTTGCATCCTTGATTTTGATTCATGCCCATCTACTGTAGTTTACTTTTCTGAGAGAGAGAGAGAGAGAGAGAGAGAGAGCGTGTGTGTGTGTGTGTGTGTGTGTGTGTGTGTGTGTGTGTGTGTTCTTACCTAATTGTTCTTACCTAATTCTATCTTTACATGAAAGAGTCAAGCTCGTACTATCCCGTGTCTTAGACCATATTTATCGTAATATCCTTAAATTTGTGAATTGTTTTGGAACACACTATTTCATTTGGTAGTGCATTCCACTGATCAATTGCTCTGTTTGGGAAACTGAATTTCCTCACGTCTTTATCACCTCTCTTCTTATGCAGTTTTTTGCAGTGTCCTCTTGCTGATGCTTCCCCATAGGTTAAGTAATCATTTATGTCTATTTTCTCCATCCCTGATATGCATTTATATAGCATTATCATGTCACCTCTTTTCCTTCTCTCCTGTAGTGTTGATAGATTCAGTTTATTTAGTCTTTCTTCGTAGCTTAGGTCCCTTAAGCTTGGTATCCATCTTGTAGCGGCCATTTGAACTTTTTCAATCTTGTCTATGTGTTTTTTGAGATGAGGACTCCAGACTACTGATGCATACTCCAGGGTTGGTCTGATGAATGATATTATCCTTCTTAGCATGTCTTCATTTATGTATGTGAATCCTATTCTCATATTTGCATGCAGTGTATACATGTTCCGTACCTTCTCACTGATGTGGTCAGCCGGAGATAGTCTGTTATTGATAATCACACCTAGGTCCTTCTCTCTTTCTGATGTGTGTAGGGTTTTATTTCCTAACCTATAATCCCAATCAGGTCTTTTTCCACTTTTACCAAACTTGATTACATGACACTTGTCCACATTGAATTCCATTTGCCATGTATTATTCCATTCATGAAGTTTATTTAATTCTTCTTGTATCTCTTCACAAGAGTCTGTGTTAGTAATTCTCCTTTGTATTTTTGCATCATCTGCAAACATATTTAGATAGCTTTCATTTCTAGTGTTACTGTTGTTACGGAACAGAGATAGATAATGAACACTTCATGTGAGAACACCAAAATCACTACTGTCCCGCAAAGTTCCAGGTTCAAAACAAAAGAGTTAGGTAAAATTACAAGTTAAAGTTTAATGCTCAAACTAACAACTAAACATTCAGGACTCATAAGGATAATATAATGGCAAAAGCAGGTTAAATATATAATTAACTGCAATAGCCTCTATTAACACGAAATTAGCAAGTGTAAATTTATCTAAGTCAGCCCTGATGAAATGAGAAAACCGGATAATACTCAGTGAATGCAAGATATATTATTACAGATACAAATATTATCAAAAATGACTGACATAAAACCGCATGAATCACAAAAACCTCACTAGCCTACGAATTAATACCTTATGCTATACAGTACAAGAAAAAAAATGTAATAACACTTACACTCAAATTACACAGCAGCTAGATGGTTGGAGACTTCCTGAGCACTCACAATAATAACAACTGTACAGGGGAGGACAGAGATGTGAACAAAATGAGGAGTAGATCTAAGTGGCAATTAATGCAGAGACTGAGCTCATTATATAGGGGCCGGCAGAGCTTGATACAACTTGTAAGAAGGACGCGCAAATGAAGCCAGAGGGGACAAAGAGTTGACACTCCTGCTCTGAACAACAGAAAGAACGACTTACTCTATTATAAGGGAGGAGGGGGGGAGTGAGGTAGAACACGCTCGTGATCAAACATGCAGCATACTGTACGTTAGAATTACACAAAGGATGATGAAATCATAGGCTATGTAACACCTCCCCACAAAGAAAAAGGAATTTACAAAGGAAATTTCTTATTACTCTAAAACAATCTGTCTAAAGTCTAGATAAGCAATCTGCAATAACATTTTCTTTCCCCTTGACATGTTGTATGTCTAATGAATACTCCTGAAGAAGTAGACTCCATCTTGTCAATCTCTGATTTTTATCTTTAAACTTACTAAGGAATTTCAGTGGGTTATGATCGGTATAAATGACTATGGGGTCGAAACCAGAACACAAATAAAATGAAAAATGCTGTAAACCCAAAATCAGGGCCAAAAGCTCTTTCTCAATAGTTGAGTAGTTCTTTTGAGGTGAAGTGAACTTCTTACAGTAATAAGATACAGGATGTTCAATACCCTGATCATCCTCTTGCAGCAAAACAGCCCCAGCTCCTGTTTCACTTCCGTCAACAGCCATCTTAAAAGGCTTAGCAAAATTTGGAGTAGCGAGCACTGGCTGACTTAATAGGATAGCTTTAAGTTTGCTGAAAGAGGATTCACAGTCATCGGTCCAGACAAATTTAACTCTCTTTTTCAGTAGGTCTGTAAGTGGTGATACAAGAATTGAAAAGTTAAGAACAAATCTCCCGTAATAACCTACCATTCCCAAAAATCTTTGTAGCTCTTTCCTACTTTTAGGTCTGGGAAGATCACTTATAACCTGAAACTTAGCTCCTGGTGGTGCAACATGTCCATCACCAATTACATACCCAAGGTACTGAACTTTAGCTTGACCAAACTCACACTTTGATAAATTAGCTACAAGATTAGAATGAACCAAACGCTCAAGAAATTTACTGACATGGCATAGGTGATCTTTCCAGTTGTCACTGAAGATTAATACATCATCAATATAAACAACACACCCTGCCAAACCCTCTCTTACAACATTCATGAGCTTCTGGAATGTGGCTGGTGCATTCTTCCTACCATATGGCATTACAGAACATGCAAAAGTCTTTCCTAGTGTTACAAACCATGAGATCTCCCTAGCACGTTCAGTCATAGGTACTTGCCAGTATCCCTTTAACAAATCAAACTTACTTATGTACCTAGCCTTTCCGATCTTGTCTATGCAATCTTCCACACGAGGGAGAGGGTAAGTGTCTGTTTTGGTTATCTGATTAACACGTCTGTAGTCGATGCAAAGCCGCTGTGACCCACCTGGCTTAGGGACTAGAGTGACAGGAGAACTTCACTCGCTCTGACAGGGCTCAATCATCTTGTGGTCCAACAGGTAGCCAAGCTCCTTCTGGATGAGAGGAACTTTCACTGGGTTCACACGGTAAGGAGGCAGTTTAATTGGCTTTGCGTCTCCAACATCGACATCATGCATCAACACAGTGGTTCTTCCTGGAGTGGCACGGAACACTTGCAGGTACTCCTGCAGTAATGCCAAAAACTCCTGCCTTTCCTCGGGAGGTAGATGAGAAAGCTTAGTCTGGAGATCATTCATGATACCAGGATTTTTCCCCAAACTATCACTCAGGCTCATGCTGCATGGGAGAACTTCACTTGCAGACTCGGGTGGAACAGCTACAGTGCAGACTGGGTTATTTTCGTCCCGCCTGTGATATAACTTTAGCATGTTGATGTGACAAAGTTGCTTGTTCTTTCTACGATCTGGTGTGGCGATGACATAGTTGACATCACTGAGTTTCTTCTCCACGAAATAAGGACCACTAAACTTGGCTTGAAGAGGTTGCCCATGAACTGGTAGCAGAATCAAAACCTGATCTCCTGGCTGAAAGTGGCGTAACCTGGAATTCTTATCATACCAAGTCTTCATCTTCTCCTGAGCAGCTCCTAAATTCTCTCTCGCCAGCTGTAAAGCAGTGGACAGCCGTTCTTTGAACTTCATCACATACTCCAGCAGGTTGACGTCATCTTCCTCCGACAGCCAGCATTCCTTGAGTAACTTAAGAGGTCCTCTTACTTCATGGCCAAACAGTAGTTCAAAAGGTGAGAAGCCCAGTGATTCATTTGGAGATTCTCTTGCGGCAAATACAACGAATGGAAGACCTTTATCCCAATCTTTCTGATGTTCCAAACAGTATTTCTTGAGCATCGATTTGAGTGTTTGATGATATCTCTCCAATGCTCCTTGGGTCTGGGGATGGTAAGCTGAAGACGTGATCTGGGTAATGCCCAACTCTTTCAGAGAAAGCTTGAAAACATTTGACATGAAATTACTTCCCCGGTCTGACTGTACCTCCTTGGGCAGACCAAACTTTGTGAAGAACCCTAGCATTTCCTTAACCACGTTCTTTGCTGAGATATTTCTAAGTGGAATGGCTTCAGGATAACGAGTAGCCATATCAATCAGGGTCAACACATAAGAATATCCTGAAGAAGTCTTAGGAAGAGGGCCCACAATATCCACCAACACACGGGTGAATGGCGCCTCAAAAGGAGGAATGGGAACTAGAGGTGCAACCTTTTCGGTCTGATTACACTTCCCCACAACTTGACAGGTGTGACAAGACTTACAATACCAGGAAACATCCCTGAAGATACCTGGCCAGTAGAAGTGTTTCAAAATGCGTGCCACAGTCTTCCTCACTCCAAGGTGTCCTGCCAAACTGGAATCATGAGCCACTCTAATGATATCCTGCCTACAAACACGAGGGATGACAACTTGATGTACAACCTCCCATTCACAGTCGGCTGATGCTGTTGGGGGTCTCCACTTCCTCATAAGTACTCCTGACTTTATATAATAACAAGTAGAAGCACCAGCTGACTCTTCCTCACTGCAAGCAGAGTTAGCTAGACCTTTCAGCTCAGGGTCAGCAACCTGCAACTCAACCAACTCTTGACGAGACAAATTATCAACACTACGGGGTACTGCCTCATCTGGTGAGTGGTCCAAACTAGCAAGAAAAGTGTCAGCTAGGATAACATCATCATCATCATCATTATCCTCTAGGTCACCAGTAACTTTAGACTTAGCCCTAGTGACAGCATATGCAGAGAACACATCAGGGACATCACAATCATGGGTCGCAGCCACTGGCTCACTAGACAACTGAGGAGCTGGACACACTTGACTTCCACCAATATCATTTCCAAGTAAGAAAGTTACACCTGACATTGGGAGTGTCTCAACCAACTCAACCATAACGGAACCATTAACAAAACCAAACTCTAAATTCACTCTGCACAGAGGGACAGAGAAGTAATTATTCCCTACACCTTGTAAGATTACAGTTTCATCAGAGGAATTAACATTAGAGCCTAGAACACTGGTCAGCATAAGGGAGTGGCAAGCACCTGTATCACGATATATTTTAACTGATTTCCTGTCATTACTGTCCAGAGGACTGACAAAACCATCAGACAGGAAATTAGCACATGAACTCTTGAGAGTGTCACCCACGTTACTGCTCAAAAGAGGAGCTTCATCATGAGGATTTAATTTACCCCTCAAAGCAGGTTCAGTTAACTCAGTTAAAGAATTCTGGGAACTCTCAAGGGTGGACACTAGACCAATTGACTGAATATTTAAAGACTCCTTTTTGTTCACATCACGCTGTCTCCTAAAACATTTCTCTGTAGTATGACCAAACTTACTACAATAAGTACATTTACTTTTCTGAAATCTAGAGGTGAAGCTGGTATTTACTTCCTGAGAAACATCATCTTTATTCTCTTTCCTGTTACCTGTACTCTGAGTAGAGGCAACGTACTTACTCTCAGCTTTCCTTTTTTCTCTAGAATATCTCTTGTGAGTGAGAACATATTCATCAGCTAAAACTGCAGCATCAGACAAATAATCTATTCTTCTCTCATCAAGATATAGGCTTACATCTTTATTAATACACCTTTTGAAGTCCTCCAGCAAAATCATCTGCTTAAATTTACCAAAATCAGAATCCACATTCTTAGAATTTAACCACTACTCTAACAGATCTTCTTTGATTTTTGCATACTCAGCATGGGATTGCTTATCTTGCTTATAAGTTGTCCTAAATTTTACTCTATAGGCTTCAGGAACAAGCTCATAGGCCTTAAGAATCAAGCTCTTAACTACATCATAATTATCAGATTGATCCTGAGGCAAAGATGCATAAGTTACTTGAGCTTTACCGGTGAGAACAGTTTGAAGGAGTACTGGCCAATACTCTTTGGGCCAATTAAAACCTGTAGCTACCCTCTCAAACAACTGAAAATACTTTGTTAAATCAGATTCATTAAAAGAAGGGACAAGTTTAACATTTTTAGCCACATCAAAATCATCAGAGCTAGATGATTCAGTTCCACCTTGTTTCATGCGATACTCATGGTCTGCCTGAATCCTAGCTAGTTCAATTTGTGCCTGAGCCTGTGCCTGTGCCTCGTGAATACGAACCTGACACTCAGCCTCCTTAGCACGAGCCTCCTGTAGGGCTAGCTGTAACTTAGCTAATTCAATCTGCGTTTGCTCATTTGGAGGAGTTACATTAAACAAGCTTTCATTAATCATGTCAACAATTTGATCTTTAGAATGATGAGAGCGAACAACTATTCCCAATTGTTGAGCAACAATCTTAAGTTCATTCTTTGTTCTTTTTTCTACGTCACACACTGTTTGCACATTTGACAAAAAAATCTTTGGCTTCATCAAGTGTAGTAATAGTAGACATCATGAATAAATCACAGTCAGAAAATATCAAGCAATATCCTTATGATAATATCCTGAATATCCTGATAAGAGGTCGCCAAATTTATGTTACCGAACAGAGATAGATAATGAACACTTCAAGTGAGAACACCAAAATCACTACTGTCCCACAAAGTTCCAGGTTCAAAACAAAAGAGTTAGGTAAAATTACAAGTTAAAGTTTAATGCTCAAACTAACAACTAAACATTCAGGACTCATAAGGATAATGTAATGGCAAAAACGGGTTAAATATATGGTTAACTGCAATAGCCTCTATTAACACGAAATTAGCCAGTGTAAATTTATCTAAGTCAGCCCTGATAAAACGAGAAAACCGGATAATACTCAGTGAATGCAAGATATATTATTACAGATACAAAATATTATCAAAAATGACTGACATAAAAACACATGAATCACAAAAACCTCACTAGGCCTACGAATTAACACCTTATGCTATACAGTACAAGAAAAAAAATGTAATAACACTTATACTCAAATTACACAGCAGTTAGATAGTTGGAGACTTCCTGAGCACTCACAATAATAACAACTGTACAGGGGAGGACAGAGATGTGAACAAAATGAGGAGTAGATCTAAGTGGCAATTAATGCAGAGACTGAGCTCATTATATAGGGGCCGGCAGAGCTTGATACAACTTGTAAGAAGGACGCGCAAATGAAGCCAGAGGGGACAAAGAGTTGACACTCCTGCTCTGAACAACAGAAAGAACGACTTACTCTACTATAAGGGAGGAGGGGGGGAGTGAGGTAGAACACGCTCGTGATCAAACATGCAGCATACTGTACGTTAGAATTACACAAAGGATGATGAAATCATAGGCTATGTAACACCTCCCCACAAAGAAAAAGGAATTTCCAAAGGAAATTTCTTATTACTCTAAAACAATCTGTCTAAAGTCTAGATAAGCAATCTGCAATAACATTTTCTTTCCCCTTGACATGTTGTATGTCTAATGAATACTCCTGAAGAAGTAGACTCCATCTTGTCAATCTCTGATTTTTATCTTTAAACTTACTAAGGAATTTCAGTGGGTTATGATCGGTATAAATGACTATGGGGTCAAAACCAGAACACAAATAAAATGAAAAATGCTGTAAACCCAAAATCAGGGCCAAAAGCTCTTTCTCAATAGTTGAGTAGTTCTTTTGAGGTGAAGTGAACTTCTTACAGTAATAAGATACAGGATGTTCAATACCCTGATCATCCTCTTGCAGCAAAACAGCCCCAGCTCCTGTTTCACTTGCGTCAACAGCCATCTTAAAAGGCTTAGCAAAATTTGGAGTAGCGAGCACTGGCTGACTTAATAGGATAGCTTTAAGTTTGCTGAAAGAGGATTCACAGTCATCGGTCCAGACAAATTTAACTCCCTTTTTCAGTAGGTCTGTAAGTGGTGATACAAGAATTGAAAAGTTAAGAACAAATCTCCCGTAATAACCTACCATTCCCAAAAATCTTTGTAGCTCTTTCCTACTTTTAGGTCTGGGAAGATCACTTATAACCTGAAACTTAGCTCCTGGTGGTGCAACATGTCCATCACCAATTACATACCCAAGGTACTGAACTTTAGCTTGACCAAACTCACACTTTGATAAATTAGCTACAAGATTAGCCTGAAACAAACGCTCAAGAAATTTACTGACATGGCATAGGTGATCTTTCCAGTTGTCACTGAAGATTAATACATCATCAATATAAACAACACACCCTGCCAAACCCTCTCTTACAACATTCATGAGCTTCTGAAATGTGGCTGGTGCATTCTTCATACCATATGGCATTACAGAACATGCAAAAGTCTTTTCTAGTGTTACAAACCATGAGATCTCCCTAGCACGTTCAGTCATAGGTACTTGCCAGTATTCCTTTAACAAATCAAACTTACTTATGTACCTAGCCTTTCTGATCTTGTCTATGCAATCTTCCACACGAGGGAGAGGGTAAGTGTCTGTTTTGGTTATCTGATTAACACGTCTGTAGTCGATGCAAAGCCGCTGTGACCCACCTGGCTTAGGGACTAGAGTGACAGGAGAACTCCACTCGCTCTGACAGGGCTCAATCATCTTGTGGTCCAACAGGTAGCCAAGCTCCTTCTGGATGAGAGGAACTTTCACTGGGTTCACACGGTAAGGAGGCAGTTTAATTGGCTTTGCGTCTCCAACATCGACATCATGCATCAACACAGTGGTTCTTCCTGGAGTGGCACGGAACACTTGCGGGTACTCCTGCAGTAATGCCAAAAACTTCTGCCTTTCCTCGGGAGGTAGATGAGAAAGCTTAGTCTGGAGATCATTCATGATACCAGGATTTTTCCCCAAACTATCACTCAGGCTCATGCTGCATGGGAGAACTTCACTTGCAGACTCGGGTGGAACAGCTACAGTGCAGACTGGGTTATTTTCGTCCCGCCTGTGATATAACTTTAGCATGTTGATGTGACAATGTTGCTTGTTCTTTCTACGATCTGGTGTGGCGATGACATAGTTGACATCACTGAGTTTCTTCTCCACGAAATAAGGACCACTAAACTTGGCTTGAAGAGGTTGCCCATGAACTGGTAGCAGAATCAAAACCTGATCTCCTGGCTGAAAGTGGCGTAACCTGGACTTCTTATCATACCAAGTCTTCATCTTCTCCTGAGCAGCTCCTAAATTCTCTCTCGCCAGCTGTAAAGCAGTGGACAGCCGTTCTTTGAACTTCATCACATACTCCAGCAGGTTGACGTCATCTTCCTCCGACAGCCAGCATTCCTTGAGTAACTTAAGAGGTCCTCTTACTTCATGGCCAAACAGTAGTTCAAAAGGTGAGAAGCCCAGTGATTCATTTGGAGATTCTCTTGCGGCAAATACAACGAATGGAAGACCTTTATCCCAATCTTTCTGATGTTCCAAACAGTATTTCTTGAGCATCAATTTGAGTGTTTGATGATATCTCTCCAATGCTCCTTGGGTCTGGGGATGGTAAGCTGAAGACGTGATCTGGGTAATGCCCAACTCTTTCAGAGAAAGCTTGAAAACATTTGACATGAAATTACTTCCCCGGTCTGACTGTACCTCCTTGGGCAGACCAAACTTGGTGAAGAACCCTAGCATTTCCTTAACCACGTTCTTTGCTGAGATATTTCTAAGTGGAATGGCTTCAGGATAACGAGTAGCTATATCAATCAGGGTCAACACATAAGAATATCCTGAAGAAGTCTTAGGAAGAGGGCCCACAATATCCACCAACACACGGGTGAATGGCGCCTCAAAAGGAGGAATGGGAACTAGAGGTGGAACCTTTTCGGTCTGATTACACTTCCCCACAACTTGACAGGTGTGACAAGACTTACAATACCAGGAGAAATCTCTGAAGATACCTGGCCAGTAGAAGTGTTTCAAAATGCTTGCCACAGTCTTCCTCACTCCAAGGTGTCCTGCCAAACTGGAATCATGAGCCACTCTAATGATATCCTGCCTACAAACACGAGGGATGACAACTTGATGTACAACCTCCCATTCACAGTCGGCTGATGCTGTTGGGGGTCTCCACTTCCTCATAAGTACTCCTGACTTTATATAATAACAAGTAGAAGCACCAGCTGACTCTTCCTCACTGCAAGCAGAGTTAGCTAGACCTTTCAACTCAGGGTCAGCAACCTGCAACTCAACCAACTCTTGACGAGACAAATTATCAACACTACGGGGTACTGCCTCATCTGGTGAGTGGTCCAAACTAGCAAGAAAAGTGTCAGCTAGGATAACATCATCATCATCATCATTATCCTCTAGGTCACCAGTAACTTTAGACTTAGCCCTAGTGACAGCATATGCAGAGAACACATCAGGGACATCACAATCATGGGTCGCAGCCACTGGCTCACTAGACAACTGAGGAGCTGGACACACTTGACTTCCACCAATATCATTTCCAAGTAAGAAAGTTACACCTGACATTGGGAGTGTCTCAACCAACTCAACCATAACGGAACCATTAACAAAACCAAACTCTAAATTCACTCTGCACAGAGGGACAGAGAAGTAATTATTCCCTACACCTTGTAAGATTACAGATTCATCAGAGGAATTAACATTAGAGCCTAGAACACTGGTCAGCATAAGGGAGTGGCAAGCACCTGTATCACGATATATTTTAACTGATTTCCTGTCATTACTGTCCAGAGGACTGACAAAACCATCAGACAGGAAATTAGCACATGAACTCTTGAGAGTGTCACCCACGTTACTGCTCAAAAGAGGAGCTTCATCATGAGGATTTAATTTACCCCTCAAAGCAGGTTCAGTTAACTCAGTTAAAGAATTCTGGGAACTCTCAAGGGTGGACACTAGACCAATTGACTGAATATTTAAAGACTCCTTTTTGTTCACATCACGCTGTCTCCTGAAACATTTCTCTGTAGTATGACCAAACTTACTGCAATAAGTACATTTACTTTTCTGAAATCTAGAGGTGAAGCTGGTATTTACTTCCTGAGAAACATCATCTTTATTCTCTTTCCTGTTACCTGTACTCTGAGTAGAGGCAACGTACTTACTCTCAGCTTTCCTTTTTTCTCTAGAATATCTCTTGTGAGTGAGAACATATTCATCAGCTAAAACTGCAGCATCAGACAAATAATCTATTCTTCTCTCATCAAGATATAGGCTTACATATTTATTAATACACCTTTTGAAGTCCTCCAGCAAAATCATCTGCTTAAATTTACCAAAATCAGAATCCACATTCTTAGAATTTAACCACTACTCTAACAGATCTTCTTTGATTTTTGCATACTCAGCATGGGAGTGCTTATCTTGCTTATAAGTTGTCCTAAATTTTACTCTATAGGCTTCAGGAACAAGCTCATAGGCCTTAAGAATCAAGCTCTTAACTACATCATAATTATCAGATTGATCCTGAGGCAAAGATGCATAAGTTACTTGAGCTTTACCGGTGAGAACAGTTTGAAGGAGTACTGGCCAATACTCTTTGGGCCAATTAAAACCTGTAGCTACCCTCTCAAACAACTGAAAATACTTTGTTAAATCAGATTCATTAAAAGGAGGGACAAGTTTAACATTTTTAGCCACATCAAAATCATCAGAGCTAGATGATTCAGTTCCACCTTGTTTCATGCGATACTCATGGTCTGCCTGAATCCTAGCTAGTTCAATTTGTGCCTGAGCCTGATCCTGTGCCTGTGCCTCGTGAATACGAGCCTGACACTCAGCCTCCTTAGCACGAGCCTCCTGCAGGGCTAGCTGTAACTTAGCTAATTCAATCTGCGTTTGCTCATTTGGAGGAGTTACATTAAACAAGCTTTCATTAATCATGTCAACAATTTGATCTTTAGAATGATGAGAGCGAACAACAATTCCCAATTGTTGAGCAACAATCTTAAGTTCATTCTTTGTTCTGTTTTCTACGTCACACACTGTTTGCACATTTGACAAAAAATCTTTGGCTTCATCAAGTGTAGTAATAGTAGACATCATGAATAAATCACAGTCACAAAATATCAAGCAATATCCTTATGATAATATCCTGAATATCCTGATAAGAGGTCGCCAAATTTATGTTACGGAACAGAGATAGATAATGAACACTTCAAGTGAGAACACCAAAATCACTACTGTCCCGCAAAGTTCCAGGTTCAAAACAAAAAGGTTAGGTAAAATTACAAGTTAAAGTTTAATGCTCAAACTAACAACTAAACATTCAGGACTCATAAGGATAATGTAATGGCAAAAACGGGTTAAATATATGGTTAACTGCAATAGCCTCTATTAACACGAAATTAGCAAGTGTAAATTTATCTAAGTCAGCCCTGATAAAATGAGAAAACCGGATAATACTCAGTGAATGCAAGATATATTATTACAGATACAAAATATTATCAAAAATGACTAACATAAAAACACATGAATCACAAAAACCTCACTAGGCCTACGAATTAACACCTTATGCTATACAGTACAAGAAAAAAAATGTAATAACACTTATACTCAAATTACACAGCAGTTAGATAGTTGGAGACTTCCTGAGCACTCACAATAATAACAACTGTACGGGGGAGGACAGAGATGTGAACAAAATGAGGAGTAGATCTAAGTGGCAATTAATGCAGAGACTGAGCTCATTATATAGGGGCCGGCAGAGCTTGATACAACTTGTAAGAAGGACGCGCAAATGAAGCCAGAGGGGACAAAGAGTTGACACTCCTGCTCTGAACAACAGAAAGAACGACTTACTCTACTATAAGGGAGGAGGGGGGGAGTGAGGTAGAACACGCAAGCCTGGTCACTATGGAAGCCACGTTATGCTAATCGTGAACAAACATGCAGCATACTGTACATTAGATCATACAAAGGATGATGCAATCATGAACAAAACTGTATCATAAGTTAGAATTATACAATGGATGATGAAATCATAGGCTATGTAACACCTCCCCACAAAGAAAAAGAAATTTACAAAGGAAATTTCTTATTACTCTAAAACAATCTGTCTAAAGTCTAGATAAGCAATCTGCAATAACATTTTCTTTCCCCTTGACATGTTGTATGTCTAATGAATACTCCTGAAGAAGTAGACTCCATCTTGTCAATCTCTGATTTTTATCTTTAAACTTACTAAGGAATTTCAGTGGGTTATGATCGGTATAAATGACTATGGGGTCGAAACCAGAACACAAATAAAATGAAAAATGCTGTAAACCCAAAATCAGGGCCAAAAAGCTCTTTCTCAATAGTTGAGTAGTTCTTTTGAGGTGAAGTGAACTTCTTACAGTAATAAGATACAGGATGTTCAATACCCTGATCATCCTCTTGCAGCAAAACAGCCCCAGCTCCTGTTTCACTTGCGTCAACAGCCATCTTAAAAGGCTTAACAAAATTTGGAGTAGCGAGCACTGGCTGACTTAATAGGATAGCTTTAAGTTTGCTGAAAGAGGATTCACAGTCATCGGTCCAGACAAATTTAACTCCCTTTTTCAGTAGGTCTGTAAGTGGTGATACAAGAATTGAAAAGTTAAGAACAAATCTCCCGTAATAACCTACCATTCCCAAAAATCTTTGTAGCTCTTTCCTACTTTTAGGTCTGGGAAGATCACTTATAACCTGAAACTTAGCTCCTGGTGGTGCAACATGTCCATCACCAATTACATACCCAAGGTACTGAACTTTAGCTTGACCAAACTCACACTTTGATAAATTAGCTACAAATTAGCCTGAACCAAACGCTCAAGAAATTTACTGACATGGCAAAGGTGATCTTTCCAGTTGTCACTGAAGATTAATACATCATCAATTTAAACAACACACCCTGCCAAACCCTCTCTTACAACATTCATGAGCTTCTGAAATGTGGCTGGTGCATTCTTCATACCATATGGCATTACAGAACATGCAAAAGTCTTTCCTAGTGTTACAAACCATGAGATCTCCCTAGCACGTTCAGTCATAGGTACTTGCCAGTATCCCTTTAACAAATCAAACTTACTTATGTACCTAGCCTTTCCGATCTTGTCTATGCAATCTTCCACACGAGGGAGAGGGTAAGTGTCTGTTTTGGTTATCTGATTAACACGTCTGTAGTCGATGCAAAGCCGCTGTGACCCACCTGGCTTAGGGACTAGAGTGACAGGAGAACTCCACTCGCTCTGACAGGGCTCAATCATCTTGTGGTCCAACAGGTAGCCAAGCTCCTTCTGGATGAGAGGAACTTTCACTGGGTTCACACGGTAAGGAGGCAGTTTAATTGGCTTTGCGTCTCCAACATCGACATCATGCATCAACACAGTGGTTCCTCCTGGAGTGGCACGGAACACTTGCGGGTACTCCTGCAGTAATGCCAAAAACTCCTGCCTTTCCTCGGGAGGTAGATGAGAAAGCTTAGTCTGGAGATCATTCATGATATCAGGATTTTTCCCCAAACTATCACTCACGCTCATGCTGCATGGGAGAACTTCACTTGCAGACTCGGGTGGAACAGCTACAGTGCAGACTGGGTTATTTTCGTCCCGCCTGTGATATAACTTTAGCATGTTGATGTGACAAAGTTGCTTGTTCTTTCTACGATCTGGTGTGGCGATGACATAGTTGACATCACTGAGTTTCTTCTCCACGAAATAAGGACCACTAAACTTGGCTTGAAGAGGTTGCCCATGAACTGGTAGCAGAATCAAAACCTGATCTCCTGGCTGAAAGTGGCGTAACCTGGACTTCTTATCATACCAAGTCTTCATCTTCTCCTGAGCAGCTCCTAAATTCTCTCTCGCCAGCTGTAAAGCAGTGGACAGCCGTTCTTTGAACTTCATCACATACTCCAGCAGGTTGACGTCATCTTCCTCCGACAGCCAGCATTCCTTGAGTAACTTAAGAGGTCCTCTTACTTCATGGCCAAACAGTAGTTCAAAAGGTGAGAAGCCCAGTGATTCATTTGGAGATTCTCTTGCGGCAAATACAACGAATGGAAGACCTTTATCCCAATCTTTCTGATGTTCCAAACAGTATTTCTTGAGCATCGATTTGAGTGTTTGATGATATCTCTCCAATGCTCCTTGGGTCTGGGGATGGTAAGCTGAAGACGTGATCTGGGTAATGCCCAACTCTTTCAGAGAAACCTTGAAAACATTTGACATGAAATTACTTCCCTGTCTGACTGTACCTCCTTGGGCAGACCAAACTTTGTGAAGAACCCTAGCATTTCCTTAACCACGTTCTTTGCTGAGATATTTCTAAGTGGAATGGCTTCAGGATAACGAGTAGCCATATCAATCAGGGTCAACACATAAGAAAATCCTGAAGAAGTCTTAGGAAGAGGGCCCACAATATCCACCAACACACGGGTGAATGGCGCCTCAAAAGGAGGAATGGGAACTAGAGGTGCAACCTTTTCGGTCTGATTACACTTCCCCACAACTTGACAGGTGTGACAAGACTTACAATACCAGGAAACATCTCTGAAGATACCTGGCCAGTAGAAGTGTTTCAAAATGCGTGCCACAGTCTTCCTCACTCCAAGGTGTCCTGCCAAACTGGAATCATGAGCAACTCTAATGATATCCTGCCTACAAACACGAGGGATGACAACTTGATGTACAACCTCCCATTCACAGTCGGCTGATGCTGTTGGGGGTCTCCACTTCCTCATAAGTACTCCTGACTTTATATAATAACAAGTAGAAGCACCAGCTGACTCTTCCTCACTGCAAGCAGAGTTAGCTAGACCTTTCAGCTCAGGGTCAGCAACCTGCAACTCAACCAACTCTTGACGAGACAAATTATCAACACTACGGGGTACTGCCTCATCTGGTGAGTGGTCCAAACTAGCAAGAAAAGTGTCAGCTAGGATAACATCATCATCATCATCATTATCCTCTAGGTCACCAGTAACTTTAGACTTAGCCCTAGTGACAGCATATGCAGAGAACACATCAGGAACATCACAATCATGGGTCGCAGCCACTGGCTCACTAGACAACTGAGGAGCTGGACACACTTGACTTCCACCAATATCATTTCCAAGTAAGAAAGTTACACCTGACATTGGGAGTGTCTCAACCAACTCAACCATAACGGAACCATTAACAAAACCAAACTCTAAATTCACTCTGCACAGAGGGACAGAGAAGTAATTATTCCCTACACCTTGTAAGATTACAGTTTCATCAGAGGAATTAACATTAGAGCCTAGAACACTGGTCAGCATAAGGGAGTGGCAAGCACCTGTATCACGATATATTTTAACTGATTTCCTGTCATTACTGTCCAGAGGACTGACAAAACCATCAGACAGGAAATTAGCACATGAACTCTTGAGAGTGTCACCCACGTTACTGCTCAAAAGAGGAGCTTCATCATGAGGATTTAATTTACCCCTCAAAGCAGGTTCAGTTAACTCAGTTAAAGAATTCTGGGAACTCTCAAGGGTGGACACTAGACCAATTGACTGAATATTTAAAGACTCCTTTTTGTTCACATCACGCTGTCTCCTGAAACATTTCCCTGTAGTATGACCAAACTTACCACAATAAGTACATTTACTTTTCTGAAATCTAGAGGTGAAGCTGGTATTTACTTCCTGAGAAACATCATCTTTATTCTCTTTCCTGTTACCTGTACTCTGAGTAGAGGCAACGTACTTACTCTCAGCTTTCCTTTTTTCTCTAGAATATCTCTTGTGAGTGAGAACATATTCATCAGCTAAAACTGCAACATCAGACAAATAATCTATTCTTCTCTCATCAAGATATAGGCTTACATCTTCATTAATACACCTTTTGAAGTCCTCCAGCAAAATCATCTGCTTAAATTTACCAAAATCAGAATCCACATTCTTAGAATTTAACCACTACTCTAACAGATCTTCTTTGATTTTTGCATACTCAGCATGGGATTGCTTATCTTGCTTATAAGTTGTCCTAAATTTTACTCTATAGGCTTCAGGAACAAGCTCATAGGCCTTAAGAATCAAGCTCTTAACTACACCATAATTATCAGATTGATCCTGAGGCAAAGATGCATAAGTTACTTGAGCTTTACCGGTGAGAACAGGTTGAAGGAGTACTGGCCAATGCTCTTTGGGCCAATTAAAACCTGTAGCTACCCTCTCAAACAACTGAAAATACTTTGTTAAATCAGATTCATTAAAAGGAGGGACAAGTTTAACATTTTTAGCCACATCAAAATCATCAGAGCTAGATGATTCAGTTCCACCTTGTTTCATGCGATACTCATGGTCTGCCTGAATCCTAGCTAGTTCAATTTGTGCCTGAGCCTGATCCTGTGCCTGTGCCTCGTGAATACGAGCCTGACACTCAGCCTCCTTAGCACGAGCCTCCTGCAGGGCTAGCTGTAACTTAGCTAATTCAATCTGTGTTTGCTCATTTGGAGGAGTTACATTAAACAAGCTTTCATTAATCATGTCAACAATTTGATCTTTAGAATGATGAGAGCGAACAACAATTCCCAATTGTTGAGCAACAATCTTAAGTTCATTCTTTGTTCTGTTTTCTACATCACACACTGTTTGCACATTTGACAAAAAATCTTTGGCTTCATCAAGTGTAGTAACAGTAGACATCATGAATAAATCACAGTCACAAAATATCAAGCAATATCCTTATGATAATATCCTGAATATCCTGATAAGAGGTCGCCAAATTTATGTTACGGAACAGAGATAGATAATGAACACTTCAAGTGAGAACACCAAAATCACTACTGTCCCGCAAAGTTCCAGGTTCGAAACAAAAGAGTTAGGTAAAATTACAAGTTAAAGTTTAATGCTCAAACTAACAACTAAACATTCAGGACTCATAAGGATAATGTAATGGCAAAAACGGGTTAAATATATGGTTAACTGCAATAGCCTCTATTAACACGAAATTAGCCAGTGTAAATTTATCTAAGTCAGCCCTGATAAAATGAGAAAACCGGATAATACTCAGTGAATGCAAGATATATTATTACAGATACAAAATATTATCAAAAATGACTAACATAAAAACACATCAATCACAAAAACCTCACTAGGCCTACGAATTAACACCTTATGCTATACAGTACAAGAAAAAAAATGTAATAACACTTATACTCAAATTACACAGCAGTTAGATAGTTGGAGACTTCCTGAGCACTCACAATAATAACAACTGTACAGGGGAGGACAGAGATGTGAACAAAATGAGGAGTAGATCTAAGTGGCAATTAATGCAGAGACTGAGCTCATTATATAGGGGCCGGCAGAGCTTGATACAACTTGTAAGAAGGACGCGCAAATGAAGCCAGAGGGGACAAAGAGTTGACACTCCTGCTCTGAACAACAGAAAGAACGACTTACTCTACTATAAGGGAGGAGGGGGGGAGTGAGATAGAACACGCTCGTGATCAAACATGCAGCATACTGTACGTTAGAATTACACAAAGGATGATGAAATCATAGGCTATGTAACACCTCCCCACAAAGAAAAAGGAATTTACAAAGGAAATTTCTTATTACTCTAAAACAATCTGTCTAAAGTCTAGATAAGCAATCTGCAATAACATTTTCTTTCCCCTTGACATGTTGTATGTCTAATGAATACTCCTGAAGAAGTAGACTCCATCTTGTCAATCTCTGATTTTTATCTTTAAACTTACTAAGGAATTTCAGTGGGTTATGATCGGTATAAATGACTATGGGGTCAAAACCAGAACACAAATAAAATGAAAAATGCTGTAAACCCAAAATCAGGGCCAAAAGCTCTTTCTCAATAGTTGAGTAGTTCTTTTGAGGTGAAGTGAACTTCTTACAGTAATAAGATACAGGATGTTCAATACCCTGATCATCCTCTTGCAGCAAAACAGCCCCAGCTCCTGTTTCACTTGCGTTAACAGCCATCTTAAAAGGCTTAACAAAATTTGGAGTAGCGAGCACTGGCTGACTTAATAGGATAGCTTTAAGTTTGCTGAAAGAGGATTCACAGTCATCGGTCCAGACAAATTTAACTCCCTTTTTCAGTAGGTCTGTAAGTGGTGATACAAGAATTGAAAAGTTAAGAACAAATCTCCCGTAATAACCTACCATTCCCAAAAATCTTTGTAGCTCTTTCCTACTTTTAGGTCTGGGAAGATCACTTATAACCTGAAACTTAGCTCCTGGTGGTGCAACATGTCCATCACCAATTACATACCCAAGGTACTGAACTTTAGCTTGACCAAACTCACACTTTGATAAATTAGCTACAAATTAGCCTGAACCAAACGCTCAAGAAATTTACTGACATGGCAAAGGTGATCTTTCCAGTTGTCACTGAAGATTAATACATCATCAATTTAACCCTTTCAGGCACAGTCGCGCGATTCGCGTGATGTCGGCTTGCACTCCGCCAGACACAGTCACGCGACTCGCGTCCTTAAGGCCCCTTCAAGGCCCAAAAATATTCGTCAGAAAAAAACTTATAGGCCGATTTGCGTGATTTTTTGGCGCGTCTTAGGGTAGCCAAGGCCTACTGGAGGTAAGTCATTGGCAACACTGCTTTGCCTTATCAGCCTCAGCCCGCTCCCTCCAACCTCAGTGTTTGTTGAGCAGTCAGCCAGTGATGTTTGACAGCTCGTGGTTCCCTTTAAATCGTCCATAATTCTCCTCCTCTTACCCAAGGCAAAGACCCTATTGAATCAGTGAGATAATACATTGTATGTGAACATATAGTGATGTGATATTGTTGATGGAACATTCATATATGTATTGAAAAGCAATTCTGGCCGTTAGCAATCGTTGGGCCTTGGAGCCAGACACATGGTCAGTGTAGCGGGGTTGCACCACTCCACCCCCCCCCGTAGGCCGTATGGCGTGAGTGGAAATACGTATATAAATGAAGCCAAGGCATAAATATATATTGTGTGAAACATACTGTGGATGGCTTGGTGAAATTATGGAGCCAGCAAGCGGCTTGGTGAAATTATGGAGCCAGCAAGCGTTATGTGTGGCATGAAACAGTGTTGTGAAGGGGCAAACCTGAAGTTGGGAGGGGAGAATTACCGGTGTTTTTAGGGCTGGAATTATTGTGATTCTGATAGTGTAAATGCGTATGGAATTGTATGAAATATACGTCAAACAAACTGCGAGTTTCCGTGAACGAGTGTGGTGTGTGCTAAAAATAGCGTTGCCTCATACTCTCGTGGAAAAGCTGACTCACACACACACACTACATAACTCCTTATCTTCAAATCCGTGGTCTAACTGGATCAACACCCCTGGAGGAAGTGAGTTCTGCAAATTTTGTTGATATATGTAATAATCTATTACCATTACCTCTCACACTTTCAGACAAATATCCATTTTCTCCTACAGATTACACATATGAAAGAAAGTAAATCTCCACAGCAGTAACTATAGAAGAGTTATGTTTATGTGTAGTAGGTTATAACAATAGAAAAACATCCATGGAAGATGTAATAGTCTACAGATAGGGGAAAAAGAAAGTTAGTAGCATAGTCTTCAGGCCGGTGTGCGAGGAAGAAACAGTGTGTGTAAAAGTTGGTAGCGATCGGAAGAGTAACCTCACTTTGTCGGCCAATTACTCGAAAACTATTAGACTTATCGATTTTCTGTTACAACCATCATCAATACCACTAAATTCTACGTAAGATCAATACCAGAATGTAAGCCTTTGGTAGCGTTTTGGGGGGTAAAAGGCGAGAGAAATGTTTTTGTTCCTAGCGGTTGTTGTGTGACATGACAAGCGCTCGGAGTAATAACATCATTTTGTCGGCCAATTACTCGAAAACTATTAGACTTATCGATTTCCTGTTACAACCATCATCAATACCACTAAATTCTACGTAAGATCAATACCAGAATGTAAGCCTTTGGTAGCGTTTTGGGGGTAAAAGGCGAGAGAAATGTTTTTTGTTCCTAGCGGTTGTTGTGTGACATGACAAGCGCTCGGAGTAATAACATCATTTTGTCGGCCAGTTACTCGAAAACTATTAGACTTATCGATTTTCTGTTACAACCATCATCAATATCACTAAATTCTATGTATGATCAATACCAAAATGTAAGCCTTTTGTAGCGTTTTGGGGTATAAAAGGCGAGGGAAATGTTTTTTTTTTCCCTCGCGTTTATCAGTGACATTCGCTCGGAGTAATAACCTCACTTTGTCGGCCAATTACTCGAAAACTATTAGACTTATCGATTTTCTGTTACAACCATCATCAATACCACTAAATTCTACGTGTAATCAATACCCGAATGTAAGCCTTTGGTAGCGTTTTGGGGGGTAAAAGGCGAGGGAAATGTTTTTCCTCGCATTTGTTATCAGTGACAAGCGCTCGGAGTAATAACCTCACTTTGTCGGCCAATTACTCGAAAACTGTTTGACTTATCGATTTTCTGTAACAACCATGATCTATACCACTAAATTCTACGTATGATCAATACCAAAATGTAAGCATTATGTTACGTTTTGTGCGATAAAAGACGGTGGAAATGAGTGTCTCTTCCCGGCTGTTACCATTGAGAAAGGCTCGTAGTAATACTCTCATTTTCTCTGCCAATTACTCGGAAACTATTGGACGTATCGATTTCACGTTTGAACCATGATGAAGAGCAGGAAATTCTATATATGTACAATACATAAAAATGTAATATTTCTCATAAGAATTCGTGGTTACGTAGACGGGAACATTGCGTACGCCATGCGCGCATCACGAAAGTCAATCACGCACGGAGTGCCTTGTACTTTTTTTCGATTTACTCGAGAACTATGAGGCGTATGGGGTTTTCCCGTCACAGTGGGAAAGCTGGATAATGGGGGCATATTACTATGTAATAAAAACGTTAGGTCCCTGGGAAAACTTAGCTCTCAGAGGTCAGTGAAAATTTTTCGAAAATGGCTCTCAGTTTTTTGACCATTTTCTCGAAAAGTATACATCGTATCTAAACCAGATTGGTTTCGTTAGAAAGCTGATGAAATTCTCTATGAAAAAATATTAGATCATTTTCCTGTAGGATGGAAAACATTCAAACGGTGATGTTGGGAAGTCAAAAATGTTTACTCGACATGCCTTCCAGGGCTCATAACTTTCTGTGCTGTTGTTTTCCTGTGTTTTGGTCATGTTTATCAGATAGAACAAACATCCATGCATACCTGGACATAGGTTTCATGGGAATACATTGATTTTGGGGGGGCGAAAATAAGGCAAGAATGTGTTTCATTCGCTCAAATTTGCTCAAATTTGCCGCGCGCGCGCTCACCGGCCGGGCGGCTTCGTAGTCGAAATTCCGGGATCAGAAAACTTATTGAAACTTATCGTGCGCGAAAGGGTTAAACAACACACCCTGCCAAACCCTCTCTTACAACATTCATGAGCTTCTGAAATGTGGCTGGTGCATTCTTCATACCATATGGCATTACAGAACATGCAAAAGTCTTTCCTAGTGTTACAAACCATGAGATCTCCCTAGCACGTTCAGTCATAGGTACTTGCCAGTATCCCTTTAACAAATCAAACTTACTTATGTACCTAGCCTTTCCGATCTTGTCTATGCAATCTTCCACACGAGGGAGAGGGTAAGTGTCTGTTTTGGTTATCTGATTAACACGTCTGTAGTCGATGCAAAGCCGCTGTGACCCACCTGGCTTAGGGACTAGAGTGACAGGAGAACTCCACTCGCTCTGACAGGGCTCAATCATCTTGTGGTCCAACAGGTAGCCAAGCTCCTTCTGGATGAGAGGAACTTTCACTGGGTTCACACGGTAAGGAGGCAGTTTAATTGGCTTTGCGTCTCCAACATCGACATCATGCATCAACACAGTGGTTCCTCCTGGAGTGGCACGGAACACTTGCGGGTACTCCTGCAGTAATGCCAAAAACTCCTGCCTTTCCTCGGGAGGTAGATGAGAAAGCTTAGTCTGGAGATCATTCATGATATCAGGATTTTTCCCCAAACTATCACTCACGCTCATGCTGCATGGGAGAACTTCACTTGCAGACTCGGGTGGAACAGCTACAGTGCAGACTGGGTTATTTTCGTCCCGCCTGTGATATAACTTTAGCATGTTGATGTGACAAAGTTGCTTGTTCTTTCTACGATCTGGTGTGGCGATGACATAGTTGACATCACTGAGTTTCTTCTCCACGAAATAAGGACCACTAAACTTGGCTTGAAGAGGTTGCCCATGAACTGGTAGCAGAATCAAAACCTGATCTCCTGGCTGAAAGTGGCGTAACCTGGACTTCTTATCATACCAAGTCTTCATCTTCTCCTGAGCAGCTCCTAAATTCTCTCTCGCCAGCTGTAAAGCAGTGGACAGCCGTTCTTTGAACTTCATCACATACTCCAGCAGGTTGACGTCATCTTCCTCCGACAGCCAGCATTCCTTGAGTAACTTAAGAGGTCCTCTTACTTCATGGCCAAACAGTAGTTCAAAAGGTGAGAAGCCCAGTGATTCATTTGGAGATTCTCTTGCGGCAAATACAACGAATGGAAGACCTTTATCCCAATCTTTCTGATGTTCCAAACAGTATTTCTTGAGCATCGATTTGAGTGTTTGATGATATCTCTCCAATGCTCCTTGGGTCTGGGGATGGTAAGCTGAAGACGTGATCTGGGTAATGCCCAACTCTTTCAGAGAAACCTTGAAAACATTTGACATGAAATTACTTCCCGGTCTGACTGTACCTCCTTGGGCAGACCAAACTTTGTGAAGAACCCTAGCATTTCCTTAACCACGTTCTTTGCTGAGATATTTCTAAGTGGAATGGCTTCAGGATAACGAGTAGCCATATCAATCAGGGTCAACACATAAGAAAATCCTGAAGAAGTCTTAGGAAGAGGGCCCACAATATCCACCAACACACGGGTGAATGGCGCCTCAAAAGGAGGAATGGGAACTAGAGGTGCAACCTTTTCGGTCTGATTACACTTCCCCACAATTTGACAGGTGTGACAAGACTTACAATACCAGGAAACATCTCTGAAGATACCTGGCCAGTAGAAGTGTTTCAAAATGCGTGCCACAGTCTTCCTCACTCCAAGGTGTCCTGCCAAACTGGAATCATGAGCCACTCTAATGATATCCTGCCTACAAACACGAGGGATGACAACTTGATGTACAACCTCCCATTCACAGTCGGCTGATGCTGTTGGGGGTCTCCACTTCCTCATAAGTACTCCTGACTTTATATAATAACAAGTAGAAGCACCAGCTGACTCTTCCTCACTGCAAGCAGAGTTAGCTAGACCTTTCAGCTCAGGGTCAGCAACCTGCAACTCAACCAACTCTTGACGAGACAAATTATCAACACTACGGGGTACTGCCTCATCTGGTGAGTGGTCCAAACTAGCAAGAAAAGTGTCAGCTAGGATAACATCATCATCATCATCATTATCCTCTAGGTCACCAGTAACTTTAGACTTAGCCCTAGTGACAGCATATGCAGAGAACACATCAGGAACATCACAATCATGGGTCGCAGCCACTGGCTCACTAGACAACTGAGGAGCTGGACACACTTGACTTCCACCAATATCATTTCCAAGTAAGAAAGTTACACCTGACATTGGGAGTGTCTCAACCAACTCAACCATAACGGAACCATTAACAAAACCAAACTCTAAATTCACTCTGCACAGAGGGACAGAGAAGTAATTATTCCCTACACCTTGTAAGATTACAGTTTCATCAGAGGAATTAACATTAGAGCCTAGAACACTGGTCAGCATAAGGGAGTGGCAAGCACCTGTATCACGATATATTTTAACTGATTTCCTTTCATTACTGTCCAGAGGACTGACAAAACCATCAGACAGGAAATTAGCACATGAACTCTTGAGAGTGTCACCCACGTTACTGCTCAAAAGAGGAGCTTCATCATGAGGATTTAATTTACCCCTCAAAGCAGGTTCAGTTAACTCAGTTAAAGAATTCTGGGAACTCTCAAGGGTGGACACTAGACCAATTGACTGAATATTTAAAGACTCCTTTTTGTTCACATCACGCTGTCTCCTGAAACATTTCTCTGTAGTATGACCAAACTTACCACAATAAGTACATTTACTTTTCTGAAATCTAGAGGTGAAGCTGGTATTTACTTCCTGAGAAACATCATCTTTATTCTCTTTCCTGTTACCTGTACTCTGAGTAGAGGCAACGTACTTACTCTCAGCTCTCCTTTTTTCTCTAGAATATCTCTTGTGAGTGAGAACATATTCATCAGCTAAAACTGCAACATCAGACAAATAATCTATTCTTCTCTCATCAAGATATAGGCTTACATCTTCATTAATACACCTTTTGAAGTCCTCCAGCAAAATCATCTGCTTAAATTTACCAAAATCAGAATCCACATTCTTAGAATTTAACCACTACTCTAACAGATCTTCTTTGATTTTTGCATACTCAGCATGGGATTGCTTATCTTGCTTATAAGTTGTCCTAAATTTTACTCTATAGGCTTCAGGAACAAGCTCATAGGCCTTAAGAATCAAGCTCTTAACTACACCATAATTATCAGATTGATCCTGAGGCAAAGATGCATAAGTTACTTGAGCTTTACCGATGAGAACAGGTTGAAGGAGTACTGGCCAATACTCTTTGGGCAAATTAAAACCTGTAGCTACCCTCTCAAACAACTGAAAATACTTTGTTAAATCAGATTCATTAAAAGGAGGGACAAGTTTAACATTTTTAGCCACATCAAAATCATCAGAGCTAGATGATTCAGTTCCACCTTGTTTCATGCGATACTCATGGTCTGCCTGAATCCTAGCTAGTTCAATTTGTGCCTGAGCCTGATCCTGTGCCTGTGCCTCGTGAATACGAGCCTGACACTCAGCCTCCTTAGCACGAGCCTCCTGCAGGGCTAGCTGTAACTTAGCTAATTCAATCTGCGTTTGCTCATTTGGAGGAGTTACATTAAACAAGCTTTCATTAATCATGTCAACAATTTGATCTTTAGAATGATGAGAGCGAACAACAATTCCCAATTGTTGAGCAACAATCTTAAGTTCATTCTTTGTTCTGTTTTCTACATCACACACTGTTTGCACATTTGACAAAAAATCTTTGGCTTCATCAAGTGTAGTAACAGTAGACATCATGAATAAATCACAGTCACAAAATATCAAGCAATATCCTTATGATAATATCCTGAATATCCTGATAAGAGGTCGCCAAATTTATGTTACGGAACAGAGATAGATAATGAACACTTCAAGTGAGAACACCAAAATCACTACTGTCCCGCAAAGTTCCAGGTTCGAAACAAAAGAGTTAGGTAAAATTACAAGTTAAAGTTTAATGCTCAAACTAACAACTAAACATTCAGGACTCATAAGGATAATGTAATGGCAAAAACGGGTTAAATATATGGTTAACTGCAATAGCCTCTATTAACACGAAATTAGCCAGTGTAAATTTATCTAAATCAGCCCTGATAAAATGAGAAAACCGGATAATACTCAGTGAATGCAAGATATATTATTACAGATACAAAATATTATCAAAAATGACTAACATAAAAACACATCAATCACAAAAACCTCACTAGGCCTACGAATTAACACCTTATGCTATACAGTACAAGAAAAAAAATGTAATAACACTTATACTCAAATTACACAGCAGTTAGATAGTTGTAGACTTCCTGAGCACTCACAATAATAACAACTGTACGGGGGAGGACAGAGATGTGAACAAAATGAGGAGTAGATCTAAGTGGCAATTAATGCAGAGACTGAGCTCATTATATAGGGGCCGGCAGAGCTTGATACAACTTGTAAGAAGGACGCGCAAATGAAGCCAGAGGGGACAAAGAGTTGACACTCCTGCTCTGAACAACAGAAAGAACGACTCACTCTACTATAAGGGAGGAGGGGGGAGTGAGGTAGAACACGCTCGTGATCAAACATGCAGCATACTGTACGTTAGAATTACACAAAGGATGATGAAATCATAGGCTATGTAACACCTCCCCACAAAGAAAAAGGAATTTACAAAGGAAATTTCTTATTACTCTAAAACAATCTGTCTAAAGTCTAGATAAGCAATCTGCAATAACATTTTCTTTCCCCTTGACATGTTGTATGTCTAATGAATACTCCTGAAGAAGTAGACTCCATCTTGTCAATCTCTGATTTTTATCTTTAAACTTACTAAGGAATTTCAGTGGGTTATGATCGGTATAAATGACTATGGGGTCGAAACCAGAACACAAATAAAATGAAAAATGCTGTAAACCCAAAATCAGGGCCAAAAGCTCTTTCTCAATAGTTGAGTAGTTCTTTTGAGGTGAAGTGAACTTCTTACAGTAATAAGATACAGGATGTTCAATACCCTGATCATCCTCTTGCAGCAAAGCAGCCCCAGCTCCTGTTTCACTTCCGTCAACAGCCATCTTAAAAGGCTTAACAAAATTTGGAGTAGCGAGCACTGGCTGACTTAATAGGATAGCTTTAAGTTTGCTGAAAGAGGATTCACAGTCATCGGTCCAGACAAATTTAACTCCCTTTTTCAGTAGGTCTGTAAGTGGTGATACAAGAATTGAAAAGTTAAGAACAAATCTCCCGTAATAACCTACCATTCCCAAAAATCTTTGTAGCTCTTTCCTACTTTTAGGTCTGGGAAGATCACTTATAACCTGAAACTTAGCTCCTGGTGGTGCAACATGTCCATCACCAATTACATACCCAAGGTACTGAACTTTAGCTTGACCAAACTCACACTTTGATAAATTAGCTACAAATTAGCCTGAACCAAACGCTCAAGAAATTTACTGACATGGCAAAGGTGATCTTTCCAGTTGTCACTGAAGATTAATACATCATCAATTTAAACAACACACCCTGCCAAACCCTCTCTTACAACATTCATGAGCTTCTGAAATGTGGCTGGTGCATTCTTCATACCATATGGCATTACAGAACATGCAAAAGTCTTTCCTAGTGTTACAAACCATGAGATCTCCCTAGCACGTTCAGTCATAGGTACTTGCCAGTATCCCTTTAACAAATCAAACTTACTTATGTACCTAGCCTTTCCGATCTTGTCTATGCAATCTTCCACACGAGGGAGAGGGTAAGTGTCTGTTTTGGTTATCTGATTAACACGTCTGTAGTCGATGCAAAGCCGCTGTGACCCACCTGGCTTAGGGACTAGAGTGACAGGAGAACTCCACTCGCTCTGACAGGGCTCAATCATCTTGTGGTCCAACAGGTAGCCAAGCTCCTTCTGGATGAGAGGAACTTTCACTGGGTTCACACGGTAAGGAGGCAGTTTAATTGGCTTTGGCGTCTCCAACATCGACATCATGCATCAACACAGTGGTTCCTCCTGGAGTGGCACGGAACACTTGCGGGTACTCCTGCAGTAATGCCAAAAACTCCTGCCTTTCCTCGGGAGGTAGATGAGAAAGCTTAGTCTGGAGATCATTCATGATATCAGGATTTTTCCCCAAACTATCACTCACGCTCATGCTGCATGGGAGAACTTCACTTGCAGACTCGGGTGGAACAGCTACAGTGCAGACTGGGTTATTTTCGTCCCGCCTGTGATATAACTTTAGCATGTTGATGTGACAAAGTTGCTTGTTCTTTCTACGATCTGGTGTGGCGATGACATAGTTGACATCACTGAGTTTCTTCTCCACGAAATAAGGACCACTAAACTTGGCTTGAAGAGGTTGCCCATGAACTGGTAGCAGAATCAAAACCTGATCTCCTGGCTGAAAGTGGCGTAACCTGGACTTCTTATCATACCAAGTCTTCATCTTCTCCTGAGCAGCTCCTAAATTCTCTCTCGCCAGCTGTAAAGCAGTGGACAGCCGTTCTTTGAACTTCATCACATACTCCAGCAGGTTGACGTCATCTTCCTCCGACAGCCAGCATTCCTTGAGTAACTTAAGAGGTCCTCTTACTTCATGGCCAAACAGTAGTTCAAAAGGTGAGAAGCCCAGTGATTCATTTGGAGATTCTCTTGCGGCAAATACAACGAATGGAAGACCTTTATCCCAATCTTTCTGATGTTCCAAACAGTATTTCTTGAGCATCGATTTGAGTGTTTGATGATATCTCTCCAATGCTCCTTGGGTCTGGGGATGGTAAGCTGAAGACGTGATCTGGGTAATGCCCAACTCTTTCAGAGAAAAACCTTGAAAACATTTGACATGAAATTACTTCCCGGTCTGACTGTACCTCCTTGGGCAGACCAAACTTTGTGAAGAACCCTAGCATTTCCTTAACCACGTTCTTTGCTGAGATATTTCTAAGTGGAATGGCTTCAGGATAACGAGTAGCCATATCAATCAGGGTCAACACATAAGAAAATCCTGAAGAAGTTTTAGGAAAGAGGGCCCACAATATCCACCAACACACGGGTGAATGGCGCCTCAAAAGGAGGAATGGGAACTAGAGGTGCAACCTTTTCGGTCTGATTACACTTCCCCACAACTTGACAGGTGTGACAAGACTTACAATACCAGGAAACATCTCTGAAGATACCTGGCCAGTAGAAGTGTTTCAAAATGCGTGCCACAGTCTTCCTCACTCCAAGGTGTCCTGCCAAACTGGAATCATGAGAAACTCTAATGATATCCTGCCTACAAACACGAGGGATGACAACTTGATGTACAACCTCCCATTCACAGTCGGCTGATGCTGTTGGGGGTCTCCACTTCCTCATAAGTACTCCTGACTTTACATAATAACAAGTAGAAGCACCAGCTGACTCTTCCTCACTGCAAGCAGAGTTAGCTAGACCTTTCAGCTCAGGGTCAGCAACCTGCAACTCAACCAACTCTTGACGAGACAAATTATCAACACTACGGGGTACTGCCTCATCTGGTGAGTGGTCCAAACTAGCAAGAAAAGTGTCAGCTAGGATAACATCATCATCATCATCATTATCCTCTAGGTCACCAGTAACTTTAGACTTAGCCCTAGTGACAGCATATGCAGAGAACACATCAGGAACATCACAATCATGGGTCGCAGCCACTGGCTCACTAGACAACTGAGGAGCTGGACACACTTGACTTCCACCAATATCATTTCCAAGTAAGAAAGTTACACCTGACATTGGGAGTGTCTCAACCAACTCAACCATAACGGAACCATTAACAAAACCAAACTCTAAATTCACTCTGCACAGAGGGACAGAGAAGTAATTATTCCCTACACCTTGTAAGATTACAGTTTCATCAGAGGAATTAACATTAGAGCCTAGAACACTGGTCAGCATAAGGGAGTGGGAAGCACCTGTATCACGATATATTTTAACTGATTTCCTGTCATTACTGTCCGGAGGACTGACAAAACCATCAGACAGGAAATTAGCACATGAACTCTTGAGAGTGTCACCCACGTTACTGCTCAAAAGAGGAGCTTCATCATGAGGATTTAATTTACCCCTCAAAGCAGGTTCAGTTAACTCAGTTAAAGAATTCTGGGAACTCTCAAGGGTGGACACTAGACCAATTGACTGAATATTTAAAGACTCCTTTTGTTCACATCACGCTGTCTCCTGAAACATTTCTCTGTAGTATGACCAAACTTACTACAATAAGTACATTTACTTTTCTGAAATCTAGAGGTGAAGCTGGTATTTACTTCCTGAGAAACATCATCTTTATTCTCTTTCCTGTTACCTGTACTCTGAGTAGAGGCAACGTACTTACTCTCAGCTTTCCTTTTTTCTCTAGAATATCTCTTGTGAGTGAGAACATATTCATCAGCTAAAACTGCAACATCAGACAAATAATCTATTCTTCTCTCATCAAGATATAGGCTTACATCTTCATTAATACACCTTTTGAAGTCCTCCAGCAAAATCATCTGCTTAAATTTACCAAAATCAGAATCCACATTCTTAGAATTTAACCACTACTCTAACAGATCTTCTTTGATTTTTGCATACTCAGCATGGGATTGCTTATCTTGCTTATAAGTTGTCCAAAATTTTACTCTATAGGCTTCAGGAACAAGCTCATAGGCCTTAAGAATCAAGCTCTTAACTACATCATAATTATCAGATTGATCCTGAGGCAAAGATGCATAAGTTACTTGAGCTTTACCGGTGAGAACAGTTTGAAGGAGTACTGGCCAATACTCTTTGGGCAAATTAAAACCTGTAGCTACCCTCTCAAACAACTGAAAATACTTTGTTAAATCAGATTCATTAAAAGGAGGGACAAGTTTAACATTTTTAGCCACATCAAAATCATCAGAGCTAGATGATTCAGTTCCACCTTGTTTCATGCGATACTCATGGTCTGCCTGAATCCTAGCTAGTTCAATTTGTGCCTGAGCCTGATCCTGTGCCTGTGCCTCGTGAATACGAGCCTGACACTCAGCCTCCTTAGCACGAGCCTCCTGCAGGGCTAGCTGTAACTTAGCTAATTCAATCTGCGTTTGCTCATTTGGAGGAGTTACATTAAACAAGCTTTCATTAATCATGTCAACAATTTGATCTTTAGAATGATGAGAGCGAACAACAATTCCCAATTGTTGAGCAACAATCTTAAGTTCATTCTTTGTTCTGTTTTCTACATCACACACTGTTTGCACATTTGACAAAAAATCTTTGGCTTCATCAAGTGTAGTAACAGTAGACATCATGAATAAATCACAGTCACAAAATATCAAGCAATATCCTTATGATAATATCCTGAATATCCTGATAAGAGGTCGCCAAATTTATGTTACGGAACAGAGATAGATAATGAACACTTCAAGTGAGAACACCAAAATCACTACTGTCCCGCAAAGTTCCAGGTTCGAAACAAAAGAGTTAGGTAAAATTACAAGTTAAAGTTTAATGCTCAAACTAACAACTAAACATTCAGGACTCATAAGGATAATGTAATGGCAAAAACGGGTTAAATATATGGTTAACTGCAATAGCCTCTATTAACACGAAATTAGCCAGTGTAAATTTATCTAAATCAGCCCTGATAAAATGAGAAAACCGGATAATACTCAGTGAATGCAAGATATATTATTACAGATACAAAATATTATCAAAAATGACTAACATAAAAACACATCAATCACAAAAACCTCACTAGGCCTACGAATTAACACCTTATGCTATACAGTACAAGAAAAAAAATGTAATAACACTTATACTCAAATTACACAGCAGTTAGATAGTTGTAGACTTCCTGAGCACTCACAATAATAACAACTGTACAGGGGAGGACAGAGATGTGAACAAAATGAGGAGTAGATCTAAGTGGCAATTAATGCAGAGACTGAGCTCATTATATAGGGGCCGGCAGAGCTTGATACAACTTGTAAGAAGGACGCGCAAATGAAGCCAGAGGGGACAAAGAGTTGACACTCCTGCTCTGAACAACAGAAAGAACGACTTACTCTACTATAAGGGAGGAGGGGGGGAGTGAGGTAGAACACGCTCGTGATCAAACATGCAGCATACTGTACGTTAGAATTACACAAAGGATGATGAAATCATAGGCTATGTAACACCTCCCCACAAAGAAAAAGGAATTTACAAAGGAAATTTCTTATTACTCTAAAACAATCTGTCTAAAGTCTAGATAAGCAATCTGCAATAACATTTTCTTTCCCCTTGACATGTTGTATGTCTAATGAATACTCCTGAAGAAGTAGACTCCATCTTGTCAATCTCTGATTTTTATCTTCAAACTTACTAAGGAATTTCAGTGGGTTATGATCGGTATAAATGACTATGGGGTCGAAACCAGAACACAAATAAAATGAAAAATGCTGTAAACCCAAAATCAGGGCCAAAAGCTCTTTCTCAATAGTTGAGTAGTTCTTTTGAGGTGAAGTGAACTTCTTACAGTAATAAGATACAGGATGTTCAATACCCTGATCATCCTCTTGCAGCAAAACAGCCCCAGCTCCTGTTTCACTTGCGTCAACAGCCATCTTAAAAGGCTTAACAAAATTTGGAGTAGCGAGCACTGGCTGACTTAATAGGATAGCTTTAAGTTTGCTGAAAGAGGATTCACAGTCATCGGTCCAGACAAATTTAACTCCCTTTTTCAGTAGGTCTGTAAGTGGTGATACAAGAATTGAAAAGTTAAGATCAAATCTCCCGTAATAACCTACCATTCCCAAAAATCTTTGTAGCTCTTTCCTACTTTTAGGTCTGGGAAGATCACTTATAACCTGAAACTTAGCTCCTGGTGGTGCAACATGTCCATCACCAATTACATACCCAAGGTACTGAACTTTAGCTTGACCAAACTCACACTTTGATAAATTAGCTACAAATTAGCCTGAACCAAACGCTCAAGAAATTTACTGACATGGCAAAGGTGATCTTTCCAGTTGTCACTGAAGATTAATACATCATCAATTTAAACAACACACCCTGCCAAACCCTCTCTTACAACATTCATGAGCTTCTGAAATGTGGCTGGTGCATTCTTCATACCATATGGCATTACAGAACATGCAAAAGTCTTTCCTAGTGTTACAAACCATGAGATCTCCCTAGCACGTTCAGTCATAGGTACTTGCCAGTATCCCTTTAACAAATCAAACTTACTTATGTACCTAGCCTTTCCGATCTTGTCTATGCAATCTTCCACACGAGGGAGAGGGTAAGTGTCTGTTTTGGTTATCTGATTAACACGTCTGTAGTCGATGCAAAGCCGCTGTGACCCACCTGGCTTAGGGACTAGAGTGACAGGAGAACTCCACTCGCTCTGACAGGGCTCAATCATCTTGTGGTCCAACAGGTAGCCAAGCTCCTTCTGGATGAGAGGAACTTTCACTGGGTTCACACGGTAAGGAGGCAGTTTAATTGGCTTTGCGTCTCCAACATCGACATCATGCATCAACACAGTGGTTCCTCCTGGAGTGGCACGGAACACTTGCGGGTACTCCTGCAGTAATGCCAAAAACTCCTGCCTTTCCTCGGGAGGTAGATGAGAAAGCTTAGTCTGGAGATCATTCATGATATCAGGATTTTTCCCCAAACTATCACTCACGCTCATGCTGCATGGGAGAACTTCACTTGCAGACTCGGGTGGAAACAGCTACAGTGCAGACTGGGTTATTTTCGTCCCGCCTGTGATATAACTTTAGCATGTTGATGTGACAAAGTTGCTTGTTCTTTCTACGATCTGGTGTGGCGATGACATAGTTGACATCACTGAGTTTCTTCTCCACGAAATAAGGACCACTAAACTTGGCTTGAAGAGGTTGCCCATGAACTGGTAGCAGAATCAAAACCTGATCTCCTGGCTGAAAGTGGCGTAACCTGGACTTCTTATCATACCAAGTCTTCATCTTCTCCTGAGCAGCTCCTAAATTCTCTCTCGCCAGCTGTAAAGCAGTGGACAGCCGTTCTTTGAACTTCATCACATACTCCAGCAGGTTGACGTCATCTTCCTCCGACAGCCAGCATTCCTTGAGTAACTTAAGAGGTCCTCTTACTTCATGGCCAAACAGTAGTTCAAAAGGTGAGAAGCCCAGTGATTCATTTGGAGATTCTCTTGCGGCAAATACAACGAATGGAAGACCTTTATCCCAATCTTTCTGATGTTCCAAACAGTATTTCTTGAGCATCGATTTGAGTGTTTGATGATATCTCTCCAATGCTCCTTGGGTCTGGGGATGGTAAGCTGAAGACGTGATCTGGGTAATGCCCAACTCTTTCAGAGAAACCTTGAAAACATTTGACATGAAATTACTTCCCCGGTCTGACTGTACCTCCTTGGGCAGACCAAACTTTGTGAAGAACCCTAGCATTTCCTTAACCACGTTCTTTGCTGAGATATTTCTAAGTGGAATGGCTTCAGGATAACGAGTAGCCATATCAATCAGGGTCAACACATAAGAAAATCCTGAAGAAGTCTTAGGAAGAGGGCCCACAATATCCACCAACACACGGGTGAATGGCGCCTCAAAAGGAGGAATGGGAACTAGAGGTGCAACCTTTTCGGTCTGATTACACTTCCCCACAACTTGACAGGTGTGACAAGACTTACAATACCAGGAAACATCTCTGAAGATACCTGGCCAGTAGAAGTGTTTCAAAATGCGTGCCACAGTCTTCCTCACTCCAAGGTGTCCTGCCAAACTGGAATCATGAGCCACTCTAATGATATCCTGCCTACAAACACGAGGGATGACAACTTGATGTACAACCTCCCATTCACAGTCGGCTGATGCTGTTGGGGGTCTCCACTTCCTCATAAGTACTCCTGACTTTATATAATAACAAGTAGAAGCACCAGCTGACTCTTCCTCACTGCAAGCAGAGTTAGCTAGACCTTTCAGCTCAGGGTCAGCAACCTGCAACTCAACCAACTCTTGACGAGACAAATTATCAACACTACGGGGTACTGCCTCATCTGGTGAGTGGTCCAAACTAGCAAGAAAAGTGTCAGCTAGGATAACATCATCATCATCATCATTATCCTCTAGGTCACCAGTAACTTTAGACTTAGCCCTAGTGACAGCATATGCAGAGAACACATCAGGAACATCACAATCATGGGTCGCAGCCACTGGCTCACTAGACAACTGAGGAGCTGGACACACTTGACTTCCACCAATATCATTTCCAAGTAAGAAAGTTACACCTGACATTGGGAGTGTCTCAACCAACTCAACCATAACGGAACCATTAACAAAACCAAACTCTAAATTCACTCTGCACAGAGGGACAGAGAAGTAATTATTCCCTACACCTTGTAAGATTACAGTTTCATCAGAGGAATTAACATTAGAGCCTAGAACACTGGTCAGCATAAGGGAGTGGGAAGCACCTGTATCACGATATATTTTAACTGATTTCCTGTCATTACTGTCCGGAGGACTGACAAAACCATCAGACAGGAAATTAGCACATGAACTCTTGAGAGTGTCACCCACGTTACTGCTCAAAAGAGGAGCTTCATCATGAGGATTTAATTTACCCCTCAAAGCAGGTTCAGTTAACTCAGTTAAAGAATTCTGGGAACTCTCAAGGGTGGACACTAGACCAATTGACTGAATATTTAAAGACTCCTTTTTGTTCACATCACGCTGTCTCCTGAAACATTTCTCTGTAGTATGACCAAACTTACTACAATAAGTACATTTACTTTTCTGAAATCTAGAGGTGAAGCTGGTATTTACTTCCTGAGAAACATCATCTTTATTCTCTTTCCTGTTACCTGTACTCTGAGTAGAGGCAACGTACTTACTCTCAGCTTTCCTTTTTTCTCTAGAATATCTCTTGTGAGTGAGAACATATTCATCAGCTAAAACTGCAACATCAGACAAATAATCTATTCTTCTCTCATCAAGATATAGGCTTACATCTTCATTAATACACCTTTTGAAGTCCTCCAGCAAAATCATCTGCTTAAATTTACCAAAATCAGAATCCACATTCTTAGAATTTAACCACTACTCTAACAGATCTTCTTTGATTTTTGCATACTCAGCATGGGATTGCTTATCTTGCTTATAAGTTGTCCAAAATTTTACTCTATAGGCTTCAGGAACAAGCTCATAGGCCTTAAGAATCAAGCTCTTAACTACATCATAATTATCAGATTGATCCTGAGGCAAAGATGCATAAGTTACTTGAGCTTTACCGGTGAGAACAGTTTGAAGGAGTACTGGCCAATACTCTTTGGGCCAATTAAAACCTGTAGCTACCCTCTCAAACAACTGAAAATACTTTGTTAAATCAGATTCATTAAAAGGAGGGACAAGTTTAACATTTTTAGCCACATCAAAATCATCAGAGCTAGATGATTCAGTTCCACCTTGTTTCATGCGATACTCATGGTCTGCCTGAATCCTAGCTAGTTCAATTTGTGCCTGAGCCTGTGCCTGTGCCTCGTGAATACGAGCCTGACACTCAGCCTCCTTAGCACGAGCCTCCTGCAGGGCTAGCTGTAACTTAGCTAATTCAATCTGCGTTTGCTCATTTGGAGGAGTTACATTAAACAAGCTTTCATTAATCATGTCAACAATTTGATTTTTAGAATGATGAGAGCGAACAACAATTCCCAATTGTTGAGCAACAATCTTAAGTTCATTCTTTGTTCTGTTTTCTACATCACACACTGTTTGCACATTTGACAAAAAATCTTTGGCTTCATCAAGTGTAGTAATAGTAGACATCATGAATAAATCACAGTCACAAAATATCAAGCAATATCCTTATGATAATATCCTGAATATCCTGATAAGAGGTCGCCAAATTTATGTTACGGAACAGAGATAGATAATGAACACTTCAAGTGAGAACACCAAAATCACTACTGTCCCGCAAAGTTCCAGGTTCAAAACAAAAGAGTTAGGTAAAATTACAAGTTAAAGTTTAATGCTCAAACTAACAACTAAACATTCAGGACTCATAAGGATAATGTAATGGCAAAAACGGGTTAAATATATGGTTAACTGCAATAGCCTCTATTAACACGAAATTAGCAAGTGTAAATTTATCTAAGTCAGCCCTGATAAAATGAGAAAACCGGATAATACTCAGTGAATGCAAGATATATTATTACAGATACAAAATATTATCAAAAATGACTGACATAAAAACACATGAATCACAAAAACCTCACTAGGCCTACGAATTAACACCTTATGCTATACAGTACAAGAAAAAAGTGTAATAACACTTATACTCAAATTACACAGCAGTTAGATGGTTGGAGACTTCCTGAGCACTCACAATAATAACAACTGTACAGGGGAGGACAGAGATGTGAACAAAATGAGGAGTAGATCTAAGTGGCCATTAATGCTGAGACTGATCTCATTCTATAGGGGCCGGCAGAGCTTGACACAACTTGTCAGAAGGACGCGCAAATGAAGCCAGAGGGGACAAAGAGTTGACACTCCGGCTCTGAACAACAGAAAGAACGACTTACTCTACTATAAGGGAGGAGGGGGGGAGTGAGGTAGAACACGCTCGTGATCAAACATGCAGCATACTGTACGTTAGAATTACACAAAGGATGATGAAATCATAGGCTATGTAACACTGTCTATATCATTTATATACACTAAAAACATGATTGGTGCCAGCACTGAGCCCTGTGGTACTCCACTAGTCACTTCTTTCCATGATGAGTAGTTTCCCCTTACTACTGTTCTCATTTCTCTTCTTATGAGAAAATTTTGCATCCAACAAAACAGTTTGCCTCGAATTCTTCCTTGATGGTACAGTTTCCATAAAAGTTTTTGGTGTGGTACTGTGTCAAATGCTTTCTTGAAATCTAAATAGATACTGTCCACCCATCCTTCTCTTTCCCGTATTGTGTCTGTTACTGTCATAGTAGCTCAACAGATTAATAATACATGATTTTCCTTTTCTGAAACCAAAATGTCTTTCTGTTATCATATTGTGTTCTTCTAGATGATTTACCCAAGCTTTTCTTATAAGCTTTTCTAATACCTTGCTTACAACACTGGTCAGTGATACTGGTCGGTAGTTGAGTGGATTTTGTCTATTCCCTTTCTTGAATAAGGAGACAATATTTGCTTTCTTCCAAATATCAGGTAGTTTACCTTGATTCCAGGATTTCTTGAAAATTAAAAATAATCGTTTACTTAACTCCTTTGCACATTCTCGTAGTACCCAACATGAAATTTCATCAGGACCATTTGCTTTTCCTCTGTCTAATTTACTTAACTCCTCCTGTATTACTTTTTCTGATATTTGTATATCTGGTAGTATGTGTGGGCATGCATGTTCCACATAGTGCCTCTCAAAACTTTTTTCTTCTGTAAAAATTGATTGGAAATTCTTATTTAGTATCACAAATATCTTTCTCTTGTGTATGGGTGATTCTCTCGTCCGTAATGGATTGTATTGTATCTTTTACTTTGGTTTTGCTTCTGATGTAGCTGTAAAATAGCTTCGGTTGATCACAATTTTTATTTATGATATCCTCCTCAAACTGTTTCTGGGCTTCCCTCCTTATTCTTGTATAATCGTTTCTTGCCTGTTTGTAATTATTATATGCCCTTTCACTATTGTGACTTCTGTATCTATTCCACAACAAACATCTTCTTTCTTTTGATTTTTTACATTCTGTATTGAACCATTTCTGTATTTTCTTAGCTGTTTCTTTGTGCTGTGGGATGTACTTCTGGACTCCTATTTCATAAAATTCACAGAATTTTTTATATACAGCATTTAAATCTTGTCATCTAAGCTCATTTTTCCAATCAACTTCTAAGAAATACTTCTTTAGGTCATGATAATTTCCCTTTTTATAGTTTAGGCTCTTTTTGTAACTTTCATTGCTGTTAACTATGTCTTATGCTATCCTGAAGTTGCAATTTAGTACTGCATGGTCGCTTTTCCCAAGTGGAGGGTGATATATTAAACTGTCAATATCATTTTCTTGCCTAGTAAATATGATATCTAGCATTGAAGGTACATCGAGTCCTCTTTTTCTGGTGGTTTCCCTCACATGTTGCGTTAGGAAAAACTCTTGCACGAGATCCAGGAGCTTTTGGTCTCAACAGCTTTCTTGGCTTATTATATCTAGAGTATTCCAATTTATATTTGTATTAAAATCTCCAATTAGTATAATTCTTTCCGATTTCTCTTCCATTTTAAGTAGTAATGCTTTTAAACTCTGAATTGTACTCTCTGCCAGGTCCTCAAATTCGTCTCTTTCCCATGTGTTTGATCTGGGTGGCATGTACAAATTGGCTACAATTACTTTCCCTTCAGATGTGTTGATCTCTACTGCAATCAGTTCTACTTCTGAGGGTATATCTAGTTTTTTTTCATTGACTTTTATATTTTTCTTAGTTAATATTATAATTCCTCCTCCTTTTTTTAAGTTTCTATCTCTTCTCCTTATATTATATTCCTCAAAGTTTAGTATGTCATTTGATATCCTTGGTGTTAATTTTGTTTCAGTTAGGCATATTATATGCGGTTCATTTTCTCTGACATAATCATTCATCTCTAATAATTTAGATACCATTCCATCCACATTTGAGTACATCAACTTAATCATCTTGTTTATATACTTGTCATGACATGGTTTTACTACCTTCCTCCTTTTTATTCCCTCCTGGTTATGTACCACTTTCGTACCTGCAATCCTATTACTTTGTAAAAAAAAATATGTGTTCTTCTCTTCTTCTGATCTTCCCTCATTTTTTGTTTTTGCTTCCTCCCTCTTCTTTTTCAGTAATTCCACTTCCTCTTGTGTTAGGCATCTTTTTATCCATACATTTTTGAACTCCTCTTTTTCCATAAGATTCTTTGCATTTCTTAGTATCTCCTCCACGGTGTTTACACTCTGGAAAGTTACCTTTAGAGGTCTTGACTTGCTTTTCTCGTATTTTCCTAACCTTTTGTGTTCCTCTATGTCTTTACAACAGATTTCCTCTGATACTTCTTTCAATAGACTCATTACATTTCCCATTTCCTTTTTGTCTCTTGAGATCTTGTTTTTTACTTCTTCCTCTTCTATACCAGTGATTACTATAGATTTGTTGATATCTACTGAATCTCTGATTAACTTTGGATTGTTTTGTATTATTCTTTTCACTTCCTTTTTAATGCTTTTTTCTTCCACCCTTGTTTCTAAGTCTTTGTTTACTTTCACCATTTCAGCACACGTGGTTTCCACATCATTTTTGTAGCTTTGCACAGCTTCATTCACCTGTGTTACTTCTCCTCAGTATCACTGCTCTGGTCTATCAGACTGCTTACTTGCCTAATTGTCTCTGTATCATTTTTGAACTCTTCCATAATACTCTCGTGGTTGACTACTGTACTTGCCATTTCACTCATTTTCTTCCTAATTGTACTCACTTCCACTGTTAATTCACATATGGTTGTGTCTCTCTTGCTGACCTCCCTTCCTAGTTTTTCTATTTCTTCCTTTTGCAAGTGCATCTGCTTCTTTATTTCATCAATCTCATTCTGGAAGGCCATCTCCAGTCTGTGTACACGCTCTACCAGTTTATTGTGAGTCTCCATGTCAACCACTTCTTGGTAGAAATCATAATCCTGCTTTCTACCTTTATCCCTTTTCTTTTCCAAATTTGCTTTACTAAAGTATGTAGTCATTTTGCAATACTAAAAGCACAGAGTACTTACATTCCCTGGAGCAGTTGTAGTCTAAACAAACAATCAGCTGATTGAGCGGATTCTTTCGCTACTCGGTTCTCTTTTCTGTTTGGACAAGTCTTGTTTACACTTCTTATATGTATGTATTTTTTTTAATAACAAAAAACCATTTAGTCTAACCTGGCACAGAGCTTGACTCATATAAAGATACTAATTTAGGTAATGCCACGGGCCGTGCTGGCTCAGTATGGAGCACTGTCAGCCCGTGTCTGCACTCCTTGGTGTCTCCCGTGTGTTCTTACCTAATTGTTCTTACCTAATTGTATCTTTACAGGAATGAGTCAAGCTCGTATTGTCCCGTGCCTTAGACCATATTTATCGTACATATCCTTAAATTTGTGAATTGTTTTGGCACACACTATTTCATTCGGTAGTGCATTCCATTGATCAATTGCTCTGTTTGGGAAACTGAATTTCCTTACGTCTTTATCACCTCTCTTCTTATGCAGTTTTTTGCAGTGTCCTCTTGCTGATGCCTCTCCATATGTTAATAATCATTTATGTCTATTTTCTCCTTTCCTGATATGCACTTATATAGCATTATCATGTCACCTCTTTTCCTTCTCTCCTGTAGTGTTGGTAGATTCAGTTTATTTAGTCTTTCTTCATAGCTTAGGTCCCTTAAGCTTGGTATCCATCTTGTAGCGGCCCTTTGAACTTTTTCAATCTTGTCTATATGCTTTTTGAGATGAGGACTCCAGACTACTGATGCATATTCCAGGGTTGGTCTAATGAATGATGTTATTATCCTTCTTAGCATGTCTTCATTTATGTATGTGAATGCTATTCTCATATTTGCAAGCAGTGTATACATGTTCCGTACCTTCTCGCTGATGTGGTCAGCCGGAGATAGTCTGTTATTGATAATCACACCTAGGTCTTTCTCTCTTTATGATGTGTATAGGGTTTTATTTCCTAACTTATAATCCCAATCAGGTCTTTTTCCACTTTTACCAAACTTGATTACATGACACTTGTCCACATTGAATTCCATTTGCCATGTACTACTCCATTCATGAAGTTTATTTAATTCTTCTTGTAGCTCCCTACAAGAGTCTGTGCTAGTAATTCTCCTTTGTACTTTTGCATCATCTGCAAACATATTCAGATAGCTCTCATTTCCAGTGTTACTGTTTATATAATTTATGTACACTAGAAACATGATTGGTGCCAGCACCGAACCCTGTGGTACTCCACTAGTCACTTCTTTCCATGATGAGTAGTTTCCTCTTAGTACTGTCCTCATTTCTCTTTTTATGAGAAAGTCTTGCATCCAACAAAACAGTTTGCCTCGAATTCCTCCTTGATGGTACAGCTTCCATAAAAGTCTTTGGTGTGGTACTGTGTCAAAAGCTTTCTTGAAATCTAAATAGATACTGTCCACCCATCCTTCCCTTTCCTGTATTGTGTTTGTTACTCTGTCATAGTAGCTCAACAGATTAGTAACACATGATTTTCCTTTTCTGAAACCAAACTGTCTTTCTGTTATCATACTGTGTTCTTCTAGATGATTTACCCAAGCTTTTCTTATAAGTTTTTCTAATACCTTGCTTACAACACTGGTCAGTGATACTGGTCGGTAGTTGAGAGGATTTTGTCTATATCCTTTCTTGAATAAGGGGACAATATTTGCTTTTTTCCAAATATCAGGTAGTTTATCTTGACTCAAGGATTTCTTGAAAATTAAAAATAATGGTTTACTTAACTCCTTTGCACATTCTCGTAACACCCAACATGAAATTTCATCAGGACCACTTGCTTTTCCTCTGTCTAATCTACTTAACTCCTCTTGTATTACTTTTTCTGCTACTTGTATATCAGGTAGTATGTGTGGACATGCGTGTTCCACACATTCCCTCTCAAAATTTTTTTTCTTCTGTAAAAACTAATTGGAAATTCTTATTTAGTGCTTCACAAATATCTTTCTCTTGTGTATAAGTGATTCCCTCATTCGTGATGGATTGTATTATATCTTTTACTTTGGTTTTGCTTCTGATATAGCCGTAAAACAGCTTTGGTTGATCACTACTTTTATTTATTATATCCTCCTCAAACTGTTTTTGGGCTTCCCTCCTTATTCTTGTACAGTCGTTTCTTGCCTGTTTGTAATTATTATACGCCCTTTCACTATTGTGTCTTCTGTATCTATTCCACAACAAATCTCTTCTTTCTTTTGATTTTTTACATTCTGTATTGAACCATTTCTGTATTTTCTTATCTGCTTCTTTGTGCTGTGGGATGTACTTCTGGACTCCTATTTCATAAAATTCACAAATTTTTTATATACAGCATTTAAATCTTGTCCTCTAAGCTCATTTTCCCAGTCAACTTCTAAGAAATACTTCTTTAGGTCTTGATAATTTCCCTTTTTATAGTTTAGTCTCTTTTTGTAACTGTCATTGCTGTTTACTATGTCATATGCTATCCTGAAGTTATAATTTAGTACTGCATGATCGCTTTTGCCGAGTGGAGGGTGATATATTAAACTGTCAATGTCATTTTCTTGCCTAGTAAATATTAGATCTAGCACTGAAGGTACATCAAGTCCTCTTTTTCTAGTGGTTTCCCTCACATGTTGCGTTAAGAAAAACTCTTGTACGAGATCCAGGAGCTTCTGGTCCCAACAGCTTTCTTGGCTATTTATATCTAGAGTATTCCAATTTATATTTGTACTGAAATCCCCAGTTAGTATAATTCTTTCCGATTTCTCTTCCATTTTATGTAGCAAGGATCTTATACTCTGAATTGTACTCTCTGCCAGGTCCTCATATTCGTCTCTTTCCCATGTGTTTGATCTGGGTGGCATATACAAATTGGCTACAATTACTTTACCTTCAGATGTGTCGATCTCTACTGCAATCAGTTCTACTTGTGATGGTATATCTAGGTTTATTTCCTTGACTTTTAGATTTTTCTTAGTTAATATTATAATTCCTCCTCCTTTTTTTAAATTTTTGTCTCTTCTCCATATATTGTATTCCTCTAAGTTTAGTATGTCATTGGATATCCTTGGTGTTAATTTTGTCTCAGTGGCATATTATTTGTGGTTCATTTTCTCTGACATAATCATTCATCTCTAGTAATTTAGATACCATTCCATCCACATTTGAGTACATCAACTTTATCATCTTGTTTATATACTTGTCATGACATGGTTCTACTAACTTCCTCCTTTTTCTTCCATCCTGTTTGTGTACCACTTTCGTACCTGCAATCCTATTACTTTGTAAAAAAAAAAGGTCTTCTTGTCTTCTTCTGATCTTCCCTCATTTTTTGTTTTTGCTTCCTCCCTTTTCTCTTTCAGTAATTCCAGTTCCTCTTGTGTTAGACATCTTTTTATCCATACATTTTTGAACTCCTCTTTTTCCATAAGATTCTTTGCATTTTTTAGTATCTCTTCCACAGTGTTTACACTCTGGAAAGTTACCTTTAGAGGTCTTGTCTTGCTTTTCTCGTATTTCCCTAACCTTTTGTGTTCCTCTATGTCTTTACTACAGATTTCCTCTGATACTTCTTTCAGTAAGCTCATTACATTTGCCATCTCCTTTTTGTCTCTAGTGATTTTGTTTTTAATTTCTTCCTCTTCTATACCAGTGATTACTATTGATTTATTTATTTCTACTGAATCTCTGACTAACTTTGGATTGTTTTGGATTATTCTTTTCACTTCCTTTTTAATGTTTTTTTCCTCCACCCTTGTTTCTAAGTCTTTCTTTACTTTCACCATTTCAGCATACGTGATTTCTACATCATTTTTGTAGCTTTGCACAGCTTCATTCACCTGTGTTATCTTCTCAATATCACTGCTCTGGTCCATAAGACTGCTTGCTTGTCTAATTGTCTCTGTGTCATTTTTTAACTCTTCCATAACACTCTCGTGATTAACTACTGTACTTCCCATTTCACTCACTTTCTTCCTAAGGGTATTCAATTCCACTGTTAGTTCACTGATGGTTGTGTCTTTCTTATTGGCCTCCCTTCCCAGTTTTTCTATCTGTTCCTTTTGCAAGTGCATTTGCTTCTTTATTTCATCAATTTCATTTTTGAAAGCCATTTCTAGTTTGTGTACACGTTCAACCAGTCTATTGTGAGTCTCCACTTCAACCAGTTCTTGGTAGAAATCATCATTTTGCTTTTTACTTTTATCCCTTTTCTTTTCCAAATTTGTTTTACTGAAGTATGTATCCATTTTGTAATACTAAATGAACAGAGTGTGTATTTACAAAGTATGCACGCTTTCCCCGTCTTGCTGTAGTATAAACAAACCCAGCTGACTCAACGCATCGTGGTTCTTTGTTGTTTGAACAAGTCCTATTAAAACTTATTATTTCTTTTCCTTCTAATAATGAAAAATCATTTAGTCTAACCTGGTACAGAGCTAGACTCATTCAAAGATACTTATTTAGGTAATGCCTCTGGCCGTGTTGAGCTGGTATGGAGCGACGGTACAGACGTCCACCTCCGACGATGCCGTGTGTGTGTGTGTGTGTATGTGTCTTATTTTCCCTCTTGAGCTGTTTTATTTCATATGAGGTAGATTCGATACTCACTTTTAATTCTGTAACTTGCCTTTCTTGTTCTATAACTTGTACTGAGGGATGTAGTGTGTGTGTGTGTGTGTGTGTGTGTGTGTGTGTGTGTGTGTGTGTTTAGTTAAACTAGTGCCGAGTGGTTGCCTTAATGAGGACCAAATGCAAGATGAGAATTGAGAAGAGAGAATGACCAGGCTAGAGGCAACAGAAACAAACTGAAATTAAAAGAAACAAAGTTCAAGTGACTCTGTGGGATGAGAGTTCATGAGATGAAAAGCCTTCACTCCATCCCTCAGTACAAATTCTGTACAGTATATGTTAAGCCCATTGTTGTTGTTATGGCCTTGGGCTCAGCTGGTCATGAGCCCAGTGGACTGTAGGCTGGGGCTGCCCTTCTCCTACTGTTCATTATCCTCTTTTTCTGGGATGAGAATGGATAGCTATGATAATAACGTTTCAGTTCAGTACTGTACTGTACAACGTACTTCAGTGTCGAACAATATATTATATTTTTCAACTCCACAGTTTCTAAAACTCAACAAAATAACAAAAGGAAGACCCTGGGGGTCATACTGGATGATGCTGCACTTAGGGAATAATTTGGAATAAAATGTATTAGTGACTATGAGAGAACAACCTCTTTGAACTAAGTAAGTGAAGGCTATATCTAACCTTTCTAATCTGAAAAGCCTCTCCAAAGTTGAGTAATCTGTTAGCAATAAGAAGAGATCTAAAGTACATCAGTGTACTGTATTTAATTGGTTAATTGAATGTGGAAGCATTGGAGAGGGACACCAAATGGTGACATTAGTATAATCAAGCTGCTCCACTGTCCAATTATACAAATGTCTCTTATACAAACGTTCCTTATTTCCCTCTCTGTCCCCCAAAAGGAAGATGATGAACGGCAGGAGGAGGGCATCTTCAGCCTACAGACCACCTGGTTCAAGTTCATTTCAGCCCGGAGTAGCAATTACAACTCCTACAACCTGTACTGGGTGATGATTATTGACATGAATATTGTTCCCTATTTGTCAACAAGTAGGTTGGCAGAGGGTTAGTGCCCCTCCATGAAAAACATCTAAAAAACAAAGTGCCTCAGACAGGACTGACCAACAGGTTATGACCAAGGACTGGACAATGGACGTGGCGAGGATTTCAACGTGAAATGTAGGGGATGCCAATGATGAGGTGAAAGAGAGATTGCCCAGGTGCTTGAGGATGCGAAAAATAGACATATGCGAATTGACTGACACCAAATGGAGGGGCAAGAGTGTGGAAATATGGATTGGGTATAGGTGTGGGAACAGTTGAGAATAAGAGGGCAAAAGAAGGCCTATACTGTTGTGTGCAAGAGATGGAAGGAGAATAAGAGAGTATGAATCAGTTGGTTCAAGGATTCTGTGGGTAAGACTGAAGGTAGGAATGCAAATGTGGGCAATTGTGTATGTGTATAGGCACCAACAGAAGACCATGTGAGCAGTGAAAGAGTTCTGGGCAAATGTGGAAGCGTGCAAAGAAAAGTTTGAGAGGAGTGAGTGAGTGTTCTTAACTGAAGATACGAATGGAAAAGTAGGGAAGGTGAAGGTGTATGGAATAGTTGGTGAGTGGGATGTGCCTGCAGAAGTGGATGGGAATGGCAGTGCTTTAGTGGACATTTGTGTGGGGAGGGGGTTGGTGATAGCCAATACCCTCTTTAGGCACAAAACGATCCACAGGCATAAATAGTGAGTGATGAGAAAGATGGGTGGTCTGCTGACTATACGGAGGACAATGATTAATAATGTGTGTGTGGATAAGAGAATGATAAAATAGGAGCTGGATGTGAGAGCATATAGAGGTTGGGGAAATGGGCTCTCTGATCACCATTTGGTCATAGTGAAAGTCAAGGTAAACATGGAATGCATCAACAGGGGAGATAGGCAGGAAAAAGCAGTCCACACAAAGAGGATACTAGAAAGGTTGCAAGAGGATGAAAAAAAGGCAGCTTATAAAAGAGAAGTGGAGAAGCTATCTGTCTATCTATATATCTAGGCTGCTTCCCCCAAAGAAAGTGAGGTAGCTGAGACAGGACGACACACTCCCGATTTACTCATCCACACACATATTTATTCGTATCTTAGCCCCAAGGGGAGAAGGGACAAATCTTCTCCACACTACACTGCACGAGGGTCAACTGTGCGGTGCAATCAGTGACATCCACAGGAGGGCCCAACAGCATAGCTGGTTTACCCCTGCTACATCATAATGGACCCATCCCCTTACCAGCACCTGACCTGATCAGTCGATCAGACCAAATGCGGGAGAATATCCCCTCAGGGCCGCGTCACCTTTTATACATTCACAATTTCTCTCCAGTCATTCCTATCATGCACAGCCACTCTTCCTTGCTCTACAGACATCCTTTTTGTATCTAACGTTCTCTTCACATCGTCCACTCATCCCATTCGTGGTCATCCTCTCAACCTTACACCTCGCACATCAGACTCAGTTATGTTTTTCACCAACCGCTCTTCATCCATTCTCTCCATATGCCCAAACCATCACAACACTCTCAGCTCAAAGTGGTCAGTCATCTCCCGCAGAACTCCAGTTCTCCTTCACACTTTCATTCCACACTCGATCCATACGTGTCACTCTACACATACTCCTCAGACACCTCTCTCCATTACTTTCAAACTTTTCCTCTCTGCTACAACCATATTCCCTGTTTCAGCCTCATATAATGCAGTCGGTACCATTACACCCTCATACAACCTTATCTTTACAACCATTCTAAGCTAACGATATCTAAACACTTTTTTCATTCCTCCCAGCACCTTTCCTACTTCATTCATTTTAAACTTCACCTCTACATCTATTCTTCCATCCACAGCAACATGTGACCCAGAATACTTAAAACACTCTACCTCCTGAAGCAACTCACCATTCAAAACTATATTCATCCTCCTACCAGCTACCAACCTCGTACACTTCATCACTTTACAATTATTCTCATTTACTCTCAATTCCATCCTCTCACGCACCTTTCCAAACTCCTCTACCATCTCTCTCCATCTCTCCTCCGAATCAGCCACCAGTGCTGCATCATGCGCAAACAGCAATTGATTCAGATTCCACTCTCTACCATCAGCATTCACCAGATTCAAGCCTCCACCTAACACTTGCATTCACCTTCCTTACAACACCGTCTATATAAATATTAAGCAACCAAGGAGACATAACACATCCCTGCCGCAGCCCCACTCTCATGGGAAACCAATCATCTATAGTATTTCCCACTCTTACACACTCTCTACTATTTCATAAAAACATTTCCTTTTAACAACCTACCATCAAGTTCATACAATCTCATAACAATCCTCAAAGCCTCCCTGTCAATTCAATTATATGTTTTCTCTAAATCCATAAGCACCCAAAACACATCCATACCTTTCACTAAATACTTCTCATCACCAATCACTCCCTCTGCACCCTTCCTAACTCTCTTAAATAACACTCTACCATACACCTTACTTACAACACTCAACAGACTTATATCCCTAAAGCTAGTTGGTTACATTCATACTTATCATCCTTACCTTTATACAGCGGAACCACACAAGCACTTGCCTAGTCAATCGGCACCATACCTCTCACAAAATACACATTCACCAATCTTACTAATCACTCAACAATAGTCACTCTACCAACTTTCAGGCATTCCACAGCACACATCCATAGCCTACCGGCAGTGTTCCCTGCTTTCATCGTTACTGCCTCCTGCACATCCTCCATCGTAATAAAAGAATCATTCAACTCTTTCAACACATTCCTTGCACCCTTCCGTCTGCCACAATCTCGGCCTCCCTTTCCTCAACTACATTTAATACTCTTTCAAAATACTCTGCCCATCTCTTCCTTACTGCATCCATCTCAGTTAACATACTTCCATCCTCTGCTTTTATTCGCCCTTCTTTCTCAGACTCTCCGTTTCGCACCCTTTTCAATTTCTTCCAAAATATTTTCTTATTCTGTTGAAAAGTTTCAGTCAACCGCCTACCTCACCTTTCATCTGCTGCCACTTTAGCATCACGCACAGCCCTTCTCGCCCTATTCCTCTTTTCCTTATACCTCTTTTATGACACCTCATCCTTCCTCTGCAGCCACACTTCATATGCACGTCTCTTCTCAGCCACAGCCACACTTACTTCCTCGCACCACCATCACTTCCCTTTCTTACACCACCACCCACTCATCTCACACCACACACCTCTTCGGCATGCCCCACCTCAGTACCCTTAAACAACTGCCATTCCTCCTCCGCACTGCCATTTTCCTGATCTTTCACTGTGTTCCACTCTGTTATGCAGTGCATTCTGAGTCCCAACTCCTCAGGCTCTCTTACGGTGTAACCCTGGGCTCTTTGTTCTTGACCAGGTCAGTCACAGGCAAGGAAGGAAAGTCAAAACACAACTGGTCAAAGGCCACTTTTATATTAACAATAGGCAATTACACACACACAATCAGTGATCAAAACTATGGAACATATAATAACCAGATAATTTCAGAAGGCTGGCTTTTACAATAAATATCTCCACCTAGTTCAGCGAGTTTGACCTTTACACGGTATTCTACCTTTCCTTACATAGAATAATTTCCACACAGCGTCATACATATGGTTCACACAATACACCAGGTGCGCTAGGCCTCAGGTATATGACAAAGACAGTCAAGTATATCTCATTATACTCAAATGCATGACATAGACGACAGTACAGTATATACTCAAGTCCTTCTGTATATATATATATATATATATATATATATATATATATATATATATATATATACCCCCATGGAAAGAGAGGTAGCCGAGACAGGACGACACACTCCTCATTTACTCATCCATTCAAACACAGTCAATCGCATCTTAGCCCCAAAGGGGAGAAGGGACAGATCCTCACCGCACCACACCACACATGGGTCAACTGCGCAGTGCAATCAGTGACATCCACAGCAGGGCCTGACAGCAGAGCTGCTTTACCCCTGCCACATCATAATAGACCCATCCCCTTACTCGCACCTGACCTGACTAGCTGATCAGACCAAATGCGGGAGAATATCCCCTCAGGGCTGCGTCATCACTTATTCATTTACAATTTCTCTCCATTTATTTCTGTCACGCACAGCCACTCTTCCTTGCTCAACAGACCTCCCTCTCGCATCCAGCGCTCTCTTCACACTGTCCATCCATCCTATTCGTGGTCTCCCTCTCAGCCTTACATCTCTCACATCAGATCTAGTTATCTTTTTCATCAATCGCTCGTTATCCATTCTCTCCATATGCCCAAACCATTGCAACACCCTCTGCTCAACTCTACCATACATATATATATAATAATTAGCGTAACATAAACGGCCTCCTATGCTAGTTATATGCATCCTACGTGCAGGCTACATAGGACGAGAGAATATGGCACTTACGATCTATCCATGCGTGGGGCCTAAGGGGGGGGGAGGGGGAGGGGAAGCGGTGATATAGACTTTCTTACGGGACAGGTAGCTGGGAGTATACCTTATGTATCACTTTTGATTCACTTTAACAAGGCCAACACATGGGGGAGGGGGAGAAGGGTGCGGCACTGATGCTGTCTGTCCGTATGAGAAGGGTACGGCACTGATGCTGTCTGTCCCTATGTAACACTAGGGGGGGGGGGTTAATAACACTTGAGGCAACCCATGGCCTAGCGTCACACACTCCACGCATAAGGTTATTGATGGTGGAGTCCACAGTTTCACTCGGGGAGGTAACACTGGGGGAACACTGGGGGGGTGCACTGAGGGTGCGGAGGGTGGGGGGAAAGGGGTGCTGGTCCACTGGGATAGGGGCTCACAGACACTAGGGGACAAGTAACCTCAGAGTCTCTTTCTCACGGCACTGGCGGAGTGGAGGGCTTGGGTCACAGGCATCGGGAGGCCCTACGCCAGGACCCACAGGTGGCTGTCGGGCATTGGGGGTGGGCTGTCCAGAGTATAGTCCAGGGGTAGATCACCTGTGGGGTCCCCATGAGTCCCATAGGAGTTGGTGGGTGGCGTGGTGGGTGGCCCTCTTTCTGTAGAGGCCCTGGGTGATTTGGATCTCTCTGGGCTAGAGCCAAAGAGGGCCAGGATGTGCGCCGCATGGTGCTGGCCCTTAGTTGTCATTGGGGTCCTGGGGGCGGACCGGGGGAGGCCTGGGTCAAGGGTCGGCTACGGCGAGGGTGGTGCCCTGGCTAGGCCATGGTCTCGTCTGGCAGGGGCGGCCGTCAGGGGAGAACTGCGGCCGCCTGCAACGGGGGAGGTCTGGCGGCTACAGCAGGTGTCGGGGGTGGCCTGCTGACTCCGGGGGCTGTGGCCTCGTCTGCGGAAGGAGGACGGCAGGGATGGACTGCAGCCTCTCGCTCCAGCAGAGTCCGACAGCACCTGGGGAGGACAGGTCTGCGGGGACAGGACACCTGACCTCAGGGACGTCTCGCCCTGTCTAGTCTCTGGCAGGGTACCCGCAGGGGAGCAGATCCCACCCTCTCGGGGAGAAAGGCGGGGAGAGGGGTGCCTCGCTCTGCCACAGGAGGGGCGGGCAGAGCAGGAGGCACTACCCTCTGTAGAAGCTCCGGGATTCATGGGGGAAGGGCGGCCAATGGCCTGCTCTCCTACTTGGCGGGCCTGACAAGCCCTGCCGAAATTCCGGTCCGGGGTGTGTGTGGGAGGTCTGGGAGACACTCCCTCCGCCAGGCAGCCCCATTGGGCACTGCCTGCCTTCCTACTTGGGACAGGGGTGGAGGAGGAGTCAGAGGGGACTTCTTCAGGGGCCACAGACCCTGGTGATGGGAAGAAGGCACCCGGTGGGCGCTCCCAGCAACAGCCACAGCTCTGGTGGAGTCTATTCTTCCGCCGTAGAGTCTGGGACGCCTGTCCCGAAAACGTCAGGAGGGGAAGGCTCGGTGTGCACTCCTGGACTAAGCCGCAATTCCGGTGGAATCTGTCCTCTGTCCGTCGGGGTTGGGGACGACCGGTGGTCTGTCCCGAATGGTATCTCCAATAGAGACTACCCCAGGGCCTGCCTCCCTCCTGGGGAGTACCGGCAAAGGTCATCTGAGAGACGTGCCGACATGCAGGCTCCCGAAGGTGGATGGCAGAGGGTGGAGAACCGGTGATCACTCCACCCACAGTATACCCAGTGGGTTCTACTGTGCTGCTGCTCCCTTGGAGTGTACAAACCTCTTTCCTGGTGGAGGCCGATCCAGTGGAGATGGCATCCGAGGGTTTGTTTGGGTCCTTGCCACTGCAAGTCCCATCCCGATTCTGGCGAGTGTTCCCTCCGCTGAAGTGTAGTGCACTTTTACTGTACACTGCCGGGTGGTCTGGCTGTGGGGAAAAGAGGCGTCGGGTCATGGGGGAGATATGTCGTCCCTGCCTGGATGGCGCGTCGGTGAAAACAACCTTTCCGTCATGCCCTCATGGGGTGGGTGTCACCCCCTTGTGCTCTCCTCGTGGGATGGTGGTGTCGGGTTCACCCCGCCGCGCGGGTATTTTACACTCATCTTTCAATTTCTCCTGATACTCTATCATTTTCTCTCTTCTGTTCAATTCACTCACTTTCAAAACCTCCGTGATACACCTAACTCTCTAGCTCTCACCCACCTCATACCTACTCTCAAATTTCCTTCCACAGGGTAGTGGTCAGACATACCTCCACCCTCTCCTCTCACATCCAACAATCTTCCTACTATATTTGTGGATACATAGTCCATTTACCCTTACACTGTGGGCATGTTTCCCAATGTTTTGCGTGTCCCGCGGGGTTATTCGGGCTCCGACAGACTCTCAAAAAATATTTGCCAAAAATCAGTTATTAGTCCTAGATTATTAAAATTACATATGCTTATGGCACATACCTTCAGCTTTCTCCTGGGATGTTTGTTGAGCCTTCGTCTATTACCGTAGGACTTGTGGAGACCTCTGAGGTTGGGTAACAAAGTCTCCACTTTACACTTCCCGACAACCCGTAATATGATTACCACAGCCAGATATTAACACTATAAACACTACTCTATGATTATCAAGTAGTTTGGGATCCATACTCCAAAAAAAAAACACTGTGAAAGCAATGAAAATTACGAGCGCGTATGACCTTCCCACTCGCGCTAGTTTGCTCTTGGTACGCTGTCATTTATTATTCATAAAACCCCTCACACTTTATATTTCTATTACTATATAACACTTATATATATCTGGAGTCTTTATCCATAAGTTTCCTTCAGTAGTATTAGTTTATTGTCACTGAAGTCATTCAATTTTTCATTCAGTAAAATACGTATAGAGCCACGGATTCACTTTCACTGTTATAACATCAAGTATTTGTACTCATATTCTTATATTACTAATTACTTACATTACTATTTACATTTTCTGTTGTATTTTCAATATTTACACTTCTATTTTACTTACACTATGTTATTCACTGTCACTTTCAGTAAGATAAAACTATAATACATTGTTCAATCATATGTACTGAACATCTATTGCTTTTACTTGCTATTTACACATTATTTTCACATTACTTTCCTTTCCCACTTGCACTTTTAGAACTGCTTCTGGCTGTGGTAATCAAAGAAGCAGGTAACACAGAGGGGAACCTGGCACTCAGCGCACTGCCAAGAGGTGAGTTTGTGCTCAGGTGTGCGTCGGGTGGTATGTGCACACACCTGGCACCTGCGGATCGCAGCCTTCCTCTTGCCTGTGGCAGGCATTTGCACCAGTCTGTGCCGATCCATGTACGCCCTCTGCTCAAGTCTGTCGGGAAGTGTTACTGGATGGCGTCTTGGAGTTGCTGCTGTCACCCTACCATATCTTTCCAGCAACTGCTGAACACAAGTCCTGGCGAACAACCTCAGGGAGAAGGACTTGGGTGGCTTGACCTTCATCTTGTACAGGATGAAAGTGTTCAGCATCGTCATGTCTATGTGTTGCAGAAAAACTTTCCTGTACCACCTAGTATTCTTCCTGAGGCAGTCGATATCACCAATCATCATGTCGGACTTGTCCACAAGCTGCATGTTGATATTGTAGTCTAACACAGCATCAGGTTTCATCACAGGTTCGCCTGTCCTACGGTCGACCTTCCCACTGTCTGTCATTTCCCCCTTATGTACGGTGGTGAGCATGTGCACGACCCTCTTGTCATGCCACCGTATTGCCAGCATCTTCTCGGACTTGCGTAGGTGCACGTCTCCTCACTGCGAGGTTCCTGCCTCTGGGAATTTAGGGTAGTGGGCACGATTACTCTTGACAGTGCCGTAGGAGCCGATGCCGTGCTCTGAAAGGTATTTGGCAAGTTTCGGTGCTGTATAATAGTTGTCTGTATACAGCACATGATTGCCACCAAAATACTTTTCAAGGAGCACTTTCACTACACAGCCTGAGAAGCCAAGGGGGGGTGTTTTATCCAGATCGACAGTGCTGGCTGAATAAATGACGAAGTCAAGGATGTACCCCATCTTACAGTCGCACAGTACAAAGAACTTGATTCCAAAGTGATGGCGTTTGCTTGGAATGTACTGCACAAACCGAAGACGTCCTCTGAACAAAACCAAGGATTCGTCAATGACAACCTTCTGAAAGGGGTGGAAGAATGACATAAACTTATCCTTCACTCTGCTCAGAATCTCCCGGATCTTCCAGAGTGGGTCGGCAAAGTGCAGGTTTCCCATGATGTTCCGGAAGCGATCTCTGGCCATGTACTTATTGAAGGTGGGTGAGGGTAGTAAGGGGTCCATGGACCAGTATTCTTCCAACTCATGCTTCTTTGAGTGTGGCATGAGAAGCATGAGGGCAAAGAACACATACAGCTCCTTCACTCCCAGCATGGACCACTGTTGCATCTTGGCTGCACCTGTACCACTTGCAGCACGTTGTGATTCATACCTGTTGGTCTCATCACATTATGTGCTGCATGACTTCGTCATCTAGGAAGGCCAAAAGGAAGTCCACATACTCAGCATCATCGTCAAGAGTGAAGGCAGGCTGTACTCCTGAGGAACTCTCGTCAAAATCTAAATGTTCTGGGACAAAATCGTACCCTTCTGTCCACGCGAAGACGTCCAGAATTCCCTGTCGTGGCGGTGTAGGGTGGGTGAGGGTGGTGGGTGGCTGTGAGGGAGATTTACCACGTTCAAGGTCACTCGCACTGACCCTGGGTTGCCGTACAGCACTAGCAGCCCTTACTCTAGTAGCAACTCTGCTTTTACGGGTCAGGGATTTACCTCTTCCTCTATGGCCTGCCTTCACTGTAGATGCTGGTGGTGACTCCGACGACGAAGACTCCAGAGATAATTCAGCAGAAGAAGAGGAAGAAATGAGTGAAGTGGGGCTTAGGGAATGGGGAGGTGAATCAACTCGGGACTCATGGCAGGCTGGGTCACGCGGGGCCATTGTTCCTGGGCTAACACGCCGCCTTTTCACTCCCTTCCCAAATTCCTTCCCTTGCTGCACTAACAGCTCCTTTCCCTTGGAGCTAGGGATAACTTTGGACACTGAAGCACTCGTACTAGTACTTTCTGGCACGATTTCCTCACCCGGCTCATCACACGAATCCCCCGAAGGGTCAAAATCACTATCCATCATCACCATTGATAATTCCGCTAGTTCACGTTCCTTTTGCAGAGTCACTTAGTCCTTTCCTGCTTCTCTCACGAGTTTTTCTGGGTGTAGAAGTCATGGGGCAATGGGCGCAGAAGCGGCAGAAATGGTGGGGCGTGAGTGCGACATGTTTTGACCACAGCTGAGGACAAGGAACTAAATGCCGTGGCTTATCTGAGAAGGCAAGGATTGACAGTGACAATGAGGATGACAGCTGCTAACTTACATGCTAACAAATTATTGGTGGAAAATCTCGGCAATACATGAAGAAATAGGTAGTTCCAGGTGAATGTAGATGTCACTTAGGCTTCTCCCGTCCTTTCTGATATATATTTTTATTACAGAAATAGATTACAAGGCATAATTCAAAGGGGAAACTACCGTGGTAATGTAACAAATGAATGCATGTGAGGTGTTGTCAGGTGATAATTAGCCAATTCCTGGTGTATACCACTATCACTTACCTTATTTTTTTTTTTTTTTGTATATATTATTTTGTATAAGTATAGGGCATAGGGCTTATTTCAATGGATGAAATCTGTGGAAAAATCCGGGGGAGATTTGCTTAGCACAGCGCAGCCGGGGAGGTGAGAGGACAGGGTAATGGAGGGGAGGTAGGGAGGGGAGTCAGGAACGGGGGAAAATCGCTAAAATGTCAACAATGGATGGGAGTACAGATGAGATTTGGAGTGCTGACTAGTGTTGGACATTGGCAGTACTGATAGATGATACAAGCCACCACTTGAAGCCCGGGATAATTCAAAATAACACAGAATCACAAAAGTGAAGCCCGGCGATATGATCCATTGCACCCGAGCGTCACGAAAGTGACGCCCCGCGGTTAAGGGGTTAATGCTCTATCAACAACCCTTCCACCCTCCTGTCTCACCCAGGTATTCTTATAAATATCTTTCTTCTCAAACAATGTATTTCCAGTCACCATCTCTTGCTCAGTACACATCCCTGTCATTCGTTCACCATTTTCATTTCTTCCAGGCACACCATGCATACCAAATACACCTTCAACTGCTACATTTCCCACTCTGACATTCAGATCTCCCATCATTGCCACATTCACATATGTTTCAAAACACGGCAGACACTCATCAACATCATGCCAGAAAGACTTCCTCTCTTCTTCATCCCTTTCACCGCCAGGCCCATAACCACTCACAAATACCCACAACTCGCGTCTAAATTTCGTCTTCAACCACACCAGTCTCAATGACACCTCCTTCCATTCACACACTGCTGCACTTCCGGGCTCACTAACAAGGCCACACCTTCTCTCGCCCTTCCTCTGTCAACACCTGACATCCTTCCATTCACACTTCCGAACTTACTCGCCTTTCCCTTTCATCTTGTTTCACTCAAAGCTAACACATTCTACTTTCTTCTCACAAACATTCTCCCAATCTCCTCCCTTTTACCCTCAATCGTACTACATCCTCGCACATTCACAGACCCAATCTTCAGGGTACGGGGATCACTCAAAGCTAACACATTCTACTTTCTTCTCACAAACATTCTCCCAATCTTCTCCCTTTTACCCTCAATCGTACTACATCCTCGCACATTCACAGACCCAATCTTCAGGGTACGGGGATAGCTCAATCCGCCTTCCCATTCTATGCCCATTCTCATTGCAGGAACTAAAATAACAGAGGAGAGGGTCCCTAGTCCCCTTACCCTGCCCCTTTTAGTCGCCTTTTACGACACGCAGGGAATATGGTGGCAGAATTCTTCCCAACACAACCTGGCTGCAGAGTGGTATTACCACCCCATAGTGCAGCTAGGCTTGTGTCCCCCCCGCCACAGGAGAGAAGCAATTGGGTAAATATGGTCTGGAACAGATGGGGGAGGTAGATGGTGTGTGCAAAGTATTCGGAGAAGAAATCTGCGGTGTGTGGGGTGAAGAGAAGATGAAAGGAGGTGCAAGGAACAGCATGATGGAATGAAGAGGTGCGAGAAGCTGTGGTACAAACGAAGAAAGCATATGGTGAGTGGATGGGAAGCAGAGGCATGGAGGTTGAGACACGGAATAAAGAGTTTTTGTAAAGAAGAAGAAGAGGTGAAAAGATTCATAAGACAGAAGAGAGTGGATGAGGAATTTGGAAGGAATTTGAGTGTAAAGTGGGGAGAATGTAGAAAATGTTTTGGAAAGAGATAAAGAAAGTTAGACAGAGTGATAAAGAAGGAAGTGGGTGAGTGAAATATAAAAATGGCAGATTGCTAGTGGAGAAGTGAGAAAAGGTCGGTAGATGAAGAGAACATTTTAAGGAAGTGGGCGAGTGAAAGATAAAAATGGCAGATCGCTAGTGGAGAAGTGAGAAAAGGTCGGCAGATGAAGAGAACACTTTAAGGAAGTGTTAAACAAAGACAATGAAAGTAATGGAAGTATAAGTGGCCGGGGATTGCCTTGGAGAAGGAGGGAGATGAGAAGGGAAGAAGAGATAGAAGAAGATGGAAGTGGTGGAAGCAATGAAGAAGTCAAACTGGAGAAAGACCCAGGAACGATGGAGTGTGAGGTGAATGGTGAGGCATGGGGGAAACATCAGTAAAACGGATATGGAAGATGTGCCCATTGGCCTGAGAGGAAGGTAAAGTCCTGTAGGACTGGAAATTAGTTATAATTTTTCCCCTGTAAAAAGGAGAAGGGGAAAGAGAAGTGTGTGGTAATTATGGGAGGATTTGTCTACTTAGTGTAATAGGAAAACTATATGGTAGGATACTTATTGACAGAGTTAGGGAAATAACAGAGGAATTAGTTGGAGAAGAACAGGGAGGTTTAGGAAGAGAAGAGGTTGTGTAGATCAGATATTCAACCTACGGTATTTAGTGGAAAAGTTTCTAGAGAAAGGAAAGAAGCTATATTGACATTCATGGATTTTGAGAAAGCATATGTCAGAGTGGACAGGCAAGGAATTTGAAATATATTACGAATACATGGAAGGGAAAGGGAAATGTTCCCCCGAGCTAGACCTTATTAGATCATATAGCCCCATATTGGATCATATGTATCCCTGCTAGGTGACAGGAGGGCGCTACCCCTCCAGGCATGGCAGTTACCGAGCGTAGCTCGACCTCACAACCCTCCTGGTTCCAAGTCTGATGCTCTACCACTGAGCCATCTTGTCCCCAAAGAATACATTGAATAAATTGGAAACTGCTGAATGTCGTGAAGAGTAAGTATGAGGGCACTAGGATTCCAGTGCATGTAGATGGTGAACTGAGTGAATTTTTCTATCTAAATGTTGGGTTGAAATGGATGGAGTTATAAATGGATGCTGTATATGGATGGAGTTAAAAAACCAGAGAGAAGGTATGGCAGTGGATGTTGGAGTGGCCCTAAAGAGAGAGGGCGGCATTTGGAAACTTCCTGTTCTGTTGTTTGCAGATGATACTGTATTGTTAAGTGAAGATGAAGGGGAACTGCAAGGTTTGGCGAAAGAGTTTAGGAGAGAGTATAAGAAACAGAATCTACACCAGAGGTGAATGTAGGGAAGAGTAAAGTGATGGTCTTCAAGAGAAATGAAGTCACTGAATGCACAGTGAGGCTGGATGGTGAGGAAATGGAAAATATGAGTGCACTTAAATATCTGGATAGTGCGATAAGTAAGGATGAAATTTTAAGTGAAGAAGTGCTTGAAAGTGTACAACAGGGGAGAAAGGTTGTTGGTTCTTTAAAAGCATGGATAAGAAATAGGGAAGTGAGCACTGAAGTGAAAAAGTCACTGCGTTATATTATTGTGATACCAACTTTAATGTATGGAAGTGAAGCTTGGACCTTGCTGGAAGGACACAAGTCAAGAGTGAGGGCAATGGAAATGTGTTATATAAAAAGAGCATGTAGAGTTACATAAGAGATAGACTGGCAAATGAGGAAGAGAAGGATTGTTGTGATGTGGATGTGATAGAAAGCATAGAATAAATACACTTAGGTGGTTTGGCCATGTGGAGAGGATGGAAAGTGAGAGACTAATGAGGACAGTGTATGTGAGTGAAGTGGAGGAGAGAAGAGGGAGGGGGAGACCGAGGATGAGACGGAGGGATGGAGTGGAGAGGTATATGAGAGGGGGGCCCGAGCTGGAAGGAGGGCAGCATAATGGCAGGGGATTGGTACATGGAGGAGATTTGTCTGTGACCACCTCTTATGTTATGAATGAGTTCCACGATGGAAACCTGGGAAGATATGGGAAAGACCTCTAGGGAAAGACACTAACTAGAGATGCTACAAATGATCAAGCAGCCTCATGAATAACATGTGATCAAAGCTAAGGGTGTCCACAACAAATGCTTGCTGTGTGGCCAAGTTGCAGTTGAGAATTTTGCATCTCTCTACCCCATGCAAGTTGCCCCACTGGGTGTAGGTAGGTGTTGACCAGTACATCCATGGGTTAGTGATGTGGAGCTCCTGCCTGCGCCAGCAAGCATTTGGCGTGGATGCAGCCTGACACATCCAGTCTCCAGATATTATTCACCTCTGGAGACTTTGAATATAACCTTCATTACTTCTTTCAGTACAACAGGCCCTTCGTACTCTGAATAAAATCATTTGAAAATAACTACAGTATATAGTCACTGGATTCACGAGGTTTAAAAAGAAAAAAAAAAGTAATGGGTGATTTTGTCAGGCTGTCTTTCTTGACAGCATGTTTATTGCTCAGAACACCTCAGTCAGAATGGCCACCTTGCACAGGGTCGATCCTCGAGAGGTGATAGATTTTTCGATCGCGTAATATCACCATGAGGAGTATGCTGGTCATACCCTAGCCTTGGGACCCTACACCTCAAAACGGATAATGTTAGATGGGCTGTTGCCATTTCAGTTTCACTTCATTGCTTTAAAAAGTTGTTCTCAAATCAGAAATGGGGGGCCCCCCATCATCCTTTCACTCAGTGTAAGGATGCCTTACGGTCTCTACACCGAGTGACAAACCAAATGGTTTCCTGTACCCAGGAAACCATTTACTACGCTGTGTGGTAACCATATAACTGGGGTTTTTGGCCGGGTTAAGTGTCCCTCAGCTTCCCTTATCTAACATCACTTAATCATGGCAAATGTTTTGGAGAGCCTCAGTGGGCCCAATACCTGCCCAGGGCCCCAACCGAATGGGCAGATTTGCATGGCCATGTGGAATGTGAGAGGTGTGAATGAGGAGAGCAAGAGGGTGGAAGTGGTGAATGTGTTCAAGAGTACAAGATATGCCGTGATGGCATCGTATGAAAGAAAGTCGAAAAGATGTGAAGCGGAGGAGTGGGAGAATGTAAAGTGTGTGATGTCAAGCATGAATGGGTGAGGAAGATGCAAGAAAGGAGTTGCTTTATTGACGAATGATGTGTGGCACAGTGGAATGATAGATTAAAAATGTGTCAGTTCAAGATGTATGTATATCAAGTTTAAGTATGAGAAGGTTAAAGTGGCTGTCATTGTAGCGTATGCACCGTGTGATGACAGGAGTGAGAGACAGAAGGACAGGTTTTAGGATGAGCTGGATGAAGCAGTGGGAGAAAAGCCTAGGAGCTATGAAGTGATCGTAATGGGCTATATGAATGGAAGAGTAGGCACTGGTCCTGAGGATTACATAAAGTGTTATAATGGAGTGACAGGAGAAAATGATAATGGGTAGCAACTGAAGGATATGTATCAGGAAAGGAGGTTGTGCACTTGTACCTCGTATTCCAAACACAAAGGTGCACATAAATATACATGGTATAGAGGGAATGGGGATTGTGTTGAAAGGAACCAGACTGATTATTTGCTCATAGAGAGGTTGATGCTGGGAATGGCTGATGTTATGAGGGCCATGAGATGATATGGAGGTCTGTCAGATCTTACAATTGTGGTATGCAAGATCAAGCAAAGAGGAGTGAGGTGGACCAGAAGAGAGAGAGGAGCAGTCAGGGAGAAGGGCGAAAGTCGAGAAGCTGAGGATCAAAGAAATGGCAGGACCAAAGTAGGGGAGGAGTTAGAATTAGTGAATTGGAATGAAATGGATCTGGACAGCCTGTGGAATGCACAGAGGAACTGCTTAGTTAAGAATGCTAAAACAGTATGTGGTGTGGTACGAGCAACAACAAAGAAGAAAGGTACGGCATGGTGGGATGATGAAATTAAGAGAGCAGTGGAGGAAAAGAGGAAGAAGTGGCTAGAGTGGTTATAGGACAGGGGTTCAATTGAAATAAGAGCCGAATATAGTGAGCGCAAGAAGCACGTACTGTAAATTGACTAGTGAAGAGGAATAATAAGAAGGTAAATGATGATCTAGAAAGAAAAATGAATGGAAATCACTCTGAAAATAGGAAGTTATTCTGGAAAGAGGTGCGAAAATGTAGTGATGACGGAAAGAAATGTAAAAGTGTGCAGAATGTAAGTGGTAGATTATTAACCCATGGGGATGAAGTAAGGACCAGATGGAAAGAATTATCGTGGCATAAGTTTATTAAGTGTGGTAGGGAAGGTATATGGAAGAATTATTATGGAGAAAGTAAGAGAGATATCAGAAGTCCTGGTGAGCAATGAACAGGATGGTTTAGGAGTGGCAGAGGATGTGTGGATCAAATATCTGCAGTGAGACAGATAGTGCAGAAGGCTTGTGAGGACTATAAGGTGTTTATGACATTCAAGGATCTGGAGAAAGCATACGACAAAGAAGACAGAAAAGGATTGTGGATGGTCTTGCGCATGTAGGGTGTAGATGGTAAGCTGCTAGGTGCCGTCAAGGATTTTTATGATGGTAGTGAAGCATGTTTAACAGTAAATGGGCATCTAAGAGAATGGTTCATGATCAGTGTGGGTGTGCAACAAGGTTGTGTGAAGTCCCCATGGTTATTCAATAGTAATCACTCTAATATCCGGACGCCCAATAACCGAACATCCCCACTACCCGGACCTTATCGTCTTGGGATCAAACATTCTCAAAATGGTCCGAAAATCCCAAAAAAAATGGGAAAAAAAATCGATTTTTTGCCGTCCGTAATTTGAACTTGCCGCGCGCGCCGCGTGAGAGCATTGTTTTGGTTCGTCATTCCTCTGACGTCCGATAGAGCGCCGCTGCATCCTCCCCACTTCCCGCCTGTTTCTCACCGTGACAAGACCTACGCTGTTCACCATGGCTGCCCACGTGCTCACTTTTGTGGTGGTGCCGTACTTGCTGCAAGGCCTCCTGCTGCTCTCTGCCCTACTCTTAGTGTGTGTGATGATGGCCCCGCCTCCTGAGAAAAGGAAGAGAGTGGTGTTGACTCTGGAGAAGAAACAGGAGATATTGGAGAAGGTTGATGCGGGTTGGTCTTCCTCACGCATTCTCCGCGAGTTCAACCTGGCCCGGTCGACTTTGTTCGATATCAAGCGTTCCCGAGACAAGCTCATGCAGTACACGGCTGACTTCTCGTCGAGAAGCAAACGCAACGTGGAGAGGAAGGTTATGTTTACCCCCAAGTATGCAGAGATCGACCGCTCCGCGTTGATTTGGTATCGACAGCAACGTGCAGCTGGTGTGATGGTACGTGGAACGGAGCTGAAGGCTGCTGCTGAGAAGTTTGCAAGGCTTCACGACGCCCTTGACTTCAAGGCATCCGAGGGTTGGCTCTTCGCGTTCAAGTTACGACATGGCCTTACTAACCGTAAAGCACATGGCGAAGCATTGGACGCTAACGAGGATGGAGTGGACGAGTTTCGGCACAAGGTGAAAGGCTTGATCGACAGGGAGGGCCTCACTCTCGGTCAAGTCTATAACGCTGATGAAACTGGCCTATTCTATCGCTCGGTGCCAACGAACACTCTGGGGGATGAGACGGAGAAGCGTGTACCTGGCCGCAAGCTTTCTAAGGAACGGATATCTGCTTTGTGTTGTGCCAATGCTAACGGCATGCACCGGCTTAAGCCCGTTATTGTTGGCCGTGCAAAGCAGCCTCGGTGCCTTCGTGGGGTGATGGATGTCCTTCCTGTCGTATGGTACCATTCTTTGAAAGCATGGTTCACAGCTGTGATTTTCAAAGACTGGTTTCACCATCACTTCGTCAAGGAGGTCATACATTACCAGACAAAGACACTGGGAATTCCTCGCGACCAGGTAAAGGCTCTCCTTCTCCTCGACAATGCACCTGCCCACCCATGCGACAAGGACTTGGTTGCTGAAAATGGCCGTATTAGGTGCATGTTTCTGCCACCTAATACGACTGCTCTCATTCAACCAATGGACCAAGGAGTGATCGTGGCAACAAAGCGCCTGTATCGTCGGAAGTTCCTGGACGAGGTGATGGTTGTTCTCGAGGACGAGGACGAGCGCAGGGAAGGACGTGACACTCGAGGCAAGTGGACTTTGGAAAACCTTCGCTGCTACAACATCAAGTCTGCGCTGTACAACTGGGCTAGTGCATGGAAGGAAGTCCCTGTGAAAACTCTTGAAAATGGTTGGTCTCGTCTGCTTCTCGGAACAGATGTGGAGTACGATTTCCTAGGGTTTGACGTGGATGACTTCCATGCACGGCTATGTACGCACGGCGACGATGTTGATGTGGACGATGTTCGTGAGTGGTTGGACGACGACGAGGGCGATCCTGGGTATCAGACGTTGTCTGATATCGAGATCGCGTCTTCGGTTGCTGGTGTCAGTCCCGAACTTGAAGATTCCGACGACGAAGGCGATGATGATGCAGACTCCGCTCAGCAGGACACTACTCCAGCCATCCCCAAGCTGAGCGCACTCCGGGAACATCTAGAGTTCGTCCTAGACTACCTGGAACACCCGGACTGCGACAGGGAGATGGGGCCCTTGGGACTCGTGGAGGAAGTGCGTGCTTTCCGGCAGCGCATCATCAATCGCCAGAATCGTCACTCCTTGCGTCAGTCAACGATTGACAGTTTTTTCAGGCCCGTGACCCCCGCTGTGCCAAGCCCTGGTTCCACTCCGTTGCCTCCCCAAGACAGGCCCTCATGCTCCGAGCCACAGCCCAGCACATCAGCTACAGTGGAGTCACCGCTCAACGTGAGTTTGCGGCTGTCTTCAGAGTCTTCTGTAGTCGGTACACCATCACCACGACCCACCGATGCACCCCTTGGACGCCTGCCAGTGATACTCTCGGGCTCTGACAGTGAATAAACAGCAAGAACTTCTCCACTAGACCACACGGGAATTTTGAGTGTTGTGCAGTGAAAAAAAAGGTGTGTTGTGTTAAGGTTTTCAAGTTGGGAGAAAAGACTAAGTAGAAAAGAAATTTAACGTAACTAACCTTCTTTGTTTTGGCTTTGGAAAATTAAAAAAACTGGGGAAAAGTTAATGTGCAACACTTAAATTAAACTGGAACATTATTTGGACTAAAGTGAACACTGTGAAAAGAACGGACTTCTGTGTGTTAGTGACTAAGTTCAGTGCAAGACTTCAGGAAGAGTGTAGTGCAAGTGCTTCAGGAAATCGTTCTTACTGTCAGAGTCCGAGAGGAGGCGGTTATTCATCGAGGTGGCCAGGGACTTGCTGTAAGTAGCCAGAATGTTTCATGTTGTACTATTTTCCATACTATATTTACCAGAATGTTTCATATTGTATTTTTTTCCATACTATACTTACCAGAAAGTGTCATACTGTACTTCTTTCCATACTAAACTTACCTCATGCATGTGCAGTAGGAATGTGTTTTTCAGAGTTCGGTTAGGTTCGGTTAGGTTAGGTTCGGTTAGAGTCCATAAGTACCAGAATGTTTATTAATGTATGAACATACTTCTAAACCCACATTTTATGTTTCTTTTGCATTTATTTCAGTCACTTATGTGCCTTATTGGTGTGATTTGGGTGTTAAATAGGTGCTATGCATGTCCGGAGGGAGTTGTATAGGTGTTTCTCTGAGTTAGGGTCCGTAAGTACAAGTCCATAAGCTGGGGCCCAATATCCGGACGAAACCAATATCCGAACCTACCGATGGCTCTATTGATCCGGATATTGGAGGGGTTACTGTATATATATATAAATATATATGGATGAGGTGATGAGAGAAGTAAAAGCACGAGTACTGGAGAGGGGGATGGCGTTGGTAATGCATGGTGATGGATGGAATATCTCAAATTTGTTTTATGCTGATGATGCTGTGCTGCTTGGAAATACAGGACAAGAACTTGGTAGACTAGGGCAGAGTTTTGCTGATGTCTGGGAGCATCGTGCCTCGTGAGTAAATGCAGAAAGAGTAAAGTGATGGTTATTGAGAGAGAAGGTTACTCCCAGTGTGATGTTACAGTGAATGGAGAGAGACTGGAATTGGTGAGTTTAAATACCTGGGTACAGTGATAGAAAAGAGAAGAAAATGTGCAACAGAAGTGGAAAGTAGAATGACACAAGGAAAGGGAGTTGCCGGTGCTATGAAGGCCTTGATAAGAAACAGAGGCTTAAGTGCTGTAGCTGCACGAGGCTTACATGAAGGAGTGTTAGTGCCAACTTTAACATATGGATGTGAGACTATGGTGTGGCATGATAATGAAAAGTCAAGAGTGAGATCATTGGAGATGGGACTACTGAGGAATGTATGTGGAGTACAGACAGTGGATAGGATACGAAATAATGCGATTTGTGAGGAAGTCTGTGGACACCAGAATAAAAAAGAGTGTACTGAGATGGTACGGTCATGTGGAGAGGATAGATAACAATATAGTGGTGACATGTAGAGGTGTATGGTATGTAGGCTGGACTACTGGGCCTTGGGAGCAGGCTGTGCAGCCTATGCCCAGAGTCGGATGCATTAAAAAAAAAAAAAAAAAAGTATATCTGAATGAATTTGAAGGAGGGAGGAGGCGAAGGAGAAGGTGGAGGTATATGGTGGATGAGTGTGTGAGGAAGAAAGGTTTGGAAGTCAGTGAGGCTGGGGAACTGACAAGAGATCGAACTGGCTGGATGAATATTGTGAGATGAAGCGCATGATCAGGGATTTGGCAGCCTTTTTTTTAACATGACAGCATCCGGATCGACTCTATCAGAGACGTTTATGTGAAGCTACAGAACGTGGTGAATGTTTTTGGTGTATCAGATAGAGCCAGGATTCCATGGACTTGAATGGTGAGTGAATGGAAATGTGGCCCATTGGATTGGGCAAATTTGGGCTATCTGGATGTTGCTACTCCTCATCTTGCCCTGGGGTGGGAAGGGAGGTCTGGACGATGATGATGATGAAATAATGACATGCATGTCTCACTGAACCCAATGAGCCTGGGGGACATATTTTCCACTTATTCTTACCATTTCTCAACTATTTCCTTCTCCTTAGGGCAGACATACTGAAATGGAAAAGTTAAATATATTGTTTATTAATCACTTTAACAGAAATAATGTGCCTGGTACCAGGAAAAATATACAGTACCAAAAATGACGTCCCCCAAAGTTAAGGAGTTAAAGGTGTTTCACTTAATTTTTTTTTTTCTCTGACCATTACTGTTGGCCAGTTTATTATTTACATCCTCTTTGGTCAACAAAGAAAAATTGTATAAAATGCACATAAGAGAATATGAAAATCTTCAGTCCAATGATGTCACCATACTGAAAGGGTTAACCCACAGACATGCCAATGACGACCTGGGTCGTCATGCATTTGTCAACCTCTGACGTCAGTATGACAACTTTGCCCATCAACCGATGTAATCTCTAAAGAAATATTTAGGGAGTCGTCATTTTTGTTGGATGATGGGCAAAAGTAGGCGGAGCTAAGCCTGCCACTGCTGGTGCATGCGTGCTCACTTGTTCTGTTGGCTCAGTGTGGTGTGAGGTTCCTCACAGGTAGGATGTACACCACTTGACCTCCCGCCGAACACTTATGCTCCTTTTTCTCACGTATATATGCAGCATTATTATTCAAGAAAATACAACAAATAATGCATTATTGGAAAAGAAATTTATTCTGCTACGATACTGAAGCAAAAAATATTATTACTTCTTGAACAGCTTTTTTTGGCAAATATGTTTTTAAAGGACAGTGTAAAACCTTAGCATGTCAGCTAACTTCTGCTCACTTGATTTGCATTTTATTTTGTATATATTGTCATTTTGGACAAAATACAACAAAGCAAAACTCTTCATCTTCAAAATGAGACCAAAGTGGCCTTTCTACAATGAATGGTATCTTTCCTACGAGTGTTAGAAGTAAAATATCTCTGCGCAACTGTTCTGAAAGCTCTCGAGTGAGAGTTACGCTCACAGCCAGAATTTACGCTCCTCCCCTTATGGCATAAGGTTAAGCGTTAGGCCACATCCTCACCAAATGCTATCTGGCATGAGAAGTTGTGGGCAGGAGTTCTGCATTCCCGTATTTCATAGTTCTTGCCCACACCACCTGCATACAGGAGGCAGATTATAATGCCACAACCATTGCACCAGAGAGCATTAATTTGTGAGGATACGACCTTGAGTGGTTCAGCTGGGTCCTTATTTAAAATGCTTGAAGCTAGAGACAAATTTTGAAGCTTACTCTTGCTACTTTCTGATTATCTTATTCAACACTGGATGGATCTGTAGCAGTGATGGAGTTTATTATGGCTACATGTATCCCACTGAGATCAACAACTTTCCCCTGAGCTGAACAACTGTGTGAATATAACAAAGATACATTTAAAAATACATCATCAGAATGAAGGACATAATGCCTTTAATCTGGTGATATCATTAAACTGGTCTATTCAAGCAACCTCCACACAATGAACTCACCTTTGGATAAATAGTTCTAACTACAGATAGTCAGGATTCTGGAAGGTTTGAATGGTGAGTCAATGACAGTGTGGCCCATTCAACTGGGCAGACTTTCGGTTAGTTTCTCCTCCTATCAGGTTTTCCCTTGCTCTGTGAAACCAACCTCACTCCCATACTTGGATGGGAAAAGAGGTCTGAATAATGATGATGATTGCTGTTGCTGCTGCTGCTGATGATGATGATTAGATATATCCCCCATCAACAACTTACAATCACTAAGATGGCATAGCTTTCATTTCAGTCTTGCTGCTCTTACATTAATTTATATAACGTCAGGGTAGCTCTTATAGTGAAAAAATTAGTAATGATCTCCACTAAACCTCCACTATGAAAATTATCCTCAATTTACAAGGTGGGTGCAAATATAAAATCAGAATTACATGCCTCGAATAAAAGATTTTAATTGGAATAAAACTTTCTAACAGCATCAAGAGGTGAAATTTTCGAAAGATGTCACTATGTACCTCTTCAATAAAATGACATTCATTCTGTTTAATTTTCACAAAATAATTCCATTCAGCTTAACTATTTCTGTGCAATGACATATTTCTCATTTTAATTGGGCTACTATTAGATTATCATACTCAACTCTGCAAGGATGTCTGTCATTGATGCTGTGTGTGTGTGTGTGTGTGTGTGTGTGTGTGTGTGTGTGTGTGTGTGTGTGTGTGTGTGTGTGTGTGTGTGTGTGTGTGTGTGTGTGTGTGTGTGTACATTTATTCAAAGTCTCTCTTAAGCCAGATTAATAGAAATAAAAATACACAACAAAGTGACTGGCCTCTGGAATCTGGGTGAAAATCCTTTTCAGTTAATTTATATTATTCATCTATGGGAGACGTTTTGCACTGATGGAGTTTATTAACGATATAACCAGCCCCTCCAGTTCCAAGAATCTATCAAAATGATGTCACCTGGATTCAAAGGAGTTGAGTGTCCTAATAAAAAAGGTGTTAAAAACAGTTTCCAATAACTCTTGCCTCATAAAGATTTCTATTGTATCTTTTTCTTGCAGCTGTCTTACAATTTCATTCACCTTATGAAAGACCCCTCAGAATGAATGGGTTAGATATGGTCTCCATGTAACCTTCTACTGTTTTTTCTTGCTGTTGTTTTTACATTTTTAATCAGCTTTAAGATACACCTGTCAGAGTGAAGGGATTACATCATGTTCAAAGGACAGTCTCAGATTTAAGATGAAAATGTGGGACTGTTGTTCTCCACCTTTTTAAACTATAACTGTTGCTGTTGCTCTTCTTGTCCTTGGTGGTGGTGGTGTTGGTTTTCTTGCTACGGTCCCATGCTCAACTGGATGCGAACCCTGTGGACTCCTGGAAACCATTTACTTCAGTCATGCGTTCTCAGAGATATTTTACGGAGGTTAAGTTCAAGGATTGTCTCTGCTGTGACAGTGTAGTGTATGAGGTTAGGAACTGGAACTACAAACATGATGTATGGTTTTGAGATCCAGCAACCTGCACAGACCTGAAAATAAAAAGAAAACATCATGCAACTTCATCATGGTACATATTTACTGTCCCATCAAGAAGGTAGGGACCTGGGCCTAGGCTACTGAGTCCAGACATTTAATACAAGAATTGCCAGCTGCTTGTCCCTGAGTAGGATTTTTTTGTGCAACATACCACAACCACTCCTTGAAAATAAACCCTTTACTGACTGCATCCAGTACCTTAGCCCATTTGAATAAGATTTTTAACAATGGGAGAGTCTCAGCTTGGAGTTATACTATATGTACAGTCATTCAGAAAAAAAGTCACTGAGTGACTACTTGTAGCCGAATGTTTCCAGCCAAAGAGTGATGATTGTGTGACTAGTTATAAAAGCTTGTAGCCACACTTCCCACTCACGGTTACTTCCCAGGGCCAATGACAGCCACCCAATTACTACCTAAATATATATGGATGTCAAAAATGGCTACTTATAAAACAGCCTACCTGTGCATACCACAGCCATAAGAAGTTCACTGATCCACCACCATGGCTGTATCATCCTCACCACGACACTTGGAGTTCATCAGTTCTCTTCGCACCTGAGTGGGTAAAACAGTTCAGGTAACAACCATCCCATCTGACTTCCTTCATGGTTTAAGGGTGCTTGGCTAAGGTACCTTTGTTCAACATTTAACCTCTTCAGTCTGAAGTACTTTTCCATTTTATTTTTGCTATCTACTGTATATGATTTTACTCAACTTACAATAGGACTCTTGTATTCAAGGAATTAGTGGAGTCTGTATCTAACCTCTTCAGTTTGTAAATTCTCTCCTAAACTAAATTGACTGGTCTGAAAACTGAAAACATATAATAAAAGGTATTTCACCAGATTGAAAGGGTTAACAGTAGAAGAATAGCCTACTGTACTTCCCTTAACAGCACTATGTGTACATGATAAAACAAAACTGTCACCTCAGGAAACAAACCTATTCATGGCTGACACTTCAAATGCAGTGTTCTAACCAAAAAATCACAAGGTACAAAAAAATATGAGAACTGTTTGAATTAACCATCATCATCATTTTGACCTTTTTTCCCACACTAAGGATGGAGTGAGGTTGAGTCCAAAAAACAAGAAAAGAGAAGGTACAAACTGAGCCCAAATAATTCTTCCCTAATCATTCAAACTGCTAAAGCTAAACCATCTATCTATTTATCTATTGCCAGACGCCTCAAACCCAATAGGGGTGGCCACAAACAAATCGCTTCCACGTCGCTCTGTCCCCCGCCATTTCACTGCCTCGCTCCCAACTCACACACCCCTCTCTCATATACCTCTCCACCCCATCCCTCCATCTCATCCTCGGCTTCCCCCCTCCACTTCACTCACAAGCACTCTCTTCGTCAGTCTTTCACCTTCCATCCTCTCCATATGGCCAAACCACCTCAGTGTATTCCTCCTAACGCCTTCTATCACATCCAAATCCACACCACAACGCTCCTTTATGTCCTCATTCGTCAGCCTGTCTCTCTATGTGACTCCACAGGCTCCTCTTAAATAACCCATTTCCACTGCTCTCACTCTTGACTTGTGTCCTTCCAGCAATGTCCAAGCTTCACTTCCATACGTTAGAGTTGGTATCACAATACTGTCATGTAGTAACTTTTTCACTTCCATGCTTCTTCTTCCTGTCTTCTCACCTCCCTCCTTCTCCCAGCCATTCCCCAGCCACTTATGCTCACATTACTTCCATCCTCTATGTTCAACAATTCCTTAACCCCTACACCGCGGGCATGTTTACCGATGTTTTGCGTGTGCTGCGGGGTTATTCGGGCTCCGACAGACTCTCAAAAAATATTTGCCAAAAATCAGTTATTAGCCCTAGAATATTAAAATTACATATACTTATGGCACATACCTTCAGCTTTCTCCTGGAATGTTTGTTGAGCCTTTGTCAGTTACCGTAGGACTTGTGGAGACCTCTGAAGTTGGGTAACGAAGTCTCCACTTTACACTTCCCGACAACCCGTAATATGATTACCACAGCCAGATATTAACACTATAAACACTACTCTATGATTTTCAAGTAGTTTGGGATCCATACTCCAAAAAAAAACCCATTGTGAAAGCAATGAAAATTACGAGCGCGTCTGACCGTCGCACTGGCACTAGTTCGCTCTTGGTACTCTGTCATTTATTATTCATAAAACCCCTCACACTTTATATTTCTATTACTATATAACACTTATATATATCTACAGTCTTTATCCATAAGTTTCCTTCAGTAGTATTAGTTTATTGTCACTGTAGGGATTCAAATTCTTTCAGTAAAATACGTAGCATTCACTTTCTCGTCCTGTATACTAGCATTGAGAGTGAATGTCACTTTCATCTTCACTCACATAACTCATAGTATTCAGACATGCTAGAGTGAAACTTTCACTTTCATTACTCCTAGGGTATATACTCGTATTCTTATAATACTACTCATTTACATTTCTATTTACGTTCTCTATTTTATTTACGTTATTTACATTTCCATTTTATTTACACTGTGTTATGCACTGTCACTTGAAGTAACTTATAAAACTATTTTCCATTGTTCACGTATATTTACATTCATTACTTTCACTTGCTGTTTACACATTATTTACAATTCCACTTGCACTGTTTTACTCAATAGAAAGATCGTAGTCACTCTTTTATCAATTGTCAGCCCTTTACCTCTTTCCACATGAGGTTTAGTAGGGGGTAAAGGTCACAGGGCCCTTTGCATGGGGGTGAAAAAGTCCCTGAAGTCAGCAAGAAGAAACAGACGTACCTCTACTTCGGAAGATGAGAGTAAACTGATAACGGAGGGCTGGGGTAGAGGCCTACTTAGGGGATATTCAGTGCTACCAATGTTAGCTCTTGAAACAGCTATGAATAGCTCTGAAATGATTGGCAGGAAATCTAGACAATACATTATAAATTAGGTAGTTCCAGGTGAATGTAAATATCACTTAGACTTCTCCCTTCCCTCCTTACATGTATATTTATTACGAAAATAGATTATACGGCATATTTCAAGGGGAAAAAAACAGCGAAAATTAGCGAACGAGTGCACGTGAGGTGTTGTCAGGTGATAATTAGCCAATTCCAGGTGTATGGCACTCTCACTTACCTTATTTCTTTCTTGTATATATTATTTGGTATAAGAATAGGACATAGGGCTTATTTCAATGGATGAAATCAGTGAAAAATTCCAGGGAAGATTTACTTGGCGTAGCACGGCCGGGCAGGCGAGAGGATAGGGTAATGGAGGGGGGGTAGGGAGGGGAGTCAAGAACGGGGAGAAATGGCTAAATTGTCAACAATGGATGGGAGTACAGATGAGATTAGGAGTGCTGACTAGTGTTGGACATTGGCAGTACTGATAGATGATACAAGCCCCCACTTGGAAGCCCAGGTGAATTCAAAATAACACAGAATCACAAAAGCGAAGCCCCGCGGTATGATCCCTTGCTCCCAAGCGTCACGAAAGTGACGCCCCGCGGTTAAGGGGTTAAAGTGTTCTCTCCATCTGCTCACTATTTCTCCCTTCCCCACTAGTAATCTACCATTTTTTTCTTTCACTCCCCTGCTAACTTCACTTCCACCCTGTCTTACGCTTTTCACCTCTTTCCAGAACACTTTCTTACAGTCCCTCCACTTTACACTCAAGTTCCTTTCAAATTCCTCACCTGCTCTCTTTCTCTTACTAATCTTTTCACCTCTCTCTTTCTTTCTACATATAACTCTCTCTTCCGCCTCTCAACTTCTTCCAGGCCCCTATTTCTCATCCATTCATATGCATGTTTTCTTTTTTTCTCCTTATAGATGCACTCTACATACATCTGTCACACAGTCAAATCACTGACATGGATGAAATGTATTAACCTTTCAGTATGGTACGATTTTTAATTGTATTCCTGTTACTGTAAATGTTATTCAGCTTTGGAGAGATTTTTTACAGGAACTCTTAATTACTGACTTCATTAACCCCTTTACTACTAGAGAATTCTCTAACCTGAATAAAACTTGATGGTAGAAGCAAGAATTTAAAAAAAAAAAAAAATCATAGAGGTTAAACTGGTATTACACATACGATAATAAAGCCCTTCAGCCTGATGATTTGTTTTTCTATTTTATTCTTTCTGCTTGTACTGTCACTTTTTCATATAACAAAGATCTATAATCAGTAACCAATGAGACTCATTCCTACCTCATAATAAAGGCTCATCAAATTCAACCACTTAGTACTCAAGCAGAAGAGTAGCCCAATACCATCAGATGAAATAAACTCCAGACAATTTTAAGCAACTTCAGGGAGATCTCTTGTAGAGAAGGGTTTTACAAAGATTGTATGTAATACTTCACATTCAGAAAATCTCCCCTTTATTCAATAAAATTATTTAGAGGCACAAGAAAAAATTGCAAAGTACACTGTCCAACTGGAGGGGTTAAGATATATCATCTGCAAAGAGAACATTTTATAACCAGAAGAGAACATTTTATTCATCATTCATTCATTGCCAGACGCCATGTATCCCGAACGGGGTGGCCAAGGGCTTAGAGTTAATTGTTTTACAGGGAGGGGCACTAATCCTCCACCAACCCCACTTGCCCTAAACATCATCACCTTCATTTTAGCTGTATTTATTCTCAAACTCTTGCACCCCATTCCACCTCTCCACTTCCTACATCCTTCTTCCATTACATTCTCATTCTCCCCAGTCTATACGAAGTCATCAATATGACAGTAAACTGATAACAGTTACCAAGCAATTGTTGTGGAGACATTTATCCTGTAAGCTGAGTAGGCTACTTTAATATACAACCCCTACTTTCATGTCAAACCATCCTAAGCCAGTATGGTGAAATGGGATCCTCTTTCAAAAATGACAAGACCTAGTTCTGCAGTGGACTGTCATAAACATCTCATGATCACATCTTGACAAACCTTTGATGTGGATGACACAAAGTGCAGAGTAGGGACCCAGTTTATTTCAATGTTTCACCAAGACTGGCTTCTTCAGGAATGGCACACAATGTTTACACTCAGCGACATTAGAAGGCCTCACAGCTCCATGATAGTGATGTCATGCTTTTAAACAACCACAACAAACTACCCTACCTTAGGTCTCCCACTCTGGCAAAGGTAGGCTAAAGGTTTGGCCAGTGTATAAAATCCTCTATTCTGAATAAAATTATTCGATACAGCAATAGGGACAGACTCGAGACATCTACTTTTTGTTACATTACTCTCATATAACACAAACTTAACCTCATTTCACAGTGCTCCATGCCCGGTACCTAATCTATGTTGTACAATAGCATTGTTGAGATTAAACACTCATATCAGATTATGTTCCTTTAAACTATTATTCAACTCTCCAAAAGTCTCTCCCATATGCCTTTTCACAATCTTTGCAAGGAATAGAACAAAAGAGGCAGTTGTGTATAAAATTCCGTGCAAAGATTGTGAAAATGTATATGTGGGAGAGACTATTAGAGGGCTCAGTAAGAGGTTAAAGGAACATAAATATGAGTGTTTAATCTCAACAATGCTACTGTACAACATAGATTAGAGACTGGACATGAAACACTGTGGAATGAGGCTAAGTCTGTGTTAAGTGAGAGTAATATAAGAAAACGCAGACGTCTTGAGTCTGCCTATACTGCTGTATTGAATGATCTTATTCAGAACAGAGGATTTTATACATTTGTCAAACCTTTAGCCAACCTTTTAACGAGCGGAAGACCTAAAGTAGGGTAGTTTGTTGTGGCTGTTCACGAGCATGACATCAGTATCTTGGAGTTGTAAGGCATAGCTAACTTGCCATTCCTGAAGAAGCCAGTCTTGGCGAAACGCTGAATTAAACTGAGTCCCTACTCTGCACTTTGTGTCACCCTCATCGAAGTTGTTGCGGCCTACACTGAATTCACCCCATGGCAAACATTACTGATTTTCACTTAACTCTTGCTATAATACTGGCAGCCCCTCTTAAAAGTAAGAGTTGTGTACTAAAATATCACAATTTTTGCATACAACTCCATTCATCCACTCTCAGTACAGTATTGCCCCATCAAGAATGTAGGGGACTTGGGCTAGGCTACATAGTCCAGACATTTGCTGCTGCAAATTGGCAGAACTGGCAAATCAGCTTCCCCAGTAGCAAAGGCATTTTAATATGCAATTTTTCTTTCACCAACTGGTGACTTCATAACAAGAAAAGAATGTGAAAAAAAGATAACATAATGAGGACTTACTATACTGTTCTAGATTATCTGAAATACACACACACACACACACACACACACACAGTTTAATATATCACCCTCCACTCGGCAAAAGCGATCATGCAGTACTAAATTATAACTTCAGGATAGCATATGACATAGTAAACAGCAATGACAGTTACAAAAAGAGCCTAAACTATAAAAAGGAAAATTATCAAGACCTAAAGAAGTATTTCTTAGAAGTTGATTGGGAAAATGAGCTTAGAGGATAATATTTAAATGCTGTATATAAAAAATTCTGTGAATTTTACGAAATAGGAGTCCAGATGTACATCCCACAGCACAATCAAGCAGATAAGAAAATACAGAAATGGTTCAATACAGAATGTAAAAAATCAAAAGAAAGAAGAGATTTGTTGTGGAATAGATACAGAAGACATAATAGTGAAAGGGCGTATAATAATTACAAACAGGCAGGAAACGATTATACAAGAATAAGGAGGGAAGCCCAAGAACAGTTTGAGGAGGATATAATAAATAAAAGTAGTGATCAACCAAAGCTGTTTTACCGCTATATCAGAAGCAAAACCAAAGTAAAAGATATAATACAATCCATTACGGACGAGGGAATCACTTATACACAAGAGAAAGATATTTGTGAAGCACTAAATAAGAATTTCCAATTAGTTTTTACAGAAGAAAAAAATTTTGAGAGGGACTATGTGGAACATGCATGTCCACACATACTACCAGATATACAAATAGCAGAAAAAGTAATACAGGAGGAGTTAAGTAGATTAAACAGAGGAAAAGCAAGTGGTCCTGATGAAATTTCATGTTGGGTACTACGAGAATGTGCAAAGGAGTTAAGTAAACCATTATTTTTAATTTTCAAGAAATCCTTGAGTCAAGGTAAACTACCTGATATTTGGAAAAAAGCAAATATTGTCCCCTTATTCCAGAAAGGAAATAGACAAAATCCACTCAACTACCAACCAGTATCACTGACCAGTGTTGTAAGCAAGGTATTAGAAAAGCTTATAAGAAAAGCTTGGGTAAATCATCTAGAAGAACACAGTATGATAACAGAAAGACAGTTTGGTTTTAGAAAAGGAAAATCATGTGTTACTAATCTGTTGAGCTACTATGACAGAGTAACAAACACAATACAGGAAATGGAAGGATGGGTGGACAGTATCTATTCAGATTTCAAGAAAGCTTTTGACACAGTACCACACCAAAGACTTTTATGGAAACTGTACCATCAAGGAGGAATTCGAGGCAAACTGTTTTGTTGGAGGCAAGACTTTCTCATAAAAAGAGAAATGAGAACAGTACTAAGAGGAAACTACTCATCATGGAAAGAAGTGACTAGTGGAGTACCACAGGGTTCAGTGCTGGCACCAATCATGTTTTTAGTGTATATAAATGATATAAACAGTAACACTGGAAATGAGAGCTATCTGAATATGTTTGCAGATGATGCAAAAATACAAAGGAGAATTACTAACACAGACTCTTGTAAAGAGCAACAAGAAGAATTAAATAAACTTCATGAATGGAGTAGTACATGGCAAATGGAATTCAATGTGGACAAGTGCCATGTAATCAAGTTTGGTAAAAGTGGAAAAAGACCTATCTATCTATCTATCTATTGCCAGATTTGGGGTGGCCACAAACAAATCGCCTCCAAGTCGCCCTGTCCCCCGCCATTTCACAGCCCTGCTCCCAACTCACACCCCCCTCTCTCATATACCTCTCCACGCCATCCCTCCATCTCATCCTCGGCCTCCCCCTCCCTCTTCCCCCCTCCACCTCACTCACATACACTCTCTTCGTCAGTCTTTCACCCTCCATCCTCTCCACATGGCCAAACCACCTCAGTGTGTTCCTAATAACGCTTCCTATCACATCCACATCAACACCACAACGCTCCTTTATATCCTCATTCGTCAGCCTGTCTCTCCATGTGACCCCACAGGCTCCTCTTAAAAAACTCATTTCCACTGCTCTCACTCTTGACTTGTGTCCTTCCAACAACGTCCAAGCTTCACTTCCATACGTTAGAGTTGGTATCACAATACTGTCATGTAGTAACTTTTTCGATTGAACAACCATGGAGACATGACACATCCCTGTTTCAAACCAACTTTCAAAGAGAAAAATTCTTAACACTTTCCACAATCCTTGTCTATCCACCCTGTCATATGCTTTCTCCAAATCCATGACTATGATTACCAAACACTTCTTTTTCCCCTTTTCCTTTGTACTGTACAAGGGAATAATTATACCTGACTTCCAATCCTCCGGGACTCTACCTTCCTCCCAGGCCATCTGCACATCTTCCACATCCATTCTACTACTATCTCTCCCCCATGCTTCAGCATTTCACCACACACTCCATCAATTCCTGGGGCTTTCCCCGATTTAACTTTCTTCATTGCTTCCACACCTTCTATCCTACTGATTTCTTCCTGTCTTCTCACCTCCCTCCTTCTCCCAGCCATTCCCCAGCCACTTATACTCGCATTACTTCCTATACACATCAGAAAGAGAGAAAGACCTATGTGTGATTATCAATAACAGACTATCTCCGGCTAACCACATCAGCGAGAAGGTACGGAACATGTATACACTGCTTGCAAATATGAGAATAGGATTCACATACATAAATGAAGACATGCTAAGAAGGATAATAACATCATTCATTAGACCAACCCTGGAATATGTATCAGTAGTCTGGAGTCCTCATCTCAAAAAACACATAGACAAGATTGAAAGAGTTCAAAGGGCCACTACAAGATGGATACCAAGCTTAAGGGACCTAAGCTACGAAGAAAGACTAAATAAACTGAATCTACCAACACTAATGGAGAGAAGGAAAAGAGGTGACATGATAATGCTATATAAGTGCATATCAGGGAAGGAGAAAATAGACATAAATGATTACTTAACATATGCAGAAGCATCAGCAAGAGGACACCGCAAAAAACTGCATAAGAAGAGAGGTGATAAAGACGTAAGGAAATTCAGTTTCCCAAACAGAGCAATTGATCAATGGAATGCACTACCAAATGAAATAGTGTGTGCCAAAACAATTCACAAATTTAAGGATATGTACAATAAATATGGTTTAAGACATGGGACAGTACGAGCTTGACTCATTCCTGTAGAGATACAATTAGGTAAGAATAATTAGGTAAGAACACAATTTCATACATAAAAGGCTCCTTAACCCTTTCTGATCATGCACATCCTTAATAACCTCTGCAGCTAAGACATTTTTTATTTTTTATTCCTTTCCATTTATATTGTGGGGGCAATACCACACATTTGAAGAAGAAGATGAAGGGGCAGATCATTTTAACATTAATGTAGGTGTAAGACATGGATGTTCTGTTATCTTGGTTGTTCAATGTATATATAGATGGAGTCAAGAGATGACAGTGAGGACTGCAGGTAGAGGAGCAAAACTGAAGCTAAATGGCAATGAATGGAGTCTTGTTTAACTTTCCTGTAAGGTGAGGATGCTGTTTTTATGGTAAAATGGGAGAGTGACTTGCTCGAGGTTACAAATGAGTTAGACAGTCTGCTCACCCTTGTGAAATGGATGTGGAGAGGTTGCAGTAAAACAACTAGACAAAAGTCAGAACAAATCTGTTGAAGTTATTAATAACCCTACTATTGCAAATGAACAACCTCCCCTACAAGTAAGAAGGCATGTTGCTCCCCTTGCATTGTTTTACAGATAGTTTTATGGCAAATACTCAGACAAAGTTGCATCCACTGCGTTACCTTTCCATGCCTTACCCGTGCTACATGGGCATCTGGTAGCACTCATGGCTGGACTGTAACATTATCATACTGTAGAACTTCTGCCTATCATAATTCTTTTATTACCTGAACTGCATCTCTTTGGAACCCACTTCTCCAGGGTTGTTTCCCCCCCAAACCTCCAGTTACAGGTGTTGAAGTCGAATTGTTAGATTTTTTATTAATGGTAGACACCTGTAACCTGGTGTGTGTGTGTGTTTTTTTTAATTCATTTGTTTTTCCTCCCTCTGTTCTGTTATTAAAAAAGATGAAATAAAAAAGAAACAAAATTGCAAGTGAATGTGAAGAAAAATAATGGTACATGTAAGGAAAGAATATGGTGCAACAGATTTTGACGAGCAGTACAGGTACACAGAAGAACACAGTAAACTGCGGCACTAAGATGGGAGGTTAATATGCTTAAGAAGGTGGACAGTTTTAGGTACAGTTCCTGGGTACTATACTGTGTGACTATGTCAAAATGGAGGATGGGGTTACAAAGAGATTGCTTCTGGTGAGAAGAGTACAGTAGACCCCTCCACTTGTGCACCCTCCAATTGCATGATTCAGGCTTTACAAGACAATATAAACCTCCACCCCAATCCCATTTACACAGTTCCAACTTCATTTACACAAAAGAACTACTGACATTCCATTTCTACAAACCAACATTCACGATATCACGATAAGTTTCTGACATATATTGGGGAGTGATTTTGAGGTGTAGAGGTACTCCTCAGTCCCCCTGATCCAGCCCCTCAGACTCAGATACTCCACCCCCCAAAACAACTGCCACAATATCATTCTACATCTGTTATTTCTTAAGTCTAATGATGATAAGTATGTTTTTATGCATGTGTTTGGTGGGGGATAAATAGGGACTTTAGAAAAATTCTGGAATGCTGTCTCCCTACATCAGCCAAATAACAATGGTTCTTACAGTACAATATAGGCATTTCTGTTTGCATGGTAGTTTTTGCCCCCTTCTACATATATAATCCTGCAAATAACAGACAACTAATCTCAGACAATGAGACTCTTTTCTAAATGAAGGGATAAGTACAGCCTCTAGTATCTCTTTTACTTAAGAGGAGTCCCCTTATCTGAATAAACATAATTTAGTGGAAGCAAGGATAAATTTTAAAATGCAATACATCCATATGGTCTTTTTTTTTCTGTAAACTTCACAGTAGACTGTAGAAAAGAACCTATCACAGTTCCACTGCTACCAACAAAACTGATCGGACAGGTTCCATGATATACATTAAAAACTGTATAGTCACATCCACATCAAATGCGGGCTGTTTTTACATCACTGCAGTACAAAGATGTGGTGCTGCATTCTTGCCCAGACCCACCCATGAACAGTGAGGCCATTTGTATGAGTTACAGTAATGCAACACTTCCACACTCAAGTGCCTTAACCCGCATTTGGTTTGGAAGAAGTCTTAAAAATGAGGACTGCCTGTATGGCATCATAATGAAGGTGTTAAGAGGTCTCATTTACCCTGGGTGGTCTCAACTGCCTTACTGTTATTGCTGTGACCCCAGGCTCCTGTGAACAAGAAACCAGAAGACTGTAGCCTCAAGCTGCCCCTCTCCTAGAGTCCATCATCCCCCCTTCTGGGAAACAGGGAATGAGTTCATGGATGTTTGTCTTAACAGTTAGTGAAGCCGTCCATTACACCAGTGCCACTACAAGTGGGCATCCCCCTACTGCATTTATTATCAGTAAATGGTTACCTGAGCCACTGAATGTACAGTGAGGCTGGATCTAGAGGAAATGGAAAATGAAAGTGCATTTAAGTACGTGGGTAGTGTGAAGAAATAAGGATGGAAGTTTAAAGGGTGAAGTGCTTGAAAGGGTACAACAGGGAAGAAGGGCTGCTGGTTCTTTGAAAGCAGTTATAAGAAACAAGGAAGTAGTATGGAAGTAAAAAAGTCACTGCATCACAGAATTGTGATACCAACCCTAACATATGGAAGTGAAGCTTGGACCTTGTTGGAAGGACCCAAGTCAAGAGTGAGAGCTTTGGAAATGTGTCAATTGATAAGAGCATGTGGTGTTAGGTGGAGAGACAGACTGACAAATGAAGAAGTGGAGGAACATTGTGGTGTGGATGTGGATATGACAGAAAGCGTTAGGAGAAGTATACTGAGGTGGTTTGGCCATGTGGAGAGGATTGAGAGCAAGCGTGAGGCTAAGGATGAGATGGGGGGATGAAGGGGAGATGTATATGAGACTGGGGTGTGTGAACTGGAGGCAGGGCAGTGAAATGGCATTGGACAGGGTGATATGGAGGCAATCTGTTTGTGGCCACCCCTTATAGGACTGAGAAGTCTGGCAATAGACAGATAGACAGGTTACCTCAGCAGTGATTGTATGATGTGTGTGGAATTTGACTACATCCAGGAGAGACTGCTTTTGGTCCGGACTTAGGTCTTCCTTGTATCGCTGGACAAATGTCAGGAGCGACTGATGCCATAACACTGGTAAATCACGACGGTCAAACTCAAACCTGTCATTAAAAAATCAGAATCAGTGGAAGCTTTACAAGTTGTGTTATGTTGATGTGTGTGCCATCACGATCAAAAGCACTCTGACAAAACCCTGCCTGTGTTGTCTTGCCCTTCAATTTCTTATTCTTCCTTGAACGTAAGACAGCATTCATCCTTCTTATACTCTTTTGGTGTGTGTGTGATAACTATCATGGCTTTTAACACCTATTGCCATGGCCATCAGGGAAGTGTCAGAGAGCTTCCCATCACAATATTAGAAAAAATCCCACAAGATCCCCTTTGGGGAAGAGGGACCCTAAGATGGCCATCATAGTCCTGTACATTTAAAAGCAGATGACTTGTATACTTCCCCTGATGGCATTACATCACTAAAAAACCTTAAGTTACCTCTAGAGGATCAAACCTACATGTGTTGGAAGGCCATCACTCCAACTGGGGCATTCTAACCATTAGACCATCAACCATCAAAAGAAATATCACTGCCCATATGAATGATAATACTGGATATGTGCAACGTTTCTCCATATAATGGTAAGTCTGGTGTTTAAATAAAACTGAAGAATTCAAACTAACCCACTAAAAGATTTTCCATCCATACATTCATCCACCATTAAGGAACTTGCAGCCTCATAATAGTGATAGATGTCTGGAACCAGGTAACTTTATCCACATATTTAAGGCAAAAGTGAGCATCTCTGCCCTGAGTGGCATTAGTGTAACACAAATGATACTAACCAGTAGCTATTATAATAGGACATACAGAAAAGCTTTACAAAATTATTCAGCAAAAGGGCAACAATACTTTCCTGGTTGACTGTTAACCCAAAATGTAAGTATTTTCTCTAAAGAAAACCACGTGTTTTAGCTCATAATACATAAAGCACTGTGAATTTATGTTAATAACCTGGTCATATATTATAATCAAGCTCTCTCACTCTCTCTCTCTCTCTATACATATATACATAAATATATATATATATATATATATATATATATATATATATATATTTCAATGCTCTCAGGGCCAGACTCCAACCAAAATAAGCAAAGATAATATTTTTGATGTGAACCAAAATGCTAGAAGTGAAGGAAAATTATAAGAAAAAGTATGGGCCTAACCTAATATCGTATGTGACATGTGCTCTCAGGGCCAGACTCCAGCCAACACAAGCAAAGATAATATTTTTGATGTCAACCAAAATGCTAGAAGTGAAGGAAAATTATAAGAAAAAGTATGGGCCTAACCTAATATCGTGTGACATGTGTCAAGAAGAGAATGAAAATCAACATCATTTATTCATATGTGACACACACGATCATAAGGTTCCGAGACAATTCACCGTCAAGTCAATTCGCCATCAGACAATTCCCCGTCAAAACATGGACAATTTCCCGTCAGGACAATTCGCACCCTGGACTATTCCCCGTCATTCTATAATTTTACTTGCAGTAAATATATATATATATACATATATACAGTATATATATATATATATATACAGTAGGCTCGCAACAGTGCGTGAGAGATTGGGCGGTCCACAACCTCGCGCACTGGGAATTCGCGTACTAGGAATACATAATCTTATGGGAATAATTACATATAGGCGATACCCCCTCATACTTGGACATTTTTTGGCCCTTAGAGACGTACTGTATATATCGAGTGAGTGGATGGTGAGCGCCCCCACCTACAATATATACCTGTATATATACCTGTATATATATATATATATATATATATATACTGTATATATATATATATATATATCCTATATCTATATTTATCTGTCTATCTATATAATCTATATCTATATATATCTATATCTATATATATATATATATATATATATATATATATATATATATATATATATACAGTAATCCCTCTAATATCCGGACGCCCAATAACCGAACATCCCCACTAACCGAACCTTATCGTCCTGGGATCAAACATTCCCAAAATGGTCCGAAAATCCAAAAAAATTGGAAAAAAAATCGATTTTTGCCGTCCGTAATTTGAACTTGCCGCGCCGCGTGAGAGCATTGTTTTGGTTCGTCATTCCTCCGACGTCCGATAGAGCGCCGCTGCATCCTCCCCACTTCCCGCCTGTCTCTCACCGCGACAAGACCTACGCTCTTCGCCATGGCTTGGGAAAAGTTAATGTGCAACACTTAAATTTAATGGAACATTATTTGGACTAAAGTGAACACTGTGAAAAGAACGGACTTCTGTGTGTTAGTGACTAAGTTCAGTGCAAGACTTCAGGAAGAGTGTAGTGCAAGTGCTTCAGGAAATCGTTCTTACTGTCAGAGTCCGAGAGGAGGCGGTTATTCATCGAGGTGGCCAGGGACTTGCTGTAAGTAGCCAAAATGTTTCATGTTGTACTATTTTCCATACTATATTTACCAGAATGTTTCATATTGTATTTTTTCCCATACTATACTTACCAGAAAGTGTCATACTGTACTTCTTTCCATACTAAACTTACCTCATGCATGTGCAGTAGGAATGTGTTTTTCAGAGTTCGGTTAGGTTCGGTTAGGTTAGGTTCGGTTAGAGTCCATAAGTACCAGAATGTTTATTAATGTATGAACATACTTCTAAACCCACATTTTATGTGTCTATTGCATTTATTTCAGTCATTTATGTGCCTTATTGGTGTGATTTGGGTGTTAAATAGGTGCTATGCATGTCCGGAGGGAGTTGTATAGGTGTTTCTCTGTGTTAGGGTCCGTAAGTACAAGTCCATAAGCTGGGGCCCAATATCCGGACAAAACCAATATCCGAACCTACCGATGGCTCTATTGATCCGGATATTGGAGTGATTACTGTATATATATATATATATATATATATATATATATATATATATATATATATATATATATATATATCGATATATCTATATATCAATATCTGTATATCTATATATACCTATAGATCTATATCTATATGTGATAGGAAGCGTTATGAGGAACACACTGAGGTGGTTTGGCCATGTGGAGAGGATGGAGGGTGAAAGACTGACGAAGAGAGTGTATGTGAGTGAGGTGGAGGGGGGAAGAGGGAGGGGGAGGCCGAGGATGAGATGGAGGGATGGGCTGTAGAGGTATATGAGAGAGTGGGGTGTGAGTTGGGAAGCAGGGCAGCGAAATGGCGGGGGACAGGGCGACTTGGAGGCGATTTGTTTGTGGCCACCCCAAACGGGATTGAGGCGTCTGGCAATAGATAGATAGATAGATCTATATCTATCTATCTATATATATATCTATATCTATCTATCTATATATATATCTATATCTATCTATCTATCTATATATATATATATATATATATATATATATATATATATATATATATATATATATATATATATATATATATATATATATATATATATATATATATATATATATATATATATATATATATATATATATATATATATATATATATATATATACATATATATATATATATATATATATATATATATATATATATATATATATATATATATATGAATATGATAATTTATAGTAGAATGGAAACCCAATTTTAGAGTAAGTCTCTCACTTGGCCATTCATGAATTCACTGAAGACTCCTAAAATATTACCTTCCCACCATCTATAAGCATTTCTGCGATGTTCTGTGAGATTTCATGTGCTACAACCCATGGAGTGCAATGTCTCCTTGCTCAGCAGCCATGTTTATGATGTCATGCCAAGCAGCCATGTGATAAAAGCTGGTGGACATCTTGGCACTAAATGAAAAATAAAATCATCTGGGATTAACTGGATCACAGCTGTCCCAACCAGGAGTGGGTTCCTGGGGATTGCATTAACACTCTCAGGTTCCTGTAACTCACTCTCAGCTCAACAAAGCTGTCTGGCATTAGCTGAAATAAAATACCATGTACTAATGAGTTGTTCTGACCAATGATGTCTTTGTTTTTACTTTACCCTTGTTATTGCTAGATAATTTTATTCTGACTGAGAGACTTTTAGAACTGGACAACTTAGATGTAGCCTTCCTTAAATTTTTCAATTATCAGGGGTTCTTCTTACTTAGAAAAAAATAAATAAATAAAATAAATAAAAAGGTGTGCTGATACTTGAATGACTATAAATTGTCACCATATTGAAGTGGCCACCATAATTGAGGAAATAAAAAAGCTAGTAATGGATGTTATAGTTTGTCTTTCTTAAGTATGTGGAGAATTTCATCCTTTTGTAACTTACTTCCCACAGCTCAATGGCAATATAAGACAATAGTATAGCTCTACACCCTTTCCATATTACATGTTTATGACTAGCACCAAATTACTAGTGATAAATTCTTGTTACAGCTCAGGATTTATGATGAAAGCATGACAAATTTAGGCGCTGCAAATCCTTTTAGTCCAATAATGTCTTTTAGTAGTTCATATTTACTGCTACTAGATGATTTTAATCAGATTAGGACTGGTAGGTGGGAGCGCTCACCATCCACTCACTCAATGCAGTGTTGCTCTCGGGTGTCTGCCCTCTCCTCTCCTCCATCCTTCTTTCCTTCCATCCTCTTCTGTCTTTCTTTTCTTCATTCTTTCCTCGTCCTTCTGCCTACGGGTGACTTTACACTCCCTCTTCTGTCCTTCTTTCCTTCATTCTTTTCTCTTCCTTCTGCCTGTGGGTGACTCAACACCGAGTGACAAGCCAAATGGTTTCCTGTACACCAGGAAACCATTTACTACACTGGGCAGTAACCATATAACCAAATTTTGGCACCTGGTGGTTTTAGTGGGTAATTACAGCACTCCAATCAGACTGAGCCGGTGAAGGTTTATATCCAGGAGGTGGTTGGGGTTTATTGCTCACATAATGCCACTCCGGGATGAGTGAGGCTGGTCACTCTCATCTTAAATGTCAGGACTTGCTTGCCTAGCCCCAGGATCCTATGCTCCTCATGGGGTAATGTTGGAATGGATGATTGATGGATGGATGGAGGAAAGCTCCCTGGTAAAGAACACCTTAATGAAGACTATATTTAACCCCTACTATGCAAAAAGTCTGTCCTAAGCTGAATGAAATATTAACTGCTACCAGATGATTTTACTCATTTCAGGAGGCACTGACAAGATGCCTACATGTGATGACGCTGTGGACCCCTGCATGGTGTGTGTACTGTGCTGCACCTGTACATGGCTCTAGGCCACTACACTCCACAAACACCCTTCTTACAGACCTTACACAGAGAGTTTTCGATGGCATGAATTCAGCTAGGCCACCACACAGAACACTCCTAATCACACTAGACATTAGCAAAGCTTTTGATGCCATCCCCTGCCACAACCTCACAAACAAAATACTCAACAAAAACATGCACAATAACACAAAAAGATGGCTGGCAAACTACTTAGCAGGCAGATGTGCACACATAACATTTGCCGGTCAGTCTTCTAACATCAGAAACTTCACAAACGCGTCCCCCAAGGATCTGTTTTGTCCCCTACACTCTTTAACCTATACATGCACGACATACCCACACCCCACACACCATAGATACACATAGCTTCCTATGTAGATGATATAACACTTACATGTATGCACCAAAATGCAAACACAGCTGCACACATCATTCAACCTTACCTGAACACACTACATGAATGGTTCACCACAAACAGGCTCAAAATAGCCCCAGCCAAATCTACAGTGATCCTTCTCACAAACTGGACAGCAGAACATAGTCACATCCCACACCTCACCATAAACAACACTCCCCTACCACACACAAAATCCTTGGTATAACATACAATACATCAATATCACAGGCTGCACAGCTACTACACCCACAGACCACCTACATCAAGAAAACCGAAGTCCTCAAAGTCAAGGATCACCTAGACATGAGAGGCACCCAGTTTCTTGCTGCAGCCTCCACAAACCCACAACATCCACTATATTACATGGTAGCACATCCACCCACACCAAGGAACATCAAAACAACAACCAGCACACAATACCATACAAAAATATTGTCATCTCTCCCCCCTCAGACCAGCTTCCAGAAGCATATCCACACTCAGATAACTCGCCGCTCCATTCAGTCACTTAAAGACAACACACAGCTGAATGCACGGCCTCCTGACATCCACCCTTCTGGATCCTATCTCCCTCGTGAGGACAGGGTCCACCTGGCCAGGATGATGTGAGCACCATCCAGCCCTCTTAAGCTACCACAAGAGGATGGATGACTCCGTCGCTGATGCCTGTCCAGGATGCAACACAGCACCCCATACTATTAAGCACATTATGGAAGACTGCATTGCACACAATCACCTACGCCACCAACACAAAATACACTCTTTGAGAGCTCTGTGGGAAAGCCCGGTCTCGGCCGTGGCCTTCCTAAGGGACTCAGGGCTGTTCGGCCAGACTGCCTAGGGAACAACTACTACCACTACTACTACTACCTGTACAACCGACCCATAAGGGCATATGCTTATCTGTGGTCGACAAGTCTGCTCAGCTAAACAGACCAGGGTTAACAAAAACAACAACAACAACTCAGTTTAGGAAGGCCCCCTAGAAGACAGGGCCTTAATGAGGGCTATGTTTAACCCCTCCAGTTTGAAAAGTCTACCCTATGGTGAATAAAACCATCCAGAGATGTTACAAATTAATCAAGAAATACATAATCATATTGAAAAGGCTAAAGTGGAGAGAGAACAGCTTACTTGAGGAAGTGATAGACACAGGCATCAACAACTCTGTACGGCAGCGCATATTTCTTGTCAAAGAATATCCGAAGGAAAATAGAATTCGGTCCTGTATAGTCCATTTCGGCCAGCTTAAGGATGGCAGCTGCTGAGTGTAGGATGGGGATGTGACTCTTGGCAACCACCGAACCCACAATGATTGCCTCACGTAAGGTGCAATTACCAGACTAGAAGAAAGAGAAGAAACATATATATTAGCATCATCACTGCTGCAATTCTGTTATCCTTATCATCATTATAATCATCAACATTTCATTTATTTCATTTCGGTTTAAAAGGTTCCAACATGCTTGCATGCATTACCCTTGGTCACCTAATGGCAGCTCTCCATGCTGCTCGATTGCTGGCAGCCTCCCTATTCAGTCCCTCATCCCTGAAGTTACACACTGTGACCTCATCCCAAATCTTTTTCAGTCTGCCTCTCACAACCCTACCCCCAACATTCATACTTCTCACTTTCTGTACCCAATTATCATCTCCCATCCTCTTCACATGCCCAAACCATCTCAATCTACCCCTCCTCATCACAACACCAATACACTCCAATCCCATCCTACTTTTAAACTCCTCCATCGTAAAACTAACGCCTCCAGCCCTCGACTCAGGGACACAAAGCACATCCTCCTAATCACTGCCATTTCTGTATGTTTAGCAAACATTCTCATCCTTTACTGTCCAGGTCTCACTACCATACAGCATTACACTCGAAGCACATGCTACATACGAAGATCCATTGGCACGGAGGAAAAGCCCTCTCAATGTCAGGAGAGGCAACAGCTCCCTGAACTTCTTCCAACCATTCCTAACTCTAGCCACAGAGCTAGCTCCTGCCCCACTTCCAGTACATAACATGTTTCCCAAATAACAAAAATCATCCACTCACTCTAGAGATTCACAAGCAAGTTCAATAATTTTATGCATGGCAATCTCCACAAGATCTCCCCGACATGCCGCACACATGAAATCAACATTATCTCACGGTCTACCTCTAATACCACTACATCTCTTATTCACCCACATATCACAAACAGTGCACAAAAAGGAATTACTTCCCATGCCCTTGTGGCAAATCGCACATGCACACTCCCCTCATCTTTGCCAGTACTGCCCTCAGCCTTACATACCATCACTTTTGTTTTATCAGCACTTACTCTTAAGCCATTGTGACCCTGCCTCATACCACCTCTCCACTTCCTACATCTTTCCTCCATATCCCTTTCATTCTCTGAAATCAACACCAAATCTTCAGCACACAACATCTCCCAGGGAAGTCAATTCCTGAAGTCATGTGAGAAGGCTTCAAGTACCATAATAAACAACAAGGGGCTAAAGATTAACCCCTGGTGCACACCAACATTCACGGAAAACTCCTCACTCAAAACTCCATTCACCCTTACCTGGGTGTGAGGACCCACATCCATGGCCATAACCAACCTATCCAGCCACACCTCGATCCCAAGCATTCTCATTCCCCACTTCACCACCTCTCAAGGGACTTTGTCAAAAGCCTTCTCCAAATCAATTAAAACAAAGCAGACATCCGTTTTCTTTTGTACATATTTTTCCTCAAGCTATCGAACAATGAATATGACATCAGTGGTCCCTTTGCCTAGCATAAACCCAAACTGCATCTCATCATTATACACTCTTTCTCTAATCATACCCTCTAGAACTCTCTCCATTACCTTCATTATCTGGTCCAAAAGCTTGATCCACCCATCCATCCATCATCCAATCCTATGATGCCCTATGAGGAGTGTAAGAGCCTGAGGCTAGGAAAGTTGGTCCTGACATTTAAGATGAGAGTGACCAGCCTCACTCATCTCTGAGTGGCAACACATGAGCAATAAACCCCAACCACACCTTGGATATAAATCTGCACCAGCTCAATCCGACTGGAGCACCTTAATTACTCACTAAACCACCAAGTGCCATAATTTGGTTATATGGTTACCACCCAGCGTAGTAAATGGTTTCCTGGTGTACAGGATACCATGTGACCTGTCACTCAGAGTAGAGCCACCCAGAGGCAGAAGGAAGAGGAAAGAATGAAGGAAAAAAAGAAAGAAGAGGGAGTGTAAGGTCACCCGCTTTCAGAAGGAAGAGGAAAGAATGAAGGAAAAAAAGAAAGAAGAGGGAGTGTAAGGTCACCCGCTTTCAGAAGGAAGAGGAAAGAATGAAGGAAAGAAACAGAAGAGGAAGGAAGGAAGAGTGGCCAGGCCAGACACCCAAAGCAGCACTACATCAAGTGAGTGGATGGTGAGTGCCCCCACCTAAAATCTCCTCTTTCCAGGCCATCACACTTCCACTTGCACACATCTACAATTACACTCTTCAGCCAATCATATGGGACAACACTATCTATCTATCTATATACCTAGGCTGCTTCCCCCAAGGAAAGGGAGGTAGCCGAGACAGGACGACACACTCCCCATTTACTCATCCATTCAAACGCAGTCAATCGCATCTTAGCCCCAAAGGGGAGAACGGACAGATCCTCACCGCACCACACCGCACAAGGGTCAACTGCACAATGCAATCAGTGACATCCGCAGCAGGGCCCGACAGCAGAGCTGGTTTACCCCTGCCACATCATAACAGACCCATCCCCTTACCCACACCTGACCTGACTAGCTGATCAGACCAAATACAGGAGAATATCCCCTCAGGGCTGCGTCATCACTTATTCATTTACAATTTCTCTCCATTTATTTCTGTCACGCACAGCCACTCTTCCTTGCTCAACAGACATCCCTCTCGCATCCAGCGCTCTCTTCACACTGTCCATCCATCCTATTCGTGGTCTTCCTCTCAGCCTTACACCTCTCACATCAGATCTAGTTATCTTTTTCACCAATCGCTCATTATCCATTCTCTCCATATGCACAAACAATCGCAACACCCTCTGCTCAACTCTACCAGCCATCTCCCGAACAACTCCAGTTCTCCTTCGCACTTCATCATTTCGCACTCGATCCATACACGTCACTCCACACATACTCCTCAGACACCTCATCTCCATTACATTCAAACTTTTCCTCTCTGCTACACCCATATTCCATGTTTCAGCCCCATATAACACAGTCGGTACCACAACACCCTCATACAGCCTTCTCTTTACATCCATTCTAGGCGAACGACATCTAAACACTTTTTTCATTCCTCCCAGCACCTTTCCTACTTCACATATTCTAAACTTCACCTCTGCATCTATTCTTCCATCCACAGCAACATGTGACCCTAGATATTTAAAACACTCTACCTCCTCAAGCAACTTGCCATTCAAAACTATATTCATCCCCCTACCATCTACAAACCTCATACATTTCATCACTTTACTCTAATTCTCATTTAATTTCAATTTCCTCCTTTCACACACCTTTCCAAACTCCTCTACCAACTGTCTCAATCTCTCCTCTGAATCAGCCACCAGTGCAGTATCATCTGCAAACAGCAGCTGCTTCAGATTCCACTCTCCACCATCAACATTCACCAGACTCAGACCTCCACCTAAAACTCTTGCATTCACCTCCCTTACAACACCATCCATGTAAATATTAAAAAACCAAGGCGACATTACACATCCTTGTCGCAGCCCCACTCTCACGGGAAACCAATCACTCACAGCATTTCCCACTCTTACACACGCTCTACTATTTACACAAAAACTTTTCACCCCTTTTAGTAACCTACCATCAAGTCCATACAATCTTAAAACAGTCCACAAAGCCTCCCTATCAATTCTATCATACGCTTTTCTCTAAATCCATGAATGCCCAAAACACATCCTTGCCTTTCGCTAAATACCTCTCACACACTTGTCTCACAGCAAACACCTGATCTATGAATCCCCTCCCTCTCCTAAAGCCACACTGCTCATCACCAATCACTCCCTCTGTACCCTCTCTAACTCTCATAATTTACACTCTACCATAAACCATACCTACAACACTCAACAGACTTATGCCCCTAAAGCTAGTACATTCATACTTATCACCCTTGCCTTTATACAACGGGACCACACAAGCACTTGCCCAGTCAACTGGTACCATACCTTTCACAAAGCACACATTCAACAATCTTACTAACCAATCTACAATAGTCACTCCACCACCCTTCAGGCATTCCACAGCACCCTGCAGCTTTCCCTGTTTTCATCTCCTTTACTGCCTTCTCCACTTCCTCCTTCATGATCAAAGAATCATTCAACTCTCCCAACACATTTATTCTTTGCACCCTTTCATCTGCCACAATCTCAGCCACCCTTTCCTCCTCTACATTTAACAATCTTCCAAAATACTCTGCCCATCTCTTCCTTACTGCATCCATCGCAACTAACATCCTTCCATCCTCTGCTTTTACTTGCTCTTCCTTCCCAGACTCTCCCCTTCGCACCCTTTTCCCCTCCTTCCAAAACATTTTCTTATTCTGTTGAAAATTCTCTGTCAGCCGCCTACCCCACCTCTCATCTGCTGCCACTTTAGCATCACGCACAGCTCTTCTCGCCCTATTCCTCTTTTCCTTATACCTTTCATATGACATCTCATCCTTCCTCTGCAGCCACACTTCATATGCACGTCTCTTCTCAGCCACAGCCATACTTACTTTCTCACACCACCATTCACTTCCTCTTCTTACACCACCACCCACCCGTCTCACACCACACACCTCTTCTGCATGCCCCACCACAGCACTCTTAAACAACTGCCATTCCTCCTCCGTACTGCCATATTCCTGATCTTTCACTGCGTTCCACTCATCTTTCAATTTCTCCTGATACTCTATCTTTTTCTCTCTTTTATCCAACTCACTCACTTTCAAAACCTCCCTGCCACACCTAATCCTCCTAGCTCTCACCCATCTCCTACCTACTCTTAACTTTCCCTCCACCAGGTAGTGGTCAGACATACCTCCACCCTCCCCTCTCAGAACTCTCACATCCAACAATCTTCCTATTACATTCCTAGACACAACCACATAGTCCATCAAAGCTCTATCAACAACCCTTCCACCCTCCTGTCTCACCCATGTATACTTATAAATATCTTTCTTCTCAAACAGCGTATTTCCAATCACCATCTCTCGCTCAACACACATCGCTATCATTCGTTCCCCATTTTCATTTCTTCCAGGCACACCATGCATACCAACAACACCTTCAACTGCTACATTTCCCACTATACCATTCAGATCTCCCATCATTACCACATTCACATTCGCTCCAAAACTCTGCAGACATTCATCACCATCATTCCAGAAAGACTCCCTCTCTTCTTCATCCCTTTCACTATCAGGCCCATATGCACTCACAAACACCCACAACTCACGTTCAAATTTCACTTTCACCCACATCAGTCTCGATGACACCTCCTTCCATTCAATCACACACTGCTGTACTTCCGGACTCACTAACAAGGCCACACCTTCTCTTGCCCTTCCTCTATCAACACCTGACAATCTTCCATTCACACTTCCGAACATAGACTCACCCTTCCCTTTCATCTTCGTTTCACTCAAAGCTAACGCATCCAACTTTCTTCTCACAAACATTCTCCCTGTCCCCTCCCTTTTAGCCTCAATCGTACTACATCCACGCACATTCATAGACCCAATCTTCAGGGTACGGGGATAACTCCATCCCCCATCCCTTTCTCTGGCCTGTCTCTTTTAGGAACTAAAAAAACAGAGGAGGGGGTCCCTAGTCCCCTCACCCCGCCCCTTTTAGTCGCCTTTTACGACATGCAGGGAATACGGTGGCAGTATTCTTCCTAACACAACCTGGCCGCAGAGTAGTAGTACCACCCCATAGTGCGGCCAGATTGTGTCCCCCCAGCCACAGGGGGAACGGGACAACACACTCATATATAATCGTATTTATCAAATCAGTGACTGACCCCACTCTCATATCTTCTGAGGCTTTCAACATTTCACCAGTCAACCCAGACACACCCACTGCCTTCCCCATCTGCATCCTGCCTGTTACCCTGCTGACACCAGCAGTGTCAATCAAAGGCCAAAGGCCAAACACTGGATCTCCTAGCTCCAAACCTTCCTTGTTCCAGTCAAACTCCTCATTCAACAACTGGTTGCAATGCTCTCTCCAGGCATCTTTAATATCCCCACTGTTCACCACCACCTATCCTTCATCATTCTTCACACACTGCTCCCTCTTCATCTGATTTGCCACCTTAAATATCACTTCCTCCTTTCCCCACTACTTAAGTTATCATGTGCAAGTCTCAGATTCACATTTTGCCCAGTAAACCTCTCTTCTAGCCCTGCACTTGGCAGCCAAGTATTCCTCTCTGCTACCACCTTTTGATCACTCCTGAAAAATCTTTCTTTTCTCCTTAACTGCAGCTTCTACACCTTCATCCCGCCACCAAGTTATAGTGCACCCCCACACAATGCGAACTCACACAATGCAAATCACCTACAATGCGATGTCAACTCAGAAAATGCTTATTTTTATCGAATGCGAAATCTATGAATCGAACTTCCCAACATGCGAATCAGCTGAATGATTCCAAGGCAAAAATGGACTTCCCACCATTACTACGAGTGTCGGACTGGACAATGCGAGTCAATCACAAGAAGGCATGTGGCTGGCAACGAGCCAGATTCAAAATGGCAGGTAGCTGGGCAGCTATCTGCATGCCATCTACTGACTTTCCTGGGCAAACAGACACTTCTTCCCCATATTGCCGCGAGAATACATGTTGTACCTCACATCCTGTGGTCTGTTTTAGAATCATAGGTACCCACCTGTTCATCTTGGTCTCAGCTGATGACTTTGAAGGCTTTATGGCACCTCCAGGAAACCTCACCAGTGACAGCGAGAGTGACAACGGGGTGCCCTGCCCCGTGGGGCAAGCGTAGACTCCCCAAACCTCGGATACCCACCCTCCTCTCTTCTTAAGAAGCCCAGAAGTCTCTTAAATAAAGGTACATGGTGTTCTATTTCTTGTTTTACTTGTTGGTCCAACTAGACAAAGTATTAGCAGGGTAGAGTGGGCTGGAAGGGGACCCAAAGACCAAGCCCTGGGTGGGCTGTCCACCAAATACCATTTTTCCCATAAGTCCTTTGTTTCACACAATGCGAAACCGTACAATGTGAGGGTTTCTTCCGTCCATAAACTCGCATTGTGTGAAGGTGCACTGCACTTTTTGTCTTTGGGTACACCTTGTCCATCCACACACTGAATCAAATAACTCTCAAGAGGCTGTTCTTGAGTGCTCTGTACCATTCATTAACACTTCTATCAATGTCCACCTGTTCAGCCACCATTCTTAATCTCACCATAGAAGGCATCCCTTACTGCTTAGTTTTTCAACTTCGATATTTTCCTCCTAGGTGCATAGTTCCTCTTTTTCATCAGCCACTCATTAAGCACCATGTCACATATCAATAACTTGTGTTGCAGCACAAACTCTTCGCTCCCTATAACTCCTGTCAACCCTCTTGACCATGAAATAGTCTATCTGGCTGCTATTTCCCCCTGACTTGTATGTAATCAACCTACTCTCTCTTTTCCTAAAATGTGTGTTGCAACACAGTCACGTTCACTGCCTCCCCAAAGTCAAGTATCCTCTCCTCTTCCTCATATAAATACATATATATATATATATATATATATATATATTGTACAGTAGGGACCCCATTTATGCATGTTCAGTTTATGCATTTCTCCATTTATGCGAGCTGCAAAATATTCATTCAATACAGTGATTATCAGATTATGCGAAATTAACTCATTTTATGCGGCGCGCTACACATAGTGGCCTAAATTCAGGTTCCAGTCAGGGAATTCCCACCAAACAATGTCTTCTCGCCACACTGCTCAGTTCAGCCCGAGTCTCTCATAGTAACAGACGTGCTCTGAGTGGTCTCCATCCTAAAAGGTGACAAATATTTTCATGTAAAATAATAAGTTAGGTTCTAGGAGCCCCATATTTTTCGTTAAAAATACTGTATATTTAAAGATAGATTATTATAAATATGTCTGGCGTAAGACACCCAAGACAGTGTGTTTACATATGATGTCGCTGACTGGACACATCAGCGCATTCTAACCTTGTCTAACGTGAGATAACTTTTACCTGGTCGTGGTGTAGTGGTATGCTGCCTGGCTCTCACCTGAGAGTCCCTGGTTCGATTCCCAGCATATTGGTAATTTATCAGATGATTTTTCCTGTGTACAGTACAGGTTTCTCTCTTCATTCTGACTTGCCGTAAGTGCTCGGGATAGATTAAAAGCATCTACTTGCCCGAGTGCCAGGGGGTTAACTCATCCTCTTGATGCCCACAGTGGGGGGGGAGGGACATTGGTTACAAGATTGTGACAACGTGAGTTAACTTTTACCTGGTCGTGGTGTAGTGGTATGCTGCCTGGCTCTCACCTGAGAGTCCCTGGTTTGATTCCCAGCATATTGGTAATTTATCAGATGATTTTTCCTGTGTACAGTACAGGTTTCTCTCTTCAAAGTAGATCGGACCAGGTTGAACTCGCGGAGGATGCGGGAAGAAGACCACCCCGCATCTACTTTCTCCATTATCTCCCGTTTCTTCTCCAGACTCAACACCACTCTCTTCCTTTTCTCAGGTGGCGGGGCCATCATCACACATACTAAGAGGAGGCCCGAGAGCAGCAGGAGTGCCTGCAGCAGGTAAGGCACCACCACAAAAGCGATCACGAGGGCAGCCATAACAACGGGTGTGCACTCGCGGCGAGAGACAGGCAGAAAGTGGGGAGGATGCAGCGGCGCTCTATCGGACATCAGAGGAATGACGCGCCACAACAATGCTCTCCCGTGCCGCGTGCGGCAAGTTCAAATTACAGGCGGGGAAATTTTTTTTTTTTTTTTTTTTGCGGTTTTCGGACCATTTTGGGAATAGTGGATCCCGGGACGATTGTGTCCGGTTAGTGGGGATGTTCGGATATTGAGCATCCGGATATTATAGTGATTACTGTACCTTTCCACTCCATCCCTTCCTCTCATCCTCGGCCTAACCCTCCCTCTCCCTCCCTCCACCTCACTCACATACACTCTCCTCGTCAGTCTCTCACCTTCCATCCTCTCCACATGGCCAAACCACCTCAGTGTGTTCCTCCTAACGCTTCCTATCACATCCACATCCACACCACAAATGTTCCTTCACATCCTCATTTGTCAGCCTGTCTCTCCATGTGACTCCACAGGCTCCTCTTAAATAACTCATTTCCACTGCTCTAACTCTTGACTTATGCCCTTCCAACAACGTCCAAGCTTCACTTCTATACGTTAGATTGGTATCACAATACTGTCATATGGTAACTTTTTCACTTCCATGCCCACTTCCCTGTGTCTTATCACTGCTTTCAAGGAACCAGCAACCAATCTTCCTTGTTGTACCGTTTAAAGCACTTCACCCTCCAAACTTCCATCCTTACTCATCACACTACCCAAGTACTTAAACATACTCACATTTTCCATTTCCTCACCATCCAACCTCACTGTACATTCACCAACTTCACTTCTCTCAAAGACCATCACTTTACTCTTCCCTACATTCACCTTTAGATTCCGTTTCTTACACACTCTCCCAAACTCATCCACCAAGCCTTGCAGCTCCCCTTCGTCTTCACTCAACAGCACAGTATCATCTGCAAACAACAGTACAGGGAGTTTCCAAACACTACCCTCTCTCACCAGGGCCACTCCAACATCCACTACCCTACCTTGTACCGCTTTTATTACCCCATCCATGTACAGATTGAACAACCATGGAGACATGACACATCCTTGTTTCAACCTAACCTTCAAAGAGAAAAATTCACTCAGTTCACCATCCACACGCACTGCAGCTTTAGCACCATCGTACATACTCTTCACAGCATTCAACAACTTCCCATCTACTCCATATATTCTTAACCCTTTAACCGCGGGCATTGTTTTGCCCCGACTGGCCTCTCCCGCGGGGGTTTCAGCCAAAATGTAAACAAACTTTAAACCTTTATAACTCTGCACAGAATAAATCTAGAGAAAAAAATGAGGTACCATTAGAAAGTACTAACCTTCGGCTTTGCAATGATGTAGGTTTCATGATTTCATTGACTATCACTGGATGGGCAGTGCCGTTAGAAGTGAGTGATCTAAAATCACTATTTTTCGCTCACACACCATTACCTTCGCTCACACACCATTACCAAATGCCAACCTCATTCTGATAATAATACTATAAACATATATGAACACTGCACATACGATAAACACCCACTCTGTGTTCACTGAGGCAGGTAAAAGGCACTGTAATTGCCCGCACTTCACTGCCACATCAGCGGTGTTGTAATCACTATTTTTCGTTCACACACCATTACCAAATGCCAACTTCATTCTGATAATAATACTATAAACATACATGAACACTGCACATACGATAAACACCCACCCTGTGTTCACTGAGGCAGGTAAAAGGCACTGTAATTGCCCGCACTTCACTGCCACATCAGCGGTGTTGTAATCACTATTTTTCGCTCACACACCATTACCAAATGCCAACCTCATTCTGATAATAATACTATAAACATATATGAACACTGCACATACGATAAACACTCACTCTGTGTTCACTGAGGCAGGTAAAAGGCACTGTAATTGCCCGCACTTCACTGCCACATCAGCGGTGTTGTCACTCACACAGCTGGACAGATACTGATGTGTGTTGGTCAGGGGTGGAGTGGGGGGCCCGGGGGGTGGGAGGTGGGGGCCCAGGGGGTGGGAGGAGGGAGGTGGGGGTCGGCTGGAGTGAAAGAACTTAATAGCTACTCTCCCTTGAAACAATTGGTGCACGGAAAAAACGCGGGGTATTCAAAATACAGTATTCACAAACATTCGAGAATGACACCCGCGGTTTGGTCCAGTTTTTGCAATGTCATTCTGAGATGACACCCGCGGTTAAAGGGTTAATACTTTCCACAATCCTTGTCTATCCACCCTGTCTTATGCTTTCTCCAAATCCATGAAAGCCGCATACAACTTCTTTCCCTTCTCTAGAAACTTTTCCACTAAAGATCTAAGAATGAATATCTGATCTACACAACCTCTTCCCTTCCTAAAGCCTCCCTATTCTTCTCCAACTAATTCCTCTGTTCTTTCTCTAACTCTCTCAATAAGTATCCTACCATACACTCTTCCTATTAAACTAAGAAGACAAATGCCCCTATGATTACCACACACTTCTTTTTCCCCATTTCCTTTGTACAAGGGAATAATTATACCTGACTTCCAATCCTATGGGACTCTACCTTCCTCCCAGGCCAATCTGCACATCTTCCACATCCATTCTACTACTATCTCTCCCCCATGCTTCTGCATTTCACCACACACTCCATCAATTCCTGGGGCTTTCCCCAATTTGACTTTCTTCATTGCTTCCACAACTTCTATCCTACTGATTTCTTCCTGTCTTCTCACCTCACTCATTCTCCCAGCCATTCCCCAGCCACTTATATTTGCACTACTTCCATCCACTATGTTCAACAATTTCTTAAAGTATTCTCTCCATCTGCTCACTTTTTCTCCCTTCTCCACTAGTAATCTACCATTTTTATCTTTCACTCCCCTGCTAACTTTACTGCCACCCTGTCTTACTCTCTTCACCTCTCTCCAGAACATTTTCTTACAGTCCCTACACTTTACACACAAATTCCTTCCAAATCCCTCATCCACTCTCTTCTTACTCTCTATTACTAATCTCTTCACCTCTCTCTTCCTTTCTACATATAACTCTCTCTTCCGCCTCTCAACTTCTTCCACGCCCCTATTTCTCATCCATTCACTGTATGCTTTCTTCTTTTGTGCCACAGCCTGTCTCACTTCTTCATTCCACCACGCTGTTCTTTGTAGCCCCCTCCGTCTTCTCTTCACCCCACACACCACATCACATGCTGCACATATTTCTTCTGTGAATATCCTGCACATACCTTCCACGTCCCCCATCTGCTCCAGTTCATATTTATCCAATTGTTCCTCCACTTCTTTCTTATATTCTTCCTTTTTCTCATCCTCTTGTAACCTTTCCACTCTCCTTGCAACTACTCCTTCCTCCCGTCCTTTCCTTCTTTTTCTCCATCTTACTTGGATGTTGATTCTGCCCACCACCAAGTAGTGGTCAGAAAGTCCACTCTCTCAACCTCTATAAGCTCTTGCATCCATTACACATCTTTGCATCCTTTTATCCACACACACATAATCAGTCATTGCCTTCCTTTCGTTCAGTTCACCACCCACCCTTCTCATCACTCGCCATGTATACCTGTAGATTATTTTGTGTCTGAAGAGGGTATTGGCTAACACCAACCCCCTCCCAGCACAAATGTCCACTAACGCACTGCCATTCTCATCTATCTCAGCAGGCACAGCCCACTCATCAACTATTCCATCCACCTTCACATTCCCGACTTTACCATTCATATCACTGATCAAAAACACTCTCATTCCTTCCAAACTTTTCCGTGCACACTTCCACATTTGTCCAGCACACGATCTTGCTCTGGCGCACACACGCACACAATCGCCCACATTTGTATTCCAACTTTTAATCTTACTCACACAATCCTTGACCCAACTTATCCATACTCTCTTATGTTCTTCTTCCATCTTTCACTCACAACAATACACACTCCTCCTTTTGCCCTCTCATTCTCACCTACTCCTGCACATATACCCCATCCATACTCCCATTCTCTCACACTCTCTCCTCTCCATTTAGTTTAAGTTACTCCACATACATCCACTTTCGCACCCTCAAGCACATGGACAATCTCTCTTTCACCTCATCATTCGCACCTGCTAGCCTCCATGTTGCGATCCGTACCATGTCCATTGTCCGGTCCTTGGTCATCATTTTTTGGTCAGTCCTCGTCCGAGGCTTCTTGTTCATCTTTTTAGTTAGCTGTTTTCCGGGGAGGGGCACTAACCCTCCGCCAACCCTTTTAGTCGCCTCGTACGACAAGCAGGGATACTGGGGGAGTATCCTTGAAAACCCCCCTACCCCCAATATTTTTCTACAGCAAGGTATAAATTTTTTATTTTTTGCCTAACTTCAACTCGTCACTTTGACTTTTTATTTTATTTTTTCCCCCTTTTTGAACATACTACAATAAAGTGCAACTATTCAGCTTCAAAATAACACCACAACCAGCATCCTATCATAAAAAGTGTATTTACACTGACTGATCAAAGAAAAAGATTATGAAGTGAATATGTGGCCGAGACTAAAATAAAATTGTGCATCTCTTTCCTTTCGCTTTACTGCACAGCAGAATGCAAAAATTACAATAATCTATAAATCATTGTAAAGGCAATTTATTGTAGTTTTGCATGGTTTAAACCAGATTTACATATCTTTATTAGTTAGTTTTTGCCGAATATTTTTCTATGGCAAAGTATAAAATTTTTTCCTTTTGTCTAACTTCAACTCGTCATTTTGGCATTTTATTTTCTTTGTTCTCCTTATTTGAACATACTTCGGTAAACTACAACTATTCAGCTTTACAATGTCACCAAAACCAACATTCTATCATGAAAAATGTGTTTACACTGAGCGATCAAAGAAAAATATCAGGCCACGAAGATGTGGGTCAGCGTGAGTGGCTGACTCTAGCACCAACAGAATCTGCCCAGCCCAGAAACCTGATAGGGTTAACCCTGCCAGAAACCCTGGTTATATGGTTAGCACCCAGAGTAGTAAATGGTTTCCTGGGTACAGGAAACCATTTGGCTTGTCACTAAATGCAGACCTATGCTGGATGGTAACCATATAACTGGGATTTTTGGCCAAGTTAAATGTTCCCCAGATTCCCCTATCTAAAATCATTTAATCATAGCAAATGTTTTGGAGAGCCTCAGAGGGCCCAATACCTACCCAGGACCCCAAACAAATGGGCAGATTCGCATGGCCATGTGGAATATGAGAGGTGTGAACGAAGAAAGCAGCAGGAAGAAAGTGGTGAATGTGTTCAGGAGTGCAAGATATGCCATGATGGCACTGTGTAAAACAAAGATGAAAGGGTGTGAAGTGGCGGAGTGGGAGGGTGTCAAATGCGTGAGGCCAGGCATGAATGTGCAAGGAAGATACAAGGAAGGAGTTGCTTTTTTCATGAATGATGTGAGACAGAATGGAATGATAGATTGCATATGTGTCAGCTCAAGATGCATGTATGTCAAGTTCAAGTCTGAGAAGGTGAAAGTGGCTGTGATTGTAGTGTATGCACTGTGTGATGACAGGAGTGCGAGAGAGAAAGAAAGATTTTGGGATGAGCTGGATGAAGCAGTGGGCGAAATGCCCAGGGGCTATAAAGTGGTCGTAAAGGACAATATGAATGGAAGAGTAAGCACTGGATCTGAGGATGACATAATGGGTTGTAATGGAGTGCCAGAAGAAAATGATAATGGGAAGTAGCTGAATGATATATGTCAGGAAATGAGGTTGTGCATCTGTAACTCGTATTTCAAACACAAAGATGCTGATAATTATACATGGTGGTGGGTGAATAGAGGCATGGTCCAATGGACTGGGCAAATTTGGGCTGTCTGGACGTTGCTACTCCTCACCCTGCCCTAGGGCAGGAAAGGAGGTCCGGATGATGATCATGATGATGATGACGACAGAGGGAACGGACATCACGTTGAGAGAAGCCTGACTGATTATGTGCTCGTAAAGAGGTTGATGCTGGGAATGGCTGCTGATACGAAGACCGTGAAAGGATGCTGTGGGGGCCTACCAGATGCAAAATCAAGCTAAGAGGAGTGAAGTGGACCAGGAGAGAGAGGAGCAATTAGGAAGAAAAATTGAAAATTGAGAAGCTGAGGATCAAAGAAATGGAAGATGATTACAGGACCAAAGTAGGGGAGGAGTTACAATCTGTGAACTGGAGTGAAATGGATCTGGACAGCTTGTGAAATGCATACAGGGATTGCTTAGTTAGGAATGCTAAAGCGGTGTATGGTGTGGCTAGAGTAACAAAAAAGAAGAAAGGTATGGCATGGTGGGATGAAAAGGTTAAGAGAGCAGTGGAGGAAAAGAGGAAGAAGTGGCTAGAGTGGTAGGACAGGGGTTCAATTGAAATAAGAACTGAATATATTGAGAGCATGAAGCATGTAAAGAGACTAGTGAAGAGGAAAAAGAAGGAAGTAAATGATAATCTAGGAAGAGAAATGAATGCAAATTACTCTGAAAATACAAAGTTATTCTGGAAAGGGGTGCAGAAATGTAAACGTGGCGGTGAAAAGTAATGTGAAAGTGTGAAGAATGTAAGTGGTAGATTATTAACCCATGGAGATGAAGTTAGGGCCAGATGGAAAGAATATTTTGAAAGCCTGATGAATGGATAGAGAGAGAGCAGTGCCGCTGTAAATATGATCGATTTTGAGGGTGTCCAGAGAAGGAATGCAGTGATAGGAAACGTGACACTCACACAGATGAAGAACGCTGTGAAACAGCTGAAAAATGGGAAAGCAGCTGCGGTTGATGTGGTGTATGCAGAGATGATTAAGTGTAGTGGTCAAGGCGGAATGAAGTGCTTGTTGGAGATATGTAAGAAGGCATGGATGAGTGAAACTGTGCCAGCAGAGTGGAAAAAGACCATGATTAAACCCCTGCAGAAAAATAAAGGTGAGCGAAATGAGTGCAAGAATTATCGTGGCATAAGTTTATTGAGTGCGGTATGGAAGGTATATGGAAGAATAATTATAGAGAAAGTAGGAGAGATATCAGAAGTCCTAGTGAGTGATGCACAGGGTGGCTTTAGGAGTGGCAGAGGATGTGTGGATCAAATGTTTGCAGTGAGACAGATAATGCAGAAGGCTTGTGAGAAGGACTATAAGGTGTTTACAGCTTTCATTGATCAGGAAAAAGCATACGAAAAAGTAGAATGAGAAGGATTGTGGAAAAATGTGCGCATGTACGGTGTATATGGTAAGTTGCTAGGTGCTGTCATGAGTTTTTATGATGGTAGTGAAGCATGTGTAAGGGTAAATGGGCATCAAAGTGAATGGTTTACAATCAGTGTGGGCGTGCAACAAGGTTGTGTGATGTCCCCCAGGTTGTTCACTATACCGGTACATATTGATGGGGTGATGAGAGAAGTAAATCTATCTATCTATCTATCTATAGCCCGATGCCCTAATTCCGCAAAGGGTGGCCGCAGACAAAACGCCTCCAAGTCACTCTGTCACCCACCATTTGACTCCCCTCCCCCCAACTCACCCCCCCCTCCCTCATATACCTCTCAACTCCATCCCTCCACCTCATCCTCGGTCTACCCCTCCCTCTCCCTCCCTCCACCTCACCTACTTACACCCTCTTAGTCAGTCTTTCATTCTCCATTCTCTCCACATGTCCAAACCACCTCAGTGTATTTCTCCTAATCTTTTCAACCACATCCACATCTACCCCACAACGTTCCTTCACTTCTTCATTCGTCAACCTGTCCCTCCACGTCACTCCACATGCTCCTCTCAAGTAACTCATTTCCACTGCTCTCACTCTTGACTTGTTCCCCTCTTGCAAGGTCCACGCCTCGCTTCCATACGTCTGGGTAGGGATCACAATACCATCATGCAGTGACTTCTTAACTTCCATACTCACCTCCCTATTTCTCATCACTGCTTTCAGTGTACCAACAACCTTTCTTCCCTGCTGTACCCTTTCACGTACTTCATCCCCCAAAGTTCCATCCTTACTCATCACACTACCCAAGTACTTGAATGCACTCACAATACAGAGGGAGGTGGGGGATGGCATTGGTAATGAATGGTGATGGATGAAGTACCTCAAATTTGTTGTATGCTGATGATGCAATACTACTTGCAAATACCAGACAAGAACTTGGTAGACTAATGCAGAGTTTTGCTGATGTCTGTGAGTGTCATGCCTTGAGAGTAAATGTAGAAAAGAGTAAAGTGAATAATTATTGAGAGAGAAGGTGGTTCCCAGTATAATGTTACAGAGAATGGAGAGAGACTGGAATTGGTGAGAGAGTTTAAATATACAGTGACAGAAAAGAAAGGAAAACGTGCAAAAGAAGTGGAAAGTAGAGTGACACAAGGAAGAAAAGAAGCTGGTGCAATTAGGGCCTTGATAAGAAACAAAGGCTTCAGTGTTGCAGCTGCATGAAGCTTACATGAAGGAGTGTTAGTGCCAACTTTAACATATGGATGTGAGACTATAGTGTGGCATGAAAATTAAAAGTCATTTTTTCCTCTTCCTTCTGCCTGTGGGTGACTCTACACTGAGTGACAAGCCAAATGGTTTCCTGTACACCAGGAAACCATTTCCTACGCTGGGTGGTACCCATATAACCAAATTTTGGCGCATGGTGGCTTAGTGGGTAATTATTGAGCTCCAATCGGATTGAGCCGGTGAAGGTTTATATCCAAGGGGTGGTTGGGGTTGATTGCTCATGTAATGCCACTCAGGGATGAGTGAGGCTGGTCACTCTCATCCTAAATGCTGGGCCTAACTGCCAAGCCCCGGGCTCCTACGCTCCTCATGGGGCAATGTAGGATTGGATGATGGATGGATGGATGAAGAGTGAGAGTAGTGGAGATGGGACTGCTGACAAATGTACGTAGAGTACAGAAAGTGGATAGGATACAAAATACAGTAATGTGATTCCTGAAAGATGTGGAGTGAGGAAGTCCGTGGACACCCGAATGAAAAAGGGTGTACCAAGATGGTATGGTCATGTGGAGAAAAACGATAACAATAGAGTGATGAAAAAGGTATATCTGAGCGAATATGAAGGAGGGAGGAGGCAAGGTACGGTAGACCAAGGAGAAGGTGGAGAGATATGGTGGATGAGTGTGTGAGGAAGAGAGGTTTGGAAGTCGGTGAGGCTAAGGGACTGACAAGAGATCAAGCTGCTTGGACAAATATTGTGAGGAGAAGCGCATGAACAGGGATCTGGCACCCCTTTTAACATGACAGCATCTGGACTGACTCTATCGGATATGTTTATGTGAAACTACAGAACGTGGTGAATGATTTTGGCATATCCGATTGAGCCAGGATTCTGGGAACCTAAATGGTGAGTGAATGGAAGCATGGCTCACTGGACTGGGCAAATTTGTATATCTATCTATCTACCTATTGCCAGACACCTCAATCCCGTTTGGGGTGGCCACAAACAAATCGCCTCCAAGTCGCCCTGTCCCCCGCCATTTCACTGCCCTGCTCCCAACTCACACCCCCCTCTCTCATATGCCTCTCCACCCCATCCCTCCATTTCATCCTCGGCCTCCCCCTCCCTCTTTCCCCCTCCACCTCACTCACATACACTCTCTTCGTCAGTCTTTCACCCTCCATCCTCTCCACATGGCCAAACCACCTCAGTGTGTTCATCATAACGCTTCCTATCACATCCACATCAACACCACAACGCTCCTTTATATCCTCATTCGTCAGCCGGTCTCTCCATGTGACTCCACAGGCTCCTCTTAAATAACTCATTTCCACTGCTCTCACTCTTGACTTGTGTCCTTCCAACAACGTCCAAGCTTCACTTCCATACATTAGAGTTGGTATCACAATACTGTCATGTTGTAACTTTTTCACTTCCATGCTCACTTCCCTGTTTCTTATCACTGCTTTCAAAGAACCAGCAACCTTTCTTCCCTGCTGTACCCTTTCAAGCACTTCACCCTCCAAACCTCCATCCTTACTCATCACACTACCCAAGTACTTAAACATACTCACATTTTCCAATTACTCACCATCCAACCTCGCTGTACATTCAGTGACTTCACCTCTCTCAAAGACCATCACTTTACTCTTCCCTACATTCACCTTTAGATTCCATTTCTTACACACTCTCTCAAACTCATCCACCAAGCCTTGCAGCTCCCCTTCGTCTTCACTCAACAACACAGTATCATCTGCAAACACCAGTACAGGGAGTTTCCAAACACTATCCTCTCTCACCGGGGCCACTCCAGCATCCACTACCCTACCTTGTACCTCTTTTATTACCCCATCCATGTACAAATTGAACAACCATGGAGACATGACACAGCCTTGTTTCAAACAAACTTTCAAAGAGAAAAATTCACTTAGTTCACCATCCACACGCACTGCAGCCTTCGCACCATCGTACATACTCTTCACAGCATTCAACAACTTCCCATCTACTCCATATATTCTTAACACTTTTCACAATCCTTGTCTATCCACCCTGTCATATACGGTACTTTCTCCAAATCCATGAAAGCCGCATACAACTTCTTTCCCTTCTCTAGAAACTTTTCCACTAAAGATCTAAGAATGAATATCTGATTTACACAACCTCTTCCCTTCCTAAAGCCTCCCTGTTCTTCTCCAACTAATTTCTCTGTTCTTTCTCTAACTCTGTCAATAAGTATCCTACCATACACTTTTCCTATTATACTAAGAAGACAAATGCCCCTATGATTACCACACACTTCTTTTTCCCCTTTTCCTTTGTACAAGGGAATAATTATACCTGACTTCCAATCCTCCGGGACTCTACTTTCCTCCCAGGCCAATCTGCACATCTTCCACATCCATTCTACTACTATCTCCCCCCCATGCTTCAGCATTTCACCACACACTCCATCAATTCCTGGGGCTTTCCCTGATTTAACTTTCTTCATTGCTTCCACAACTTCTATCCTACTGATTTCTTCCTGTCTTCTCACCTCACTCATTCTCCCAGCCATTCCCCAGCCACTTATACTCGAATTACTTCCATCCTCTACGTTCAATAATTCCACAAAGTGTTCTCTCCATCTGCTCACTTTTTCTCCCTTCTCCACTAGTAATCTACCATTTTTATCTTTCACTCCCCTGCTAACTTCACTTCCACCCGTCTTACTCTCTTCACCTCTCTCCAGAACATTTTCTTACAGTCCCTCCACTTTACACTCAAATTCCTTCCAAATTCCTCATCCACTCTCTTCTTACTCTCTCTTACTAATCTTTTCACCTCTCTCTTTCTTTCTACATATAACTCTCTCTTCCGCCTCTCAACTTCTTCCACGCCCCTATTTCTCATCCATTCATTGTATGCTTTCTTCTTTTGTGCCACAGCCTGTTTCACCTCTTCAGTCCACCACGCTGTTCCTTGCACCCCCCTCCATCTTCTCTTCCTTCCACACACCACATCACATGCTGCACATATTTCTTCCGTAAATATTCTACACACACCTTCCACGTCTCCCATCTGCTTCAATTCATATGAGCCCAATCGTTCCTCCACTTCTCTCTTATACTCTGCCTTTTTCTCATCCTCTTGTAACCTTTCCACTCTCCTTGCAACTACTCCTTCCTCTCGTCTTTCCCTTCTTCTATTCCTCCATCTTACTTGAATTCTAATTCTGGCCACCACCAAGTAGTGGTCAGAAAGTCCACTCCCCCAACCTCTATAAACTCTTGCATCCATTACACATCTTCGCATCCTTTCATCCACACACACATAATCAATCATTGCCTCCCTTTCATTCAGTTCAACACTCACCCTTCTCATCACTCGCCATGTATACCTGTGGATCATTTTATGCCTGAAGAGGGTATATACAAAACATGTGAAGTTGGATGAGTGGATGGATAATATAGGAGATGAAAGGAAGGATGATGAAGGTACCACAGATGAGAGAGAATGGAGGAAACAATGAAGAAAAAGAAAAAAAGTTAAGTCAGCAGGACACTGGATACCAATGAAGAGATGGCAAAAGTAGCTGACAAGGATAAAAGGATGCAGAACAACATTAAAGAGATGACATATAACAAGACGAAAGAGACAGAAGGATGAAGAAAGATGAAAAATGGAATTAGAAGAAACAGAGAAGAAATAAAGGGAGTGAAGTCGGGTGAACAGATGCAGAAAAAGAGAGTATCAAGAGGCAGAGGAGAAGAAAGATGGGAAGATAACATGGATAATAGGATGTACACACACACAAAAAGGAGCAAGATGAGGCTGACGAAAAGAAAGACAGGGAGTTCAAAATGGTAGAGGATGCAGAAAGGGAGAAAAAGAAGAAGCAGAGAAGAAGAATGGACAATGAGGAATAAAAGAATGAAGAAAAGGAGAGTAACAGGTAGGTGATATCAACAGGTAATCAGAGACCACATGTAATCCTCATTATACATCTTAGAAATATATGCTCCACAAAACATCACAACATACTCCATTCGTCCGGTACCTACTATAAAGTAAGGAAACTGTCAAACCAGCTTCATAACTACAAAATGGAGCTTAAACATGAAATATTTTTGCAACTGATGGTGAAATTAACTGGAAAGTGAAAAAAAAAAAAAAAAAAGTGACTGGTACTTACTACTACATAAAACACTCAGGGTAGGTATTGTTAAATGGTAGAGAGAAGGGATGGAGGAAGGGAAGGAAGGGATGACATAGGCTGATGAATGACAAAAGAATGAAAAGAGAGAGAGAGAGAGAGAGAGAGAGAGAGAGAGAGAGGACTCAGTTACCAGGTCCCTGAAGAATAATAAATGGGGAAAATGGAAGAGGAAATTCAGAAAAAGGAATGAAAGTGATAAGAAACTTACCATACAAAGTGGCAGCAGGATGCCCTTGAAGAATGCACCAGGCTTGAAGAGTGCCTTACACAATGCCTGGTAGAGGTGGTAGTTAAGGCGTTTGTAGAATGATATATCGTCCCTAATGCGAGGAAGTAGTACCAGGTTGAAGAATCGCTGAGCCATCGCTTCCTTCAGGTTGCTTACAAATATTCTGACTGCCTGGTACATGGCAGCGGCAGACCACTTATCAGGGTCTGGAAAAGGAGAGAAAAAAATAAAAATGGTAACAGCCAAACCTATTATGCAACCTTGAAGGTGTAGGTTCAAGAAAGTCTACCACAGCCCAGTATGTCTGTCCCACTGAGCCCATAGGTACCTTTCTAATTTCATCCTTGCTGTTTCCAGATTATATTCAGCTTCAGGCAGACTATTACAGCTGAATGAATCAGAAATAGCCTTTATATACCCATTCAATATGAGGTGTCCCCAATTCTGAATGAAACCGCCTGGAAGAAGAAAGAATAAATCAATGAAACACCACTGGCTTGAAAGGGTTAATATTACAATACTGGTAATTTTATGGTACACCATTATATTAAACAGCAGGCCTCTATTCTATACCAAGGCTTGCTTATCACCAGTCACATTACATCCTTCAACCATTCTGCTTTCCACTTTATACATACTATTCACAAATTTTTGTAAGGCAGTGTTCCAGGCTTTTTTTGCTCAACCTCTCTCTCTCTCTCTCTCTCACCAAATGGTTATTTTCCAAGCTCAGAGTTTCCATGCAGGATGCAAGTTAAGTACCCAAATTCTGATGTCTCTTCTCAGGACATCACCTTTTTTTGTTTGTTTTTGTTTTTTGTTTTTTTTTTCCCCCATGGGTCGAGCTATGGGCACACACTTGGCAGCCCTTTCTCTAAGGGACAATAAATCTTGTGCCGCACACCTTCATATGTCACCACAATCGCACTAGCACTCACCATCCAGGCAAGGGCTACCTCATTCAGGACTGATACAATGGTGATAGTGGGGGTGTTTTCATAGCAAGTTGGTGGGTCTTGTCGTGGATCACTACAGTCTATTTCAATAAAATTCAAATCATCAAGCTGTTCCCTGCCTCACCCTTGGACTGAACTCACATCCTTTAAAATGGATCTTTTCTTTACCGCCCACCATGGGTCATCCCCTCCATGTTCAAGCCTGTAAGGCACTCCCCCAATTACTCACACATTTTCTCACTATCTACAAATCACCTCAGCATTCTTGTGCACATCACTTTACTTCTACTCTCAATGCCCAAGCATCCTATTATATCTATACAAGTAACTTTGTTCTTCAATGTGATAATACACATCCACTTCAATATTCTCATTATGCTCAATTTTGCAAACATCATCTGCTTTTCACATGCTTTTTTGACTACACTCAACCCCTTGCTATCACATGTTCAGCTATCGCGTTTATCTGCTATCGTGCACTCATCAAATGCACAACCATACATGCTATCACGCACCCCAAGACCGCTATCACGCATCGAGTTTGAAGACAGGCTAAGCAAAACTTATTCACACGGCTCTTCAAACGAGGTTTGCCGAGGATATGATGGTTAATCGGAACGGTAACGTGGTAAATTTGCTGATGATACCACGGGCGTTTGGAATGCATCTGAAAGAATTCCTGCCGAGCAAACGACGGGCAAAACAATGTGAACAAAACCCATTCGACTCGAAAGAATATATCGTATTACAGCATTGAAATTTAGATTAACACTGAATACTTATTAATACTGTATTTTAGAATAAATATCAATCGTTTTGAAACCCACATAAAGAGTTAATATTTCCTATGCCAAAGAAAACTGTGATGTCGATAAAGTAATCACGTGTTTACAACTGAGACGGGGCTCTGGCAACAGTATGAGGAACGTGTGTGATAGCATGCAAGTTTTGTTCCACTTAAATCTTCCTTGGCTGTTCCTGATACGATGTACCGTGTGGTACCCCCTTTAGCTGTGGACACTAAGAAATCATAGAGACAGCTAAAGAGATCTGGCAGCAATTAAGCCACTCCCAAGCCTTGAAACCCATCAAACCACCCAAGCCTTAATCCTTATAAAAGTTTGATGGCCTTTGATGTTGTTTATTTATTCATTATACTGTTATTATCAATATAATAATGCTTTATTTCATGTTGGAGGAGAGATTGGCAGGAAATCGCAGGCATAAAGTGGTTAAAAGTTAGAAAAATGGGCCACCAAAGAAACAATTAGAAGTTTTCCCATTGATTGTTCAGTTCAGCTATCGCGTATTCAGCTATCACGCGCGTTTGCTGTGACCAATTAGGCGCGATAGCAGGGGGTTGAGTGTATAAGTCTTACTATAAGTAAGTGATTCACCCATCCATCCATCCATCATCCAATCCTGTGTTACCCCCATGAGGAGCGTGGGAGCCCGGGGCTACATCTAATATTCTGGAAACCATCCTGTCCATCACTCCCAAGATGTTCTGATATCTATCCTACCGTTTCAATCATTATTCTTCCATGTAACTTTCATACAACACCCACCAACTGTAGTCTCTTAAAAATTTTGCTTATAAGTCAGTTACTTTTATTTTTCAAACAAGACAACTACAGTCCTTTTACCTTAACTTGGCCCAGATTTTTCTGAATATTTTTTTCACACAGCTCAGTGGCAAAATAAGATTACACTATGGCTCTACAGCCTTTGAACAGCACTTCTTTGTGACTAACACCATATTCTAATGTTAATCTATAACTCAGCATTCACGAAGGAGAGAGGGAAATATCTGGCCACGTTAAGTAGAAACGGTATAATACAGTTTTTTCTACCCTACCGGAACAGATCCACTAACTGAAGCTTTCTGGGATATATCTCATAACACTCCCTCCATTAAATGAAATCATATCTGCAAATATTTCATAAACAGCTACCCTGTTCCTACACTTCAACATTTCACACCGTCAAGGATACATTTTCAACACTGTACACAATCATACCCAATTATGTTAATTACTGCTCTGCTCTAGCGCTGATGAGGTGCCTACATGTGGTGGTGATGTGTACTCTGGGTGGAGCAAAGTGACTGTGGCATCCACCCAAAAGCAAAACTTTCTCATATTTCCCTGCACTTCATCATGGAGAAGAACCCTTGTTCAACCCTGGCAAGGTGCTTTCTACCACAACAGGGCACTGTTTCCCTGCAGTGTATATCCTGTACTATACTTGTAGGAAAGCCCCATAGCAGCTGCTTACCTGTGGTCAATGGGTCTGCTTGGCTAGACAGGCCTGGGTTAGGCAACAACACTTTCTCTGCTCTCATTTCCATATATCAGTAGTTTTTCACATGATTCCATCTGATTCTTATTTCTCTTCCATTTAATTCATTCATTTTTTATCCTTGACATTTTCATTTTCTTTATTATACTTTTTCACCACCTAGATGACTGGATTGTACAAACTTTTTTTCCACAGCATGGGGGTGTTTTTCCAAAGATTTATGCATACTCAACCAATCCAAAATTCCAATTCTGAACAACAACATAAATAAATGATATTCAACTCTTCACCTTTCATTATCAACATAATGCCTCTCTCCATGACTAGTTTTCTCTCTCTCTCATAACCCAATCCACATACAGTAATCCCTCGATTGTCATATGATCCGTTACCCATTTTATCCTGACAAAATGCTTGCGTCTGGGTTGAAATTTTGGCCATGCAAACACATCTCACCCACTCGGGCAGGAATAGCCTGCTGGTGCCAGGCTGCCTGGCTCTGTAGTTCACCCAGTGTCTGCTAGAGACCTCTTCAGCCATTCTCAGTTCCTGCATGACTACCGTTTAGTGAGCAGCTCCTCCCGGACAGTTGTTATGGTGGCACACGTGGCAGCTTTTGTGGCTGTTCCCTACCTGCTTCGGGCCTTGCTCTTCCTTGCATGCCTCTCCCTAGAGTGTGTGATGATGGCCCCTCTACCAGTGAAAACATGGTAGTGCTGATAAGGAGAAAGTAGCAGGAAATCATGGGTAAGACTGATAAGGGATGGTCCACTTCCCACAACCTAAAGGAGCTCGATCTGGCCCACTCAACCCTACAGGACATTAGGAAATCTCACGACAAACTCACCCAGTATACAGCAGACTTCGGCGAGAACAGATACAATACCGATGGCAGGCTATAAGCCTGCCCCAGCATGCCAATGTCAACTGTTTGACATTGATCTGGTACTGCCAGCAATCAGCTGCAGGCATGCTAGTGCGTGGCACCAAGCTGAAAGCTGCTGCTGAGAAGTTTGTCCACCTTCACAATGTCCCCAACTTCAAGGCATTCGAAGGTTGGTTCTTCAGGTTCAAGCTTTGACATGGCCTTACAAATCATAAGACTCATGGTAAAGCTTTAGATGTTTGTGAGGAGCGAGTGGAGGAATTTTGTCAGGAATTGTAGGGATTCATTGAGAAGGAGGGCTTCACTCTCGGTCAAGTTCATAATGCTGACAAAACTGGCCTCTTCTACCACTCAGTGCCCACAAACACCCTGGAAGATGAGGAGAAGCGTGTACCTGGTCACAAGTTGTCCAAGCAACGGGTATCTGTTTTGTGCTGTGCTAATGCTAACAGGACACATTAGCTGAAGCCCGCAATTGCTGTTGGGCAAAACAGCCTCACTGCCTTCATGGGCTAATGGATGTCCTTCCTGTTGTGGTACCATTCTGTGATGGCCTGGTTTACCTCCAAGATCTTCAAAGATTGGTTCCACAGGCATTTTGTCAAGGAGGTCATCTGTTGTGAAATGGAGGAACTTGGAATCCCTTGTGACCAGGTAATGGCTCTTCTTCTTCTGGACAATGCCCCTGTGCATCTCTCCGAGATGGAGTTGGTTGCTCTTGACGGTCGCATTAGGTGCTTGTATTTGCCACCTAATACCACTGCTTTGATTCAACCAATGGATCAGGGTGTTACTGTGGCCACAAAGAGACTATATCGTCAGAGGTTCCTGAACAAGGTGATGGTTGTTCCTGAGGACAAGGGCAGGCAGAATCAGGGGCTGGACATGCGACAGCAGAGGACTTTGCAAAATCTGCAAAGCTACAACCTCAAGTCTGCAGCATACAATTGGGTGAATGCATGGAAGGAAGTCTCCATGAAAACCCTCGAGAGTGGTTGGTCTCATCACCGTCAGGGACACAAGGGCAGACACGACTTTCTGGGCTTTGATGTGGACACCTTCCACACTTGTCTTCGTAATGCAGGCAAGCCTGTGGATGTCAATGATGTGCGGAAGTGGTTAGATGAGGATGGGGGTGATCCCAGCTATCAAGTTATGCCTGATGTTGAGACTGCCACTTCTGTTGCTGCTGCCCAGCCTGAAGAGAGTGACAATGATGACAAGGACAATATGGACGACCCGGAGAACTGCAGTACTCCGGCCATCCCCCACCTGAGCACATTCCGGGCACATCTTGTGCAGGTGCTCGAGTATACCGAGAATCCGTATATTGACTGTGACATGGTGCCTCTTCACCTTGTGAAGGATTTGTGTTCTGTGCGGCAGAGTGTCATCCGATATCTGAATTGTCGCTTCTATCTCCATTCAAAGATTGACTCCTCTGTCAGGCCTCTGACCCCTGCCCAGTCCACTTCTTCTCTGCCACCATCACAGCGTTAAAGTACACCTTCAACGACAGAACCACAACCTAGCATGTTGTCAGCCGTTGTGTCTCCCCTGGACGTGACTTTGCAGCTGTATTCTGAGTCACTTGAAGTGGGCAGTCCATCGCCATATCCCACAGCTGCTCCCCTGGGTCAACTGCCGGAGCTCATCCTTGACTATGACTGCAACAAAGCTAAGCTCATCAGGGTCTGCCACTAGACCACATGCCATGTACTGTGCAATGCAACAGCTTCGCCAGCCGCAGTGCCAATGTCAGAGTCGAAGAGCTAGTGGGTTATTCAGCATGACACCCTGTGAGGAACTGTGAGTGTTACACTGATCTTATTCTAGTTTACTGTACTGTTCCTTGATTTTATTCAAGCTTACTGTACTGCTCCATGATTTTATTTCATTTTAACATTATGTTTTGTGTGCCTTCAGCATTTTTCTTGTGTAGCTGATTTTATCATGTATTCTTTCATGTCACTGCAGGGTATGGCCCTGCAGTGGTGATTGCTTGTCTATGATTGAAGGGTCTGTTTGACCATGGTAACTACTTGGCTGTGGTTCACAGGTCTGCTTGACCACACAGAGTAGTGTAAAATACCACGAATAAGTGTTGCACAATGTACTGTTGTGGCCTTTTAAAATGGCTTAAAAAGTTACAGTATGTAACGGAGAAAGTCCATTATCTGGATGGATCCACTATTTGGACACACCTTTGGCTCTTACATCAGATAATCAAGGGATTACTGTATAGACTGGACAGCCATGGGGACATCACTCATCTCGTCTTCCTCCAACACTGATCTTAAACCACTCAGATGTCCACCTACCCTTATAAAGGCTACACTATCATCATAAAAACTCCTTAATGGTATTCAACAGCTTACCATCCACATCATATATACACAAAACCTTTACTGTTTAGGACAGGCTTTCTGAACTGGATGGGTTAAATATACGGTAGTTTTCATTTACACCTTCATTATTTGGGGGTCCTCCTAAGAACACCACATCATCTCATGATAACAGGAATAAATTAAGAAATACAACATAACAGTGGAAAAAAAAAAAAAAAAGTCTGAGCTAATCAAATGGTAATACATTTCCTCTTAAAGGAATCCTCATACCGAGGTTGGTCATGGTACAAGTAATGCTTTTTACAACCTACTGCAAAAAACAGCTAATTATTTTCCAACAGCCACTGGAAACTGTTGGAGTGAATGAAATCTAAGATGTGAGATAAGATCTGTAAAAATGATAGTCTCAGCTTGAACTTTGACTCTTCTTACTTGAGGCACACTGTTTTCTGCCTGGGAGTGATAAATGTGTGACTGGAAATCAAGCTTGTAGCCACAATACACTCTCACGCTAATTTCTGGTGGTGTTGTGTAACCCCTTAAAATCAAATATATTTTCTAGTTTTCTCTTCCTACTTCCATGTGATGTAATTCAACTTAGGAAGGTCCTCTGGCATTTCTGGATTAAAAATGACTGTATTATATCCTTTCTTCTTAAAAAAAAAAAAAAAAAAAAAAAAAAAAAAAAAAAAAGACTCCCAGAATAAATAAAATAACCTGAAGGCCACAATAATAAATTTTCAAAACATGTCACTGCACAGAAGGGGTTAACCCTGGTCTGTCTGGTGAAGCAGACCCTTCGACAACAAGTATGGCAACTGCTTCTGTGGAGCCGTCCTACAGCTACAGTACAGTACATACACCATGTAGGGATCCAATTTCCTTCTGTTAAAAACAGTGCCTCACCAGTATTGAAAAAGGGTTCTTCCTTGAGTGAGATACAAGAAAATATGAGGAACTTTGGTTCCAAGGTGAATGCCAGTGTCTTGCAAGGGCAGTCATAAGTGCTGGTGAAATAACACAGAGTGAAGGCCAGCTTGCTCTAAAATACAAGCTCCTCTATCTGTCAACACCAAACTACATACACATACGAACGAACAGCCGGAGAGAGCAGACGTCCCAGCCATCGCTGCTAACCTTAAGTAGTTTCAGGAATTTTGTCTGTCCTGTCTCCTAAGGTCTTGTCTTAAATTTAAAATAATGAAAGTTAATAGACTACCAAAAATGTAAAGATTTATTGGCTATAGTATACATGAATGTTTGTAGTTTTTTTCCGGTAACAGCTGTTTTGGTACTCAACCAACATTAAACATGGCCGAAAATGTAAACAATGAGGGACTCGAATTTCAAGGATTTGATACAAATACCAATGTCATGGACCTGGTTAAAACATTAATTATGAGGATTAGTGAACTTGAATAGAAAGTAGAGAATCTAGTGATAAAGGATGTGTCTGAAAATACGGATACTACCATACAGAGTCTGATCCAATCCAATGAAATAGCGTATGAAGAGATTAGGAATTTGAAGCGGGAAAATGTTGAATTGAGGAGGAAACTAGAAGAGAGTACTAATAAAACGGAGAAGGTGAGTAATGTATTAGAAGAGCATAAGGCAAAGTGGGCACATGTAGAAGAAGAACAGAAAGAAGTGGTCAGCTTAAGAGAGATCATCCAAAAAAGGGAAATGAACAAGAAAAAAATGGAAGAAAATGTAGTGAAAATACTGAAGAAAAAAGAGAAAACAGTGAGAGAAACTGTAGAAAGGAACAGATGTGTAGTAATATTTGGAAACAGGGAAGAGGAAGAAAAGGTTAGGTTCGTAAGACTCGAGAGAGACGTGAACCTATCTATCTATCTATCTATAGCCCGACGCCCTAATCCTGCAAAGGGTGGCCGCAGACAAAATGCCTCCAAGTCACTCTGTCACCCACCATTTGACTCCCCTCCCCCTAACTCACCCCCCCCTCCCTCATATACCTCTCAACTCCATCCCTCCACCTCATCCTCGGTCTACCTCTCCCTCTCCCTCCCTCCACCTCACCTACATACACCCTCTTAGTCAGTCTTTCATTCTCCATTCTCTCCACATGTCCAAACCACCTCAGTGTATTTCTCCTAATCTTTTCAACCACATCCACATCTACCCCACAACGTTCCTTCACTTCTTCATTCGTCAACCTGTCCCTCCATGTCACTCCACATGCTCCTCTCAAGTAACTCATTTCCACTGCTCTCACTCTTGACTTGTTCCCCTCTTGCAAGGTCCACGCCTCGCTTCCATACGTCAGGGTAGGGATCACAATACCATCATGCAGTGACTTCTTAACTTCCATACTCACCTCCCTATTTCTCATCACTGCTTTCAGTGTACCAACAACCTTTCTTCCCTGCTGTACCCTTTCACGTACTTCATCCCCCAAAGTTCCATCCTTACTCATCACACTACCCAAGTACTTGAATGCACTCACATTCTCCATATCCTCACCATCCAATCTCACTGCACACTCTGTGACTTCATTCCTCTCAAACACCATAACTTTACTTTTGTTTACATTAACTTTCAGCTTCCTCCTCCTACACACTGTCCCAAATTCATTCACCAAACCTTGCAACTCCCATTCATCTTCACTCAACAATACTGTATCATCAGCAAACAGCAACACCGGAAGCTTCCAAATCTCACCCTCATTCATTAGGGCCACCCCCACATCCACTGCCCTACCCTGCACCTCCTTTACAACCCCATCCATATATATATTAAACAGCCATGGAGACATCACACACCCCTGTTTCAGTCCCACATTGAGATCAAAGAACTCACTCAGCTCACCATCCACTCGCACCATAGCCCTAGCTCCCTCGTACATACTCTTCACAGCACTCAACAATTTCCCCTCCACTCCATATATTCTCAATACCTTCCACATACCTTGCCTATCTATTCTGTCATAAGCTTTCTCCAAGTCCATGAAGGCAGCATACACTTTCCTTCCCTTCTCTAGATACTTCTCCACTAAACATCTTAGAACAAATATCTGATCTACACACACTTTTCCCTTCCTAAATCCCCCTTGTTCTTCTCCAACTAGCTCCTCTGTCATATGCCTAACCCTATCAATGAGTATTCTACCATATATTTTACCAGTCACACTAAGAAGGCAAATACCCCTATGGTTACCACATACTTCTCTTTCCCCTTTTCCTTTGTACAGAGGAACAATTATACCTGATTTCCAGTCTTCTGGAACCCTTCCCTCTTCCCAAGCCAATCTATACAACTTCCATATCCACTCCACAACAATCTCACCCCCATACCTAAGCATTTCACCACACACTCCATCAATTCCTGGGGCCTTTCCCAGCTTAATCTTCTTCATCGCTTCCACTACTTCCGCCCTACTGATCTCTTCCTCCCTCCTCTCATCTCTTCTTCTCCCAGCCATTCCCCAACCACTTATACTCACACTGTTCTCACTCTCTACATTCAACAAATCCTCAAAGTGCTCCTTCCATCTCCTCAATTTCTCTCTCTTCTCCACCAACAATCTATTATTCTTATCTTTCACTCCCCTACTATTTCCCCTTTCACACTGCCTTACTTTCTTTACCTCCTTCCAAAACAATTTCTTACTCTCCCTTCATTTCACACTCAGATTCCTCCCAAACTCTTCATCCACTTTCTTCTTACTCTCCTTCACCAGTCTCTTAACCTCCCTTCTCCTGCTCACATATACCTCTCTCTTCTCTCTCTCATCTTCTCCCCTACCTCTACTCGCCAACCATTCACCATATGCCTTCTTCTTTTGTTCCACAGCTCGTTTCACCTCATCATTCCACCATGCTGTCCCTTGCACACCCTTGCATCTCCTCCTCACTCCACAAACCGCCTCACACGCTGCGCTTATCTCTTCCGTGAATATCTTACATACGTCTTCCACCCCTTCCATCTGCTCTAGCTCATACCTTCCCAATCTTTCTTCCACTATGCTCTTATACTCTGTCCTTTTCTCACTATCTTGCAATTTCTCCACTCTTCTCACAGGAGCTGCTTCCTCCTGTCTTCCCCTTCGTCTCCTCAACCACTTTCTTTGCAGCTCTACCTTGGCCATCACTAAGTGATGGTCCGAGACTCCATTCCCCCACCCTCTCCACACCCTTGCATCCAACACTTGTCTTCTCATTCGCTCATCCACACACACATAGTCTATCATTGCCTTTCGTTCAACAAGTTCACCATCCATCCTCCTCATTACTCTCCATGTATACCGGTGGATCATCTTATGACGAAAGTAGGTGTTGGCTATTGCCAACCCCTTACCAGTACAAATGTCCACCAAAGCACTACCATTCCCATCTACTTCAGCTGGCACACCCCACTGACCAACCACTCCATCCACTCGTACATTCCCAACTTTGCCATTCATGTCTCCAATCAACAGCACTCTCTCGCTCCTCTCAAACTTGTCCATACATGCTTCTACTCTCGCCCAAAACTCATCTTTCACTCTTGCCACTCGATCCTCTGTTGGAGCATACACACATACAATCGCCCATGCTTGTATACCTACTTTCATCCTCACCCATACAATCCTTGCACCCACTGTTCCATACTCTCTTATATTCTCCTTCCACTTCTTGCTTATCATCAGACATACTCCCTCTCTTGCCCTCTCATTCTCACTGACTCCCGCACATATACCTATACCATGTTCCCATTCTCTCATCCTTTCACCTTTCCATTTAGTTTCAGTCAATCCACATATATCCACTTTTGCATCCTCAAGCACCTGGACAATCTCTCTCTCTTTCACTTCATCATTCACTCCTCTCACATTCCACGTTCCTACCCTCAGAATGTCCTTTGTCCGTTCCTTAGTCGTCAATGTATGGTCCGTCCGGGTCCGAGGCGCTTTATTTGCTTTTTTAGTTAGTTCTTTTTACGGGGTGGGGCACTAACCCACCACCAACCCTTTTAGTCGCCTCGTACGACAAGCAGGGATACTGGGGGAGTATTCTTGAAACCCCCCTACCCCCAGGGGGTAGGAATATTAGGCAAGATTGACCCCGAAGGAGACAAGTGGGTAAAAGAAATTGAGGAAGTAAGGAGGATAGGGCCTTATAAGAAAGGGGAAACAAGACCAGTGAGAGTCAAGTTTACATCAGAAAGTGTAATAAATGAGATACTTAAAGTGACTTGGAAATTAAGCAAAGAGGCGGGGATGGAAAATATTATAATAAGAAGAGATCTGAATGAAGAAGAAAGAGAAGTTTTAAAATCATTAAAGGAAGAAGTAAAGGGAAAAAATGATAAGAGGACAGAGGAAGAATGTAATACTTTTTTTTGGAGAATATTGGACATGAAAGTAAGGAAGTGGTATTTAAGGAAATAGAAGTGAAGGAAACTAAGGGGGATGGCTGTGAAAGATCAGAAGTTGAGGAAGTGGTACGGATAGAGAGTAGGAGAGAAGAGGGTATTAAAAACGTCAAAAATAATTTGAAGGTGATATATACTAATGTTGATGGTTTCATATCGACAAGGATAGAAATTTACGATTTATTGAGAGAACATGAACCTGATGTCATGTGCCTTGTAGAGACCAAATTAAGAGAAGATATTGATGTTCATTTGGGAGATGGTAAATACAAACTGTGGAGAAAAGACAGGAAAGAAAAAAAGGGAGGAGGAGTGATGATAGCAGTGAAGAACAACATAAATGTAGACACTGTGGAAATGGGAGAAGGCAGGGCTGAAGTGATATATATGAAATTAGAAACTGGAGTGAATGTTAAGGAAGATATGGTGGTAGTGTATGTTCCCCCAAAGACGAGAGCATGGAAGGATGACGAATACCATGAGATGTTGTCAGATATGGCTATTTGCAAAAAATAATTGAGAAAAGCAATAATATAATTTTAGTGGGTGACTTTAACTGTAAAGAGGTGAACTGGGAGGAATGGTACTCGGGAGGCGGCGAGGATTCATGGGGCACTATGTTATTAAATATAATAATGAATAATGTGATGACGCAATGGGTCAAAGAAGAGACACGGTTTCGAGGTGAGGACACACCAGCAAGGTTAGATTTACTGTTCACCAAAGAACCCGATGTAATAGAATCATTGAAATATCTCTGTCCTTTAGGAAAAAGTGATCATGTGGTCATTGAGTTCCAGATGTTAATAGGGAATGTCGAGCCAAGAGACGAGCTTCATAGACAGGGAAGATACAACTTTGGGAAAGCAAATTTTACAGGATTGAGAAACTTTTTTGAAAATGCGGATTGGAGAAAATTCAGAGAAACAAGAGAGATACAGAAGAAGTGGGATATCTTTCTAGGCCTCTATAATTTGGGAGTGGAAAAATTTGTACCAAGAGTAAGAGGGAAAGAAAACAGGAAAAAGGAGTGGTTTAATAGAAGGTGTATGATAGCAAAAAAAGAGAGATATAAGGCGTGGAACAATTGGAGAAAGAGAGGTAACAACAGAACAAAGGAAGAATATAAAAGAACAAGAAATGAATACACAATACGTAGAGAAGATGAAAGGAATTTTGAAAAAGGTATAATAGACAAATGCAAGGATGAACCCAAACTGTTTTATAGATTTGTTAATGGCAAACTGAAACAAAAGGAAGGAATCACCAAACTGAAAGTAGAAGGAGAGGTCTTTAAGGATGCGGCAATGCAAGCAGAAATAATGAACAAACGTTTCCAGTCAGTTTTCACTAAAGAAAAGGAGCTTGTGGAAGGGGAGGGAGTGATTAGAAATGTTCCGGTGATAAAAGATATAAAAGTGGAGGTACAGGAAGTGTATAAATTACTGGAAACTCAAGATGTAAGGAAAGCCCCAGGACTTGATGGAATTTCTAATTGGGTACTGAAGGAATGCAGAGAACAACTGGCGGGTAAAATTCACAGTTTAATCGTATGCTCACTGGAAGAGGGGAAAGTGCCACAAGAATGGAAGAGGGCAAATGTGGTACCAATTTACAAGGGAGGAAACAGGGAAGAACCCCTGAATTATAGACCAGTGTCTCTAACCAGCATGGTCGCAAAATTGTGTGAGAGAATCCTGAAAGACAGATGGATAAAATATCTAGAAGAGATGAATATTTTGGCTGAATGTCAGTTTGGATTCAGAAGTGGAAGGTCATGTGTTTCTAACTTGTTGAGCTTTTACTCAAGAGTGATTGACGTGGAACAGGAGAGAGATGGTTGGGTGGATTGTGTGTACTTAGAGAAGGCCTTTGACAAGGTACCTCATAAAAGACTAATGTGGAAACTAGAATATATAGGAGGACTGAAGGGGAAACTTCTGGAATGGATGAGAGACTTTTTGAGAGACAGACAAATGAGGACAGTAATAAAGGATAGGATGTCTGGATGGTGGGAAGTAACAAGTGGAGTCCCTCAAGGCTCGGTGTTGGCGCCAGTAATGTTCCTGATTTACGAAATGATACGGTAGATGGAGTGAACAGTTACACAAGTCTGTTTGCTGATGATGTAAAGATCTTGAGGAAGGTAGAGGTTGAGGAGGATTGTAAAATACTGCAGGAGGATTTGGATAGGATACACAATTGGAGCCGGATGTGGGAAGTGAAATTTAATGTAAAGAAATGTAAAATACAGTATTGGAAATGGGTAAAAGTACCAGGAGGCCATCACTGAATTATTTGTTGGGTAATGAATTAATCACAAAAAGGAGAGAAGAGAAAGATTTGGGAGTGCTGGTCCAAGATAGTTTGTCACCAGAAAAGCACATTAACCCGCGGCATCCCGTCGACGTACTTCCACGTCCTCACGTTTTGTCACTGCCAATCCCGTTGACGTACTTCAACGTCCTGCAATTGCAAGGTTCATAATTTCCACAATTTTCAAAATTCGCGCGAGATTTTCGATTCGCCCACGTACCCAAGCCTCCCCTACCTGCCACCAGGCGGGCAGCGTCCCAGACCTCGCGTGACCCGCGCTCGTCCTTGTCTCGGTCACTCACCTGTTAGCAGTGACTCAGGTCAGACATGGTGCGGAAAGGTCTCTCAGACGACGAAATTGCATCCGCCCTGGAAGCCTTCACTGGAGATAGTGATTCTCCACTTAACGATGATGTGGTGGATCGCGATTACGTCCAGCCAGAGGAAGAAATAACAAGCAGTGATGAAGAGGTCCCTTCGCCCCGGAAAAAGCGGTATGTGACATACCGTAAGGCCAGGGAAGGCCAGCCTGCTCCCCAACCACGTGCACGGCTATCTCTCCATCCCGAATCTGATGAGGATGAGGATGAGGACGATGAGGATGACGGCGGCTTAGGACGTGATATCGCCTCGTGGTTGGGTAAAGAAAAAATATCACCCCGAGGATCAGAAGGTGGGGCGAGAAGACATATCAGGTATGATGCAAGTCTTTTGTCTGGGGAAGTGGAAAGTGGTGTGGTGGGAGTGCTGGGTGAAAGGGAAAGTGGTGTGGCGGGAGCGCGGGGTGAAAGGGAAAGTGGTGTGGCGGGAGTGCGGGGTGAAGGGGAAAGTGGTGTGAGGGAGGCAGCACGAGCATGTGGTGCACGTAAGCCTAGGAGAGAGGAGGTGGAGCCACTCCCCAGCACGTCTTTCGCCCCACAATATTCCCAAACTTCCTCCCCACAGCCCCAGGATGTGGGGAAAGGAAGGAAAGGGAAGGGAAAGGGTAAAGGAAAAGGGAGAGGGAAGAGAAGTGCAAGTGATGAGAGGTGCCGCTCTCCACCTCCCCAACCTCCCCCACCACCCTCACCTCCCCACCCTGACGAAGGGGACGATGGGGACGTGGCTGGAGACGGTGGTGTCTCATGGAACTGGGAAGATGGGAGTAATTTTACTCCCATCATTCACCCTTTCACTGAGGAGTGGCGGTCTGGTTGCACAGCTCCAGGTGTGCATGCGGGTTCCTCTAGGGTGGATTTTTTCCACTTGTTCTTTGGGGAGGCATTTGTGGGGCGCATAGTGGAACAGACCAATATATTTTCACGAACACAGCGCCGTGAATGTGAACGTTTGGGAACCACGAGCAGGCATTCCCAACAATATGACTATCCCGTGACAATTTCAGAGATGTTCTTATTTTTTGCCCTGGTTCTCTTGATGGGTGTGGTACGAAAAAACCAAATTCCTGCCTACTGGACAACTGACCCAATGATCCTCACACCTTTCTTTGGAAAGGTGATGAGTCGTAACAGATTTCAGCATATTCTCGGCCGCCTCCACTTTTTTGATGCAGAAGATCCAGCCAATGCAAATAACACAGATAAAATGAGGAGAATTAGGCTGGTATTTGATCATTTACAGGAAATGTTCCGCTCCTCATTTTATCCTTACAGAGACCTCGTCATAGACGAGAGTCTTGTGTTGTGGAGAGGCAATATTTCCTTTCGGCAGTACATACCCAGCAAGAGACACCGTTTCGGGTTCAAGATCTTTGTTATGTGTGACTGTAAAACTGGTTATGTGCAAGACATAGTCTTGTACACAGGCGCACAGACATATATAACAGAAGATCGTAGTATAGGACTCTCTGGGGCCGTGGTGAAGACAATGATAGAGAAGTACCTTCATCGTGGTCATGTGTTGTACCTGGACAACTGGTACACTAGCCCTCTTCTCGCTAGGTTCCTCCACCAACACGACACCGGAGTCTGTGGTACAGTCAAGAGAAACCGTCGCCATATGGTCAAGATAGGGAGGAAACTTGACAAGAACGAGGTGGTTTTCTTCCAGGCCAATAACATCCTTGCCACCCTGTGGAACCACAACAGGGAAGTTTGCCTCCTATCAACTGTTCACAGCCCCCTGATGCACCGCACAGACTCCGTGGATCACCGTAGCGAGAGGAGGCGCAACGTCTGGAAACCCGAGTCTGTACTGGACTATAATCTGAACATGAAGCAAGTGGATCAGTCAGACTCGATGATTTCCAGTGTTGACTGTGCCAGGACCACGATGAAGTGGTACAAAAAACTTTTTTTCCACTTGCTCGACATCATGGTCCTGAACGCACACTACCTGCATGCCATGACCACCGGAGTATCCGAGACCTTTGAGGGGTTTGTGAGGGAGCTGGCACGTGAAATAATCGCCAAGCATGCCCAGGACAGACCCACACACCGCACCCGCACCCCCATGGCTGCCCAGACTCCCCTACGCCTCGCAGGACGCCACTATCCTAGCACAATCCCTTCCGACCCAAACCGTCGTAAACCCCAGCGCCGCTGCCATGTATGCAAGCACTCGACAGTCAGACCATCCACTCAGAGAAAAGACACAAGGTACGAGTGTGTCGAGTGCAATGTTGCGTTGTGCCTTCAGCCATGTTTCAAAGAGTACCATAACTTCCTACACTACTGAAACTGTGTGGGATGGCGATATGACGCTCAGTATAATGGTAAGGCCAGTCAGTAGGTGCTAAGTCATATACAAAGTTGAAACGGGTGTAATGTTTTCAGGAAAGTAATGTATAAGTTGAGAAATAGTGTAAGTTGAAAGAAGTGATATCAAAACTACACCCACTGTGTAAATCTGCGAAAATATGACGCTCAGTATAACACTCTGGTCAGTAAATATGTGATAGCAAGAATATAAAGTGGAAACGGGTGTAATGTTAGCATGAATGTAACGTATAAGTTGAAAAATAGTGTAAGCTGTAATAATTGATGTCACGAGTACACCCACTGTGTAAATCTGCGAAAATATTACGCTCAGTAGAACATTCTGGTCAGTAAGTATGTGATAGGAATTATATAAAGTGGAAAAGGTTGTAATGTTAGTAGTAAGGTAATTTATAAGTTGAATACTAGTGTAAGATGAAACAAATGATATCGCGATAACACTCACTGTGTAAGTACGCGATAATATGACGCTCAGTAGAATCGTAATGTCTGAAATTATGTGATATCAATTATATCAAGTGTAAACATGTGCAATGTTAGTGGAGAATTATTATATAAGTACAAAAATAGGTTGTAAGTTGAAATAGTAGTCATAGCGACTTCACCGTCTGTGTTATTATGCACTATTATTACGCTAAATATTTACGTAAGGCCTGAAACTATCTCAAAACAGTTCTCTAATGTGGAAAAGTGTATAATGTTATTAGGAAAGTATTATGTAAGTAGAAAAAACACAATACGAGTTGAAACAACAGTCACAGCGAGTTCACTCACTACGTAAATAAGCGCTAACATTACGCTAAATGTTATCGAAAGGCCCGTGAATACGTAAAAACAGTTCAATAAAATGTAAAATGGTATAATGTTATTGTAGAAGTATTATGCAAGTAAAAAAAATATGTATCATGATTTTCGAATGTTAGCGATTCATCGTGACCAAGTTGCCCGATTTTGCTCGCTTCGCACGATGGTATAATGCTTATTTCAGCTCTATTTTTGTATAAAATCCAATTTACTCTTTCATCACATGTTTTTATGTTTGTAATAAATACATATCTACTTACTTTCATTGGTTTCCCAGACTTATAATACCACAGAAAACGTTAGAGGCTCAGACCACCTACAGAGAACACGGTACCAGGCGTGACGAAGGTATACCTGTTTAGGCCACTTATGGACCCCGGGGAACAATTTCTACGTGACTGACCATTGTTTCTGACCAAAAGCGAAAGTTTTAGCAAAAAAAATTTGGGTCCAAAAATGGTCGGGATTGGGGGGTACCAGTGGTGAAAAAGTGGTCGGGATGGGGCGGGTTAACAAGATAGTTGGAGAGACTTATAAACTCTTGACTAACATAAGAGTAGCATTTCATTATATGGATGAGGAGATGATGAAAAAATTGATAGTGGCAATGATCCGCCCCAGGTTAGAATATGCAGCGGTAGTGTGGTCCCCAGACAAAAAGAAAGATATAAACAAGATTGAGAGAATACAAAGAACAGCAACCAAGATGGTCCCCAGTCTGACAGACCTGTCATACAGAGAGAGGCTGGAAAAACTGGATTTGCCTTCCTTAGAGCAAAAGAGAAAGAGGGGAGACATGATTGCAGTGTTCAGGACCATGGTGGGAGTAGATAAAATTGACAAAGAAGATCTGTTTGTACGGGATAAGAGAGCAACAAGAGGACACGGAATGAAATTGAAAAAGTCAAGCTGCTTGAAGGATATCAAGAAATATAACTTTCCTTACAGAAGTATAGAATTATGGAATAGCCTGGACAAAGAGATTGTCCAGTCTAAAAACTTAAACGAGTTTAAAGCCAAATTTGACTTATTGAGAAACAGCGATGGAAACCCACGAGCATAGTACATTCCGTGTATATCACAATTACGTATATTAGGTAAATACTTAAATATTTGGAACGACTTAGACAAAGAGGTGGTGCATGAGAAAAACATTCATGTGTGTAAAGGTAGACTTGATAAATGTGGATATGGAGACAGGACAACATGAGCATTGCTCAATTCCTGTATACTACAAATAGGTAAATACAAATAGGTAAATACATTACATAGTACACTTCCATCCATCCATCACCCAATCCTACGTCGCCCCATGAGGAGCGTAGGAACCTGGGGCTAGGCAACTTGGTCCTGACATCTAAGATGAGAGTGGCCAGCCTCACTCATCCTTGAGTGGCATTACGTGAGCAATAAACCCCTTGGATATAAACCTACACAGGCTCAATCCAATTGGGAGCATCTTAATTACCCACTAAACCAGCAGGTGCCAGAATTCGGTTATATGGTTATCACCCAGTGTAGTAAATGTTTCCTGGTGTACAGGAAACTCAGTGTACAGTTACCCATGGGCAGCAGGAAGAGGAAAGAATGAAGCAAAGAAAGACAGAGGAGGGAGTGTAAAGTCACCCATAGGCAGAAGAAAGAGGAAAGAGTGAAGGAAAGACAGACATAAGAGGAAGAATGGAAGAGAGGAAAGGGCAGACACCCAAAGCAGAACTACATCGAGTGAGTGAATGGTGAGCGCCCCCACCTACAACTTAGTATACTTCAAAAAAAAAAAAAAAAAAACCTATCTATCTATCTACCTACTACCAGACGCCTCAATCCCGTAAGGGATGGCCACAAACAAATCGGGTCCATGCCACCCCATTTCACTGCCCTGCTCTCAGCTCACACCCCCTCTCTCATATGCCTCTCTACTCCATCCCTCCATCACGTCCTTGGCCATCCCCTCCCTCTCCCTCCCCCACCACCTCACTCACATACACTCTCCTCATTAGTCGCTCAATCTCCATTCTCTCCACATAGCCAAACCACCTCAATGTATTTCTCCTAACATTTTCCATTACATCTAAATCCACACCACAATGTATCTCAATACCAAGCCAGAGAGTCCAGGAGAAGGGACCATTTAAGTGTCCACCATCCACCCCTCTCCCGGTGATGATCAAGCAAGATGCCTGGAACCACTATAAATTGGCAACATTTGCAGCCTATCCTTTAAATTTCTCTATGCTCTACACCACCTTTTTTTTCTCAAAACCTCACCTACACCCAACTGTCTGAAACAACTGATAGCAAAACCTTCTCTGTATCCTCCTACTTTATCTACACTCACTTCAAAATTAAACGTGACTGTTGTGCAAGTGTACACAATATATCTTGCTCTCGTTTTCCTTAAGTTTACTCTTCTGAATTCTCTACTCTCTGGCTTCAGCTACCCTGTCATTCTCTGAATAAATATATCTGTGCAGCTTACTTATCCTCTATTTCTACCATGAAAAATTCTTTGACTATCTTACTTCTAAAATGGAACACATCCTACCAATTTCTCCTTTCTCTGAAATTTCCATTCTATGTGATTTCAATGTACATCACCACTTTTTGGCTCTCCTCTCCTTTCACTGATCCATATGGTAAGCAAGCCTACATCGTTTTTATCCTAAATGACCTACATCAGCTTGTAAAGCACCCTGCCCATATCCCAGACTGCCTTGGACAGTAGAGATCTACTGATACCAAAATTCTGACCAATACTGATACCGATTCCACAAAATTGGACCGATACTGATACTAATAATGATACCGATACAAGTGCATTGGAGACCAATCTATTAGGCTGTTGCCCATACTCATGTGACTTTCTTTTTTTCAAGTTTGTCATTAAACTACTACGCACCATGTACTCAAAACAATATGATACTAAATACAGTAATTGGATATTACCCATAATCTATTTTTCACCCCTATAAAACATGCAAATTCTATTTAACAAAATAACTTTCAGCGAGTGATATGCTATGCATTAAATTCCTTTTAATTATTGGTAGTATCGGCAGAAACTCAGCCGATGCCGATTCCAATACTGATACTCGAAAAATGGGCTGATACCACTGATACCGATACCGATACATTGGTACATCTCCACTGGAGAGAGTTTCAACATACCTGACCTCTTCCTTACAACTAATCCTTCTGCTTATGCTGCTAATCTTTTCTCTCCATTGAGTTCCTCTCATCACAAACTTATCATTTTAACCAGTCCTACTGCTCCAGTAAGGCCTGTGGACTCTCCCAAGAAGCAGAAGCTGAGGCACTTTAGAGCTGCTGATTGGGAGGCCCTCAGGCAGGACTTCTTTGATTTTCCAGGAATGATTATTGCTTCTACGGCTGTGAGCCATCTGAGTGTGCCTTGCACATTAAGGAGGTTATTCTCTCAGGCATGGAAGTATACATTCCCCTGTCAGCATGTGACAAATGTAAGCTTGCTCTAATGCTGTCCACAACAAGGAAAGGGCCTACAAAAGGTACCACACCCAACCCAGCCCTGAATCTCATCTCTTATACATATGTTTCTGCCTGGAATCGTGCTAAGTCAGTTCTTTGCTCTGCTAAAAACAATTTTATTCGAACTAAATACTCTGAACTCTCTAAATCAAATTCTTCCCACTCCTTCTAGCACCTTGCCAAAAAGCTTTGTAACAACTTTACCTCATCATTTCTTTTCTTCCCAATATATTATTCCTGAAGATGTCGAACAATGAATATGGCATCAGTGGTCCCCATGCCCGGCATAAACCCACACTGCATCTCATCAATACTCACTCTTTCTCAAATCGTACCTTCTAGAACTCTTTCCATTACCTTCATTATCCGATCTAAAAGCTTTATACCTCTATAATTTCCTCTTCCAAGGTATCACCCTTCCCTTTGTACACATTTACAATTACACTCTTCAGCCAATCATCTGGGACAACACGCTCATATATAATCATATTTATCAGGTCAGTGACTAACCTCACCCCTATATCTCCTGAGGCCTTCAACATTTTGGAAGTCAACCCAGACACACCTGCTGCCTTCCTCACCTGCATCCTGCCTATTGCCTCACTCACAGTAGCAGCATCAATCAAAGGCCAAGGGCCAAGCACCGGATCTGCTGGCTCTAAACCTTCCCTGTCCCAGTAAAACTCTTCATTCAACAATCGGCTATAATGCTCTCCCCATGCATCTTTAATATCCCCACTGTTCACCACTACCCTTCCATCATCATTCTTCACACACCGCTCACCTGTAATATCCTGATTATACCTCTTCATCTGATTTGCCACCTTAAATGCCATATTTTTCCTTTCCCCATCATCTTGGTTATCAAGTAAAAGTCTCTGTGACTCAGACTTCGCCTTGTATACCTCTCTTCTAGCCTTAAGCTTGGGAGCCAAGTATTCCTCCTTGTTACAACCCTTCTTCCATTCCTGGAAAAGCCTTTTTTTCTCCTTAACTGCAGCTTCTACACCCTCATCTCACCACCAAGTTACTTTATGTCTTGGTGGGTTTCTTGTCCAACCGCATCCTACATCAGTAACTCTCAAGAGGTTGTTCTTGAGGGCTCTGTACTGTTCATTAACATCTCTGTCTATGGCTCCCTCTTCAGCCACCACTCTTCTCATCTGGCTATAGAAGGCATCCCTTACTGCTTGGTTTTCCAGTTTCCATATTTTCCTCCTAGGTACATAAGTCCTCTTTCTCATCACTCGTTCTTTAAGCACCATATCACAAATCAATAGTCTGTGCTGCTACACACACTCCTCACTTCCTATAACTTTAACATCCCTCACTAACCTCCTATCAGCCCTCCTGACCAGAAAATAATCTATCTGACTGCTATTTCCCTCAGACTCATACGTAATTAACCCTCTCTCTCTTTTCCTAAAATGTGTGTTGCACACACTCATGTTTGTTGCCTCCCCAAACTTGAGTATCCTTTCCCCTTCCGCATTCCTTATACCATACACACATCCCCCTGGTACTCCTTCATAACCTTGAGCTGCTTCACCTACATGACCATTTAAGTCGCCTCCCAAAACCACTATTTCATCATCCCCCATACCACCTATTACATGCATTAAATCATCTCAAAATCTATCCTTCTCTATCCCATCCAAACCTGCCTGTGGAGCATATGCCAATATAACTGCAGTCATCATTCCACCCAACAAAATTTTCACTACCAATATCCTATCGCATATTCTCATAGCATTCATAACATATTCCAGCCATTTCTCGGCAACCAACACACCCACAACCCCATATCCGTCTGTCCCCCCCTGCCAAAACAACTTATAGTAGCAATCCTTCCCAACAATCTTTCTGGTTGACCCACCCCTGTACCGGACTTCCTGCAAACATGCCACATCCACCCACCTTCTACTGAATGCCTCAGTGACTTCCTCTGCTCTTCCCCTCAAACTTCCCACATTCCATGAACCCACCCTCATCCCCCTGGGCGATTTAATGTCCTCAGGCTTGCTCTGAAGCTTATAGTACTTGTATTTAGTCATAGTCGATAATAATAAAGGGGGTAGATATACCACAGACCCCACTCACTGCACAGTCCCAGGTGCAGGCAATGGATCTGGGACCCCTAGCGCAACAGCTTACCAGTGGCTGTGGTAGTGCCCCCGGGGCACCCTGTCAGGACAGCTGCAGGGACATCCTCCAAGCACGCCTTGGCAATGCAACTGTCCCACCATTATACAGCCACTGATATGGCAGCCTCCTGGGGCGCTACTCCCAGGTTTGGGCCCCTCTCTATTGGGCGGAAGCGGCAGCCTGGGAACCGCAAAACCCTGTACCCTCTAGCACAGGTTCGACCCCATCTCGCCCCGGACAAAATGATCTATATCAGCAGAACCCCCATCACGTCCCCCCCCCCCCTCCAAAAGTCTGCCACTAGGTAGCGGGGGAAAAGTTTTCTGGCCGCATGCCCTTGCTGGCGCCAACCCCTGTAACGCAGTGCAATACATTACGTGAAATGTAAAGCACATGTGGTGTAGTGCATAAGACAGAACTGGGAGAGTATGCTGGTCTACTCTCCATGTTAGTGTCACACTGAAAAGGTCGGCAATGGGGGCAGCTCTCCCTATCACCAGCATTCCCATTCCCCTCGGGAGTACCACCCTGTTTGGCCCGTGCTACAGCCTCTTCCTACTGAAGAGAATATAAAGGGGGTGGAGAAAAGATTTAGGAAGTGGAGAGAGAGACTGGAGCACAAGGGTTTATGTCTAAATGCGGATAAAACAAAAGTAGTGATATCTTGGGCTGATGGCAGTACTGTCAAAGCAGAGGAAGTGTGGCCAAGTGCAGTCTGCCACAAAGCTGTGAGACTTGTGCAGTTTGTGACAAGTTGCTGCATAAGAGATGTAGTAGTATTAGTGGCACACTGGGAAAATAATGCTGATTTCATGTCTGTGGTGTGTCTGGGACAGCATGTATGGATTGTCAGGCGTGAAAGGACTGATCTTGCTAGAGAGTTTTTTAAGTGTGCGGAAGAACTGTGTTATTTGGGGAACTTGTTGCATGCTGGAAGTACGGCTGTAGCTCTGTGGCTAGAGTGAGTGGCTGGAAGAAGCTCAGGGTGCTGTTGCCTTTCCTGACATTGAGAGGGCTCTCCCTCTGTGCTTAAGGATCTTTGTATGTGGTATGTGTTAGGAGCATAATATTTTATGGTAGTGAGACCTTGGCAGTAAAAAAGAGGATATTCAATGGCTCAAACATACAGAAATTACAATGACTAGACAGATGTGTATTATGTTCCTGACTGCAAGACCTGCGAGGTCTAGGATTATGATTGAAGAGTTGAGAGGAAGGGTGGGACTGGAGTGTATTGGTGTTGTGATGACGTGGGGTAGACTGCGATGGGTTGGGCAGGTTAAAAGGATGGAGGATGACAACTGAGTGTGAAACGTGAGATGTGTGAACATCAGAGGAAGGACTGGGAAAGGCAGACCAAAAAACTTAGGTATGAGTTGACCTCATGGATAAGGGACTGAATAAAGAGGCTGCCAGAGATCAAGCTGACATTAAAATGTCTTCAGCTGATGTATTTTCTGCCATCACAGGCATCAATACTAACAAGGCATATGGGCATGATGGAGTCCCTCCTGTTGTTCTCAAGAACTGTGTTTCTGTGCTTACACCCTGCCTAGGCAAACTCTTTCACCTTTGTCTATCAACTTGTACCTTTCCTTCTTGCTGGAAGTTTGCTCTCATTCAGCCGGTCCCAAAGAAGGATGATCATTCCCAACCCTCTATCGTTCAATTGCTTTAACATCCTGTATCTCAAAAGTTTTCAAGTCAATTATTAATAGAAAAATATTAAAGTATCTTTCCCATCACAACCTTCTTTCTGATTGTAAGTATGGGTTCCATCAGGGACCCTCCGCTGGTGATCTTCTCACCTACCTTTCAGACTCCTGGTCATCTTCCTTTCAGGACTTTGGTGGAAGCTTTGTCATTGCACTTGACATCTCAAAGGCTTTCGATCAAGTATGGCATAAATCTTTAATTTCTGAACTGCTCTTATAGTTTCTTCAGGGTACGGGGATAACTCCATCCCCCATCCCTTTCTGGCCTGTCTCTTTTTAGGAACTAAAAAACAGAGGAGGGGGTCCCTAGTCCCCTCACCCCGCCCCTTTTAGTCGCCTTTTACGACACGCAGGGAATACGGTGGCAGTATTCTTCCTAACACAACCTGGCCGCAGAGTAGTAGTACCACCCCATAGTGCGGCCAGGTTGTGTCCCCCCCGCCACAGGGGGGGACACAACGTGAGTTGTGGGTGTTTGTGAGTGCATATGGGCCTGGTAGTGAAAGGGATGAACAAGAGAGGGAGTCTTTCTGGAATGATGTTGATGAGTGTCTGCAGAGTTTTGGAGCGAATGTGAATGTGGTAATGATGGGAGATCTGAATGCTAGAGTGGGAAATGTAGCAGTTGAAGGCGTAGTTGGTATGCATGGTGTGCCTGGAAGAAATGAAAATGGGGAACGAATGATAGCGATGTGTGTTGAGCGAGAGATGGTGATTGGGAATACGCTGTTTGAGAAGAAAGATATTTATAAGTATACATGGGTGAGACAGGAGGGTGGAAGGGTTGTTGATAGAGCCTTGATGGACTATGTGGCTGTGTCTAGGAATGTAATAGGAAGATTGTTGGATGTGAGAGTTCTGAGAGGGGAGGGTGGAGGTATGTCTGACCACTACCTGGTGGAGGGAAAGTTAAGAGTAGGTAAGAGATGGGTGAGAGCTAGGAGGGTTAGGTGTGGCAGGGAGGTTTTGAAAGTGAGTGAGTTGGATAAAAGAGAGAAAAGATAGAGTATCAGGAGAAATTGAGAGATGAGTGGAACGCAGTGAAAGATCGGGAAAATGGCAGCGTGGAGGAGGAATGGCAGTTGTTTAAGAGTGCTGTGGTGGGGCATGCAGAAGAGGTGTGTGGTGTGAGACATGGGTGGTGGTGTAAGAAAAGGAAGTGAATGGTGGTGCGAGGAAGTAAGTATGGCTGTGGCTGAGAAGAGACGTGCATATGAAGTGTGGCTGCAGAGGAAGGATGAGATGTCATATGAAAGGTATAAGGAAAAAGGAATAGAGCGAGAAGGGCTGTGCGTGATGCTAAAGTGGCAGCAGATGAGAGGTGGGGTAGGCGGCTGACAGAGAATTTTCAACAGAATAAGAAAATGTTTTGGAAGGAGGTGAAAAGGGTGCGAAAGGGAGAGTCTGGGAAGGAAGAACGAGTAAAAGCAGAGGATGGAAGGATGTTAATTGAGATGGATGCAGTAAGGAAGAGATGGGCAGAGTATTTTTGAAAGATTGTTAAATGTAGAGGAGGAAAGGGTGGCTGAGATTGTGGCAGATAGAAGGGTGCAAGGAATAAATGTGTTGGGAGAGTTGAATGATTCTTTGATTACGAAGGAGGAAGTGGAGAAGGCAGTAAAGGAGATGAAAACAGGGAAAGCTGCAGGTATGGATGGGTGTGCTGTGGAATGCCTGAAGGGTGGTGGAGTGAATATTGTTGACTGGTTAGTAAGATTATTGAATGTGTGCTTTGAGAAAGGTATGGTGCCAGTTGACTGGGCAAGTGCTTGTGTGGTCCCGTTGTATAAAGGCAAAGGGTGATAAGTATGAATGTACTAGCTTTAGGGGTATAAGTCTGTTGAGTGTTGTAGGTAAAGTGTATGGTAGAGTGTTAATTATGAGAGTTAGAGAGGGTACAGAGGAGTGATTAGTGATGAGCAGTGTGGCTTTAGGAGAGGGAGGGGATGCGTTGATCAGGTGTTTGCTGTGAGACAAGTGTGTGAAAAGTATTTAGCGAAAGGCAAGGATGTGTTTTGGGCATTTATGGATTTAGAGAAAGCGTATGATAGAATTGATAGGGAGGCTTTGTGGACTGTTTTAAGATTGTATGGACTTGATGGTAGGTTACTAAAAGGGGTGAAAAGTTTTTATGTAAATAGTAGAGCGTGTGTAAGAGTGGGAAATGCTGTGAGTGATTGGTTTCCCGTGAGAGTGGGGCTGCGACAGGGATGTGTGATGTCGCCTTGGTTGTTTAATATTTACATGGATGGTGTTGTAAGGGAGGTGAATGCAAGAGTTTTAGGTGGTCTGAGTCTGGTAAATGTTGATGGAGGAGAGTGGAATCTGAAGCAGCTGCTGTTTGCAGATGATACTGCACTGGTGACTGATTCAGAGGAGAGATTGAGACAGTTGGTAGAGGAGTTTGGAAGGGTGTGTGAAAGGAGGAAATTGGAAAGTAAATGAGAATAAGAGTAGAGTGATGAAGTGTACGAGGTTGATAGATGGTAGGGGGATGAATATAGTTTTGAATGGTGAGTTGCTTGAGGAGGTAGATTGTTTTAAATATCTAGGGTCACATGTTGCTGTGGATGGAAGAATAGATGCAGAAGTGAAGTTTAGAATAAATGAAGTAGGAAAGGTGCTGGGAGGAATGAAAAAGTGTTTAAATGTCGTTCGCTTAGAATGGATGTAAAGAGAAGGCTGTATGAGGGTGTTGTGGTACCGACTGCATTATATGGGGCTGAAACATGGAATATGGGTGTAGCAGAGAGGAAAAGTTTGAATGTAATGGAGATGAGATGTCTGAGGAGTATGTGTGGAGTGACGCGTATGGATCGAGTGCGAAATGATGAAGTGCGAAGGAGAACTGGAGTTGTTCGGGAGATGGCTGGTAGAGTTGAGCAGAGGGTGTTGCAATGGTTTGGGCATATGGAGAGAATGGATAATGAGCGATTGGTGAAAAAGATAACTAGATCTGATGTGAGAGGTGTAAGACTGAGAGGAAGACCACGAATAGGATGGATGGACAGTGTGAAGAGAGCGCTGGATGCGAGAGGGATGTCTGTTGAGCAAGGAAGAGTGGCTGTGCGTGACAGAAATAAATGGAGAGAAATTGTGAATGAATAAGTGATGACGCAGCCCTGAGGGGATATTCTCCCGCTTTTGGTCTGATCAGCTAGTCAGGTCAGGTGCGGGTAAGGGGATGGGTCTGTTATGATGTGGCAGGGGTAAACCAGTTCTGCTGTCGGGCCCTGCTGTGGATGTCACTGATTGCATTGCGCAGTTGACCCTTGTGCGTTGTGATGCAGTGAGGATCTGTCCGTTCTCCCCTTTGGGGCTAAGATGCGAATAAATGTGTTTGAATGGATGAGTAAATGGAGAGTGAGTCGTCCTGTCTCGGCTACCTCCCTTTCCTTGGGGGAAGCAGCCTAGGTATATAGATAGATAGATAGATCTTATAGTTTCTATCCTTCTATCTGTGCCTTCATCTACAGCTTCTTTTCTGGTCATTCTATAGCAGCTGTTGTAGACGGCCATCGTTCTTCTCCTAGATCTATCAACAGTGGTGTTCCTCAGAGCTCTGTCCTATCACCAACTCTCTTCCTTTTATTCATCAATGACCTTCTAAGCTGTATATCTAACCCTATCCACTTATACGATGATGACTCCATCCTTCACCATTCCATTTGGTTCCTGCAACGTCCATCTCAGCAGCTGTTTCAACAAACAAGGGATGAGGCTAGGGCACACCTAATGTCTGACTTGGCTTGTATTTCTGACTGGGGTAAAATAAACTTGTTGTTTTTAATACGTCAAAGACTCAGTTTTTACACCTATCAACCCGACAAAATCTTCCACAGGTGTACCCATTAATGTTTAATAATATTCAACTTAATCCTGCATTATCCTTGAACATGCTTGGGGTTTCATTCACTTGGGACTTATCTTGGAAAGATCATGTTACATATCTTGTAAAATCTGCTTCCAAGAGATTAGGTGTGCTAAGCCAACTCCATTCCTTCTTTACCCCTGCACAATTGTTGACTCTATACATGGGTTTTATCCGCCCCTGTGTGGAGTACAACTCTCGTATGGGGAGGCTCCCCACACTCAGCTCTTCTCAATAGGGTGGAGTCAAAGGCTTTTCATCTCATCAACTCTCCTCCTCTTACTGGCTCCCTTCAACCTCTGTCTCTTCGCTGCACTGTTGCATCTTTATCTCTTTTCCATTGCTACTTCAATTGTCACTGCTCCTCTGAACTGTCTGCATGCATTCCTCCACCTCCACGACTGGAGCGTAGCACCCGTCTGGCAGCAAACTCTCATCCCTTTTCTGTCCAACTCTCTAATGCAAGAGTTAACCATTACTCCCAGTCCTTCATTTATGCAACAGGTCAACTCTGGAACTGTCTCCCTCTGTCTGTATTTCCTGATAGTTATGATCTTCAGTTTTTCAAATGCAGTGTGTCCAGACATCTCGAAATGATCAGATCTTGAATCTGGCTCTCTCTTGTACTTTGTTTTTCTCTTGGAATGAACAGTTATTGCAGGCCGTGGTCTTTGGTTCCTTCTTCCTACCATTAAAAAAAAAAAAAAAAAAAAAAGCAGTGTGGGAAGCCACCATCAGGTGACTGATGCCAATGTAAGCAGGCATGCTGGGGACTTCATAAATGATACAACACCATGTGCATCACATACACCTGCCAGTGTCAATACAACTACTCTATAAACTTTCCAACCAACAATGAACAGCTGGACAGAAAGAAACTTATAACAAATAAACAATAATTGACAATCCATTACTGCCCCTTTGGAAGCTTTGAAGGATCTGGGGCAGTTAAGAACACCCAAGCTAGGCTACTGTGTTTCAGATCAATCAAACTACAGGAGACCACCTTATGTAACTGGCAGCATTCAAGTGACAGAAAAACCTCTAGCCAACTCTTGGATTAAAACCATGATGGATTATTGCAGGCTCTTCTGCTTCCCAAGACCTATATCAGTCATGTTATCAGTGTGTCTCTCTCTATAAAAATATATTAATCTCTTCATCCTCACTTCTTTTTTTTCCCCACCCAAGGATGGGATGATGTAGGGTCTACAAGAGCAAGGAACGAGAAAGCATGATACAGGGAGACATCACCAGCATGTCATGTGAAATGGGAGTCAAGAAATAAAAATAAAACACAGCATTATTTTTAAGCCTCACTAGTAAGGTAAACTAGCTCCTCCCAGCTGCGCATCTTCGGTATGACTTTGAACATCTTGGGCAGCGGACCACTGCGGTACTTGGAAAGCACCTTCCCCACCTGAGCACACATCTCCTGGATCTCTGGACTTAGGTTCACTGTCTGGATGCCTGAGAGGAAATGAAAGGAACAAGTCAGTGAGTATATTTACACTACCATGTATAGTAATCTAAGTTCCAATTATTCTTCTACGTTAAATAAAATCAATTTAATCCCCTATCAATTCTCTGTCACTATCAACTACCATAACTCACACTCACACATTATAAACTTTACCCATCCACCTTCTTGGCCTCCATTATCAAAAATATGTAACTATTTCAGTACTATATCTATAACCATTTGTGGCAGGTGGGAGTGCCCCATCCTCTCTCTCTCTTTCTCTCTGTCTGGTGACACTACACTGAGTGATAATCTAAATAGTTTCCTGTAACCCAGGAAGCCATGTATTACACTGGATGGCAACCATATAACTAAAAGATGCCTGGTGGGCTAGTTATAGTGCTCCAACCAGACTGAGCTTACAAGGGTTTCCATTTGAGGGGTGGCTGGGGTTTACTGACATAATGCCACTCAGGCAGGTGAGGCTGGTCATCCTTGCCATAAATATCAGGGCTGAGTAGGCTAATGCTAGGCCCCTACACTCCCGATGGGGCATGAATGGACTGGATAAAAGATGGGAGGATGGATTGATCTATAACCATTCTCTCCACATGCCTACACAATCTAATCACTCTCTCTTCAACTTTATCACCAAGAGACTTCCTACCACAGCATCTCTTGCAAATCAAAGTTTCTTACCCCATTACTCTGTGTTATCAAACAATCCTTTTCTACTGCTCTTACTCTTGGCATTTCATTCACGCTCATGCCCATACATGCAGCCTCCATAGTCAGGCTGTCATTTTATGACGGGAAGGTACCAAAAGACTGGAGGAATGGCAGTGATAATTCCTATGTTTTTGAGGATGGCCAAGTAAGCAAGAGTTATTATTGTTGTTGCTGAGTTACCTCCATCTCTTTACTCAGTTAACAAGGGCTCCACAGTAGGCTCTACATTATTTGACCTTATTACAATATTACTACCAGCATAGTAAATTATTTCCTGAGTTACAGAAAATCATTAGGCTTGTCACTCTGTACAGAGCTACCTGAACAGAAAGGACAGGAGTAAGAAGAGACAGGAAGGATGGGCAAAGTATGAAGAAAAGAGGGCAGACACAGAACAAGAATGATAAAGGTGAAGGAAAAGTAGGAAGCACTACATTGAATGAGTAGATGATGGTTGCCACCTATGAGCCATTAATTCCATTTATACAGTATAGTGTTTTCCTTTTTATTCATTTTTGCTCTCTACAAACATATTCAGTAAGTTAAGAGAGACTTAAAGAACTTCCAGACATAGAGTTCTTTAACTCCTTTACTACTGGGGGGCTTCCCAAAGCTGGATAAAACTAAACTGAGGTGTCCTAATTATAACAAAATGTCATGGGATTCAAGGAAGTAACAGATCAGTCCGTTAGGCATACTAGGAAAGCTGTATGATAAAGTATTACAGTAGGTAGGATAGAAGAATAATAGGGTGGATGTGGAAAGGAAAATGGAAGTATGTAACAAATATTAATACTATGAATGTCACCAAACAAATATATGAATCTTTAGAAGTTATAAGCTGTATTCAGGGATTTAGAGAAGGGCTATGGCAGAATGATATAGAACATGAATGGTTCAAACAATATACTGCATGGCATTAGAGGAAGAATGTTGAATGCAGCAAAATTTATCCAAATGTCGTATGAGGATGGGGAAAGACGGCGATGCTTTAGTCTTTCCATTGTATTTTTTTTTAAATTTTTTTTGGTAGGTGGGGGCACTCACCACTAACTCACTTAAAGTAGCACTACTTTTGGGTGTCTGCTCTTTCCTCTCCTCCTTCCTTCTTTCCTTCCTTGCTCTTCTGTCTATCTTTACTTCATTCTTTCCTCATCCGTTTGCCTACGGGTGACTTTACACTCCCTCTTCTGTCTTTCCTTCCTTCATTCTTTCCTCTTCCTTCTGCCTATGGGTGACTCTACACTGAGTGACAAGCCAAATGGTCACCTGTACACCAGAAAAATATTCACTATGATGGGTGGTAACCACATAATCAAATTATGGCGCCTGGTGGTTTAGTGGGTAACTGTGGCACTCCAGTCGGACTGCGCCGGTGAAGGTTTATATCCGAGGGATGGTTGGAGTTTATTGCTCACGTAATGCCATGCAGGGATGAGTGAGGCTGGCCACTCTCACCTTAACCCCTCCGTGCACGATGATGCATTTGTCGTCATATGGGTGTGACTGCGACAATACTCACCGACACTTTTGGCATCATTAAAGCATAAAAACTTTCATTAGAGGAAAAGTTTCCGGCCGACCAGCGCCATTTTTGGAGGCGTCATAGCTTCCCTGCTCCTCATCAAAAGTAATGAGTTGGCAACTGTGGGTCCCGATACCAGCAAGAAAGCGGACAGGTTATTCAGTACCAAATGAGCTGTGAATGGGGAAGGTACTGCGCAGCTCGGTCCCTTTAAATTTCCACTCTTACCCCCGTCCCGGCCGTGCAACATATTTCACTATACCAGTAGTGCTTATGTATAGTGTTTGAGCACTATTGTGATTAGATCTGGTGATTGCCATAGGAAATTTGGTGTTTGTGAAGGAATCCTGGTCATTATCAGCCGTTGGCCCAACGAAGATTGTGCTACTGTTTCTAATCAACTACACTGCCTCTACCCTGCACCAAATGTGAGTATTCAGCTATAATAGGGACAGTGAATCATGTCAATATAGTGTGCATATCTAGTGTACAAAGAATTCGTGAAATATGTGCAGTATCATGGGGGAACACAGGAAACTACCCTGACATGTAGAGGTGTATGGTATGTAGGAGGACTGCTGGGCCTTGATAGCAGGCTGTGAAGCCTATGCCCAGAGTCAAACACATTAAAAAAAAAAAAAAAATTCACGACACGACGTGGGTAAACCATAGTTTTTTGCATTTCTCTCAAAAACTATGAGGTCTAGGATCACCACTGTGGGCTCAAATGAAAGCAAATTATATTCTACACAGGATGATAAAATAAAAACATAACAATGGTGAGAAAAGTTTTTCGCTCGAGCTCCCCGAATTAAATAATCTGTTTCCTGTCGGAAATGGGTTTTACTTTTTTGCTTATTACATGAACACCATACCTCGTATCAAACTGGGACTTCCAGCAATCGAAAGCTAATAAAATTCTCTTTCAAATGATGGTATAACATGTACATATTGATCAGTAAACATTCAACTTATGATGTTGGGAAGTGAGACGTATGCTCTTGAATGTTTATCCACACGACCCTACCGTACGTTTAGTGTTTTTTTTGTGTTTTTTTTTTGCTTATGTAGAACAAACATTGATGAATAGGAATATGTGGTTTTGTGGCAAAATAAATATGTTTCGGTGGTGAAAATAAGGCGAGAATACAGTAATCTCCGTAATATCTGGACGCCCACTTTCCAGACATCCCCAATTACCGGACATTTTCGTCCCGGGATCCAATATTCCCAAAATGGGTCAAAAACCGCAAAAAATTCGAAAAAAATCTGAGTTTTTCCCGCCCGTAATTTGAAGTTGGTGCGCGCGGCACAGGCCAGCTGTGTTTTGGTGCGTCGTTCCACCAACGTCTGCTAGAGCGCCCCTGCATCCTCCCCACTTACCACCCGTCTCTCGTTGTGTGTGCACGCTCGTCATCATGGCCGCCAACGTGCTCACTTTTGTGGTGGTGCCTTACCTGCCGCAGGCTCTGCTGCTGCTCTCATGCCTCTTCTTCGTGTGTGTGATGATGGCCCTGCCGCCTAAGAAGAGGAAGAGAGTGGTTTTGACTCTGGAGAAGAAGAGGGAGATATTGGACAAGGTGGATGCGGGATGGTCTTCCTCACGCATCCTTCCTGAATTCAACCTGGCCCGATCTACTTTGTTTGATATCAAGAGATCCCGAGACAAACTCATGCAGTACATGGCTGACTTCTCGTCGAAAAGCAAACGCAACGTGAAGAGGAAGGTGATGTTTACTCCCAAGTATGCAGAAGTCGACCGCTCCACATTGATTTGGTATCAACAGCAACATGCCGCTGGTGTGCTGGTGCGTGGCACGGACCTGGAGGCTGCTGCTGAGAAGTTCGCAAGGCTTCATGACACCTTAGACTTCAAGGGATCCGAAGGTTGGCTCTTCACGTTCAAGTTACGACATGGCCTTACCAACCGTAAGTCTCATGGCGAAGCTTTGGACGCCAACGAGGATGAAGCAGACGAGTTTCGGCACAAGGTGAAGCGCTTGATCGACAGGGAGGGCCTCACTCTCGGTCAAGTCTACAACGCTAATGAAACTGGCTTATTCTATCGCTCTTTGCCTTCGAACACTCTAGCCGAGGAGACGGAGAAGCGTGTACCTGGCCGCAAGCTCTGCAAGCAACAGATATCTGCTTTGTGTTGTGCCAATGCTAACGGCATGCACTGGCTCAAGCCCATTATTGTTGGCCGTGCAAAAAAGCCTCAGTGTCTTCATGGGGTGATGGATGTCCTTCTTGTCGTTTGGTACCATTCCTTGAAGGCATGGTTCACTGCCCAGATCTTCAAAGACTGGTTCCACCGCCATTTCGTCAAGGAGGTTATCCATTACCAGACGGAGAAACTGGGAATCCCATGTGACCAGGTAAAGGCCCTCCTTCTCCTCGACAATGCACCTGCTCACCCCTGTGACAAGGACTTGGTGGCTGAGAATGGCCGCATTAGGTGCATGTTTCTGCCACCTAATACGATTGCTCTCATCCAACCAATGGACCAAGGAGTTATCGTGGCAACGAAGAGGCTGTACCGACGGAAGTTCCTGGATGAGGTGATGGTTGTTCGCGAGGACGAGGACGAGCGCAGGGAGGGACGAGACACGCGAAGCCAGCGGACTTTGGAAAATTTTTGCCGCTACAACATGAAGTCTGCCATCTACAACTGGGCCAGTGCATGGAAGGAAATTCCTGTCAAGACTCTAGAAAATGGTTGGTCTCATCTGCTTCTTGGAATGGATGTGGAGCACGGTTTCCTAGGTTTTGACGTGGATGACTTCCATGCACGTCTACATGCGCATGGGGACGATGTTGATGTGGACGAAGTGGGTGGGTGGTTGGATGACGACGAGGGCGATTCTGGGTATCAGACCATGTCTGATATCGAGATCGCATCTTCAGTTGCAGGTGTCAGTACTCAGCTTGAAGATTCTGATGAGGACGGTGACGATGAGGCGGACTCCTCTCAGCGTGACACTACTCCAGCCATCCCCAAGCTGAGCGCACTCCAGGAACACCTAGAGTTCGTTCTGGACTACCTGTAGCACCCGGACTGCGACAGGGAGATGGGGCCCTCGGGACTTGTGGAGGAAGTGCGCACTTTCAGGCAGCGCATCATTAATCGTCAAAATCGTCGTTCCTTGCGTCAATCAACCATTGACAGCTTTTTCAGGCCCGTGATCCCCTCTGTGCCCAGCCCTGGCTCCACTTCATTGCCTCCCCAAGACAGGCCCTCATGCTCCGAGCCACAGCCCAGCACATCAGGCACAGTGGAGTCACCACTTGACGTGAGTTTGCGCCTCTCTTCAGAGTCGTCTGCAGTGGGTACGCCATCACCACAACCCAGCGACACACCCCTAGGTCACCTGCATGAGCTACTCTCAGACTCTGACAGTGATTAGATGCCTAGAACTTCTCCACTAGACCACACGGGAAATTACAGTGTTGTGCAGTGGCAATAGGCAGGATGCAGGTGGGGAAGGCAGTAGGCATTTCTGGGTTGACTGCTGAAATGTTGAAAGCCTCAGGAGATACAGGAGTGAGGTCAGTCACTGACTTGATAAATATGATTATTTATGAGTGCATTGTCCCAGATGATTGGCTGAAGAGTGTAATTGTAAATGTCCAAAATGGGAAGGGTGATGCCCTAGAAAGAGGAAATTGTAAGCATAAAGCTTTTGGACCAGATAATGAAGGTAATGATGAGAGTTTAAGAGGTATGATTAGGGAAAGAATGAATACTGATGACAAGATGCAGTTTGGGCTTATGTCAGGTAAAGGGACCAATGATGCCATATTCATTGTTCAATAGCTTCTGCAAAAATATAAAGGAAAGAAAAGTGATCTGTACTTTGTTTTTGTTGATCTGGAGAAGGCCTTTGACATAGTCCCTAGAGAGGTAATAAGCGGGCAACGAGAAAGCTTGGGATCAAGGAGTGGCTGGTTAAGGTAGTTATGGCTATGTACATGGGTGCTCGCACCCAGGTAAGGGTGAATAGAGATTGAAGTAATGAGTTTTCTAGGAATGTTGGTGTGCATCAGAGGTCAGTCTTCAGCCCCTGGTTGCTTATCATGGTACTTGAAACCCTCTCACATGACTTCAGAAATGGACTCCCATGGAAGATGTATGCTGATGATTTGATGTTGATTGCAGAGAATGAAAGGGAGGTGGAGGAAGACTTAGGAAGTGGAGAGATGGTATGGAACAAGGGCTTATGTGGAGTAGACTGTAGCACCAGTCGAGCAGGGCAGTACTCCCGAGGTGGATGGAAAGCTGATGACAGGGAGTGCTGGAGCTCCCGTTTCATCAGCCCTCAGGACTAGTTCCTGACCATCCCCCTTTGCTGAACTTTTTCAGTGTCTCAGTTACACAGAGAGTAGGCCAGCATGCTCTCCAGTACAAATTTCTCTATCTATCTTCACCAAACTACATGCACAGTACACACTACACTTCCTATTCAAAATTTACCAAAATGGCGTCAATTCACCCAGCCTCGGAGTCCCCGGGGGGGGGGGGACCATAAATGCCCCCGCCATCTGCCCCTCTCCCGGTGACGACTCGAGGTGCCTGGAACCACTGTCTGACTCTCTTCTTCTTCATTTCTGCAACATTCGCGGCCTTTCATCTAACTTTCGCTCTGTAGAGCACCACCTCTCCTCCTCTAAACCTCACCTTCTTTTTCTAACGGAGACTCAGCTGTCTGAGGCAACTGACAGCAAACCCTTTTCTGTATCCTCCTACTTTCTCTATACTCATTTCAAAGCCAAAGGTGGCTGTTGTGTATACATACGCAACGACTTATCTTGCTCTCGTGTTCCTGAACTTGATTCTTCTGAATTCTCCACTCTCTGGCTTCGGCTTTCCTGTCATTCTCTGACTAAATATATCTGTGCTGTTTACTTATCCCCTAATTCTACTGACTATCAAAAATTCTTCGACTATCTTACTTCTACGATGGAACACATTCTGTCCATTTCTCCTTTCTCTGAAATCTCCATTCTTGGAGATTTCAATGTTCACCACCACCTTTGGCTCTCCTCTCCTTTCACGGATCCACCTGGTGAACAAGCCTACATCTTTTCTATCCTTAATGACCTAGAGCAGCTTGTACAGCACCCTACCTGTATCCCTGACCGCCTTGGAGAGAGCTCCAACATACTTGATCTCTTCCTCACAACTAATCCTTCTGCTTACTCTGTTAATCTTTTCTCTCCGTTGGGCTCCTCCGATCACAACCTTATTACCTTAACCTGTCCTATCGCTCCAGTACGGCCTGCGGACCCTCCAGGGAAACGTCGTCTCTGGCATTTTGGAGCTGCGGACTGGGAGGCCCTCAGGCAGTACTTCTTTGATTTTCCCTGGAATGATTATTGCTTCCATGGCCGTGAGCCATCTGAGTGTGCCTTGCGCATTACGGAGGTTATTCTCTCGGGCATGGAAGCATACATTCCTTTCTCATATCCTTTCACTAATGCAAGAAAGCCTTGGTTTAATCACGCTTGTTCTAATGCTGTCCGCAACAAGGAGAAGGCCTACAAAAGGTACCGGAGCCAACCCACCCCTGAATCACATAATCTTTACGTTTCTGCCCGGAATCGTGCTAAGTCTGTTCTTCGCTCTACCAAAAATAATTTCATCCATACTAAATGCTCTCAACTCTCCAACTCGAATTCTTCCCGCTCCTTCTGGCACCTTGCCAAAAATCTTTCTAACAACTTTACCTCATCATCCTTCCCTCCTCTTTTCTACTCTGATGGTTCTGTAGCTATTTCTTCTACTGATAAAGCAGATCTCTTCGCACAGACTTTCTCCTCCAATTCCACCTTAGACGATTCCGGTGCTGTTCCTCCATCACTTCCCCCCGTGACTTCCTCATGGCTGACATTAAAATTTCTTCAGTTGATGTATTTTCTGCCATTACTGGCCTCAGTACTAACAAGGCATATGGGCCTGATGGGGTCCCTCCTGTTGTTCTCAAAAACTGTGCTTCCGTGCTTACACCCTGCCTAGGCAAACTATTTCGCCTTTGTCTGTCAACTTGTACCTTTCCTTCTTGCTGGAAGTTTGCTCTCATTCAGCCAGTCCCAAAGAAGGGTGACCACTCCCAACCCTCCAACTATCGTCCAATTGCTTTAACGTCCTGTATTTCAAAAGTTTTCGGAGTCAATTCTTAATAAAAAAATTTTAAGGCATCTTTCCTATCACAACCTTCTTTCCGATCGTCAGTATGGGTTCCGTCAGGGACGCTCCACTGGCGATCTTCTCATCTACCTTTCAGACTCCTGGTCATCCTCCTTTCGGGACTTTGGCGAAAGCTTTGCCATTGCACTTGACATCTCAAAGGCTTTCGATCGAGTCTGGCATAAATCTTTAATTTCCAAACTGCCCTCCTACGGTTTCTATCCTTCTATCTGTACCTTCATTGGTAGCTTCCTTTCTGGTCGTTCTATAGCTGCTGTCGTAGGCAGCCATCGTTCTTCTCCTAGATCTATCAACAGTGGTGTTCCTCAGGGCTCTGTCCTATCACCAACTCTCTTCCTTTTATTCATCAATGATCTTCTAAGCTGTACATCTAACCCTATCCACTCATACGCTGATGACTCCACCCTTCACCTTTCCATTCGGTTCCCATAACGCCCATCTCAACAGTTACTTCAAGAAACAAGGGATGAGGCTATGGCACACCTAATGTCTGACTTGGCTCATATCTCTGACTGGGGTAAAAATAATATGGTTGTCTTTAATGCTTCTAAGACTCAGTTCTTACACCTATCAACCCGACAAAATCTTCCACAGGTATACCCACTAATGTTTAATAATATTCAGATTAATCCTGCATCATCCTTGAACATGCTGGGGGTTTCATTTACTCGGGACTTATCTTGGAAAGATCATATTACATCTCTTGTAAAATCTGCTTCCAAGAGATTGGGTGTGCTAAGCCGACTCAGCTCTTTCTTTACCCATGCACAATTGTTGACTATATAAATGTTTTTTATCCTCCGCTGTGTGGAGTACTACTCTCATGTGTGGGAGCCTCCCCACATACAGCTCTTCTCAATAGGGTGGAGTCAAAGGCTTTTCGTCTCATTAACTCTCCTCCTCTTACTGACTCCCTTCAACCTCTGTCTCTTCGCCGCACTGTTGCATCTTTATCTCTTTTCTATCGCTACTTTAATGGTCACTGCTCCACTGAACTGTCTGCTTGCATTCCTCCACCTCTCGACGGCGCGTAGCACCGTCTGGCAGCAAACTCTCATCCCTTTTCTGTCCAACTCTCTAATGCAAGAGTTAACCGTTACTCCCAGTCTTTCATTCATGCAACAGGTCAGCTCTGGAACTGTCTCCCTCTGTCTGTATTTCCTCCTGCCTATGATCTCCAGTCTTTCAAACGCAGTGTGTCCAGGCATCTCAAAATGATCGGATCTTGAATTTGGCTCTCTATTGTATTTTGTTTTTCTCTTGGAGGGAACTGTTACTGCGGGCTCATGGCCTTTGGTTCCTTCTTCCTCGCATAAAAAAAAAAAAAAAAAAAAAAAAAATGCAGATAAAGCAAAAGTGATGGTATCTAGGGCTGGGGGTGGTACTGTGCTGTCAAAGAGGAGGGAAAATGGCCATGTGCAATTTGTGACAATTGCACTGGAAGTAATTCCATCTTGTGCAGTGTTTGTGATAAGTGGGTACATAAGAGATGAAGTGGTATTAGAGGTAGAATGCGACATAATGCTGATTTCATGTGTGCTGAGTGTCGGAAGAGCATGTGGAGATTGTCAAGTGTGAAATGACTGATCTTGCTACTGAGTCTCTTGAGTGTGTGGAAGAGTTTTGTTGTCTGGGAGACATGTTATGTACTGGTGCATGACTAAAGTGAGGAATGGTTGGAAAAAGCTCAGGGAGCTGTTGCCTCTCCTGACACTGAGAGGGTTATCCCTCCATGCTAAAGGAGTGTAATGCTGTATGGTGGTGAGACCTAAGCAGTAAATGAAGACGATATTTGCAGGCTCAAATGTACAGAAATGACGATGATTAGGTGGATGTGGAGTGCATCACTGATTGCTAGGCCAGCGGGTTTAGGTTTATGATGGAAGAGTTGAGAGGTAGGATGGGTAGAGTGTATTGGTGTTGTGAGGAAGAGAGGTAGACCAAGATGGTTTGGACATGTGGAGAGGATGGTGGATGATAATTGGGTGCAGAATGTGAGAAGTGTTAATATTAGGGGTAGGGTTCTGAGAGGTAGACTGAAAAAGACTAGAGACGAGGTCATTGAGAGTGACCTCAGGGATAAGTGACTAAATAGGGAGGCTGCCAGAGATAAAGCAGCATGAAGTGCTACCATTAGGTGACCAAGGCCAGCTCATAGAAGCATGCTGGAGCCTTTAAAAACAAAACAAAACGATCCTATCCTATACTGCATCACCTGGAGCATAAGAGTCCAAGGCTAGGCTACTCAGTCCTTACATTTAAAGTAGCAATGACCAGCTGCTCATTCTGAGCAATACTGTGAGAGCAATTAATCCAAACCACTCCATGGATTTAAACCTTTATGAGGCATATCAAGTTGGATCACCATAATCCACAAGCCCATAAGGCGTCCATTTGCTGGTTATATGATTATCACCCCGCATATTGTTTAATCTGTATATGAATGGGGTTATAAAAGAGATACAGGTAACTCGCACGGAACACGATCTCACGGAACGCGCTCGCAATTATACACGGTAAGGGCTGGGATACATATAAGACAACGTAAGATTAAAAAACCATTATGAAAACTACAAATTAACGCAGGAGAGGCCTTTGAAAGATCAAATCCTCGAACGTCACCGCAGCGCGCGGTTTGTTTTGATTACATGACGATCTAGGCGGGAAATTATTCAGTGAGTGAGACATTCCCGAGTACAGTAGCACAGTATTTGTAAGTTAAATATTTACAGTACTGTACTGTTCTGGTAAGTTTATGTGCAACTTAAAGGACTATTAAATAACGTTAAAGCAAGAAATAAAGTCTTATAACCAGTTTACCTGATAGGCATCAGAATATTGCCTTTTTTATTTGTTCATTTTTTCCACAATACTGTACAGTATTTGTAAGTTAAATATTTACTGTTCTCGTATGTACTGTACTTGTAAGCACTTAAATAAAGTTAAATCATTAAATAAAGCCTTGTAACCAGTTAACCCGAATTATATGATTACCCATGATCGGCGTCGGAATATGTATTGCCTTTTTTGTTTGTTCGTTAAACTCTTACTGTACTGCTTTTCTACAGTAATGTATTTGTAAGTTAAATATTTACTGTTCTGGTATGTACTTGTAAGCAATTAAAGCATTAAATAAAGCCTTGTAACCAGTTAACATGATTTATATGATTACCCATGATCGGCGTCGGAATATTGCCTTTTTTGTTTGTTCGTTAAAGACTGATAATGAAAGAAAAATACATTTTTGTCTTGGTATCTTTATCTATTTGCTCAGGTTTGCTATAATGGTTTGGATCATTTGATGCAATGCAACTTGTAGAAAACTGTGAATAAACTTTCGGGAAGTGAACGAAAATCTGGGACATGAGACTGACCTTGACTTCACCCTCTCACGTATCATCTGTCAGTTCACCACCTGCTATCGTGATGAGTGGGTGTACGATTTTTTCGCTCGTGGCCATGCCTAACCACGCATAGGTACACCCATTATCTTGACCCAGACAGAAAATACAATCTTTTTCCTCCCTTGCAAAACACAAACAACCACCCTGTTTACGAGACAGCAATATATATTGCGAAAATAACAAGGTAAAATGATAAAGATGAACGTAAAATGACAGAGAAAGATGAACATGTTATGACGGAAGAAGTACGTTTTCCCCGTCTGTAAACGTATTTATTTCTGCTTTGTATCTGTATTCGTAATAATTAGACTTATTGTTAGTTCTGAAACTGCATTACGATTCTATTTTTAGCCATTCTCGTGGTGTGGGAGCTGGAAGTTGTGACACAACTTCCTTATTGCTAATCGGACTGACCCTCCACTTTATTCTCCCGTGGCAGAGTCTAGCCATGGAGGACGTGCAGTTTTCTCATTTAGGACTGAAAATTCAACTCTTTCGCTCCCTTTTCCAAGCATGGGCACAACGATAACGTAAAAAATAACTTGAAACTACCATAAATATATATCAAAAAGGTGAAAATGTATTCATAACATTTTTTTTTTTTTTCAGCCAATCTTAACAGATTATGTACTGAAATCATTCGATATCACAGTACTGCACTTCTAAGTTAAATATGTACTGTTCTGGTATGTACTTGTAAGTTAAAGCACTGGTACCAGTTAACCTGATTTATATGATTACCTATGATTGGCGTCGGAATGTTTCCTTGTGTTTACGTACAGTATTTGTGTGTTGAAGTTTTGCTCTGGAGTACTGTATTTGTGAGTTATAACATTAAATAAACCTTCTAACCACTTAAAGTGCTTTTAGTGATTACCAGTGACAGATAACAGCAAAACAACACATTTGGGGGGTCTAGGGAGCAAAATACAGAGTAGTTTAAATATACGTGATTTCGCACCTAACACGGCACGGTAGGAACGAAACCCACGTGTTCCGTGCGAGTTACCTGTATATGGTAAAGCAGTGGATGTTGGAGTGGCCCTAATGAGAGAGGGTAGTGTTTGGAAACTCCTTGTACTGCTGTTTGCAGATGATACTGTATTGTTAAGTGAAGACGAAGGGGAGCTGCAAGGCTTGGTGGATGAGTTTGGGAGAGTGTGTAAGAAATAGAATCTAAAGGTGAAGGTAGGGAAGGGTAAAGTTATGGTCTTCGAAAGAGGTGAAGTCAGTGAATGTGCAGTGAGGTTGGATGAGTAGGAAATGGAAAATTGAGAACATTTAAGTACTTGGGTAGTGTGATGAGTAAGGATGGAAGTTTGGAGGGTGAAGTGCTTGAAAGGTTACAACAAGGAAGAAAGGTTGCTGGTTCCTTGAAGGCAGTGATAAGAAACAGGGACGTGAGCATGGAAGTGAAAGAGTTATTACATGACAGTATTGTGATACCAACTCTTAACGTATGGAAGTCAAGCTTGGATGTTGTTGGAGGGACACAAGTCATGAGTGAATGCAGTGGAAATGAGTTATTTGACAGGAGCCTGTGGAGTCACATGGAGAGACAGACTGACAAATGAGGAAGTGAAGGAGCATTGTGGTGTGGATGCTGATGTGATAGGAAGCATTAGGAGAAACACGTTGAGGTGGTTTGGCCATGTGGAGAGGATGGAGAGTGAGAGACTGACGAGGAGAGTGTATGTGAGTGAGGTGGAGGGGGAGAGAGGGAGGGGAAGGCCAAGGATGAGATGGAGGGATGGAGTGGAGAGGTATATGAGAGAAGGGGGTGTGAACTGAAAGCAGAGCAGTGAAATGGCGGGGGACAGGGTGACGTGGAGGCGATTTGTTTGTGGCCTCCCCATATGGGATTAAGGCGTCTGGCAATAGATAGATAGATAGATAGACCTCACACATTATGTAGTTTTCCTAGTAACTGGCTCATCACTCCACACAGACATACTAACACATAGCACGAAATAAGGTGCTCAGATCATGAGTGCCCCCACCAACCAACATGATTATTTTTTATTAATTTAGCACCTACCCCACAAGTTCATTCAGCTGTGGAGTGACCCCCAAGTGTGGAAATAATATAATCTTCCTTAACCTCTATATAATTACTGTATAATTTTCTCACTTTAAACTTTGACAATGCATCACAATTTCATCCACTTAAGAAAGACCTGTTGTGGTAAAAGTCTTAGGTATCCTGTATTATTTATCTAAAGTGACTGGAGCAGACTACCAGTATCAAATCTTCAAAAATTAGCCTACAAAACTGGATGACTACTTGTACTTCCAGACTTTTCCATTGTCTCAATTTCTTACTTCATTTTGTTTTGCTTATAAAGGCTCCAACATGCTTGCTTGTGGCCTTGGTCACCTAGTGGCAGCTCACCATGCTGCTCAAACACTAGCAGCCTCTCTATTCAGTTTCTTACCCCTAGGTCATATTCTGACCTTGTCACAAATCTTTTTTGGTCTGCCTCTCATAACTCTATCATCAACATAAAAACACTTCTCACCCTCCACAATAAGCTGTCATCCTCTACCTTCTCCAGATGCCCAAACTATCACAATCTGCCCTTAAATATTTGTACTCTAATCCTTCTCCCTCCTCTAACAGATTAAAACAAACCAGACTAATGGAATCTGCTATAGCTGAATCAGCCAACTGAAATGGACCATGTCTAATATAACTGAAGGTAATGGAATCACACCAAACCTGATTTATGGAACACTACTGAACCATATCACCAGAATCATATCGTCATAAAGTTTCACTACAACAATCCAGCTCTCTACATATCAAGGTGTGAGACAGGAGTGTGTTATGGAGCAGTCAGCAAATTAGTAAAGGGGAAACAGTAAGCACTGGAAGTCAATGAAAAACAGAAGATAACATGCAAATTCTGTCATCATCATCATCATCATCATCATCCAGCCTCTTTCCCCATCTGCAAGTGGGGTAAGATAAGGTAGAAGAAAAAATATATATATACCATATATGGATGATGGGAGAACTAATCAACAGTATGCCCAAAGAAATGGACCACATTCTCATTCACACACCATCCAAGCCCTCAGAATCATGACTCAACCTCACACGCACTCCTTCTACACATGGGTTGATTGTTACCCATCAGACAATCAACCTGTCAAATGGAAAGTTTAAAAAAAAAAAGGGGGGGGGGGGATGCCAAATCCTTGCCTTGCACTCCTCCACACAAAGTTCATCCAATTTGTTTAGCTAAGGATGCTGTTTGATGGAAGTGCTTTACAAGGCACATACACACAAATAGTTGAGATAAAATGTGATGAACTGCATGGTGAAGATACACAGCCTACTGGTGGGATGCTTGTGCAAGATTTCCAAAAACATTTAGGTTGCAGATTCACTACAAACACATCATCATCATTAGAAACATAATACAGTACAAAGCTTTCTGCAACAATCAAATTATTTTATACACCTGAACTTACTGCTGGCATCCACTTGTGATTTAATCTCAGTTTGTTTTTCTGTGATCTTGTCCCTGAACAGGTCTGCCAGTTTCCTCTGTGGTGCTGCATCTTTGTTCATAAAATGTTCCAAAATTTTCTTGTCTTCTTCAGCTAAGCTCTGAAACATACACTGCATGTTAGTATTCATTCAACCTATCACAGTCCATTTCTCAGGTACGAGATAGGTATCATACACACAGTAAAAATATACATATATTACAGTACAGTAATCTCTTTAAGACCCAGACACCCAAGACCCAGACACCCCAAGTCCCAGACATATTGGCTTTGGGTCCATTACTCCAAGTCTCGGATTATTCCCTAAGATATCTCGACATCTGGGACACACACACACACACACACACACACACACACACACACACACACACACACAAAGCCGATGTGTGTTCATCCCTACTCTAAATTTGCCACACTGTGACGAACAGCTGTGTTTTGGTGCATAGTTCTGGCAACATCTGTCAAGGCTCCCCTGCATTCTCCCCACTTCCCACCTGCCTACCGTCATGATTGCACGCTCGTCGCCATGGCTGCCCACGTCCTCGCTTTTGTGGTAGTGCCCTACCTGCTGCAGGCCCTGCTGCCACTAGACCACATGGGAATTTACAGTGTTGTGCAGTGTTAAGAAATTAGAAATCAGAGTGCAAAGGATTAAGTACAGAGTGCAACACTAGCACATTGCAACTAGCATGGCGCAAGTAAGAACAGAATGTGCAGTATTAAAAAATTATAATTCACAGTGCAAAAGATTAAGTGCAGCGCAACACTGGATTACCGTATGTGCTTCAAGTGCACCTTCACCACTGTCAGAGCCATAGAGAAGGCAGGTTAATCTTCAAGACGGCCACGGACGTGTCATAAGTACCCTGTACACTGCTAAATATATTCCTTACTCACTTCTAATTTTTCATTCTCTGGTTCCTTTTTATTTATTTAATGGTTTCCGTCCCTTATTTGTGTGACTAGGATCTTAAATAGGTGCTGTGCATGTCTGGTAGGGAGTTATGTAGGTGGCTTTCAGAGTTAGGCTGGGTTGGGGTCTATAAGTACCTGTCCAGGGCCATTTTTCCCAAGTCACAGACAAGACCAAGTCCTGGACGTTGCTTGAGCTCTATTACGTCGGATCTTGGAGGAACTACTGTATATCATTACATAACGGTCCGATATGTTTCATACTAAACAATCCACCTGTTATCAGTAAGGCTGGTAAATACAAATGTGTGCATAATGCCAAACTGGACTACTGTACTACCATGGGAGTGACAAGGAGTCAAGGCCCAGTAGCTGGCCTTGCCTAACACTCCCAGACGGGGAACTCAACCACATTTACCAAACGGTTTAAGTCCAGGCTGAGACTACTATTCATACATATTTCCTATACACAGCACATCCTCTTTGGTGCTATCTCTTCTTTTTCCCTGCATATCACCCTGTAAAAGGACCAGGGCTGGCACTAATTAAATCGAACTATTTAATCACGTGATTTAACTAGGTATTTTTTTTTTTTTTTTTTTTTTTTTTGTCCTAAAAAAAATTGATTTTTTTTTCTTTATCTAAAAGTTAACCAAAATAAAATCTGAAGGTTTATAAAAGTTGTGTATAACTTTGTGTTGGCAGTCATTTATTCAGATACTTAAGCTTTACGTTAGTAGATTTTAGAGAATGGTGCAATCAGAAATTGCTACACTGAATGACAGAAAAAATATTTTTACATTTGTGTAACTAAGCACTGAAATTATTTGTACATCTGAAATAATGAGGCATAAATCAAAAACCAAACCCATAAGACTAGGTAAGCTATGCTTGGTCACTTAAGGCCATGTCATAATAATATCAGCTTAAGATTTTTCTGTGTAGTAATATAATCAGCTCTGGAATATGCTGTCTTGATTACCATTGGCAACTCAGCCTTAATCATTAGTGTACAGACAGGACTTGAACAGTATGTATCTGGATTCTGGGCAGTGGCTTTCAGCCTGAACCATCTGTGGACAGACAGGACATGAAGTTAAAGTATTCAGTATATTGTTTTTGAAATATTAGCAATATAATAACAGAAAAATCAAATAAATAAATAAAAAATCAAACTGAATAAATATATATTTTTTTTTATTAAAATAAAAAAATAAAAAAATTACCAACCCTGGAAAGGACCCTGTTCCAACCCTTGCATGGCACTGTCTGCCAAAAGGAGGCATCTGCTTGCTTGGGATCAATGAGTCTAGTCAGCCAAACAGACCAGGGTAGAGAAACAACTGTTGAATCATGCTTTAGAGAATTCATGGACACAGCAAAGGTATATATATTTTAATCCTGTATCAAATATAAAACTTTTATCAAGCCTATCATTCAGAGTATCAGCTTGTTTCATGCAAGAGTTGTAAACATGCAAATGTACAACCTGTATTTTCTCTGACTAATGCTCGATTATTTTATTCAGCTGATGGGAAGGAGGCAGTAGCACCAGCTGATCAAGGTTGTACTCCTGAGGGGAATGGGAATGCTGGTGATAGGGAGTGCTGGAGCTCCAGTTTCACTAGGTACCTGACCATCCTCCTCTGCTGACCTTTTCAGTGTGACACTAACACGGAGAGTAGACCAGCATACCCTCCCACAAACTTCTAACTATCTCATACATTAACTACATGCGCTTTACATATCCATACAACGTACTCCACTACACCACAGGGTTGACGCCAGCAAGGGCATCAGGCCAGAAGTCCCCACTACCTAGTGGTGGACCTTTTGAGGGGAGGTGTGACGAGGGCTCCGCTAGCGTAGATCGCGGGGCCGAGGTGAGATGGGGATCGAACCAGGGCAATGCAGTTCCCAGGCTAACGCTTCCACCCAATAGAGAGGAGCCTGATCCTGGGAGTAGCACCCCAGGAGGCTGTCCTATCAATGGGTGTATAATGGAGGGGCATTTACAGTGCCAGGGCGCACCTGAAGGGTGTCCCTGTAGCTGTCCTGGCATGGTGTCGTGAGGCCACTACCACAGCCACTGGTCAAGGATGGTGGGCTAGGGGTCCCAGATCCATTGCCTGGACCTGGGACTGTGCAGTGGGTGGGGCCTGTGGCATGTATCCCTTTTATTATTTGTACTGATTATGACTAAGTTAAAGAATGAAAATCAAAGCAAGCCTAAGGACACTAAATCACCCAGGGGGTTAGAGTGGCATCATGGAATGTGGGAGGTTTGAGGGGTAGAGCAGGGGAAGAGGTTGAGACATTGAGTAGGAGGTGGGTGGACATTGGATGTGTGCAAAAAGTCCGGTATAGGGGTAAATCAGTCAGAAGATTGCTGGGAGTGATTGTTATTATAAGCTGTTTTGGCAGGGTAGGACAGATGGATATGGTGGCCTGGGAGTGTTGGTTCGGGAGAAATAGGTGAAATATGTCATGAATGTTATACGAGTAAGTGGATAACAATAGTGAATATTTTATTTGATGGGAAAATGTTTGCATTTATATTGGCGTATGCTCAACAGGCAGGCCTGGATGAGGTAGAGTTGGACAGATTTTGGGATGGCTTAACCCCTAAAGACTGCAGTTATTTCAGGCTAGGTACCTCCTACAACAATTCAGGGGTGTTTTGTCAACTTTCACCAAAGGCAAATTGATTGTGTTCTGGCTAAAGAGGAAGAATTTACACACCTGACAACATAATCTGCACCCCTGTAGGCCTAATGGTTACCGCAAAATCGCGCATCAAAGTTTAAAAAGTTTATAACAGTTATTACCCCTCGAAAACACTGTAAACGGTGAACATTTTGACAACTACATATTTTTCTTATTGAAACAGGTCATTTCAAAGTGTTCTGTCACACCAACCATGAAAACAGGTGTATGTAGGTGTGGGGAGATATAGTAGGCTGTGGGGAGTAGGCCTATACACCCACCACAAATTGACTTAGGACCTACATACAGAGTTGCTATGGGAGAGTACTCTGTCTTTGCTTTGTGTTTCCACCTTTACCATGTAAATTTTGGGGGCAAGAAGTAACTGGCAACTCCTCTTGTGTTGGCGGGAGGTGGTGAAACACTCAGCACATCAGTGCTTGCCCAGAAGCAAGAGTGGGAGTATATGTTCCCATCGCTCCGAGCTTGCACCTCCCTCTTTCTTCGTATGCATTATTGTTTGCCCTGTTATTTTCCTAGAGTCAAGTTGTCATGCCTGGAAAATACTGCTCAAGGGATCAGAGGGTCCGTATCACTGTACTGAGGCAGGATAATGTCCCTATCAACACGATTTGTGAACATACTGGATGCGCTAAGTTGACGGTCATGAAGATTCTTGCTGCAGAGTTTGGCCTGCCACCTGATGTCATACTAAAGCACAAGCATGGTCGTGGAAAGAAGTGGACGACTTTGAGGTGCAGATACGCTTCTGAAGAGGGAAGTAATCAAGGATCCTCAAATGACAGCAGCAGAATTGAAGAGAATGCATCCCAAGCTGTTACAAGACGTCTCAATTTGAACTATCCAACACCGCTTGCAGAAGGAGCTTGGTTTGCCAAGCCGCACCAAAGCCAAGAAACTGCTTCTCACTGACCGCATGAAGAAGCAGCGCATTCAGTTTGCCGAAAGTATGCACACTCGACATCAGATGAGTGGAGAAAAGTTATGTTTTCCGATGAAAGCACATTTCAAGTGTTCCACGTGCGTTCTGCCAAGGTTCGTCGCCCTGCCTCCCGTAGGCAATATGACCCTGCTTACACGGTGCCGACTGTTAAGCACCCACAATCAGTAATGGTATGGGGGTGTTTCTCAGGTGAAATGGGAAGAGGAGGCATCTACTTACTTCCTAAGAACTTGATGATGAATGGTGGCTGGTGCATTCAAGTTCTGAACGATCATTTGTTAAACTTTTTTGTTATTCCGGGATGCGACTTTTTCATGCACAATTCAGCTCCATGTCACAAGTCAAGAAAGATGACAAAATGGCTTCAGGATAGTCGGATTGAGGTCCTCAACTGGCCTGGCAACAGTCTGGATCTAATTCTGATAGAAAACTGCTGGGCAAAGATGAAGAAAATCATGGCAGAGAAGAAGACACCCAACCTGGACAACCTCAAGACTGAACTGACAAATGTTTGGTGCAAAGAAATGTCCTTAGATTACTTTAGAGATCTAAGTGATTCCATGCCAAAATGCATCCAACTGGTCCCGAAAAACAAGGGAAACATGATTTCATATTAATAAATGGCATTTCATGAACAAACACTGTGATATATTATGATTTCTGTGTTTTTTAATACCTTGTGGGGGGGCATCCTAAGTCAATTTGTGGTAGCTGTAGGTACGGGGGTTGGAAAAATAACCAACTTTTCGCATGAAAAGAAAGCACTTCAGTGTGTACTTAACATCTTGGCAGCCTGATACTTCTCCTGGGTCTGTAAGGGGATGGGAAGGTAGTGAGGGACAAGGAGAGAGGGATGGGAAGGGGTTCACGGGGAACACAAGGCTAGAGGGTGGGAGGAGAGGTGAGAGTGGGTGTGAAGGGACACAGGTGGTGGTGGGAGGAGAGATGTTGGTGCATGGAGGGGTGGGAGGGTGATGGGGGAAGAGGAGGGAGTGAGGGAGTGGGGTAGAGGGTGGCACTGACACGGCCCAGACAGGAAGTGCCTCCCCACCGCGCAGGTTGGTTCGGGGGTGAGTTCTCATAGGCCTGAAGCCATGTACGTCATAATTGGGGCGGAGGAAGCACTCCACAGTTTTTACAAGCCCCTCTCAATTGATGCGATTAGGCATCTTGGCATAAAATTCTCATTGCAACAACTGATGCGATTAGGCTTTTAGGGGTTTATACATGTAGTAAGTGGTATGGGGGATGATGAGAGTAGTTTTGGAAGGGGACTTAAATGGTGATTTAGGTGAAGCAGCTCAAGGATATGAAGGGGTACATGGGGGATGTGCATATAATACAACAAATGAGGAAAGGGAAAGGATACCAGAGTTTCGTAAGGCAATGAACATGATTGTGTGCGAAACAAATTTAAGGAAAGGAGAGTGTAGGTTGATTACATATGAGTCAGGGGTAAACAGCAGCCACATAGACTACTTCCTGGTCAGGAGGACTGATAGGAAGTTAATGAGGGATGTTAACGTTATAGGGAGTGAGGAGTGCGTCCAGCAACACAAGTTATTGATATGTGACATGGTGCTTAATGAGCAGGTGATGAAAAAGAGGACCTATGCAACTAGAAGGAAAATATGGATGCTGAAAAAACAAGAAAAAATGGATGCCTTCTATAGGGAGATAAGGAGAATGGTTGCTGAACAGGGGGACACTGGCAGAAGTGTTAATGAAATGTACAGAGCCCTCGAGAGCAACCTCTTCAGAGTTATTGATTCAGTACGTGGATGGACAAGAGGCCCATGAAGACATAAAGTAGCTTAGTGGTGGGATGAGGGTGTACAAGCTGCAGTTACAGAGAAAAGAAGAGATTTCCGGGAATGGAAGACAGCTGGCAAATGGTTGAAATAATTGGCTGTCAAGTGCAAGGCTAAAAAAGTGGTTTAAAGGGCGAAGTCTTGGTCAAAGAGACTTTTACTTGATAACCTAAATCATGTGGAAAGGAAGAATATGATATTTAAGGTGGGAAATCAGATGAAGAGGGAGAATAGGAATATCATAGGTGAGAAGTGTGTGAAGAATGATAAAGGAGGGGTAGTGGTGAATAGTGGGGATATTAAGGATGCATGGACAGACCATTACAGCCAGTTGTTGAATGTTTGGCCTTTGGCCTTTGATTGACACTGCTACTGTGAGCAGGGAAATAGGCAGGATGAAGGTGGAGAAGACAGAAGGTGTGTCTGGGCTGACTGCTGAAATGTTGAAAAGCCTCAGGATATAATGGAGTGAGGTTAGTCACTGACCTGAAAATTTAAATTATATAAGAGTGTCTTGTCCCAGATGACTGGCTAAAGAGTGTAATTGTAAATGGATACCAGGGGAAGGGTCATGACCTGGAAAGAGGAAATTATATAGAGACACAAAATTTTTAGACTGGATAGTGAAGGTAGTGGAGAGAGTTCCAGAAGATATGATTAGAGATACTGAATACTGCTGAGATGCAGTTTGGGTTTATGCAGAGATGTGACGATACCAAAATGTTGGCTGATACCGATACCAATACCGATACCCACTTTTCAGCCAATATCGACACCGATACTACCAAATGGCCGATACTTTGCCGATACCGATACTTTTTTATTTTGATTTTATTTATTTGATTTTATTTTGATTTATTTGATGCCGGTAACATGAGTGCCATTAATGCAGGAGCAATATAGTAATCGATATACAGTATAATATTAATGTATAATAATGTTACATCATACATGTCATTATAATGTAATATAATATAATATCATAACCATCTGTTTATCAGTGTCATGAAACATGAGTGTCTTGAATCACATAACAAACCAGAGAAGTATCGGAGTATCGGCCATATTTTTACCTTGCCGATACCGATCCTACAACAAAAAGGCCGATACTGCTGATACCGATACTATCAGCACATCCCTAGGTTTATGCCAGGCAAGGGGATCACTGAAGCCCTATTCACTGCTTGACAGCTTCAGGAAAAACACATTGGAAAGAAAAGTGAACTGTACTTTCTTATTGTTGATTTGGAGAAGGCCTTTGACATAGTCACTAAAGAAGAGGTGAAGTGGGCAATGAGAAAGCTTGGGACTGAGGAGTGACTGGCTAGGGTGGTTATGGCCATGTATGTGGGTGTTTGCACTCAGGTTAGAGTTAATGGAGATTTGAGTGAGGAATTATCTGTGAATGTTGATGTGAACCAGGGGTCAGTCTTGAGGCCCTTGTTGTTTATTGTGGTACTTAAAGGCCTTCCACATGACTTGAGAAATGGACTCCCATGGGAGATGTTATATGCTAATGATCTGATGCTGATTGCAGAGAATGAAAGGGAGGCGGAGGAAAGATTTAGGAAATAGAGAGATGGTATGGGGCACACGAGCTTAGTGTAAATGAACATAAAACAAAAGTGATGGTACCTAGGACTGGTGGCAGAACTGTTAAAGAAGAGGGGGAATGGCCAAGTGTGATTTGCCACAAGGGCACAGGCAGTACTTCCATCTTGTACAGTGTCTGTGATAAGTGGGAACATAAGGGATGTAGTGGCATTAGAGGCACAGTGTGAGATAATGCTGACTTCATGTGCAAGGTGTGGCAGAGGGAGCATGTGAAGACTGCCAGGAGTGAAAGAATTGAACTTGCTGGTAAGTCTCTTGAGTGTGCAGAAGAGTCTTGTAATTCAGGAGACGTTATATGCTGGAAGTGGGGCTGGAGCTAGCTCTGTGGATTGACTGAGGAGTGGTTGGAAGAAGTTCAAAGAGTTGTTGCCTCTCCTGACACTGACAGGGCTCTCCATCCGTGCTAAGGGATCTTTGTATGCAGCAAGTTTTAGGAGTGGAATGCTGTATGGTTGTGAGACCTAAGCAGAAAAAGGGAGAGGATATTCGCAGGAACAAACATGCAGAAACGGCAATGATTGGGTTGACGTGCAATGGATCCTTGAGCATGGGGCCAGAGGGGAATAGATTTAGGATGGAAGATTTAAGAGGTAAGATGGGACTGGAGTGTATAGGTGTTTTGATGAGGAGAGGCAGATTGAGATGGTTTGGGAATGTGGAGAGGATGGGGGATAATTATTGGGTGCAGAATGTGAGAAGTGTTAATGATGGGAGTAGGGAAGTCAGGAAGACCGAAAAAGACCTGGGACGAGATCACTGACTGTGACTTCAGGGACCAGTGACTAAATAGGGAAGCTGCCAGAGATCGAGCAGCATTGAGAGCCGCCATTAGGTGACCAAGGCCAACACATGCAAGCATGTTAGAGCCTTCAAAAATGAAAGCAGATTCAGTTCATATATATATATATATATATATATATATATATATATACACTCAAACCTCGATTTAAGGGATTAAATGGGGAATCAACTTATCCATTACTTGAAAATGTCCCTTACTTGAAAATGTCCATTGGCTTACCACATATCAAGATAATCTTATTATGAAATTTAATGACTGTTTTACTTATCTTGCTTATTTATATAATTATGAATATTATTTTACAGGTACTGTATAAAGAAACATTAAAGTGTATAATTTAGACATTTCGTATCATTTTTGAACGGTCGTGTCCATTTGTCAGGTAGAATACCGAGTCCCTTAAATCTGAAATCCCTTAAATGGAGGATCCTAAAATCGAGGTTTGAGTATATATACAATAATCCCAGTACTATCCGGACACCCACTTTCCAGACATCCCAACTTACCGGATATTTTGGTCCCGGGATCTAATACTCCCAAAATGGCTCCAAAATCACAAAAATTTCGAAAAAAATCTGACTTTATCCCCCCTGTAATTTGAACTCAGAGCGCGCGGCCCAGACCAGCTGTGTTTTGATGCGTAGTTCTGCCGCCGTCCACTAGAGCGCCCCTGCATCCTCCCCACTTACCGCCCGTCTCTTGTTGTGAGTGCACACTTGTCTTCATGGCTGCCCACGTGCTTGCTTTTGCGGTGGTGCCCTACCTGCTGCAGGCTCTATTGCTGCTCTCGTGCCCCTTCTTCGTGTGTGTGATGATGGCCCTGCCGCCTGAGAAGAGGAAGAAAGTGGTTTTGACTCGGGAGAAGAAGAGGGAGATATTGGACAAGGTGGACGCAGGATGGTCTACCTCACGCATCCTCCGTGAGTTCAACCTGGTCCAATCGACTTTGTTTGATATCAAGAGATCCCGAGACAAACTCATGCAGTACACGGCTGACTTCTCGTCGAAGAACAAATGCAACATGGAGAGGAAGATGATGTTTACTCCCCGTTATGCTGAAGTCAACCGCTCCACGTTGATTTTGTATCGACAGCAACATGCTGCTGGTGTGCTGGTGCGTGGCACGGAGCTGAAGGCTGCTGCTGAGAAGATAGCAAGGCTTCACAACACCCCAGACTTCAAGGCATCTGAGGGTTGGCTCTTCGCGTTCAAGTTACGACATGGCCTTACCAACCGTAAGGCCCATGGCGAAGCTTTGGACACCAACGAGGATGGAGAAGACGACTTTCGGCACAAGGTGAAGCGCTTGATCGACAGGGAGGGCCTCACTCTTGGTCAAGTCTACAATGCTGATGAAACTGGTTTACTCTATCGCTCTTTGCCAACGAACACTCTAGCCGAGGAGACGGAGAAGCATGTACTTGGCCGAAAGCTCTCCAAGCAACGGATATCTGCTTTGTGTTGTGCCAATGCTAACGGCATGCACCGGCTTAAGCCCATTATTGTTGGCCGTGCAAAGCAGCCTCGGTGACTTTGTGGGGTAATGGATGTCCTTCCTGTCGTTTGGTACCATTCTTTGAAGCCATGGTTCACTGCCCAAATCTTCAAAGACTGGTTCCACTGCCATTTAGTCAAGGAGGTCATCCATTACCAGATGAAGATATTGGGAATCCCACACGACCAGGTAAAGGCCCTTCTTCTTCTCGACAATGCACCTGCTCACCCGTGCGACAATGACTTGGTGGCTGAGAATGGCCGCATTAGGTGAATGTTTCTGCCACGTAATATGACTCCTCTTAACCAACCAATGGACCAAGGAGTGATCGTGGCAATGAAGAGGCTATACTGACGGAAGTTCCTGGACGAGGTGATGGTTGTTCTCGAGGATGAGGACGAGTGCAGGGAGGGACGGGACATGCGAGGCCAGCGGACTTTGGAAAACCTTCGCCGCTACAACATCACATCTGCCATTTACAACCGGGCCAGTGCGTGGAAGGAAGTCCCTGTCAAGACTCTAGAAAATGGTTGGTCTCATCTGCTTCTCGGAATGGAAGTGGAGCACGATTTCCTAGGTTTTGACGTGGATGACTTCCATGCATGTCTACATGCGCATGGGGACGATGTTGATGTGGACGAAGTGCGTGAGTGGTTGGATGACGACAAGGGCAATCCTGGGTATCAGACCATGTCTGATATCGAGATCGCATCTTCAGTTGCAGGTGTCAGTACCCAGCTTGAAGATTCCGACGAGGACGGCGATGATGATGCGGACTCCTCTCAGCGTGACTACTCCAGCCATCCCCAAGCTGAGTGCATTCCAGGAACACGTAATGTTCGTTCTCGACTACCTGGAACACCCGGACTGCGACAGGGAGATGGGGCCCTTGGGACTCGTGGAGGAAGTGCGCGCTTTCAGGCAGCGCATCATTAATCGCCAAAATCGTTGCTCCTTGCGTCAATCAACCATTGACAGCCTTTTCAGACCCGTGTCCCCCACTGTGCCCAGCCCTGGCTCCACGCCATTGCCTCCCAAAGACAGGCCCTCATCCTCCAAGCCACAGCCCAGCACATCAGGCACAGTGGAGTCACCACTGGACATGAGTATGCGCCTGTTTTCAGAGTCGTCTGCAGTGGGTAGTCCATCACCACGACTCAGCGACGCACCTCTAGGCCACCTGCATCAGCTACTCTCAGCCTCTAACAGTGATTTAACGACAAGAACTCTCCACTAGACCACACGGGAATTTACAGTGCTGTGCAGTGAAGAAAACAGTGCGTAGTGTTAAGAAATTAGAATTGGGAGTGCAAAGACTAAAGTGCAGAGTGCAACACTGATTTTATTGACATTCAATAGAGAACAAATTGGACTAAAGGGTGTAATGTTAAGAAAATGGATTTATGAGTGCAAAGACTTAAGTGCAGAGTGCAACACTTATTTCATCAAGGTACAATGGAGCGCAAGTAAGACTAGAGTGCGCAGTGTTAAGCGAATGGAATTCTGAGTGCAAATGATTAAGTTCAGTGCAAGACTTCATGTACAGTGTACTGCAGGTGCTTCAGGTACTCCTTCTTACTGTCAGAGTCTGAGAGGAAGCAGGTTATTCATCGAGATGGCCAGGGACTTGTTGTAAGTACCCAGATGTGTCATATTGTACTGTATTTTCCATACTTACCTCTAAAACCTCATTTCACTCTTTTATGTTCCTTATTGGTGTGAATAGGGTCTTAGGTGCTATGCATGTGCAGTAGGGAAGTGTTTTTCTGAGTTAGGCTAGGTTTGGGTCCAAAAGTACCAATCCAGGAGCCAGAGACTTGTTGTAAGTACCCAGAATGTTTAATATTGTATAAACTCACCCCTAAAACATCATTCTCTGGTTCTTTTGCATTTATTTCAGTCTTGTATGTCCCTTATTGGTGTGATTTGGGTCTTAACCTCTAATGCGCGGCCATGGACAGCCGACCTCCCACGGGTGGCGGGGTTGTATCGCGGTCTGAATACCTGTAGGAAAATATTAGCCAAAAATCAGAGATTAACCATAGAACATTATACTTGGTATGGCAGATAGTACTTACATTCAGCTTTCTCCAGAGACAGGTGTTGAGCCTTCGTGGACTACCCAAGGACTTGTGGAGACTTGCAAAGTTGGGTAACCAAATCTTCACTTTCACACCTCCAGCAACCCGGCTTCCCCTCTACCACAACCTCATTCTGTCACAGTAAACTTTATACTACAACGTACAGGTAGTTTGGAATCCGTATTTGTACAATAATCACTGAAAATAAGGCTAAAATCAACGGAGCGTACAGCCGACATGCAGTGCGGCGGCGGTCTTCCAGTCACTCAACAAACATTTCCATTTTCACAGCTAAAAACATGTATACTACATTATTTTCAATCATATTGCTTCCCAAAAGATCACCGCGGCACGCTTTTTATTCTGCCTTACGCCCGTCACTTTTTTCTCGTTCCTGTCGGCCGCTCGCACTGACTCAGAAGAGCTAGAACTCGCCATAATGTCACTTTGAAAGCCTGCGGTAAACTGACGCTAAACAGGGGCAAACCGTGCGAAAAAAAGCTAGTGTTACAACTGGGGAAACAAGCGTTTCTTATTAGAATAAACTGCTTGTGAGAGGAGAGCGCAGATGCACAGTTCTGAGCAGTCAGAGCACTGCCATGTATCACAGCCAGGCTGGCCGGGCCGAGGTGGGGGGGGAGGGGGGAAAAACGCGATACTTGGCAACAACGGAGGTCAGTAGTACAAAGGTAAAGTATGCTAATTGTAGCTAAAGGGTGGTGGTACTGATAGACAATACCAGCTGGAACATCCTTGCCCGCGTTTATTCAAAATTAACTCGAATCGCAAATGCGACGCTCCGCCGTTATGTCCTTTTTGGCGAGCGTCGCAAACTCGACGATCTGCGTTTAGGGGGTTAAATTGGCGCTAAGCATGTCCAGAGGGGGTTGTATAGGTGTTTTTCTGAGTCAGGGTAAGTTAGGGTCCATAAGTACAAGTCCAGGAGCCAGGGGCCCACTATCCGGACGGGACCACTATCCGGACATGCTTTTGACTCTATTACATCAGAAAGTGGAGGGATTACTGTATATATATATATATATATATATATCCATCCATCCATCCATCACCCAATCCTACATTGCCCCATGAGGAACGTCGGAGCCCGGGGCTAGGCAGTTGGTCTCGACATTTAAGATGAGAGTGACCAGCCTCACCCATCCCTGAGTGGCATTACATGAGCAATCAACCCCAACCACCCCTTGGATATAAACCTTCACCAGCTCAATCCGACTGGAGCACAATAATTACCCACTAAACCACCAGGCGCCAAAATTTGGTTATATGGATACCACCCAGCGAAGTAAATGGTTTCTTGGTCTACACTCAGTGTAGAGTCATCCACAGGCAGAAGGAAACGGAAAGAATGAAGGAAATAAAGACAGAAGAGGGAGTGTAAAGTCACCCGTAGGCAGAGGGACAAGGAAAGAAAGAAGGAAAGAAAGACAGAAGAAGATGGAAGGAAAGAAGGATGGAAGAGAGGAAAGGGCAGACACCCGAGAGCAGCACTACATCGAGTGAGTGGATGGTGAATGCCCCCACCTACCACAATTATATATATATATATATATATATATATATATATATATACACACACACACTCAAACCTCGATTTAAGGGACCTCCATTTAAGGGATTTCGGATTTAAGGGACTCCATATTCTATCTGACAAACGGACAAGACCATTCAAAAGTGATACGTAATGTCTGTTATACACATTACAGTAATATGATTCTTTACACAGTACAAGGAAAATGATATTCATAATCATATAAATAAGTAAGAAAAGTGGAACAATCATTGCATTTCATAAGATTGTCATTATATGTGGTAAAACAATGGACATCTTCATGTAAAGGATATTTTCAAGTAAGGGACAAGTTGATTCCCCAGTTAGTCCCTTAAATTGAGGTTTGAGTATAATATATTTGGCTTGTCACTCAGTGTAGAGTCACCCACAGGCTGAAGGAAGTGGAAAGAATGAAGGAAAGAAGGACAGAAGAGGGAGTGTAAAGTCACCCGTAGGCAGAAGGACAAGTAAAGAAAGAAGGAAAGAAAGACAGAAGAGAATGGAAGGAAAGAAGGATGGAGAGGAAAGGGCAGACACCCGAGAGCAGCACTACATCGAGTGAATGGATGGTGAGCGTCCCTACCTACCACACATATATATATATATATATATATATATATATATTTATCTATCTATCTATCTATTGCCAGACGCCTCAATCCCGTTTGCGGTGGCCACAAATAAATCGCCTCCAAGTCACCCTGTCCCCCGCCATTTCACTGCCCTGCTCCCAACTCACACACCCCTCTCTCATATACCTCTCCACCCCATCCCTCCATCTCATCCTCGGCCTCCCCCTCCCTCGTCCCCCCTCCACCTCACTCACATACATTCTCTTCATCAGTCTTTCACCCTCCATCCTCTTGTCAAAATTATCGAGCGTTTACTGCCGGGCGCGCAATACTTATGGCCCCAAAAGAATCACCCATTTTTGGTAGTAAAAATTGAGCCACAAGTTTGCGGCGCTAGTATGACGTCACGGTAGCCTGAGACCTTCCGACGCGCTGGTTGGTTCCCGCCTCAGTTGCCCACGGGCTGCCTGAGAGAGAGGAACTCCGCCGCATCTCCCTCTCTTTTTGCGCCCTTTTTTACCGAGTGTCCCGCAGTGTTTTGGCTTTCGCCACTTTGTTATGGCACCTACCCGTGAACTATCGAATGAAATCATATCCCAGATCATTGCTCTAAAGGAGGCAGGCCACAAGACAAAGGAAATTAGTGAACTGGTTGGTGTGGGTCGATCAACAGTGCATAGGTTGTGCACGCGGTTTCGAGTGGAAAACAGTGGTGAGGTTCCCACAAAGAAACCGCGGTCTGGTAGGCCTAGGAAAACTTTCCCAAGGTCTGTTAACATTTTAAAACGTGCAGTGGAGTTTAATCCTCATGTGAGTGCAAGGAAAATTAAAGAGAGCAACCTGGAAGTGTTTGGTCAGGTGTCTGTGAGAACAGTGTCTCGTGGGGTCCAAGAACTTGGTTACACAAGTCACAGGCCTGTGAAAAAGCCTCTTCTCTCTAGCAGCCAGCGACTTCGTAGGCTTGCCTTTGCTAACAAATACCTTAATTGGGGTGAGGAGCAATGGTTGTCAGTGTTGTGGTCTAACGAGGCAACGATTAGTGTCACCTGTAACAGACGAGCACGTGTGTACCGGCGCAAAGGTAGTGACCCACTTGACCCACGGTATGTTGAAAGCACAGTAAAACATCCTGATTCACTCATGGTATGGGGTTGTTTCTCTGGTCAAGGTTTGGGGAAGCTTGTTGTGCTTCCCAAGAACATTAGAGTGAATCAGGATGTTTACCTGGAGCTTCTGTGTGATCATTTACCAGACTCCTTCAAGCTCACAGGTGCACAAATGTTTCAGCGGCATGGTGCACCTGCTCACAAGGCCAAATCAGTCACCAATTGGTTTCGTGACGGCGAGGTATCAGTCATGAAAGATTGGCCAGGAAATAGCCCAGACCTCAACCCAATTGAAAACCTCTGGTACCTCGTAAAGAAGAATCTCCAAGGGAAGGACGTGAGCTCTCTGCTTAAGCTGGAAGCCGCCAATCGTGACTCCTGGGACAAATTACCCCTCCAGCACCTCAGGAGTCTCGCCCTTTCACTTCCAAGACGTCTCAGGTCCGTGAAGAAGCGTAAAGGATACCCTACGAAGCACTAAAGGTAAATAAAATGCATTATTTATATGTTTTTCCAATGATGAAAGGTTTGTTTCGTAGGAGGGACGCAGGGCGCTCGATACTTCTGACGAGCACTGTATATATATGTATGTATATATATAGAACTCCCTATACTATCTGGACACCCACTATCTGGGCTCCCCACTTACCAGACACTGTGGGCCTGGATCTTTGGAACAAAAAAATGGCCAGAAAAAGAAGAAAATCCCCCAAAAATCCAATTTTTTTCCCACCCGTAGTTTGAAATTGCTGTGTGGCACCGAACAGCTGTTTACACCACGGCCCATTCACCTCGTCCTTCCTCCCCCTTTCCCTCTCCCCTGTCAGGTTTGCCATTTGGTATTTTTCATTACTAAATGTGGGCCAATTTGGTAATGAAAAATTTGTTTGGTAATGAATAAGAATAATGCATTACCAAATGGATTTTTCACATGTATGAGGATACACAGGATGGAGATGGTGGATTGTTTGCTCTTTCTGATTAATCTGCTAGCCTACATAGCATGAAAATAATCAACATGCTGTTAATTATTAGGAGAGTGATTACATGCATTTCCACTTGCATATATAATTAGTGAAGAATAAATGCTTGCTTTACGAATTTGGTAATGAAAAGTTAAATTTGGTAATGAAAATTGAGGAGAATGGTAACGTGGCCGAGTTCCGATCTGGCAGCCCTGCTCCTCCCTCACCACCAGTTACTGCGTAACTGCCACCACGAGTAGATGCTTATTGCAATGGATGCCGCACGTGCTTGTTTTTGTGAATAAACAGTGAATAAACTGCAATACCTCACCACTAGACCACACGGGACTTTACAGTATTGTGCAGTGTTAAGAAATTAGAATTTAGAGTGCAAAAGATTAACTATGGTGTGCAAACTGGCGGTTAAAACTGGCGTGGTGCAATTAAGAACAGAATGTGCAGTGTTAAACAATTATAGCTCAAAGTGCAAAGAATTAAGTGCAGCACAACACTGAATTACTGTACAGTAAAATCTCAAATTTCGATAGTTTAGAATTTGATGATTCGAATTTAGATGCATTTTGGAGTGGTCTGCCTACCTCACTTTTCGATGCAAAATTGCGAATTTCGATGCTGTCACAGGCTTCATAAGCAGAAACAGTCAAAGATCTTCACCTTCTTCAGGTCTTTGTCTGTCAACTTGTACCTTTCCTTCTTGCTGGAAGTTTGCTCTCATTCAGCCAGTCCCAAAGAAGGGTGACCACTCCCAACCCTCCAACTATCGTCCAATTGCTTTAACGTCCTGTATTTCAAAAGTTTTCGAGTCAATTCTTAATAGAAAAATTTTAAGGCATCTTTCCTATCACAACCTTCTTTCCGATCGTCAGTATGGGTTCCGTCAGGGACGCTCCACTGGCGATCTTCTCACCTACCTTTCAGACTCCTGGTCATCCTCCTTTAGGGACTTTGGCGAAAGCTTTGCCATTGCACTTGACATCTCAAAGGCTTTCGATCGAGTCTGGCATAAATCTTTAATTTCCAAACTGCCCTCCTACGGTTTCTATCCTTCTATCTGTGCCTTCATCGCTAGCTTCCTTTCTGGTCGTTCTATAGCCGCTGTTGTAGACGGCCATCGTTCTTCTCCTAGATCTATCAACAGTGGTGTTCCTCAGGGCTCTGTCCTATCACCAACTCTCTTCCTTTTATTCATCAATGATCTTCTAAGCTGTACATCTAACCATATCCACTCATACGCTGATGACTCCACCCTTCACCTTTCCATTCGGTTCACGCAACGCCCATCTCAACAGTTACTTCAAAAAACAAGGGATGAGGCTATGGCACACCTAATGTCTGACTTGGCTCGTATCTCTGACTGGGGTAAAAATAATATGGTTGTCTTTAATGCATCTAAGACTCAGTTCTTACACCTATCAACCTGACAAAATCTTCCACAGGTATACCCACTAATGTTTAATAATATTCAGCTTAATCCTGCATCATCCTTGAACATGCTTGGGGTTTCATTTACTCGGGACTTATCTTGGAAAGATCATATTACATCTCTTGTAAAATCTGCTTCCAAGAGATTGGGTGTGCTAAGCCGACTCCGCTCTTTCTTTACCCCTACACAATTGTTGACTATATACAGGGGTTTTATCCGCCCCTGTGTGGAGTACAACTCTCATGTGTGGGGTGGCTCCCCACATACAGCTCTTCTCAATAGGGTGGAGTCAAAGGCTTTTCGTCTCATTAACTCTCCTCCTCTTACTGACTCCCTTCAACCTCTGTCTCTTCGCCGCACTGTTGCATCTTTATCTCTTTTCTATCGCTACTTTAATGGTTACTGCTCCTCTGAACTGTCTGCTTGCATTCCTCCACCTCTACGACGGGCGCGTAGCACCCGTCTGGCAGCAAACTCTCATCCTTTTTCTGTCCAACTCTCTAATGCAAGAGTTAACCGTTACTCCCAGTCTTTCATTTATGCAACAGGTCAGCTCTGGAACTGTCTCCCTCTGTCTGTATTTCCTGCTGCCTATGATCTCCAGTCTTTCAAACGCAGTGTGTCCAGGCATCTCAAAATGATCGGATCTTGAATTTGGCTCTATATTGTATTTTGTTTTTCTCTTGGAGGGAACTGTTACTGCGGGCTCATGGCCTTTGGTTCCTTCTTCCTCGCATAAAAAAAAAAAAAAAAAAAAAAAATTACTAGGGTGCGGCAAGATGTAACCATCCAAGAGGGTGAGGAGGAAGATGTTGACACTGCAGATGTCCAGATACTCAAGGATGATTTTCATTTTGAGGAATTTGGATTGGATACCTCCACAGAGGAGGCTACTTCAGCTAAGTGGTCCACCCCTGCCACACACCACCAACACCAGCCAGCCAAGTGATAATAATCCATAACTTAAGGTTAGTACAGTACTGTACAGTGTACTGTAACTACTGTAATAAAAACTGTGACAGGATACTGACAAACTGTATGTAGGTGAGGTGGAGGGAGGGAGAGGGAGAGGTAGACCGAGGATGAGGTGGAGGGATGGAGTTGAGAGGTATATGAGTGTCACAAGTCAGCTAGTGACATTGGCTTTTGTGGGAAACCGTGAACTCAAGTGGAATCCCAGTTTATCGTTCAGTTAACCGCTCATTTGGACGGAAGCTTTGTCAAATCAATTTTTCATTGTCATACGTGATCGTCTTTGTGTGAGACATTAGCGCTTCCACTGAGCGATTTGTTTTGGGCGCATTTCGCTCACTCGACCGTTAGACAAATGCGGCCTAGTGCTCCGTTTTTCTTTCCCACGACTTATTCAGTCCAGTGTTTGCGGTGACGGAGAGAGGTTCTGTGCTCCAGAAGTGTGAGAGAGAGAGGTCAGCAGCACCCAGACTCCACAAGACTACAGTTCTCCAGACTCCCACCTTAGTTGGTGATACACCGCATTCATCGACCAGTATTTCCTTTTTGTATTTTCCTAGGTTAAGAGTTTAGTTAAGTGTGCTGTTTCCTTACATGCTGGCTGGCTGCGCCGCATGTTGTGTTCTTTTCTAGGCGTAAGAATTTAGCTCTTGTGTGAGTGAGTAAGTGCGATCTCATTAATTTGATTTTGAAATGTAACGTCAAATTTATTTTGTAATCAATAAATTTAACTTCTTTTTCTTGAGCTTAATGTAATGTAAACTCTTGTTTCATTTCTCCGCAGTTAAGCTTATTTCCCATATAGCTCCTAGCTTGCATAAACGTTTTGCCATTCATAACTGGTACTTAGGCCAGTCTTGTGTATTAAGCTTAAAATCCGTTGTGCCTCCTACGAGTTAAGCATCATCAAGAACCTGATACTGTTATTGGTATTAGTTATTTATTGTCAGGGGTGAAGAAACTTTCTCCAGAGGCTAACAGTACTAATAATCAGCATTTGTGAGTAATTAGTCTCTGCTGTGTACTGTTGAGAAAGTTTATAAATTCTCGTTCTTAGAGAATCGGCGAAGTAAGCCAGTGTAAATAATCATTGCTTGATGTAGCAAGACAATCATTGTCCTTACTCGTCAATATCATTATCATTATCCTTTAATATAAGCATTTATATGAAAAACCCCGTGACAATTGGCGACCTCATTCCAGGATATTAACTCCTAGCTCTAAGGCTATTCACGAGATAATACTCACTCATTCATATTTAAGTATTTATCATTAAAGTTTATAGGCACAAGTTTACTGGTGGTTACCATTAATTTAGCAAGTGAATTTTGCTTTATTAATCAATAGAGTACTTAACTCTAGTTTATTCTTGGTAACGCCAGACGATTTTATTCGCTCCTGGGTAGCCGCCGTACCCATCGCGTTAATTATTGAGTCTTCCCAGTCAATTGCATTTTTGCTCTAATCTTTGCCAGTTAACTAGATAAGACTGGTCACCACTAGCTTGTGTCTGTACTCTTTACTTGTGTTTATTAGTATTCGTTTGCGAAGCAGTCAGTACTCAGTTTCGGTTTGCTTAATAAATTAGCGCCATGGCTACCGCTGTACTTTTACAGGAAGCCAAAGAAATGGGTCTTACAGACCCAACTGAAATTAATGAGTACATACTCTCACAGCATAATATGGGCCAGCAGCACGAGAATGATGCCCGTGAAGAACATAAGATTCAGCGCGAATACGAGCAAGAACAGCGTGAGGAACGCGAAAAGGAGCACGAATACGAGCGGGAACAATGTGAATATGAACGTGCCGAACGTGAGGCACGCGAAAAACATGAACTTGAAGTGCTGAAGCTCAAGCAAGATTCCTTGGCTTCAGACACATCCGGTGCAGTTAATCCAAGCTCCACTAGCGTTCTTCCTACACATGTCCTGGCGACCCCACGCATCAAGCTTCCTTCATACAAGGAAAGCGAGCGAATCGAGCCGTACATAGCTCGTTTTGAGGACATGGCAGACATGTATCAACTGGATGAGGCAGCTAAGCAGATCCAATTTCTTAGTTTATTTGAGGGCCCTGCCCTCGATATTCTCCACAGAATTCGTGGAGACAATCTCACGTATGAGATGATGAAAGCTGCACTCATTAAGGCGTATGGTCTCACAGTAGACGACGCCAAAGTTCAGTTCATGCGAGCTTGTCTCCAAGACAAGGAAACAGCTGTTCAGTTCCTTGATCGTCTCACTGCTTACTTAAATGAGTGGATGGAGAAAGATGAAACTCCTTCCACGCGTGAGGGGATAATTGACCTTATGCTGCGTACACAGCTAGAGAGGTCATGGCCTGCTGAGCTCATAGCACAGCTTAAGATCTGCCAGGTGAAAGATGCCAGCCAAATGGCAGAAAAGGCTGACGCATTCTTTACTGCATACGGGTATCAAACTCGTAAGCAAAACACCTGGAACAAGAAAGCTGATAAATCTGGGAAATTGTCTCAGACTGAACCCCAGCAACAAGGCCATTCTCAGAATAATGGCCAAGGTCCAAAACCGCAGTGGAAGGACCAGGGGCAAAACACTCAGAAACCTGAGTGGAAGAGGTACAACAAGTACCCTAACCAGCAGCAGTATCAGCCACACAACCGACCGTCGGGACAAACTTTTTCACCATCAGCTCAAAGGAGGCAGGAAGCGAATGCAGCCTTCATTCCTCAGCAGCAGCAAGGTGGTCACGTCCCTACCAGTATGGGTACTCCCCCGCAGTTCACTAGTCTTACAGTGACAGCGAACCCCCCTCCACAGATGGCCAATGTTCCATCTTCCCAATATAATTCTCAAGGCACAATGTTTGCCGCATCAATTCAGCAGCCTCATGAGTGGTTAGCTGCTTCCTCCACAGGCCCTCCCACAGGTGACAGTACCTTCCTTGTTCAGCCAGGGTTTGTGGGAGACATTCCTGTGATGGTATTGAGAGATAATGGTTCCTCAGGTTGCTCTGTCAAGCAGAGTCTAGTTCGGCCTGAGCAGTACACAGGTCGACAGATCCATGCAAACCTTATTGATGGATCAGTGAGATTGTTCCCTGAGGCATGTATCCAGGTGGCATCTCCATTTTATACTGGTACGACACTCGCAGTTGTCATGCCAGAACCTGTATTTGACCTCATCATTGGAAATATTAATGGAGTCAAGGATAGTTGCTCCGATGACGCTACTCAGACTTCGGCTGCTGCGGTAAAACGAGCCATGGCTGAGGCTCCAGACTGTGTCACCCCAGTGATCATTGAATCGCCGCAAGATCTGATGTGTAGTCAACTTGTTGTTCAAGAACAACATTCTGACCCGACACTTGCTGCCATGCGGAACAAACAAAAGGGTCGAGTGAGTAAGTATTCACGGGGAGGTCGAGCCAAGTTCCTTCGCAAACAAGGACGGCTCTACCGTGATTCATGAACACCCGAGGGCGAGGTTCGACTGCAGTTTGTCGTTCCCGCCAAGTACCACCTAGCAGTGTTACAATGGGGTCATTGTTCAGCCTCAGGAGGTCACATGGGCAAAAGGAAGACCCAGGGCCGTATCCGAGCTGACTTTTTCTGGCCAGGGATGGGACGAGACATAGATAGTTTCGTCCGTTCCTGCAGTGTGTGTCAAGGTAACACCACTAATCAGGGACATGTCCTTCCTGTGCCGTTCGTAACCACACCTGTAATCTCTGAGTCAGTTGAGAGACAGGGTAGTGGTGAAGTGGGTGTAGACCTGACGTCTTGCTCATTGGCCCCACAGGACACATCATGTCCAGGGCCTGTACATACATATTATGTACCGTAGGTTAAGGGGGAAGTTCGAGAGAGAACTCTGCAGAAGCGACTCGAGGCTATGGAAGACCCGAGTTTGCACAAGGATTCTCAGCTCCCCGATACTAATATAAGTACTGTAGGTTAAAGGGGAAGTTCGAGAGAGAACTCCGCAGAGGCGACTCGAGGCTATGGAAGACCCGAGTTTGCACAAGGATTCTCAGCTCCCCAATACTAATATAAGTACTGTAGGTTAAGGGGGAAGTTCGAGAGAGAACTCCGCAGAGGCGACTCGAGGCTATGGAAGACCCGAGTTTGCACAAGGATTCTCAGCCCCCCGATATTAATATAAGTACTGTAGGTTAAGGCACAGGTTGAGGACCCGTGTGCAGTTCGAGGCTATGGAAGACCCAAGTTTGCACAAGGATTCTCAACTTGCCGACACTAATCGTGTGCTATAATTAATGGCGACCTCGAATGTACGAAGCTTAGGCTGTCACTTGTATTTTTCAGCTAAAGCGTACTTTTCGTAGCATGTACTGATTGCTAGGCAGAGAGAGTAATTGTAACGTAATAAGAATTTTGTCTCATTGACACTTTTGATGCTCCACCTTAATTGGTTTTGCAGGTACAGCAATGGGTGTAGCAGTTTTGCTGTGCGGGCCAGCTGATCATCTGCCGCACGCTGCCGCCTCTTCTCCTCTGCCTTCGTCGTCGCCATATTATTATTTACTGTGTCATTTTACACGTAGGTACAGTTACACTACAAATGTCACACCTACACCGTGTATTACATACACCACACTACACAACAATTAGTTGTCAGTGTAAATGTAGCGAACTTTCGCTCAGTTTGACCTGAGTACAGGATTTTCACCGTCGTCATGGAGTTTTTCCCTCAAGCTTGCTTCTATTAACGTAAATACGAGGTTTTTTCGCTCACTGGCGACTACAACTTTCTCCTGTAGCAGGACAGCACACACACACACCACAGTGTGAATCTTGTGTGACTGAGCTAGGATTTATATGTATGGATATTGAAATCTTTTTTCGGAAGGAAAAAAAGATTTGATTTTCACGGGGCGTAATGTCACGAGTCGGCTAGTGACATTGGCTTTTGTGGGAAACCATGAACTCAAGTGGAATCCCAGTTTATCGTTCAGTTAACCGCTCATTTGGACGGAAGCTTTGTCAAATCAATTTTTCATTGTCATAAGTGATCGTCTTTGTGTGAGACATTAGCACTTCCGCTGAGCGATTTGTTTTGGGCGTGTTTCGCTCACTCGACCGTTAGACAAATGCAGCCTAGTGCTCCGCTTTTCTTTCCCACGACTTATTCAGTCCAGTGTTTGCGGTGACGGAGAGAGGTTCTGTGCTCCAGAAGTGTGAGAGAGAGAGGTCAGCAGCACCCAGACTCCACAAGACTACAGTTCTCCAGACTCCCACCTTAGTTGGTGATACACCGCATTCATCGACCAGTGTTTCCTTTTTGTATTTTCCTAGGTTTAAGAATTAAGTGTGCTGTTTCCTTACATGCTGGCCGGCTGCGCCACATGTTGTGTTCTTTTCTAGGCGTAAGAATTTAGCTCTTGTGTGAGTGAGTGAGTGCGATCTCATTAATTTGATTTTGAAATGTAACGTCAAATTTGTTTTGTAATCAATAAATTTAACTTCTTTTTCTTGAGCTTAATGTAATGTAAACTCCTGTTTCATTTCACCGCAGTTAAGCTTATTTCCCATATAGCTCCTAGCTTGCATAAACGTTTTGCCATTCATAACTGGTACTTAGGCCAGTCTTGTGTATTAAGCTTAAAATCCGTTGTGCCTCCTACGAGTTAAGCATCATCAAGAACCTGATACTGTTATTAGTATTAGTTATTTATTGTCAGGGGTGAAGAAACTTTCTCCAGAGGCTAACAGTACTAATAATCAGCATTTGTGAGTAATTAGTCACTGCTGTGTACTGTTGAGAAAGTTTATAAATTCTCGTTCTTAGAGAATTGTGCGAAGCAAGTCAGCGTAAAGTAATCGTTGCTTCATTTAGTAAGACAATCATTGTCCCTGTTGTTCAATATTATTGAATATCATTATCATTTAAATAATATTTAGCATTTATTTTAAAAACCCCGTGACAATGAGGAAGGGGGGGGTGAGTTGGGGGGAGGGTAGTCAAATGGTGGGTGACAGAGCGACTTGGAGGTGTTTTGTCTGCGGCCACCCTTTGCGGGATTAGGGCATCGGGCTATAGATAGATAGATCGATAGATACACTACAGTACAGTATGGCAATACAGTACAGAACTACAGTCACTTAACCACATTTATAGTTCATAAAGTTTACAGGGAGTGTGGGCAAAAAATCATGATTTTATGTAGTGAAGTTGGGAGGCCCTGGACCCAAATTGATTTTTCCCATAAGACGTTCAGTTTAAATTTCAATGTTCTGAATTTAGATGCAGTTTTTTGGTACATACGTCTATCGAAATTTGAGATTTTACTGTATGTGGTTCAAGAGCATTTTCACCACTGCCAAAGCCTTAGAGAAGGCAGCCACAGTCGTGCCGTAAGTACCCTGTACACTGCTAAGTATTTTCCATACTCCTAATTCCTCATTCTCTGGTTCCTTTTCATTTATGTCCATTATTGGTATGACTAAGGTCTTAAACAGGTTTAAATAGGAGCTATGCATGTCTGGTAAGGAGTTATTTAGGTGGCTTTCAAAGTTAGGCTGAGTTAGGGTCCTTAACTCCTTAACCGCAGGGCGTCACTTTCGTGACACTTGGGCGCAAGGGATCATACCACAGGGTGTCACTTTTGTGATTCTGTGTTATTTTGAATTCGCCCAGGCTTTCAAGTGGTGGCTTGTATCATCTGTCAGAACTGCCAGTGTCCAGCTATAGTCAGTGCTGCTAATGTCATCTGTATTCCCATCCATTGTTGACAATTTAGCCATTTTTCCCCTGTCCTTGACTCCCCTCCTTACCTCCCCTCCATTACCCTCTTCCCGCCTGCCCGGCCGTGCCATGCTAAGCAAATCCTGCCTGGATTTTTCCACTCATTTCATCAATTGAAATGTGCCTTATGCCCTATTCTTATACATGTACAAAATAATATATACAAAAAAAAGGGAAAAGGTAACTGATACTGCCATACACATGGAATGGGCTAATTATCACCTGGCAACACCCGACGTGCACTCATTCACCATGCCTTGCAGTTCCCCTTCCTCTTCACTTAACAACAGACTTTCATCTGCAAGCAACAGTACAGATAGTTTCCAAACACTGCCCTCTCTCATTAGGGTCACTCTAACATTCACTACCCTACCTTGTTCCTCTTTTATAACCCCATCCATATACAGATTGAACAACCATGGAGGCATGACACATCCCAGTTTCAATCCAACATTCAAATAAAAAAATTCACTCAGCTTACTATCCACACGCACTACAGCCTTAGCTGCCTCATATACACTCTTCATGGCATTCAACAGCTTCCTATGTACTCCATATATTCCTAATACTTTCCACATTCCTTGTCCAAACCCATGAAGGCCAAATACAACTTCCTTCCCTTTTCTAGAAACTTTTTCACTAAAGACCTAAGACTGAATATCTGATCTACACAACCTGTTTCCTTCCTAAATCCTCCCTGTTCTCCTTCAACTAATTCTTCTGTTATTTCCCTAACTCAGTTATTAAGTATCCTACCATATACCTTTCCTATTACACTAAGATGACAAATGCCCCTATGATTACCACATACTTCTTTTTCCCCTTTTCCCTTGTCTCTATCTACCTATTTTCCTTTGTTTCATTCATTCATTCATTGCCAGACGCCATGTATCCCAAACGGGGTGGCCAAGGGCTTAGAGTTAATTGTTTTACAGGGAGGGGCACTAATCCTCCACCAACCCCACTTGACACGTACAGGGGAATAATTATACCTGACTTCCAATCCTCCAGGATTCTACCTTCCTCCCAAGCCAATCTGCACATCTTCCATATCCATTCTACAACTACCTCTCCCCCATGCTTCAGCGTTTCACCACACACTCCATCAATTGCTGGGGCTTTCCTCATTTTGACTATCTTCATTACTTCCACTACTTTCATCCTACTGATTTCTTCCTCTCTTCTCACCTCCCTCCTTCTCCCAGCCTTTCCCCTGCCACTTGTACAACACTCGCAACCCTTTCATTCCCTATATATATATACATATATATATATATATATATATATATATATATATATATCTATAGTAATCTCTCAAATATCCGACGTAAGAGAGCCATAGGCAGGTCCGGATAGTGGTCATGTCTGGATATTGGGCCCCAGCTTATGGACTTGTACTTATGGACCCTAACTCAGAGAAATACCTATACAACTCCCTCTGGACATGCATAGCACCTATTTAAGACCCAAATCACACCAATAAGGCACATAAAAGACTGAAATAAATGCCAAAGAAGCATAAAATGAGGGTTTTGAGGTAGGTTCATACAATTTTCAACATTCTGGGTACTTACAAGTCCCTGGTTCCTGGACTGGTACTTATGGACCATAACCTGGCCTAACCCAGAAAAACACCTTCCTACTGCACATGCATAGCTCCTAACACCCTATTCACACCAATAAAGGACATTAAAGAGTGAAATGAGGTGTTTGAGGTAAATATAATATGGAAAAAAGTACAATATGAAACATTCTGCCTACTTACAGCAAGTCCATGGCCATCTCGATGAATAACTGCCTCCTCTCAGACTCTGACAGTAAGAAGGATTTCCTGAAGCACTTGCAGTACACTGTTCATGAAGTCTTGCACTGAACTTAGTCAATTGCACTCAGAAGCCCGTTCTCTTCACAGTGCACACTCTTGTCTAACTTATGCTCCATTGTAACTTACTAAGTGTTGCACTCTGCACTTTAACTTTTCCCACTCTTCTAACCATTTTCTAAAGCAAAAACAGACAAGTCTATTTATGTTACATTTAGTTCAAAAATTGTCTTTTCACTCACAACTGTAAATCCTTAACACAACGCACTGTTTTTTTCACTGCACAACACAGTAAATTCCCATGTGGTCTAGTGGAGAAGTTCTTGCTGTTTAATCACTGTCAGAGTCCGAGAGTATCACTGGCAGGTGACCTAGGGGTGCGTCGCTGGGTCGTGGTGATGGCGTACCCACTGCAGACGACTCTGAAGATAGACGCAAACTCACGTCGAGCGGTAACTCCACCGTGGCTGATGTGCTGGGCTGTGGCTCGGAGCATGAAGGCCTGTCTTGGGGAGGCAACGGAGTGGAGCCAGGGCTGGGCACAACGGGGGTCACGGGCCTGAAAAAACTGTCAATGGTTGATTGACGCAAGGAACGACAATTCTGACGATTAATGATGGCTGCCTGAAAGCACGCACTTCCTCCACAAGTCCCAAGGGCCCCATCTCCCTGTCGCAGTCCGGGTGTTCCAAGTAGTCGAGAACGAACTCTAGGTGTTCCAGGAGTGCGCTCAGCTTGGGGATGGCTGGAGTAGTGTCATGCTCAGAGGAGTCCGCATCATCATCGCCGTCCTTGTCAGAATCTTCAAGCTGGGTACTGACACCTGCAACTGAAGATGCGATCTCGATATCAGACAATGTCTGATACCCAGGATCGCCCTCGTCGTCATCCAACCGCCCACACACATCGTCCACATCAAAATTGTCACCATGCGTACGTAGACGTGCATGGAAGTCATCCACGTCAAAACCTAGGAAATCATACTCCACATCCGTTCCGAGAAGCAGACGAGACCAACCAATTTCTAGAGTCTTGACAGGGACTTCCTTCCATGCACTGCCCCAGTTGTAGATTCCAGAATTGATGTTGTAGCGGCGAAGGTTTTCCAATGTCCGCTGGCCTCGCGCGTCCCGTCCCTCCCTGCGCTTGTCCTTGTCCTCGAGAACAACCATCACCTCGTCCAGGAACTTCCTTCGGTATAGGCGCTTTGTTGCCACGATCACTCCTTGGTTCATTGGTTGGATGGGAGCAGTCGTATTAGGTGACAGAAACATGCACCTAATCCGACCATTCTCAGCCACCAAGTCATTGTCGCACGGGTAGGCAGGTGCATTGTCAAGGAGAAGGAGGGCCTTTACCTGGTCGCGCAGGATTCCCAGTGTCTTCGTCTGGAAATGTATGACCTCCTTGACGAAGTGGCGGTGGAACCAGTCTTTGAAGATCTGGGCTGTAAACCATGCCTTCAAAGAATGGTACCAGACGACAGGAAGGACATCTATCACCCCACGAAGACACTGAGGTTGCTTTGCACGGCCAACATGATGGGCTTAAGCCGGTGCATGCCGTTAGCATTGGCACAACACAAAGCAGATATCCGTTGCTTGAAGAGCTTGCGGCCAGGTACACGCTTCTCCGTCTACTCGGCTAGAGTGTTCGTTGGCAAAGAGCGATAGACTAAACCAGTTTCGTCAGCATTGTAGACTTGACCGAGAGTGAGGCCCTCCCTGTCGATCAAGCCCTTCACCTTGTGCCGAAACTCGTCAACTCCATCCTCGTTAGCGTCCAAAGCTTTGCCATGAGCTTTACGGTTGGTAAGGCCATGCCGTAACTTGAACGCGAAGAGCCAACCCTCGGATGCCTTGAAGTCTAGGGCATCGTGAAGCCTGCCAAATTTCTCAGCAGCAGCCTTCAGCTCCGTATCTTGTACCATCACACCAGCAGCATGTTGCTGTCGATACCAAATCAACGTGGAGTGGTCGGCTTCAGCAAACTTGGGAGTAAACATCACCTTTCCCTCCACGTTGCGTTTGCTTCTCGACAAGAAGTCAGCCATGTACTGCATGAGTTTGTCTTGGGATCTCTTAATATCGAACAAAGTAGATCGGGCCAGGTTGAACTCACGGAGGATGCGGGAAGAAGACCACCCCGCATCTACTTTCTCCAATATCTCCTGTTTCTAAGCCAGAGTCAACACCACTCTCTTCCTCTTCTCAGACGGCGAGGCCATCATCACACACACCTAATAAGAGGCACGAGAGCAGCAGGAGTGCCTGCAGCAGGCAAAGCACCACCACAAAAGCGAGCACGTGGGCAGCCATGACGACGAGCGACAGGCGGAAAGTGGGGAGGATGCAGCGGCGCTGTAGCAGACGTTGGAGGAATGACGCGCCACAACAAAGCTGTCCCCCGCCCCGCACGCCAAGTTCAAATTACGGGCGGGAATTTTTTTTTTTTTTTTTTTTTTGCAGTTTTCAGACCATTTTGGGAATATTGGATCCAGGGACTATTATGTCCGGTTAGTGGGGATGTTCGGATATTAGAGGGATTACTGTATATATATATACTGTATATATATATATATATATATATATATATATATATATATGTATATATATATATACATGTATATATATATATATATATATATATATATATATATATATATAAGTAATCCCTGTAATATCCGGACGCCCATTTTCCGGACATCCCCAATAACTGGACATTTTCGTCCCGGAATCCAATATTCCCAAAATGGGCCAAAAACCGCAAAAATTTCAAAAAAAAATCTGACTTTTTCCCTACCCGTAATTTGAAATTGCCGTGTGGTGCCGAACAGCTGTTACACCATGGTCTCTTTACCCCTTCCTTCCTCCCCTCTCCCCCCTCCCCTGTCAGGTTTGCCATTTGGTATTTTTCATTACCAAATGTGGGCCAATTTGGTAATGAAAAATTCGTTTGGTAATGAATCGGAATAATACAGTACCAAACAGATTATTTACATGTATGAGGATACACAGGATGGAGATGGTGGATTGTTTGCTCTCTCTGATTAATTTGGTAGCCTATATAACGTGATAATAAGCAACATGCTGTTAATTATAAGAAGAGTGATTACATGTATTTCCACTTGTGTATATAATTAGTGAAGTACAGATGCTAGCTTTACGAATTTGGTAATGAAAGTTAAAAATGGTAATGAAAATTGAGGAGTTTGGTAATGTGGCCATTGCGATCTGGCAACTCTGTTACTCCACCATCATCAACAGTCACAGCCTAACTCCGATCGAGAGCAGATGCTTATAGCAATGCAAGCCACAGGTGCTCGTTTTTTGTGAATAAACAGTGAATAAACTGCAATACCCCGCCACTAGAACACATGGGAATTTGCAATGTTGTGCAGTTTTATGAAATTAGAATTTAGAGTGCAAAGGATTAACTGTGGACTGAAAACTGGCGGTTCACACCAGTCCAGGAGTCTGGGACTTGTTGTAAGTACCCAGAATGTTTAATATTGTATAAACTCACCTCTAAAACCTCATTTTATGGTTCTTTTGCATTTATTTCAGTCTTTTATGTCCCTTATTGGTGTGATTTGGGTCTTAAATAGGTGCAATGCATGTCCAGAGGGAGTTGTATAGGTGTTTTTCTGAGATAGGGTCCATAAGTACAAGTCCAGGAGGCTGGGACCCAATATCCCGACAGGATCACTATCCAGACATGCCTTTGGCTCTATTACATCGGATATTGGAGGGATTACTGTATATGTATAAAATAAATATATATATATATATATATACACACTATATATATATATATATATACAGTATATATATATATATATATATATATATATATATATATATATATATATATATATATATACACACAAACACATAAACACTAAATATATATTTTCTATATTATTGGGACTTAGGCAAAAAATGCAGTTACCTGGAACAATCTTCATAATTATATTTTATGAGCACCACATGAAAGAGTGTATGCAAAAATATTATACAGCACAAAATCTGCCCATTCCATTCTTGGTGCAGCTATGGTGAATTTTTAAATTATGGTGGGCCAGACCTCGACCTTCCATCGTACCAAACAATGACTGATGAGGTGTGAGTGGGGTTTGGCTGTGAGCAGCTGAAAAGACAGGAGATGCCTTCATATGATATATTTCAAGGCATTTGTCACCAATCCACCTAAAAAGAATGCATGAAAAATCATATTTTCAACCAAATGCTGAAGCTTTATTTTGCATTACATCCTGGAATGGCTGTGGCTGAACATTGCAATTAATGGGTAGGTGGGGGTGCTCACCATCCACTCACTCAACGTAGTGCTGCTCTTGGATGACAGCCCTTTCCTCTCTTCTGTCCTTTTTTCCTTCCTTCCTCTTCTGTCTTTCTTTCCTTCATGTTTTCCACTTCTTCCTGTCTACAGGTAACTCTACACTGAGTGACAAGCCAAATGGTTTCCAGTACACCAGGAAACAATTTACTACACTGGATGGTAACCATATAACCATATTATGGTGCCTGAAGGTTTAACGGGTAATTAAGACGCTCTAATCAGATTGAGCTGGTGCGGGTTTATATCCAAGGGGTGGTTGGGATTTACTGCTCATGTAATGCCACTCAGGGATGAGTGAGGCTGGTCACTCTCATCTTAAATGTCAGGACCAACTTCCCTAACCCCGGGCTCCTACGCTCCTCATGGGACAACATAGGATTAAGTGATGGGTGGATAAATGAATGAATGAATGAATTCACTCCTGGAGTGAGTGGCCAGAACATATCACCTCCACATCACCCTTTCCTCCATCATAAGACTGCCCTCCCTCCAACTCATCCTCATTCATGTACCTCCACAGCCAAACACTCTACCTTATCCTCAGTCTCCCCCTCACTTTCTCCCATGCCAGCTGACTCAAACATACTCCAAGTCAATTTATCACCTCCAAAACATCAGTCTGATAAACTCACCAGTTCTGCTTCAAAATCTTTCACAACTTTGTCAACATTCTGTGGTATGGCCGGCTGCACCTCATCTTCATCTTCTTCCTCATCACTGCTCTCATCACTTTCAGTTTTGGCTGCAGATTTTCTACTAAGTGTCACTTCAGCTGGTCTGAAACATAAATCATGATCGTCATCATCATACCAACCACTTTTTCCGACGTAAGGATGGGGTGAGGTAGGGTTCAAAAAGAAGAGAATAAATACAACAGAGAAGGAGCTAAACAGCATGTCCAGCAAAATGGGCCACACACTCATTCACTCACCAGTCACATCCTCACAATCCTGACAAAAACCAAGATAACCTCAACAGTGGAGATCTGGAAACCCACAGCTGATGCAGCCACTTTCCTGCAGTCCAATGGGTTGGCAACCAGACAGGCCCAGGTTACAACAGTTGCAACTTCAGTTTTTATATACAAATGTGATGTACTTTAAACTAAGACAGCTTTTTCCATACAACTGGTATTATAAATTGGAGGGAACTGGCATAGATCAGCTTTATATGTAGCAATGGTGTTGGGCAGGAAAGCCTTTATGTGGTGGCAAAAATATGACTGGAGTGGCTAAGTTATACAAACATCCTTCAATCTCCTCCTCATCCCCTGAACAAAGGATGGTGGACTGTGGATGAAGGGCAACTCTGGCTTGGTCCACTGTGTTCATGTTCAGAGAAGCCTCAGGTTGCAACTACAGCACACCCCTGCTATCTGATCTCCCAGTAGTTGACAAAATCCTATAACAATGTGAAATAAGTTAGGACCATCTCCCTTTATTTGATGCACACTCCCGATATAATAATAAAAGTAGCAGATGAAAAGCCCACCACACATCAACCAACATGCAAGCTGACTATCACTTGTCTGAGCCAAGATGGCCATCAATGCTTACAGGCACAGAACCCATTTCAACACTTCTGCGGAAGCCCCAGAGCTCCTGCCACTCCTTTGAACAGGTGGGCCATTCCATCCGATGCTCACTCTCTCTCTCTCACATGTGCCGAGGTAGCGATAACATTTCGTGTTCATCGCATTGCATCATTCTCTCACTCCCCTGTGTAATATCACAGACCCCCTACAACCATTTGTCTGCAGTGGTAGTGACTGAAAGGCATCACTGTGTGTGCTTCAAAGTTTGTTTCCCCCCCCCCCCATATAAGTAAAGTCTGTGTGATAATGTCTGGCTGAGGTGCTACCCCTAGTAAAACTGAGGTGCTCAGGGTGCTGCCTGGCAAAGGAAAGTGAAGCACTCACGGAAGAGCTCTCCATTGCCTAATGTAAATGTTCCTGAGGAATGGTGAGTGCCCTTGGACACCACCTATCCCCGAGTCTCAGGGGGACTCATGATGACCCATGATGATCCATGATGACAACTCTACCAAGACCTGGGACCATCACAACCATCAACACCACTGTGCAAACTTTCAATACAATTATTCAAAATGAAGACAAAAGACACATCCCTAAAGACAAAAGAAAGAGATACAACCCCATCTTCACACCTGAAATTCAAGGCCTCATCAGTCAATGCGACACACTATGACACTCCCCAACACCCTATACACAGGACACCGTACAACAACTACAAGAACTCAACATTCAAATAAACAATAAAATATCAGAGCAGCAAACACTAAATTGGAATAAATATCTCCAAACACTTGGTCAGAAAATAAACATCAGCAAACTCTACAAAACATTAAATGACATCACAATCTCCAACAGCAACAGTACACAATCACACACTGCCATCACAACAACAGACACCATACCCTTACACAAACAACAAGCTAACACTCTCATCAAACACTTTTCACATGTCAGCCATCTAAATCCCCATCGTGACGACCAACATGTCATCCGACTTAAGAGACAGTTCCCCACAGACCCAGACTTCGCACCTTTCACTTACAACCAGACGAAGCACATTAGTAGCAACCTTAAGCACTCATCTGCCTGTGGACCAGACAACATAAGCAACATACACCTTAAACACCCTGGACCACAAGACATACAAGCACTCACCAATATATCAAATTACAGCTAATCTATCTATCTATTGCCAGACGCCTCAATCCCGTCTGGGGTGGCCACAAACAAATCGCCTCCAAGTCGCCCTGTCCCCCGCCATCTCACTGCCCTGCTCCCAACTCACACCCCCCTCTCTCACATACCTCTCCACCCCATCCCTCCATCTCATCCTCGGCCTCCCCCTCCCTCTTCCCCCCTCCACCTCACTCACATACACTCTCTTCGTCAGTCTTTCACCCTCCATCCTCTCCACATGGCCAAACCACCTCAGTGTGTTCCTCATAACGTTTCCTATCACATCCACATCAACACCACAACGTTCCTTTATATCCTCATTCGTCAGCCTGTCTCTCCATGTGATTCCACAGGCTCCTCTTAAATAACTCATTTCCACTGCTCTCACTCTTGACTTGTGTCCTTCCAACAATGTCCAAGCTTCACTTCCGTACGTTAGAGTTGGTATCACAATACTGTCATGTAGTAACTTTTTCACTTCCATGCTCACTTCCCTGTTTCTTATCACTGCTTTCACAGAACCAGCAACCTTTCTTCCCTGCTGCACCCTTTCCTGCACTTCATCCTCCAAACCTCCATCCTTACTCGTCACACTACCCAAGTACTTAAACGTACTCACATTTTCCAATTCCTCATCATCCAACCTCGCTGTACATTCACTGACTTCACCTCTCTCAAAGACCATCACTTTACTCTTCCCTACATTCACCTTTAGATTCCGTTTCTTACACACTCTCCCAAACTCATTCACCAATCAAACAACATAATACCCAGGATCGGGAGGCATGGCTCTATCATTACTATTCCCAAACCCAACAAAGACCCTACGTTACCTTCCACACACCGCCCCATCACACTCCTCTGCACCCCCTCCAAAGTCACTGAATGACTGGAATCACAACTAGTTGCACCTCAGACCCCCCTAGCCCCATCACAACATGGTTTTAGGCCACTACTCCACGAACATTCTTCTTACAGACCTTACACAGAGAGTTTTTGATGGCATCAATTCAGCTAGGCCACCATACATAACACTCCTAGCCACACTAGACATTAGCACAGTTTTTTATGCCATCCCCCGCCACAACCTCACAAACAAAATATTCAATACAAACTTGCACAATAATACAAAAAGATGGCTGGCACACTATTTAGCAGGCAGATGTGCACTTGTAACCTTTGCCAGTCAGTCATTGAGCATCATAAACTTCACAAACAGCATCCTTCAAGGATCTGTTTTGTCCCCCACTCTCTTTAACCTATATATGCATGACACACCCACACCCCACACACCACAAATACACATAGCTTCCTATGCGGACAACATAACATTTACATGTACACACCAAAATGCAAACACAGCCACACACATCCTCCAACCTTACCTCAACATACTACACAAATGGTTCACCACAAACAGGTTCAAAATAGCCCCAGCCAAATCTACAGTGACCCTTCTCACAAACTGGACAGCAGAACACAGTCACATTCCACACCTCATCATAAATAACACTCCTCTACACACACACACACACACACACACACACACACACACACAAAATCCTTGGTGTAATATACAATACATCAATGTCATCTAAACAACACATCACAAACATTAAAGATAAATTTGCACTAAGACTCTGCACCTTAAGGTCACTTGCCCATACAACATTTGGACACAACAAAGAAACCACCACCACAGTATACAAACAATATATACATTTAGTGATGAATTATGCAAGCCCTGGTTGGGCTTCTAACCTCACTAAAACACACTACAACACTCCACAGACCATACAAAACAAGGCCCTAAAAAATAATCACAGGCTGCACAGCTACTACACCCACAGACCATCTACACCACGAAATCAAAGTTCTCAAAGTCAAGAATCATCTAGACATGAGGCACACTAATTCATGCCACAGCCTCCACAAACCCACAACATCCATTACAGTACATGGCAGCACATCCACACACACCATGGAACATCAAAACAACACCCACCAATCAGATACCATTTTGTATGTGAAGTGGAGGCAGGAAGAAAAAGGGGGAGACTGAGGATGAGATGGTGGGATGGGGTAGAGAGGTATTTGAGAGAGTGGGGTGTAAGTTGGGAGGAGGTCAGTGAAATGGCAGGGGACATGGCAATACGGAGGCAAACTGTATGTGGCCACCCCTTACGGGAATAAAGCATCCAGTTATAGGTAGAGATAGATGGATATTGAAAGATACATACCATCGATGAAGTTTTTTATACTATATACTGACAATTTTATCCAGCTTAGCAGGCTTTTTAGACTGGTGGCATAGATACGGTCATCATTAACTCCTCCAATACAGTACTGGTGGGCTCTTCTATGACATTTGCTGTAAACTGTCTAAAGTCAAGTTCTTTCAATTTAATCTGACCCAGATTTCCATTCTTTTTAGCTCATTTCACTTACCAGTAGCTCTGTGGCAGAAGACAATGTTACGGCTCAACATTCTTTCCATAACACTTCTTTATCTGTAGTATAATACTGTACAGTATTGTTAACACAGTGTTACAACTCTGCCCTGGAGACTGAGAATGGCAATTTTTTGCCAAGTTACAGGAACAACACTGCACTAATGATAATCATCATCATCATCATCTAATCCAGTGTTGCCCCATGAGAAGCATAGAAGCCTCGGGCTAGGTAAGTTGGTCCTGACGTTTAAGATGAGAGTGACCAGCCTTACTCATTCCTGAGTGGCATTACATGAGCAATAAACCCCAACCACCCCTTGGATACAGTATAAACCAACACAGGCTCAAACTGGTTGGAGTGCCTTAATTACCCACTAAACCACTAGGGGTGCCATAGTTTGGTTATTTTGTTACCACCCAGCATAGTAAATGGTTTCCTGGTGCACAGGAAACTATTTGGCTTGTCACTCAGCATAGAGTCACCCGTAGACAGAAAGGGAGAGGAAAGAAAGAAGGAGTGAAGGGTGTACAAGGAAGGATGGAAAAAAGGAAGGAAGACAGGACACGGCAGCCACCCGAGAGCAGCACAACATCGAGTGGATGGATGGTGAGCGTCCCCACCTACCACTTACTAATGATCAGCTACAGCAATATGGTATGCCACTATAGTGTCGTTGTTGATACACATCAGTCAGTCTAGCTAAGCAGGGCCACCGACTTCAGGCAAGTGACTGCCCCTGTATAACCATCATGTGCAGTGAACCAATCTTCACTTGTGGCTGAAAACGTCTCACCACAGCAAGGCACGAGGATTATGTGAAAGTTTGGCTCCTGGATGGATGCTGCATTTGCATCTCTCCACTCAGTTAACAGGGGCACCACAGAAGGCTCCACTTCACCCTGTAATTGGGTTACGTATATGGTTGCCACCTAGCATTATAATTAATGTTTTCCTGGGTTACAGGAAACCATAAGGCTTGTCACTCAGTTACAGCCACCTGATGTGGAAAGTCTATCTATCTACAGCCAGACATCATAAATCCTAAAGGGGTGCCACAAACACACGGCCTCCTTGTCACCCTGTCCCCTGCCATTTTGCTGCCCTCCCCCCAACTCACACACCCCTCTCTCATATACTTCCTCACTCTATTCCTCAATCTCATCCTCAGTCTCCCCCTTTTCCAAAGCACATTAAAAGAAACCTTGATAGGATCATACTCTCACTAGAATGACTGCAAATTGGAAGTGCATTCCCAAGCAAGGCCTTTGAGATGCTAACTTTTCCTTGTAACTCTTTTCCTTTCCTGTCACTTTTTATCACTCCTCTTTCCACTTCAAGTGCTTGAAAGGGCACAACAAAGAAGAACGTTGCTGGTTTTTTTAAAGCAGTGACAAGAAATAGGGAAATAAACATGAAAGTAAAAAAAAAAAGTTGCTGCATGATATTATGGAAGTGAAGCTTGGACCTTGCTGGAAGGACACAAGTCAAGAGTGAGAGCAGTGGAAATGAGTTACAGTATTTGAAAGGAGAATGTGGAGTCACATGGAGTGACAGACTGGAAAACGAGGAAGTGAAGGAGCATTGTGGTGTGGATGAGGAGGTGATAGGAAGTGTTAGGAGAAACACACTAAGGTGGTTTGGCCATGTGGAGAGGATGGAGAGTGAGAGACTGAGGAGGAGAGTGTATGGGAGTGAGGTGGAAGAGGGGAGAGGGAGGAGGAGGAGGAGGCCAAGGATGAGATGAAGGGATGGAGTGGAGAGGTATATGAGAGAGGGGGATGTGAGCTGGGAACAGGGCAGTGAAATGGCAGGGGACAGGGAAACATGGAGGCGATTTGTTTGTGGCCACCCCTTACGGGATTAAGGCATCTGGCAATAGACAGAGAGATAGTAAGGAAGAAATGGACCTTCGTGATGCAGACCATCCCCAACATACAGTTGCTGTTACAACCACTGGAGAATGGTATCAGGAAATCATTCCTCCTATCACTGACCAATGGCCACATCCCCACACCAGTAGAAAGGGATCTTCTAACACTACCACAGAGAATGGGAGGCCTTGACATTATAAATCCAGCAGCCATGGCACAGTATGAACACATAAATTCACCTGGGCTCACCAAACCCTCAACACAGACGATTCGTGCCCAGGTTGAGACGAGTGAAATCAACCAACAATGGCAGAAGATATAAACATACAAATAAGCAAAGAGTGAGACGCAAGACAAAAGGACCAGCTACTGCACATAACCAAACATCTTACATCACACCAGTGCAAAACAGTTGAAATGGCAAAGGGGGCTGAGGTATCAAACTGGCTGTCATCCCTGCCTCTCAGAACAAAGGATTCAACTTCAACAAACAAGAATTTACTGATGCCATAGCCTTGAGATATGGGTGGCCAATAAAGAACTTACCTCAATGGTGTGCCTGTGGCACTGTTTTTTTATGCAAATCATGCAACGGCCATACCACGTTGAGTACACCGCTTCCCGTCCGATCAGCGAAGTTAAGCAACGTTGGGTCTGGTTAGTACTTGGATGGGTGACCGCCTGGGAACACCAGATGCTGTTGGCATCCCTACGTGTCAAGTGGGGTTGGTGGAGGATTAGTGCCCCTCCCTGTAAAACAATTAACTCTAAGCCGTTGGCCACCCCGTTTGGGATACATGGCGTCTGGCAATGAATGAATGAAAAAAATGCAATGGTTTGCAAGATGGGAGGCATTGTGTGCATTTGACATCATGAAGTACATGACCTCAATGCAAAAATGATACAGGAAATATGTGGTCTTTTCAGAATATCTGACCTTAGGCTCTGAAAATATAAACAGCTAACCAGTTGAGCTAGGACATTAATCCCCCTCAAAGTATGCCCATCTAATTTGACACATGCAGCCAGCGTTCTTTTCACTGCTTGAAACATTTTTCAGTCAGTTTTTGGTATCTCCTGCAGGTGTTTCACTGCAATCGTCATGATCTCTTCTCTCGGATGATCGCTGCTCAAGACATGCTGGAGTGAGCAATTCGTTACCCAAACTTTATGAAAACCGTTATCACTGGAGATGAGACTTGGGTGTATGGGTACGACCCAGAAGCCAAAGCACACTTCTCCCAGCGGAAGCATTCAGGGCCAAAAAAAAAGCACAACAGGTCCGCAGCATGGTGAAATGAATGTTGACAGTATTTTTTTACTACCATAGTGCTGTGCATCATGAATACACATCAGAAGGTCGGACTGTCAACAAACATTACTACATCAACATTATCAGCTGTCTTCATGACACAGTTCGACAGAAGAGACCAGACTTTTGGAGAGTGGCAAGTTGGAAGCTGCATCATGACAATGCCCCTGCCACTTCTTCTCAACTGATTCTGAAATTTTTGGCCAAGCACAACATCCCACAGGTCCGGCAGGCTCCCCGCTCATCAGACTTTTGGTTATTCCTCAAACTCAAACCTCAGCTGAAAGGTTCCTAATTTGAGACGAAAGAAAAGATCATGACGAAAGCGATGAAGCACCTGCAGGAGATACCGAAAAAAAATTTTGAAAAATGTTTCAGGCAGTGGAAAAAACCCTTGGCTACCTGTGTCAAATCAGAAGAGGCCTACTTAGAGGGGAATTAGCAACCTAGCTCAACAGGTTAGCTACAGGCTAGCCCCAGTTTAACGACGCAATTGGTTAAGTAAAAACCCATCGCTAGGTGGGGTATCGTATCTCGGGGTAGATTTAACATGTAAGTATAAACCCAAGTTTAACAATGCAATTGGTTAAGTACAAACACATCGCTAGGTGGGGTATCGTATCTCGAGGTAGATTTAACATGTAAGGTATAGGGATATGTTTTTGAGCCTTGGGTTCCCCCCCCAACCAAGTCCTAAACCCACCCAAATGAGTAAAAAAAAAAAAAAAAAAAGTTTAATGCCACTCTAAATGGCCTAACAGCTGTAAACTAAGCTAACCTAAGCCTAAAACCAGTGCCTGATTTGCTTGTACCCAGTCAAGGTTACTACAGAATGTGATCTCCAACTTGTGTTCAAACTCAGTAGAGAAGAACAGCAGCACTGCATACAATCCCACCATCAGACGGTCCCAGGACACTTAAATAAACATCTGCTATGCATAATAATAATGTATGAATGACACAGAATCATCCAAGGTGTGACCTGTTGTGACAGAGAATCAATGATGTTCTGACGAGGAATTATATTGACACGGAATGCGACTGATGATGCAATCGGATGGCCTTTTCAACGTCGTTTTAGTTACTGTTCTGGTTGCCGACCTCCTTCTTTTTTTTTTCTCTTATTTTCTAACGTTTATTTAGAAATTCCATTAATCCGAATGGCAAGTGGACCGAGAATCATCAGATTATCAGATTTTTCTGATTTTTGGGTGGGACCCCTAAGACAATTTCATGTTTAAACTGAAATTTTACTGAATGGATCACTTTTCATTCATTCACAATACAATATGGCACTGTAGCCGCCTGCAATCTTCGAGGGGGAAATGGGGTAATGAAACACGCCTAGCTGGACTCGCCTATTTATTCGGTCATACTTGTGCCGGGTCCATTTTCTGTTGTACAATATTAGTGTGTGGGTAGCGGGTGTAAGGTGGCAACACTAGTCCCTCATGAGCGTAATATCCTCACTGGAATAGCACCTTCACAGGATGGTCATGGAGTCACACATCGCATGTGAAGTACACCCTTCGGAGTATCTGTCTAAATAATCCACAAGATCATTGCTGCCTTGCCCTTCACTCATTCCAGCTACCCACACACTGACCCATACTCGCCCATAGCATCTATTTCAGGACGTGGTGTTCACTCTTATCTTCAAGCTAATGGATGTTATGCTTACACGGCCGTACCGTATATATAAACATTGTGTCAGCATCCTTCACCCCCTTCTCTCTCCTACGCTCTCCCTCACTCTCTCTCTCTCTCTTTACTGCGTCAGATGCAGTAAGATTCCCCCTGTTGGTCAGTTACGACCAATACCATACCCTTTCACTCGCCACTCCTTTCCAGCAGACACAGCTTGTTTGCAGGGCAGGTCAGGGTTTTGCATGCGGATGTCCTGACCTTCACGTGTTTCACCACACCATCATCACCGGGATTCGCCTCTACCAGCCTTCCCAGAACCCCGTGATTATGGGCACATTCAAATCCATACCAGGTCCCCCACTTGAAAATTACGCAGCCGCTTGAACTGCTTCTGGCGTTGTCGTAAGGCTGGTAGGTACACCTTCAACCATTGATTCCAGAACTGGTCTGCTAGGAACTGTGCATGTTTCCAACTCTTCCGGTAGCTGTCCCCTATAGGCTCTTTGGCTTTACCTCCTAAAGAGCAGTGGGGTACCGTCTTACGACGCAGAATATGCAGTGGGGTAAGAGCTTCGAGGTCGCTAACGTAGTTGGAGATTGAGGCGATGGGCCTGCCACTGACTATCTCCTCCACTTCACAGAAGAGCGTGTGGAGTCACTCGTCGTCCATGACTTGCGCGCCTATTATCGCTTCCAAGACCTTCCAGACAGTCCGGATCTGTCGCTCCCAGACACTGCCCATGTGCAATGCATGTGGGGGGTAGAACTCCAACTCAATTCCCTTCCTTAACAATGCACTGTGGACCTTGTCATCCTTTTCCCAGCCCGGAGTTCCTTATCTGCTCTTATCATGTTTGTTCCACCGTAGGAACGAATGTGCTCTGGTAAACCCCTCCTTGCTGAGAAGCACGTTATTGCATTGGGGAAAGAATCGGTGTCCAGTCCATCGAGAATCTCCAGGTATATGGCTCTAGAGTTCAGACAAGTGAACAGACAACCCCACCGTTTCACCTGTTTCCTACCCTGCTTCACAGTGAATGATCCAAAGGAGTCCACTCCAGTATGCGTGAATGATGCCTTCACCACACATACCCTGTCGGCAGGGAGGTCAGCTTGTCTTTGCAGTGACTCCTTCCAATTGACTCAACAACAAATGTGACATCCCTTTAACACCCGGTCAATCAGTCTCCATCCCTTGGGCACCCAGAATTCCTGGCGCATTACCTCAAGTGTATGTTCTCTTCCCGAGTGCCCAGCCTTGTTCTCAAGGGTTTCTCTTACAATAAGCTCCATGACATAGTGTTCCCGCAGCAACAGCACAGGGTACTTGCTGTCCGTCATCAAGGGAGCTCTCTCCAACTGCCCGCCAGCGCCAAGGAGTACCCCCAGCAGTTTGTTATTTAGGTCAGGCCCTTGTAGTACCTGGCTGTTTAAAGACACCGGTCCACATTCTGCTGCACAGTCGAATACAATGCGCACCTTTCCGGACTTGTTCGGGTTTAACAAAGGAGGGTGTGGCAGATATCAGGTCACGTGAGGCCTTGTGTGAAGTTCATTATCGATAACTGATTCGGCATAACCTTCATCTAGCAGCAGCTGCATCTCTTCTGCATAGCACCGGCATAAGGGTGGGTCTCTGAGCAGCCTCTTCTTCAGACTCTCTAACCTCCTCAGTGCCATTAACTTGTCGTCTGGGAGCTTGGGTGGATTATGTCTGAATGGTATAAGGAGTTGGTAGTGTCCCATCACCTTTATTGCTGCGCCCAACCACAATTTCATCCCTCTGTTGTGTTCAACAGATAGGCTATCTCCCTTCTTCAGATAACTTGCGTCCAGTCCCTAAAACTGTCGCACTTCCTCCTCCAATCGTGTTTCCTGGGAGTTGCAATCGACTACAGCCACACTTCCTACCTCATCTGGTCTGTCTTCCACCTCAGCACGAGGTCGTACAGGTCCGCTGACGGTCCATCCCAATGGTGACCTTATTTCAAAAGGTTCTCCACCGCTCCCAGCCCTGACCTACAAGGGTGTCATTGCTTGTGGCGCATCAAGACCAATCAGTAGCTGCACCTCACCTTCGTATGTGTTCAGTGGCTCTACTCCCACCAAGTGACTCCATCATACCATGTCCTGTACAGAGGCTACTGAGTCCTTCAGCAATGCAGGGAGTTGGTGGGTGACAATCACCCCGGGCAGCAATATCTTCCGGTTTGGTTTATGGGAATGCCCGCTGCTAACTACTAAGTCTATCTCCTCAGTTCGCTGCACAGTCACTTGTGTTACAGTGTCTAATGTTACCCATACGGTTCTCCGTGGTGCCTTTAGTCTGCTTGCCAATTGGGTCGTACAGAAGGTTCAGTTGCTGCCAGAGTCCAAAAGTGCCTTCGTCTGAACCACGGCATCCGATCCTTCACCAGCCACCTTTACCTCAACAATGGGCAACGTCACTTTGCGAAGCCGCCAATGCATCCACGTTGTCCCTGTCGAGCCTGGGCCTCTTAAGTGCCCCTTCCATGTCTGCCTCATCCTGTTTGTCGGCCTGTCCACAAGAAGCATTTCTCCTCTCCAGCTCTGCTCGGTGTACTCCCTGCTTGCTTCCATGCGCCTGTTCCCACTAAATGTAACAATGACGATCATCTCTCGGCTTCATCTCATCCTCCATCTGTGTTTTTGCTCTGTCTCCCTTCCTGGGTTCCCCATGGTACCAGGACTCCTGCCTTTGCCTTACCAGGCCAGCTGGGTGTATCCATCGCGAATGTTTCCCAGTACAACTCCCTATGTCAAACCATACTGAGGCCCGGCATTCAGCTGCTAAGTGGGTATCGTTCAAGCAAACATAACAGTATTTGAGCTGTCTGACCGTGCCCCTCCTTTCTTCCACTCCCATGGCACGGAATTTTTTGCATCCCACCAGTGTGTGCAGCCTCACACACAGCCGACACGTCTCTCTCACTTGCAGGTTCGTCATCACCAATGGTGGCCAAGCCAATCACATGCCTGTCTGGATTCCTTCTAGCACCAACCTCAATGGCTCACTTGGTGGACGCTCCCCTTTCCTCAGTTCTCGTCCTCATGCTTACTCTGTCCGCCTCCTCCAGAATAAAGGTTTTCAACCATTTAATGTCAGGATAATACCCATATCGTTTGCTGTGGGCAAAGACTTCGTCCTCATACCACATAAGTGCCTTCTCAGGTAACCGATGCGACAGTGTGTCCGTCGAGCGAACGGTGCCCAACTCCCGTAATCTCCCGCTGGTCTCCAGACTCAAAATACATGACCCTAACTCATCGGCGAATTTTCTAGGGCCACTTTCATCCTCATCTTTGATTATGGGCCCTTCAAGTATTCCTTCCACAATCTCTCAGACGTACTGATAACTGCCTCCGTATCTGTCCTCCAATATGACCATCGCCTTCTTATAACCCTCTCATGGGTCCAAATCATTGCACATTTGTAGCGTGTTCCTGACAGGCCCTGTACATGCTTGCATATGCATCTGCAGCTTATATTCCTCTGGGACTGCAGCCCTCCCAATGTGCCATTCGAATGCACGGATGAACTCCCAGTACTCCCTCCAGCTATTTCCTTCAAAGGTTGGTAGTCAGGTCTGTGACAACCTCATGGTGACCATCAACTCCCTCAAGATGGAGGCAATCACCTTGATGCCCATAGGGGTAGCACGTGTCGGCTAGTCCGTTCCCCATCTAGTCGGTTTCAGGTTTTCTGATCTCTGCCACTCTGGCCCTTGCCTGCTAATTGTTGACTCTTCTTGATGTAAAGTTGTGGCCTTTTGTGTCTGTCCTTGCTCCCCCTGCTGGGATTCCCTAGTCTCCCACATTTGTTTGTCTCCTGTGCCATCACTGTATCTCAGCCTCTTTGCCGGTCCTTCATGTACCACTATTGTCTCTGGCTGTACCTGTGACCTCAAGCTCATTTCATTCCTCCCTTCCGTACTCATTATGCTCTCCAACTGTGTCAGGCGATCATGGACTGCTTTGTTCTGTTCTTGCAGGATTTGCAAAGCCAGTATGAGGACTCTCATGTATACATTCTTGTGTGCCTCAGTCTGTCTCTCTTCGACTGCTGGCCATTTCTCTAAGCATTCTTGCAGCCCAGTTTCGGCCCTCTCCTCCTCCCTTTGTTCCCTCATTGCCCCCAAAGCATACATCTCGTACTCCTCTCCCTCCGTCGCTTCCCTGGCCTCCTCGACTATCCTTTGGGCCGTTCCATGGGTTACGTTCTGTCCGACAATTCTGCCCGTTCCTTTCCCTCTGGGTTGTCCAGGTTGATATGTTCCGCCTAGTATGTCCCATAGGTTAGGTTCCGCCTGGTATGTTATAGGTTAGGTTCCGCCTGGTATGTTGTAGGTTAGGCTCTGCCTGGTATGTTGTAGGTTAGGTTCCACCTGGTATGTTACAGGTTAGGTTCCGCCTGGTATGTTGTAGGTTAGGTTCCGCCTGGTATGTCATAGGTTAGGTTCCGCCTGGTATGTCATAGGTTAGGTTCCGCCTGGTATGTTATAGGTTGGGTTCAGCCCGGTATGTTTAGGTTAGGATCCGTCTGGCATGTTCTAGGTTGGGTTCCGCCTGGTACGTTATAGGTTGGGTTCCGCCCGGTATGCTTAGGTTAGGTTCTGCCCGATATTTTCTAGGTTGGGTTCTGCCTGGTATGTTATAGGTTGGGTTCTACCCGGTATGTTTAGGTTAGGTTCCTCCTGGAATGTTATACTGTAGGTAGGGTTCTGCCCTTTTCTTTTTTCTTTTTTTTTTAGTCACTCTCATTCATGCAGCGTTTATCCCATCATACGCCCAAACAGCCAGACAGCGAGCACTGAACTTAGCCTTTAAAGTACAGTGGGACACCACAATCTTCTCAATGAGAGCCCAGTATCAATCACAACTCTTAATATCCAAGATAGGTTAATTAGCTTTAATTCACTACTTTATAGCATATAAACGATGTCACAATATCAATACCGACTTCCTGAATATTACACTCACATTTCTCACATTCAGTGTGTCACAATTTTTTAACACTGTCTGGCACAAGTAATAAACTCCTATCCCAGTACGTAAACTAATGCTGTATTTTCTTCACAATGAACCAGACGTAGTGTATCAGCTCCCGGCTTTCAGTTGCCTGAGTAAAGTTGTTTATCAACACTCACAGTCCTGCGGAGTCTACCCACTCACAACCCAAGATGTCCTGAGCGGCGGTGTCGCCGATCGTAGGTAGGCCGCCTCTGTAGACTTTAGCACCGCCCAGCGCTGTTGTCGGTCATGGTCGACTGTTTATTCTGTCATACTTGTGGCGAGTCCATTTTCTGTCGTACAGTATTAGTGTAAGGTAGCAACACTAGTCCCTCACAAGCATAATATCCTCATTGGAATAGCACCTTCACAGGATGGTCATGGAGTCACACATCACACGTGAAGTACATCCTTCGGAGTATCTGTCTAAATAATCCACAGGATCACTGCTGCCTTGTCCTTCACTCATTCCGGCTACCCACACACTGACTCACACTCGCCCATAGCATCTATTTCAGGGCGTGGTGTTCGCTCTTATCTTCAAGCTAATGGATGTTATGCTTACACGGCCGTACCGTATACGTAACAATTGTGCCAGCATCCTTTCCCCCTTCTCTCTCCTACGCTCTCCCTCTCTCTCTCTCTCCCTCTTTACCACATCAGATGTGGTAAGAGGCACATATTAACATTACGTATTACACAAATTTTTGACTTAATAATGTATTACTGAAGACACGAACTGTAATTGGTAAATTAAAGGATGTTATGGGTTGTTTAACTCACCAGTAATGAATAATGTTGAAAACAGCAGTTGTAGGCAGGTAAATCCAATTATAGAGAGTAAGTCGAGGGTTAATAATAATATGCACGTATTGTGAAAGCACAAAAACTTAATATGTATTACTGTAGAAAATTCCTTAAACATACGGTACAGATTAAAAAGTGGTCGGTTGTTTATGAGGAGTTGCCAATCCATGCATTACCTGATCCGTGACCACACCGCTCGGCACTTCGGCGCATTTGGCGCTCAGTTTGAATTTTTATCTTTGATTTTTTTTATTTTTGGAGTTTTTGTCAGCCTTCTTCAAAAATTTGGATTACTGGGATTTTCGGATAATCAGTGTTTGGATTAATGGACTTTTACTGTACAGTGAGTCCTCAGTATACGAAAACTCGATGTACGAATTTTCGATGGTAAGAAAGCGATGAATGTAGGACAAATTCCACAATACGAAAAGCCTCGGTCTCGATGGTACGAAAAGCAATACGAGAGGAAATACGAAAAATTCAAAATGGGCACACTACACAGCGCCGTGCTCGTTTGCGGCAAGAAAATGAACTAACCCTTCTCTGGTAAACACATTTTCGCATGCTTCTCAGTCGAGTCACGTCCGTCCTCTCCTCTCAGCTTTGCTGTACATTACCCCGTTTTTCGCTGTTCTTCACCTTTTAGTATTTTCACCATGCCTCCCAAGCGCCCTGCAACATCTCCAGCATACGGGGAACCAGCTGCAAGCAAGAAACAGCATCGTACTCTCACTCTTGAGAGGAAATTGGAAATAATAAGACACCACGACGAGGGGCAGGGAGACTCAGAGATTGGGCGAGCTTTAGGCCTTGCACCGTCTAATACTACAGTACTAATACTACTATAATTAGCTGTATGTTTTATTTTTTAATGACTGTGCAATAGTATAGTACAGTACATCCCTCTAGTACGCGCCTATAAGGGTGGCAGAGGACGTTGCGTACTAGGAATTCGCGTACTGTGAATACATAAACTCATGGGAAAAATTTCATATGGGTGGCACTCCCCTTCATGGGCAACCCTTGAGACACCATTCAGACCTAAGTATTGTACTATACAGGGAAACTATCTAAGTCTTATTACCTAAGATAAAGTAAACCAACAAGATTATGGCTTTACTAGGTAAATCAACAAGGATATGGCTTAACTAAACCAACAAGAATATCGATGCTCACCTTTACCCGTTATCGCTTCTTGGGGAAGGCAATGTCATGTACTCGGGATAACTCCGGATTTGGGCCACTTCTTCGCTGCCCGTCTCACTAACAAGGAGTTCAATTTGAGCTCTAATAAAAAATACACAAAAAAAGAAAAAAAAAAAAAAATAGGCCCTCGCGTACAAGCGGGATCACGTACTCGGAACTTGCGTACTGTGGGGATGTACTCTACTGTATACGATTGCATACTTCAAAATAAGAGGGGTAACGTTTAAGTGGAGGGTCCAATCGGGTCCTCGAATGCATCCCCCCCTTTCTATGTATATTTCAATGGGGAAAATCGTTCTGATATACAAAATTTCGCATTACGAAAGGTTTTTTTGGTCCCTATCCCTTTCGTATAAAGAGGACTCACTGTATTTACAAAGCGTTTTTCCTTGAAGAGCTTAAATGTAAACACATCATTATCGATGTCAAAGTTTTCATCAATGCAAGAAATATTTACTCTTTAAGATTTTCATAATTACTAATATTTATTTAAAATTATTATTATGTATTCCATGGTAGGTTAGATGTCCAATGGTCAAATACAAAATATTCTTTGTTGAGTTGCCTAGTTGTCCTCACTGTTTCATACCTCGTCTGATGGGCGAGAAGCCATACACCAAACGACAGTGTTCACTACACCTATGACAAAAACACACTAACCTAAGTCTAAAAATAGTTTATAAATCAACGTAAACACACAATTTAACTCTAAAATATCATCAAAATTGGTAAAATTGGCAAAATGATTTCCTGTAAACCAGGAAATCATTTACAATGCTGGGTGGTACCCTAATAAATAACCAACACATGTTCCCTACGTGACAACATGTTGGTTGACGGAGGGTTAGTGCCCCTCCCTGGAAAACAACTACTGTAACTAAAAATACAAAGAAGCATCGGACCAGGGCTGACCAACAGATGATGACTAAGGACCAAACAAAGGACATGGTATGGATTGTGACATGGAATGTAAGGGGTGCAAATGATGAGGTGAGAGATTGTCCAGGTGCTTCAGGGTGCAATAGTGGATGTTTGTGGATTAACTGAAACTAAATGGTGTGGTGAGAGTGTGAGAGAATGGGAGTTTGAATGGGGTATATGTGCGGGAGTGGGTGAGAATGAGAGGGCAAAAGGAGGAGTGTGTATTGCTGTGTGCAAGAAACGGAAGGAGAATACAGTACCCTCGCGTCCAAGACGGGTTTGTCTAAGACGTCTCGCGTCCACAATGGAGACCATAAATAATAATCCAAAATATTGCTGTAATAGAGTTACACATGTCCAATACGGTTCCAACGGTTCATAACAGCCCAAATCCGAGGAGAATACAGCTATGAGAGTCTCATCTGGTCCAACATGGTTCCCACACCCGGGAGAGTAGTGTGGTTGAGATGTTGTACGATAAAATTCTGGCACCTGGTCACGTGATGGGTAAGCAGGGCTTGTTTTTGTTTCTTATCAGAGCATCGTGGACACACTTATTGCGTGTTGCACTCACTGTCTGCTCAAGGTTATTGCCTCTCATGTAAGCATGCCTAGGAAATCTTCTGCTAACCTGAAGTGCTGCCATCTACCTCAGGACACTACGCTGGAGATAACTGAGCTACTAAGCTGGAGATAAGCTCAGAACCACACACTTTCAAGGTGAGGAAATTTATTTTGGTGCCAAAATAGGTCTCGGTTGATGTTTTCAGGGGCACTTTTCAAAGATTTTTTTTGTGACTATTAATTTTTTCTATAAGGTCTTGTGTTGGACCAAGACGTTTTTCATCCTAGACAGGACCCTCAGGCGACAATATTACAGTCTTGGATGCGAGGGTATTGTATAAGAGAGTATGAATCAGTTGGCTCGTGAATTGCATGGGTAAGATTGAAAGCTGGACTACAAATGTTAACCATTGTGTGTGTGTATGCACCAAAGCAAGATCGTGCAAGCAGAGTGAAAGAAGAGTTCTGGACAAATGCTGAAGCATGCACGGAAAAGTTTGAAAGGAAGGAGAGAGCGTTTTTGATTGGAGATATGAATGGAACAGTACGGAATGTGAAGGTGGATGGAGTAGTTGGTGAGTGGGGTGTGCCTGCAGGAGTGGAGGAGAATGGCAATGCTCTAGCGGAAATTTGTGCTGGGAGGGGTTTGGTGATAGCCAATACGTTCTTCAGACACAAAATGATCCACAGGTATACGTGGAGAGTGATGAAAAGGGTGGGTGGTGAACTGAATGAACAGAAGGCAATGATTGATAATGTGTGTGTGGATGATAGAATGAGAGGGTGTGTATTGGATGCAAGAGCATATAGAGGTTGGGGAAGCGGACTTTCTGACCACCACTTGGTGATGGGGCAAGTCAAGGTTGAAATGAAGTGGAGGATTGGAAGAAGGGAAGGACAGGAGGAAGTAGTTCTTACAAGGAGGGTGGAAAGATTACGAGAGGATGGGGATAAGGCAGAATATATGAGAAAAATGGAAGAGCGATTGGGTAAACATCATTTGGAGCAAATGGGGGACATGGGAGATGTGTGCAATATATTCACAGAAGAAATCTGTGCAGCATGTGAAGTGGTGTGTGGGTTAAGAGGAAAGGGCGTGCAAGGAACAGCATGGTAGAATGGAGAGGTGAGACAGGCTGTGGCACAAAAGAAGAAAACATATAGTGAGTGGATAAGAAACGAGACTGGAGGAAGAAGCGAGACAGAAGAAAGAGTTATATGAAGAGAGGAAGAGAGAGGTGAAAAGATAAGTAAGAGAGAGTAAGACGAGAGTGGATGAGGAATTTGGAAGGAATATGTATGTAAAGACGAGGGAATGTAAGAAAATGTTCTGGAAAGAGGTAAAGGGACTTAGATTGGGTGATAAAGAAGTTAGTCGGGGAATGATAGATAAAAATGGTAGATTACTAGGGATCAAGGAAGAAAAAATGAGCAGGAAGAGAGAACACTTTAAGGAACTGTTGAACACAGAGAATGAAAATAAGACGAGTATGAGTGGCTGGGGAATGGCTGGGAGAAGGAGGGATGCGAGAAGAGAGGAGGAAATCAGTAGGATGGAAGTAGTGGACACAATGAAGAAAGTCAAAATGAGGAAAGCCCCAAGAATTGATTGAGTGTGTGGTGAAATGCCGAAGCATGGGGGAGAGATAGTAGTAAAATGGATGTGGAAGATGTGTGGATTTGCCTGGGTGGAAGGTAAAGTCATGGTGGATTGGAAGTCATGAATAATTATTCCAATGTACAAAGGAAAAGGAGAAAAGAAGTGTGTTGTAATTATAGGGGCATTTGTCTTCTTTGTGTAACAGGAAAAGTGTATGGTAAGATACTTATTGACAGAGTTAGGGAAATAACATAAGAATTAGTTGGAGAAGAACAGGGAGGTTTTTGGTCAGAGTTAGGGAAATAACAGAGGAATTAGTTGGAGAAGAACAGGGAGGTTTTAGGAAGGGAAGAGGTTGTGTAGATCAGATATTCATTCTCAGGTCTTCAGTGGAAGAGTTTCTACAGAAGGGAAAGAAGTTGTATGAGCCTTCATGGATTTGGAGGAAGCATATGACAGGGTGGACCGACAAGGACTGTGGAAAGTATTAAGAATATATGGAGTAAATGGGAAGTTGTTGAATGCAGTGAAGAGTATGTATGATGGTGCTAAGGTTGCAGTGCGTGTGCACAGTGAACCAAGTGAATTTTTCTCTTTGAAGGTTGGATTGAAACAAGGATGTGTCATGCCTCCATGGTTGTTCAATCTGTACATGGATGGGGTTATAAAAGAGATACAAGGTAGGGCAGTGGATGTTGGAGCAGCCCTAATGAGAGAAGGCAGTGTGTGGAAACTCCTTGTACTGTTGTTTGCAGATGATAGTGTGTTGTTATGTGAAGACAAAGGGGAGCTGCAAGGCTTGGTGAATGAGTTCAGAGAGTGTGTAAGAAACAGAATCTAAAGGTGAATGTAGGGGAGAGTAAATTTATGGTCTTCGAAAGAAATGAAATCAGTTAATGTACAGTGAGGCTGGATGAGGAGGAAATGGAAAATGTGACTGTGTTTAAGTACTTGGGTAGTGTGATGAATATGGATGGAAGCTTAGAGGGTGAAGTGCTTGAAAGGGTACAACAAGGAAGAAAGGTTATTGGTTCTTTGAAAGAAGTGATCAGAAACAGCGAAATGAGCATGGAAGTGAAAAAGTTACGACATGACAGTAATGTGATACCAACTCTGACATACGGAAGTGAAGCTTGGACCTTGTTGGGGGGACACAAGTCAAGAGTAAGGGCAGTGGAAATGAGTTATTTGAAAGGAACATGTATAGTTACATGGAGAGACAGATTGACAAATGAGGTAGTGAAGGAGCATTGTGGTGTGGAAGTGGATGTGACAGGAAGTGTTAGGAGAAACACAATGAGGTGGTTTGGCCATGTGGAGAGGATGGAAAGCAAGAAACTGACGAGAAGTGTATATGTGAGTGAGGTGGGGGGAAAGGGAGGGGGAGGCCAAGGATGAGATGGAGGGATGGAGTGAGGAGGTATATGAGAGAGGGGGGTGTGAGCTGGGAGTAAGGCAGTGATATGGTGAGGGACAGGGCAAAATGGAGGCAATTTGTTTGTGGCCACCCCTTATGGGATAAAGGCGTCTGGCAATAGATAGACTGATAGATAGATCAGTAAAAAAAAATCAAAACCCATCATAAAACCAGGGGTAGGCCTATGATAAGCGGGGCAGGGTGGTATTTCTATCCCATCACCATTCCAGGGTATTGCATCTAGGGGTATCGTAAATCAGGGTTTCCCTGTAATTTTTTTTTTTTTTAGAGCCTACGGTCAGATACTTTCTGAACAGACTTCGTATGCCATGATGTGATCACAAAGCCAGCTCTACTCCCTGTAGACAGTGAGTGCTTCATCCACAGAACAGCAAACACATCAACTGATGCAAGAGTGGTTGTCAGTGCTCAAGGTTTCTGGACACATGGGCAGAAGGCTTTCTTTAACATTAGGATATTTCATCCTATGGCAGCATGTCACTGCAAACTGTCTCTCAAGGCTGCAAACAAGAGGCATGAACAAGAAAAAAACAGGAACTAACAAGAAAGGCTCCAACATGTGGACCACGGTCGACTTACTCCCCTTGTGCTCACAACATCACAAGGAATGGGTCAAGAGATGAGGAGATTCTACTCAAGACTGGCAGAAGTTCTTTCTGAGAAGATGCATCAATCTCAAAGTTCTGTTATGGCCTGGAAGAGATGCTGACTCATTCTCCCTTGTGATGTCTGCAGTTCTATGCCTCTGGGGCACAAGATCATCAGTTCTCAGGCCTGTCTCTCTGGCGGGCATGGATTACGAAGCTACTGTGGTCGAGAGCCACACTGACCAGAAAGTCCAGCATATTAATGTTTTAATTAGCACTGTAATGTTAATGGGAAAAAAAAAAAAAAGTAATAAAAGTAGTAGCATGTGGGTGATAACCACAGCCATTGGCATGTCTGGGACCAACAGACTGTATTATAAAGATTAATGTTAACCTGCACATTACAACAACAAAAGGTGAACTGTATTATGAGGATTGATACTGATCTTCACAATATAATTCCCAAATGAATGGATGTGATTAAGAAAAAAAAAAGTAGTAGTAGTAGTAACCTCAGTCTCTCTGGTTGAACAGACTCATTAATCAGCTTTAACAAAATTTAAGAAAATTTCTTGGGTAACCTCAGACCAAGATCAAACTCACATCCCTCCAGACAACAGACTTATTATCTAACCACATGACCACCACCTCCCCCGCATATTACTCTAAAATACTTCAAAAAGTAACTGTACCTTTTCTGTACTCTGGGTCGCTGATATCCTAATGGAGGAAACTCTTCCTCTTCCACTGCCTTCTCTTCCTCCATTTCCTCCTCCATCTCTTTCAACTGTGCTAAACTTTGCTTCAAAATTGTTCTTCCAAGCTGACCTTCCACATACTAAAATATATAAAATGACAATCATTACAAGAGGTACATAATGCTGCAACAAAATGGTCATAATAATGAAGGAAGCTCACAGCCGTTATGACTTGCTGAAGATAATGCACACTGTCAGATCTTTTACTATGATCCTACCCATGCCAGTAGATTACTGACACTAGTTACTCCTCATTTAATATCTAACCTGTGGGCAGGCAAAGTGCTACCATACTTAAAGTGAAACAGTTTTAAATGAGAAATGCATCTAGTTCATAACTGAGGTGTTAAAAGCACAAAAGGCATTCATTTCTGACACAGGACAACAAAATCACAAGCAAAAATGAAAAAAGTTTTCAAAAATTGAATACTGAAGCAACATTGACCCACTGAATCTCCTCTCACCCTTCCCCCCATTTTCTCTCCACTCTCACCTCATCATCGTGGTCTTTCCTATCACCACGCACTTTCTTGCGGCTGGTGGGATGGGCAACCTCATCTCGGGCAATCTGTTCATCTAGGGGTACCGGCCGTGACACCTTACCTCCCAGCTTCTTCAGTTTCTTGGCCTTTCCCATTTTGACTTGTTATTGCTTGCTTATCTGTGTAGAATTAAAAATGCTACATATAAACACTAATTACTGTAAACACCATTGCATCCATATATACATATATACACTGTACTGTATATGCAAAAATATACAGTGTATTGACAGACAGATAGATAGTGATATGCAGATATCCACAGACAGACAAATATATAGATATACAGTATACTGATAGACAAACTGATAGATACAAAGACAGATATATAAATATAGATAAAAAGACAAATACAACTATATTTAACCAGTACTCATATATCCAGCAACCTCAAACAACCGGCAGATTCACAAGGGACATTAAAATGAGATTGTATCAATTCATATCATATATAAAAGCTACAACATGCATATTTGTGTCAGCCTAGGTCACCCCCCCAACTTCTCAGACCTTGCATTCAAGGATGCACTAAATATCCATCTAATCACTTTCATTGCTGTTCATTTGAGTGATGAGAAGGGTGGGTGGTGAATTGAATGAAAGGAAGGCAATGATTGATTATGTGTGTGTGGATGAAAGGATGTGAAGATATGTAATGGATGCAAGACCTTATAGAGGTTGGGGGAGTGGACTTTCTGACCACTACTTGGTGGTGGCCAGAATCAAGATCCAAGTAAGATAAAGAACTAGAACAAGGGAAGAACGGGAGAAAGGAGTAGTTGCAAGGAGAGTGGAAAGGTTACAAGAGGATGAGAAAAAGACAGAATATAAGAGAGAAGTGGAGGAATGATTGGGTAAATATGAATTGGAGTAGATGGGGGACGTGGAAGGTGTGTGCAAGATATTCACAGAGAGAAATATGTGCAGAATGTGATGTGCTGTGTGGAGTGAAGAGAAGACGGAAGGGTGTGGAAGGAACAGCATGGTGGAATGAAGAGGTGAGACAGGCTGTGGCACAAAAGAAGAAAGCATACAATGAATGGATGAGAAACAGGGGCATGGAAGAAGTTGAGAGGCAGATGAGAGAGCTATATGAAGACAAGAAGAGAGAGGTGAAAAGATTAGTAAGAGAGAGTAAGAAGAGAGTGGATAAGGAATTTGGAAGGAATTTGAGTGTAAAGTGGAGGGACTGTAGGAAACTGTTCTGGAAAGAGGTGAAGAGAGTAAGACAGGGTGGCAGTGAAGTTAGCAGGGGAGTGAAAGATAAAAATGGTAGATTACTAGTAAAGAAGGGAGAAAAAGTGAGCAGCTGGAGAGAACCCTGTAAGGAATTGTTGAACATAGAGAAAGGAAGTAATGCGAGTATAAGTGGTTGGGGAATGGCAGGGAGAAGGAGGGAGGTGAGAAGACAGGAAGAAATCAGTTGGACAGAAGTTGTGGAAGCAATAAAGAAAGTCAAATTGGGGAGAGCCCCAGGAATTGATGGAGTGTGTGGTGAAATGCTGAAGCATGGGGGAGAGATAATAGTAGAATGGATGTGGAAGATGTGCAGATTGGCCTGGGAGGAAGGTAGAGTCCTGGAGGATTGGAAATAAAGTATAATTATTCCCTTGTACAAAGGAAATGGGGAAAAAGAAGTGTGTGGTAATCATAGGGGCATTTGTCTTCTTTGTGTAATAGGAAAAGTGTATGGTAGGACACTTATTGACAGAGTTAGAGACATAACAGAGGAATAAGGTTGGAGAAGAACAGGGAGGCTTTAGGAAGGGAAGAGGTTGTGTAGATCAGATATTCATTCTTAGATCTTTAGTGGAAAAGTTTCTAGAGAAGGGAAAGAAGTTGTATGCAGCTTTCATGGATTTGGAGAAAGCATATGACAGCGTGGATAAATAAGGATTGTGGAAAGTATTAAAAATATATGGAGTAGATGGGAAGATGTTGAATGCTGTGAAGAGTATGTATGAGGGTGCAAAGGTTGCAGTGCGTGTGGATGGTGAACTGAGTGAATTTTTCTCTTTGAAGATTGGGTTGAAACAGGGATGTGTCATGTCTCCAAGGTTGTTCAATCTGTACATGGATGGGGTAATAAAAAAGATACAAGGTAGGGCAGTAGATGTTGGAGTGGCCCTAGTGAAAGAGGGAAGTGTTTGGAAACTCCCTGTACTATTGTTTGCAGATGATACTGTGTTGTTGTACTCCACACAGGGGAGGATAAAACCCATGTATAGAGTCTACAACTGTGCAGGGGCAAAGAAAGAACGGAGTCGGCTTAGCACACCCAATCTCTTGGAAGAAGACTTTACAAGAGACGTAATATGATCTTTCCAAGATAAGTCCCTATTAAATGAAACCCTCAAGCATGTTCATGGATGATGCAGGATTAAGCTGAATATCATTAAACATTTGTGGGTATACCTGTGGAAGGTTTTGACAGGTTGATAGGTGTAAGAACTGAGTCTTAGATGCATTAAAAACAACCATATTATTTTTACCTGTCAGAGATACGAGCCAAGTCAGACATTAGGTGTGCCATAGCCTCATCCCTTGATTGTTCAAGTAAATGCAGAGATGGGCGTTGCAGGAACCGAATGGAAAGGTGAAGGGTGGAGTCATCAGCATATGAGTGGATAGGGTTAGCTTAGAAGGTCATTGATGAATAAAAGGAAGAGAGTTGGTGATAGGACAGAGCCCTGAGGAACACCACCGTTGATAGACCTAGGAGAAGAATGATGGCCGTCAACAACAGCGGCTATAGAACGACCAGAAAGGAAGCTAGCAATGAAGGCAGAGATAGAAGGATAGAAACCGTAAGAGGGCAGTTCGGAAATTAAAGATTTATGCCAGACTCGATTGAAAGCCTTTGAGATGGCAAGTTCAATGGCAAAGCTTTCGCCAAAGTCCCGAAAGGAGGATGATCAGTGGTCTGAAAGGTAGGTGAGAAGATCGCCAGTGGAGCGCCCCTGACGGAACCCGTACTGACGATCAGAAAGAAGGTTGTGATAGGAAAGATGCCTTAAAATTTTCCTATTGAGAACTGACTCGAAAACTTTTGAAATACAGCATGTTAAAGCAACTGGACGATAGTTGGAGGGTTGGGAGTGGTCACCCTTCTTTGGGACTGGCTAAATGAGAGCAAACTTCCAGCAAGAAGGAAAGGTACAAGTTGACAGACAAAGGCTCACCCTTCTTTGGGACTGGCTAAATGAGAGCAAACTTCCAGCAAGAAGGAAAGGTACAAGTTGACAGACAAAGGCTCACCCTTCTTTGGGACTGGCTAAATGAGAGCAAACTTCCAGCAAGAAGGAAAGGTACAAGTTGACAGACAAAGGCGAAAGAGTTTGCCTAGGCAGGGTGTAAGCACAGAAGCACAGTTCTTGAGAACAACAGGAGGGACTCCATTAGGCCCATATGCCTTGTTAGTATTGAGGCCAGTGATGGCAGAAAATACATCAGCTGAAGAAATTTTAATGTCAACCATGAGGAAGTCAGAGGCGGGAAGTGATGGAGGAACAGCACCGGAATCGTCTAAGGAGGAATTGGAGGAGAAAGTCTGTGTGAAGAGATCTGCTTTATCAGTAGCAGAAATAGCTACAGAACCATCAGAGTAGAAAAGAGGAGGGAAGAATGATGAGGTAAAGTTGTCAGAAAGGTTTTTGGCAGGGTGCCAGAAGGAGTGGGAAGAATTTGAGTTGGAGAGTTGACAGCATTTAGTACGGATGAAATTATTTTTAGCAGAGCGAAGAACAAGCTTAGCACGATTCCGGGCAGAAATGTAAAGATGATGTGATTCAAGGATGGGTTGGCTCCGGTACCTTTTGTAGGCCCTCTCCTTGTTGTGGACAGCATTAGAACAAGCCTGATTAAACCAAGGCTTTCTTGCGTTAGTTAAACGATATGAGAAAGGAATGTATGCTTCCATGCCCAAGAGAATAACCTCCGTAATGCGTAAGGTATACTCAGATGGCTCCCGGCCATGGAAGCAATAATCATTCCAGGGAAAATCAAAGAAGTACTGCCTGAGGGCCTCCCAATCCACGGCTCTAAAATACCACAGACGACACTTCCCTGGAGGGTCCACAGGCCGTACCGGAGTGATAGGACAGGTTAAGGTGATAAGGTTGTGATCAGAGGAGCCCAACAGAGAGAAAAGATTAACAGTGTAAGCAAAAGGATTAGTTGTAAGGAAGAGGTCAAGTATGTTGGAGCTCTCTCCAAGGCAGTCTGGGATACAGGTAGGGTGCTGTACAAGCTGCTCTAGGTCATTAAGGAGAGAAAAGATGTAGGCTTGTTCACCAGGTGGATCAGTGAAAGGAGAGAAGAGCCACAGGTGGTGGTGAACATTGAAATCTCCTAGAATGGAGATTTCAGAGAAAGGGGAAATGGATAGAATGTGTTCCATCGTAGAAGTAAGATAGTCGAAGAATTTTTTATAGTCATTAGAATTAGGGGATAAGTAAACAGCACAGATATATTTAGTCAGAGAATGACAGGAAAGCTGAAGCCAGAGTGTAGAGAATTCAGAAGAATCAAGTTCAGGAACACGAGAGCAAGATAAGTCGTTGCGTATATATACACAACAGCCATCTTTGGCTTTGAAATGAGTATAGAGAAAGTAGGAGGATACAGAAAAGGGTTTGCTGTCAGTTGCCTCAGACAGCTGAGTCTCAGTTAGAAAAAGAAGGTGAGGTTTAGCGGAGGAGAGGTGGTGCTCAACAGAGCGAAAGTTAGAGGAAAGGCCACGAATGTTGCAGAAATGAAGAAGAAGAGAGTCAGACAGTGGTTCCAGGCATCTTGAGTCGTTACCGGGAAAGGGGCGGAAGGTGGGGGCATTTATGGTCCACCCCCCTTGGGGACTCCGAGGCTGGGTGATGAGACGCCATTTTTTTTTTTTTTTTTTTTTTTTTTTTTTTTTGAAAAGGAAGTGTAGTGTGTACTGTGCATGTAGTTTGCTGTAGATACTTAGGGAAATTTGTGTTGGAGAGCATGCTGGCCTACTCACTGTATAACTGAGACACTGAAAAAGTTCAGCAAAGGGGAATGGTCAGGAACTAGTCCTGAAGGCTGATGAAACGGGAGCTCCAGCATTCCCTGTCATCAGCTTTCCATCCACCTCGGGAGTACTCCCCTGCTCGACTGGTGCTACAGTCTACTCCACAATTAGCCCGATATAGTGAGGTTTTATTGTATTTGGTGTAAATGGGAAGTTGTTGACTGCCGTGAAGAGTGTGCATTAGGGTGCTAAGGCTACAGTGCGTGTGGACAGTGAACTGAGTGAATTTTTGTATTTGAAGGTTGGACTGAAATAGAGATATGTTATGTCTCCAAGGTTGTTCAATCTGTACATGGGTGGGGTTATAAAAGAGATACAAGGTAGGGCAGTGGATGTTGGAGCAGCCTTAATGAGAGAGGGCAGTGTTTGGAAACTCCCTATACTGTTGTTGCTTGCAGATGATACTGTGTTGTTAAGTGAAGATGAGGGGGAGCTGCAAGGCATGGTGGATGAGTTTGGGAGAATGTGTAAGAAATGGAATCTAAAGATGACACTAGGGAGAAGTAAAGTTATGGTTTTTGAGAGAAATGAAGTCAGTGAATGTGCAGTGAGGTTGAATGAGGAGCATATAGAAAATGTGAGTGCATTTAAGTACCGGTACTTGAGTAGTGTGATGAGTAAGGATGGAAGTTTAGAGGGTGAAGTGCTTGAAAGGGTACAACAAGGAAGAAAGGTTGTTGGTTCTTTGAAAGCAGTGATAAGAAACTTGGAAGCGAGCATGGAAGTGAAAAAGTTACTGCATGACAGTAATGTATTGTAATACTAACTCTAATGTATGGAACTGAAGCTTGGACCTTGTTGGAGGGACACAAGTCAAGAATGAGAGAAGTGGAAACGAGTTCTTTGAGAAAAGCATGTGGAGTCACATGGAGAGAGACTGAAAAATGAGAAAGTGAAGGAGCATTGTGGTGTGGATGTGGATGTGACAGAAAGTGCTAGGTGAAACACACCGAGGTGGTTTGGCCATGTGGAGAGGATGGAGAACGAGAGACTGATGAGGAAAGTGCATGTGAGTGAAGTGGAGGGGGGGAGGAGAGGGAGGAGAAGGCCAAGGATGAGATGGAGGGATGGCGTGGAGAGGTATATGAGAAAGGGGTGTGTGAGCTGGGAGGAGGGCAGTGAAATGGCAGGAGACAGGGCGACATGGAAGCGATTTTTGTTTGTGGCCACCCCTTGCGGGACTGAGGCATCTGATAATAGATAGACAGATAGACAATGAAGAGCAACTGGGGTCATTCCACACCTCAGGCACCATCTACGATGAATGACTAAAAATAAATTGCATCTCAAAACTAGAAGACAGAAGATGTGGAAACATGGTGGAATCTTGCAAGATCTATCTTATCTATCTATTGCCTGACGCCATAATCCCGTAAGGGGTGGCAATTTGACTCTGAGTTATTTGTTCTACGGGGAGGGGCACTAACCCTCCACCAACCAACTTGTTGACACGTAGGGAGCACGTATGGTTTGGTTATATGGTTACCACCCAGTGTTGTAAATGGTTTTTTGGCTTACAGGAAACCATTTGACTTGTCACTCAATGTAATGCCACCTGTAACGGAAAGAAATGCAGTAAGAAGTGACAGGAAAGATGGGAGAAACAGGAAGAGAGGAGAGCAGGCTCAAAAAAAGGCTAAGAAAGTAAATGCAGCACTACATCAAGTGAGTGGATGATGGTCGCCATCACCTACCACTATATATACAGTATATATATATATATATATATATATATATATATATATATATATATATATATATATATATATATATATATATATATACAGTATATAAATATATATATATATATATATATATATATATATATATATATATATATATATATACAGTATGTATATATATATATATATATACAGTAATCCCTCTAATATCCGAACGCCCAATATCCGAACATCCCCACTAACCGGACATAATCCTCCTGGGATCCAATATTCCCAAAATGGGCCAAAAACTGCAAAAAATTCGAAAAAAATCTGACTTTTTTTCCCTCCCATAATTTGAAATTCCCGCCTGGCGCCAAACAGCTGTTACACCATGGTCCCTTCACCCCTTCCTTCCTCCCCCTCCCCCCTCCCCTGTCAGGTTGCCATTTGGTATTTTTCATTACCAAGTGTGGGCCAATTTGGTAATGAAAAATTCGTTTGGTAATGCATTAGAATAATGCATTACCAAATGGATTTTTCACATGTATGAGGATACACAGGATGGAGATGGTGGATTGTTTGCTCTCTCTGATTAATCTGCTACCCTACATAGTGTGAAAATAATCAACATGGTGTTAGTTATAAGGAGAGTGATTACATGTATTTCCACTTGTATATATAATTAGTGAAGAATATATGCTAGCTTTACGAATTTGGTAATGAAAAGTTATATTTGACAATGAAAGTTGAGGAGATTGGTAATGTGGCTGTTGCGATCTGGCAACTCTGTTACCCCACCAACATCAACAGTCACAGCTTAACTCCGATGGAGAGCAGATACTCATAACAGTGCAAGCCACAGGTGCTTGTTTTTTGTGAATAAACAGTGAATAAACTGCAATACCTTGCCACTAGAACACACAGGAATTTACAGTGTTGTGCAGTGTTAAGAAATTAGAATTTAGAGTGCAGAGGATTAACTGTGGACTGCAAACTGGCGGTTCAAACCAGTCCAAGACCAAGGGACTTGTAAGTACCCAGAATGTTTAATATTGTATAAACTCACCTCTAAAACCTCATTTTATGGTTCTTTTGCATTTATTTCAGTCTTTTATGTCCCTTATTGGTGTGATTTGGGTCTTAAATAGGTGCTATGCATGTCCAGAGGGAGTTGTATAGGTGTTTTTCAGAGTTAGGGTCCGTAAGTACTAGTCCATAAGCTGAGGCCCAATATCCGGACAGGACCACTATCCGGACCTGCCTATGGCTCTATTGATCCGGATATTGGAGGGGTTACTGTATATATATACAGTATATAAATATATATATATATATACATCCATCATCCAATCCTACGTCACCCCACGAGAAGCGCAGGAACCCGGGGCTAGGCAAGTTGGTCCCGACATTTAACCCCTAACAGGCAGGCGACATTACGTAACGTCCAGCCATTTTCAGTCCTAATTTATTGGTGAAATTGGGTGACAAGGCACCCTTGTCACTTATTGTCTGGCCCTCTTCAGTGCCAAGCCTTGAATACTGGAAGAAATTGAAAATATTAACCCTTCAGAAGTTTTTGAGAATACAAGCAATAACACGAGGGGGCACTCAAGACAGCTACACAAACGGCAATACAACAAAACGGAAACTGGTGACACTTTTGTGCCCACCATAATAAACCGCTGGAACAAGCTGTCGGAAAATGTATTTGGATTAGCCTATTCCCCTTAGCTAGACCTAGATAGATCATATAGCCTTATATAAATGCAGTGAGTACTCCTTCAGTCAACATTATTAAGAAGAGATATGATATCCACACAGCACATTTGGAAAAGGAGGCAGACAATAGGATCTATATAGATCAATAGTGTAACCTGCAGAAAAGACTGGTGAATATAAACTAACTAGGATTTGACAGCCAACGGCCATGCCACGTTGAGTACACCGCTTCCCATCCGATCAGCGAAGTTAAGCAACGTTGGGTCTGGTTAGTACTTGGATGGGTGACCGCCTGGGAACACCTGATGCTGTTGGCATCCCTACGTGTCAAGTGGGGTTGGTGGAGGATTAGTGCCCCTCCCTGTAAAACAATTATCTCTAAGCCCTTGGCCACCCCATTTGGGATATATGGCGTCTGGCAATGGATGGAAGGATGGAAGGATTTGACAGCCCATTTTCAAATTTAAAAAAATGCCCATTTAAAATGTTAACTATGGCCAGCAACTGGTAGACGTCAGCAGAATATTTAAGCATTCTAAATCCACATTTATAGCTTTATGGTGTAAGTTTATAAAAATGCTCAGTACCTGTGGTAATCCATGAATAATAACAAGTAACCTGTGAATGACTCATTTCAACAGAAAATATGGAAGGTCGTGCCCATTTGGTAAAGAACTAATGAAAATAAAACTATCAGAAAGAAATGAATTGGTATGGTGCTTCTACTGCTTAAAGTACACCGTAGGTTTGCCCTTACCTGCTTGACATTACTAACCCATGAAGGATTCTGAACAGAAGTCAAACAAGATCCCAAACCTACCTACGAATGAAAATATATGAAAATTATGCGATCCTGTTGTTCATAAAGTTCCTTCTTCCCCCCCGTGTTGTTTCCTGACTGCCAGGTCCCATGAACTCTGGCCAGGCGTTACTGTCAGCGGGAAATGATGTTCATGGGGTCAGGATAGCAATGAATGGTCTACTGTCCTCCCTACACTGCAGAGGCAAGCTGCACACACCACCAACTCACCAAGACCAGTTTCTCCCAAAACATATGCCAGAAGCCATGAGGATGTCTGGTAATTCCGGATTATTTTGTAGGATTATCCATACGTAAAGAGTCAGAAATTGGATTAATATTTTAAAAACCATAATCAATATTATTTCTTATATTGTTACAGCATAAAGCTATAACAGAATTTCATGTTCTTTTAATGAAAGGGCACTTTATCTATTATGGAATACGGATATTAAACTATATACTTTATCTCTATATAAACTTAGGGACTCGATGTACTCGGCAACTTCGTAACAATGATAATTCGGTTTACTCAGCTGGAACATATTGTATTATCAGTATAAAAGAGTGTTATAATTTCTATTCTTTAGGATATCAAAAATCAAACTGTATATTAAATTCATCATGCTGCATTCAATACCATCGTCTACAATCACAGAAAAATGGAAAAGAAAGGTTTGTCGCGAAATGAATGGTTGTCGAAGTTGCCATAGCAACTACAAACAATGCACATCCTAAAAACAACAGCAACAACAACACACTGCACATTGTACAGCTCTTCAGATAAGTTGATTACCTCAAGGGGGAAGGTTCTCAGGGGTATAGTGAGGTAAGTCATTTGAATCTGGGTACAGTTTTACCTTCAAAAGGTATGAAAGATTTTAAAACATTTGGGTCATCTCCATTGTTGCTGTTGTGATAAATCAAAATATCATTATTCTTGGCCTTGGTTTTGTTGAAAGATGATGCTGTAATGAGTAGTGGCTAGTATGTTAAGCCAAATATATTTGTACTGTTGAACATCCTTATCCTTTGGTGGGGAAAAAGGTTGGGATGATGATATCATTCTGGTTAATTTCTGGGTATAGACTTATGCAAGTTAATTTCTGGTTGTAGGCCTATGCAGGTTAATTTCCGGTTGTAGGCCTATTCTGGTTAATTTATGGCTACATGCAGGTTAACTTTTTGCTAATGCATGGAGTAGTACCTCTGTATTACTGCACATTTAAACCATATGTATCCCGTGTTATCAATGTGATTCGTTTATGAGACATGCATTGTCTAGAAATAACAAATAATCTACGTTACCAGATTTGGGACCAAAGAATATTGATTTTATGGCTATGCAAGGTTTTCTTAAACTAAGTTTGTGTGCAAAATTGATGGTTATTGACTTCTGAATTAGTTTATCCTTGAGAAGATATAGGACCACTGTATTTTGCAGTTTTTTCTTTATCAAACCTCTTCATAGGATTCTTGCAGTATTTGTATAGTGCATTTTCAAGTTTCATTGTTTATTTCTTTTAGAAGTGGAGATTAGCCTTAAAAAAGTGGTGTTTGTTTACCGTCCTATGGGTGCCGAAGACAGACAGATGCCATTTTGTAGTATACCAATAACAGACAGACACCATCTTAGATTTACCAATAAGAGACTTATCAAGAAATTCTGTGAGTTCACTTGTGATCTGTATAGATCCTATTGCCCACTTCCATTTCCATCTGTGCCAAGTGTTTATCATATCTGTTCTTGAAAACATTTGCAGAAGGAACACTCACAACATTTTCTGGTAAATTGTTCCACAGATTTACAACTCAGTGTGTATATGTGTTTCCTGTTTGTCGTTTACTGAATTTTTTCATGAAAATTTGCTTGGAGTGGCTTCTTAAATTTGTATTGGCCTCTTGGAAGAATTCTGTTGGATTTAGATTTTCAAGTCTGTTTATGATTTTGAAGACTTCTATTGTATCCCCGCATTTCCATCGGTCCTCCAACTTGGGTAGGCCCAATGCCCATTCTTCATAATCGCTCCTCATAACTCAAGTCTCTCAGACTGGGAACTATCTTAGTTGCCCTTAGTTGTACCTTTTCCGGCTTGTTGATGGTTTGCCTCCCTTGGGGTGACCATACTTGCATTGTATACTCAAGATGTGGCTGAATACCGGTATATGTCCTGTAGAGTGTGACAAACCCTTCTTCAGTCTAGTTTTTGAAGGTTCTTCTAATAAGGCCTAGGATACTGTTGGCCTTTGAAACAGTTTTGTCAATGTGACTATCAAACTTTAGGTTGTTACTGAGCAAAATTCCCAGATCTTTTTCCTCATTGACTTTTGTTATGGTATGAGTTTACCATCAGTATTGTAGTTATACCTTTGGTTAGTTGTTCCTATATGCATGATCTTACATTTAGGTGCATTGAATATCAGGAGCCATGTGTTAGACCATTTCATCATCTTGTGTACCGTATATCATTTTGCAACTCTCTGTTCTCCATTAATGTTGTCACAGGATTGTATATTTTGGTGTCATCAGCAAAGATTTTGCATTTGGAGGTTACTTTACTTGGAAGGTCATTTATGTATACCGTACCAAGAAGAATAAGGGACCCAGTACTGACCCCTGAGAAACTCCACTGGTTACTTTTTGTAGTACTGACTGTACTTCCATTTACTGCTTGTAATCTGTTAGAGGGGAAAAAGAAGTGTGTGGTAATCATAGGGGCATTTGTCTTCTTAGTATAATAGGAAAAGTGTATGGTAGGATACTTATTGACAGAGTTAGAGAAAGAACAGAGAAATTAGTTGGAGAAGAACAGGGAGGCTTTAGGAAGGGAAGAGGTTGTGTAGATCAGATATTCATTCTTAGATCTTTAGTGGAAAAGTTTCTAGAGAAGGGAAAGAAGTTGTATGCGGCGTTCATGGATTTGGAGAAAGCATATGACAGGGTGGATAGACAAGGATTGTGGAAAGTGTTAAGAATATATGGAGTAGATGGGAAGTTGTTGAATGCTGTGAAGAGTATGTACGATGGTGCGAAGGCTGCAGTGCGTGTGGATGGTGAACTAAGTGAATTTTTCTCTTTGAAAGTTGGGTTGAAACAGGGATGTGTCATGTCTCCATGGTTGTTCAATCTGTACATGGATGGGGTAATAAGAGAGGTACAAGGTAGGGTAGTGGATGTTGGAGTGGCCCTGGTGAGAGAGGATAGTGTTTGGAAACTCCCTGTACTGTTGTTTGCAGATGATACTGTGTTGTTGAGTGAAGACGAAGGGGAGCTGCAAGGCTTGGTGGATGAGTTTGAGAGAGTGTGTAAGAAACGGAACCTAAAGGTGAATGTAGGGAAGAGTAAAGTGATGGTCTTTGAGAGAGGTGAAGTTAGTGAATGTACAGCGAGGTTAGATGGTGAGGAATTGGAAAATGTGAGTACGTTTAAGTATTTGGGTAGTGTGATGAGTAAGGATGGAGGTTTGGAGGGTGAAGTGCTTGAAAGGGTACAGCAGGGAAGAAAGGTTGCTGGTTCCTTAAAAGCAGTGATAAGAAACAAGGAAGTGAGCATGGAAGTGAAAAAGTTACTACATGACAGTATTGTGATACCAACTCTAACGTACGGAAGTGAAGCTTGGACATTGTTGGAAGGACACAAGTCAAGAGTGAGAGCAGTGGAAATGAGTTATTTAAGAGGAGCCTGTGGAGTCACGTGGAGAGACAGGCTGACGAATGAGGATATAAAGGAGCGTTGTGGTGTGGATGTGGATGTGATAGGAAGCGTTATGAGGAACACACTGAGGTGGTTTGGCCATGTGGAGAGGATGGAGGGTGAAAGACTGACGAAGAGAGTGTATGTGAGTGAGGTGGAGGGGGGAAGAGGGAGGGGGAGGCCGAGGATGAGATGGAGGGATGGGGTGGAAAGGTATATGAGAGAGGGGGGTGTGAGTTGGGAGCAGGGCAGTGAAATGGCGGGGGACAGGGCGACTTGGAGGCGATTTGTTTGTGGCCACCCCAAACGGGATTGAGGCGTCTGGCAATAGACAGATAGATAGACAGAATCTGTTAGAGAGAAACTCTCCAATCCCATTCAACATTTTACCTCCTATTCCAGATCTACAAAGTTTGTATATCAGTCTGCAGTGTGGCACTGGCACAGTATCAAACTCTTTGGCAAAATCAAAATATGGTACTGTACATTCTATCAAAGGGGTTGTTTTTGTCATTCATATTTGTCCAGTCTTGTAAACTTTTCAGCAGATTGGTTAGACAAGATCATCTACTTCTAAAATCATATTGGTTACTGCTTAAGGTGTTTCTGTCTTCCAAGCTCTGTATCATGTTATGTGTGATAATTTCTTCCAGAATTTTTCCCATGATACTTGTTAGGCTTACTGGATAGTAATTGCCAGGTTCAGTTTTGCTTCCACTTTTGTAGATAAGTGGTACAAGTGCCTCCTTCCAGCTATGTGGTACTGTTGCTGTCTGAATTGATTGTTCATAATGGATGGCAAGAGGCTCATTAAGCTCATCTGCTAATTCCTTCAACACTTTTGGATGGGAGGAAGGAGTAGTTGCAAGGAGAGTGGAAAGGTTACAAGAGGATGAGAAAAAGACAGAATATAAGAGAGAAGTGGAGGAATGATTGGGTAAATACGAATTGGAGCAGATGGGGGACGTGGAAGGTGTGTGCAAGATATTCACAGAAGAAATATGTGTAGCATGTGATGTGGTGTGTGGGGTGAAGAGAAGACAAAAGGGGGTGCAAGGAACAGCATGGTGGAATGAAGAGGTGAGACAGGCTGTGGCACAATAGAAGAAAGCATACAATGAATGGATAAGAAATAGGGGCATGGAAGATGTTGAGAGGCAGAAGAGAGAGTTACATGTAGAAAGGAAGAGAGAGGTGAAAAGATTAGCAAGACAGAGTAAGAAGATAGTGGATGAGGAATTTGGAAGGAATTTGAGTGTAAAGTGGAGTGACTTAGAAAATGTTCTGGAAAGAGGTGAAAAGAGTAAGACAGGGTGGCAGTGAAGTTAGCAGGGGAGTGAAAGATAAAAATGGTAGATTACTAGTGGAGAAGGGAGGAATAGTGAGCAGATGGACAGAACACTTTAAGGAATTGTTGAACATAGAGAAAGGAAGTAATGCAAGTATAAGTGGCTGGGGAATGGCTGGGAGAAGGAGGGAGGTGAGAAGACAGGAAGAAATCAGTAGGATAGAAGTTGTGGAAGCAATGAAGAAAGTCTAATTGGGGAAAACCCCAGGAATTGATGGAGTGTGTTGTGAAATGCTGAAGCATGGGGGAGAGATGGTTGTAGAATGGATGTGGAAGATGTGCAGATTGACCTGGGAGGTAGGTAGAGTCCAGAGGATTGGAAGTCAGGTATAATTATTCCCTTGTACATAGGAAATGGGGAAAAAGAAGTGTGTGGTAATCATAGGGGCATTTGTCTTCTTAGTGTAATAGAAAAAGTGTATGGCAGGATACTTATAGATGGAGTTAGGGAAATAACATAAGAATTAGTTGGAGAAGAACAGGGAGGCTTTAGGAAGGGAAGAGGTTGTGTAGATCAGATATTCATTCTTAGATCTTTAGTGGAAAAGTTTTTAGAGAAGGGAAAGAAGTTGTATGCGGCCTTCATGGATTTGGAGAAAGCATAAGACAGGGTGGATAGACATGGATAGTGGAAAGTATTAAAAATATATGGAGTAGATGGGAAGTTATTGAATGCTGTGAAGAGTACATATGATGGTGCTAAGGCTGCAGTGTGTGTGGATGGTGAACTGAGTGAATTTTTCTCTTTGAAGGTTGGGTTGAAACAGGGATGTGTTATGTCTCCATGGTTGTTCAATCTGTACATGGATGGGGTAATAAAAGAGGTACAAGGTAGGGCAGTGGATGTTGGAGTGGCCCTAGTGAGAGAAGGTAGTGTTTGGAAACTCCCTGTACTGTTGCTTGCAGATGATACTTTGTTGTTAAGTGAAGACGTAGGGGAGCTGCAAGGCTTGTTGGATGAGGTTGGGAGAGTGTGTAAGAAACAGAATCTAAAGGTGATTGTAGGGAAGAGTAAAGTGATGGTCTTTGAGAGAGGTGAAGTCAGTGAATGTACAGTGAGTTGGATGGTGAGGAAATGGAAAATGCGAGTATGTTTAAGTAGGCTACTTAGGGAGTGTGATGAGTGAGGATGGAAGTTTGGAGGGTGAAGTGCAACAAGGAAGAAAGGTTGCTGGTTCCTTGAAAGCAGTGCTAAGAAACAGGGAAGTGAGCATGAAAGTGAAAATGTTGCTGCATGACAGTATTGTCATACCAACTCTAATGTATGGAAGTGAAGCTTGGACGTTGTTGGAAAGACACAAGTCAAGAGTGAGAGCAGTGGAAATGAGTTATTTAAGAGGAGCCTGTGGAGTCACATAGAGAGACAGGCTGACAAATGTGGATATAACGGAGCATTGTGGTGTGGATGTGGATGTGATAGTAAGCATTAGGAGGAACACACTGAGGTGGTTTGGCCATATGGGAGGATGGAGGGTGAGAGACTGATGAGGAGAGTGTATGTGAGTGAGGTGGAGGGAGGGAGAGGGAGGGGGAGGCCGAGGATGAGATGGAGGGATGGAGTGGAGAGGTATATGAGAGAGGGGGGTGTGAGTTGAGAACAGGGCAGTGAAATGGCAGGGGACAGGGCGACATGGAGGTGATATGTTTGTGGCCTCCCCGTGCATTAAGGCTTCTGGCAGTAGATAGATAGACTTTTGGGTGTAGCCTATGTTGTCAGGTCTAGGTGTTTTAAATTCATTTAATGGTAAAAGTTTCATTCTGACTAAGTCCCTATCTATGTCAATATCTGTAAGATCCTCTGTACAGTCTGCTGAATGCAAGTCCATTGGTCCATAAAGTTGATGAAAGAAGCCATTTACTGTCAATTATGCTTTGTCATCCTTTTGTATAAATACAGATTTGAAAAATTTATTCAGTACATCTGCTGTTTCCTTGTTATTTGAAGTGAGTGTTCTTTGTGGTGTCTTTATTTTGCTTACATAGTCTTTTACTCTTTTGCCACTGTTGGCATATCTGTATAGGGCTTTAGTGTTGGATTTAACTTCTCTAAACAGATTTGGTTTAAAAATGTGCTTGGCTTGTCACAGGGCTGTAGAACACACATTTCTCTCTCTTTTATATATCCCGTATCTTGTTCTTGATGGGCTAACTTGATATCTCTTCCAGGCAAATAATTTGTTTTTCACTGCTCTTTCAGTTGATTTATTAAACTACGGCTATTTTTCTTCACCCCCCTGGCCAGTTGTGCTTTTAGGTACAAAATTTCTCACTCCTTCCAATATTATCTTTTCTATTATATTGGTTATCTCCTGTGGTTCCTTTCCTTGCAACTGTTCTCACCAGTTAATATCTTGCATCTTTTCCTTGAACCTTACATAGTCTCCTTTGAAGAAGTTATACTTGGTAATTCCTGTTTCATTCTGGGGTGGGGAGTGGTAGATGCAGTCTTTAGGACACATTGATCACTTCTACCAAGAGAATTTAATGAGTTTAACTGATCAGTCGTATTTTCTTCGCTGGTGATGACTAGATCGAGAGTGTTGGGTTGATGGTCTCCTCTTACTCGGGTGACTTCTATAATGTGTAGCGTAAAGAAATTTGCTGATAGGATGTCCAAAAACTTTTGTTCAGGTGTGTCTTCTGGTGCTGGTGTTGTTGATGTTTCCCAGTTAATGTTAGGCAAATTGAAATCACCTGTGATTGATACACCACACCACATATCATCAGTTTTCCATAGCAGATGATGGAAAGCACCATTGTTTGTTTCTGTCGAGTTCCCTTTTTGATATATACACCCTGTGAGAATTTGGGGGCCATTTCCTCTCTTGATCCATGGCATTTAAACTGAGACTCTGAGAAAACTGTTTTGTAAAATTCTCCAGCTCAGTACAGTCACTTACATCAAGCAACTTATGGGAAAACATTATTGTGCCTCCTCCAGTTTCTTGAATGTTATCTTTCCTTGACATGTGGTAGTTGTGCAGTATCCCATTACACAATTCACTGTTGAGGATTTTCTGAGGTTGACACCAGGTTTCTGTGAGATATATTTTGTTGTGCATAATTTCACTCACTAAGTGCCTGAATTCTGTAATTTTCTTCCTAATACTTTCACAGTTAGTTGAAATACATTGAAAATAATATTCACCATTCATAGCCTGCCTTGTTTCAGTAGGCAGGAGAGGGGTCTATGGCCTTGATTTATTTATCTATCTATCTATTGCCAGACGCCATAATCCCATAAGGGGTGGCCACTTGACTTTGAATTATTCGTTTTACGGGGAGGGACACTAACTCTCCACCAACCCACCTGCTGACACGTAGGTAGCATGATGGTTTGGTTATATGGTTACCATCCAGCATTGTAAATGGTTTCTTGGCTTACAAGAAACCATTTGGCTTGTCACTCAATGTAAAGCCATCTGTGAAGGAAAGGAAGGCAATAAGAAGTGACAGGAAAGATGGGAAGAGAGGAGGACAGACACAGAAAATGAATGATAAAGGTGAAAGAAGAAGTAGGTAGCACTACATCAAGTGAGTGGATGATGGACGCCACCACCTACCACCATGCTTTGATTATTTCATTTCTTACACTGTAGGGATTGTCACATAATGTTATACCTAAATTACTGCAATATTTACATTAACTTGTTGTGCACTTGGTTTGGTTTCCAAGCTTTTGTCTCCTCTGGCACAGGTTGTGCCCAAGGAAGCTTGTGAGCAGTTTTCGCATTTTTTTTTTTTATCATCCAGTCCTTGTTCCTTGTGTCTTCCTTCATCCTCTTAGTCCCTGGTGGAGAGTGCCATTTGCCTCTCTTTGTTTTGGGGTAAGGTCTGGAGTGATGTGGAGAAAGCTGCACTGGATGTTCCTCCCTTTTGAGTGATCTGAATTTCTTTTTCTGTAGTAGTTTGGATCAGATTTTTTCTTCTTTAACCTTGATTTTCAAAAGCCTGGGTTTGGAGTTGGTGTTCTTAGGACCAAGTTTGATTTCCTGGGTTACTTCCACATTTTCTACCTCCAATATGGTGGATGCAATCTCTCGAACATTTTGTATGTCTTTCATTTCTTTTTTCTTACTAGTCAGGTTTTGGTTCAGTTCTGGGAGGTTGTGGACAACTAGGAATTTTTTCTTCTCAATATCAAATGCCTCCGTCACTTGTTCTTGAACTGCCTTGGTAACCTCATCTTGGGTGACTTGTGTAGTACAGTATTATCCCATATTTCTGATACCTGTTTCTGTAGGTCATGGAGTTTCTGTACTATGTCTTCATCCATTGCATTTATTGTCACTGCTCCTTTACCATGGTCTCCTTTCTAAGCGTGAAGCTTAGCGTCCTGTGCTTTTGAGTTGGCCTGATGTGTTGATGAAGCTATTGGGATACCATTTCTTGTTCTGGCTTCACTTTCTCTGTCCTCATTTTGCACTTGGAGTTTGTTTTTACCTCTGTTTAGGGATGCTGCAACCCAGCCATGGCACATGCTGCAAAACCACATAGTGCTGGATTCCTCATCAAATGCATCATACAGCTCCCCTGTCAGTGTTTTACATTGCAGGTGGTGGTACCATCTTTCACAACAGCTGCAGTGTGAACTAAGGGCATTATTCTGTCTTACTGTTTTTTTTTACATGCAGGACACTGGTCTTTGTTTACATGGCAGTGCAAGCACCGGCCATTTCTCTTTAGAGATTTACCACACTTCTGGCACTTTTCTGGCATGATTTTGACACAATATCTGGAGGGGGCTCAGGTCTATGAAACAGATCTGTTGAACTGAAATACTGGTATTTATTGTTGTAAAAGGTAGGTGGGGGCACTCACCATCCACTCACTCGATGTAGTATTGCTCTCGGGTGTCTGCCTTTTCCTCTCTCCATCCTTCTTTTCTCCCATCCTCTTCTGTCTTGCTTTCCTTCATTCTTTCTTTGTTCTTCTGCCTACAGGTGACTTTACATTCTCTCTTTTGTTTTTCTTTCCTCATCTTTCTGCCTGTGGGTGGCTCTACGCTGAGTGACAAGCCAAATGGTTTACTGTACACCAGGAAACCATTTACTATGCTGGGTGGTAACCATATAACCATATTTTGGTGCCTGGTGGTTTAGTGGGTAATTATGGCACTCCAATCAGATTGAGCCGGTGAAGGATTATATCCAAGGGATGGTTGGATTTCATTGCTCATGTAATGCCACTCAGGGATAAGTGAGGTTGGTCACTCTCGTATTAAATGTCAGGACCAACTTGCCTAGCTCTGAGCTCCTATGCTCCTTGTGGGGCAAAGTACTGTAGAATTGGATGATGAATGAATGAATGATGTAAAAAGTACCGTATACACTTATCTGTGAAAACCCGGGAAGATGCTGGTGTTTTCTTGTATAAAGCAGAGAACCTTCAGCATACTTCACACTGCTTGCACGTGATCATGTTTCCAAGCCATTTTTTATGAAGTTTCCCTTATCAGTGCATATTTACTCAAACGTGTCCTAGATTTTATCACAACACAACCTAAGTTATTCTAACTAAATCTAACCTATTTTATGCTATCCTAACCAAACTTATCCTGGCCTAACCTAACCTGTCTCATATACTGTATAATCATGTTTCCCTTGTCTGTTGATGGCTTCTCTTCATGCTTGAACATACACTTCTTTATACCTTTACAAAGTTACTGAATCAGTTCACAGACACTTGCAGAAAAACTTCTGGAAGAGGTCTACACTTGTGACATCAGCTCATCTGTGTTGTCCAACTTTTGACTGTGGATTTGTGTGATAGTTAGAGCTTTATAATCAAATTTCTGCTCCCCATTGGCCCAAAATTTTTCAAGAAGCATATCAAATTTTGTGACTAAGTTGGCATTTACTACACACTGAGGCAAATCATTCCAGTGGTCTGAAGGCAGCAAGATCAAGCTAAATGATGACTGCTGTATTTTTCCATGTCCATAAAATAATACTCAGCTTATGGAAACCTGTTTATAATGATAAGGTTAGAAACAACCTCCATTAGCTAACTCTGACTACCTACCTTCCATACAATGACCTTTATTTATAATGGTACAGTTTAATGCCTGGATAGTTTATTCAGATTATGGGAGACCTGTGGTACTACAGTAGTATATAGTACTCTGTTCACTTTAACTAGGATGTAAAATTATCACCTCTCCATCTTGAAAACATTGCCATAATAAGAGATGAGTACCTGAATATGATGCTAGACATAAAGAAGGGCTATGGAAAGGATCCAAGACTGTAGTAATAGCTTAGTTTTCCGAATTATGGTAAATATACTGCAAAGTAATGACATTTCTATGCCAAGTAAAGGTGAATGAGTTGTACTGTACTAGGACAGTGGCAGTAGCTGTAGCCCTAACTTCATATCATTGTGAACCAGGTGGATGGCAGCCTCAGACAGTCCTTCACCCACAGTGGGGGAATAGAGGGAGTTGAGGACATTAACAGTATATAACCAGGCAGCTTCATTTACTAGTTACTAGATAAAAACATCCCTTTCCAGGACCCCTGTAGCAGTGTAGTGGATTAATGTATTTTAGTACTGTACAGTATTTGCTTTCTTTTGTAACAGGATTTGGTGTTAGTAGTACTGTATATCAAAATGGTGCGAGCGTGGTATATGGACAGCAGCTCTGAGGACCAGCGTTTGGAGCATCACCTCTCACCCCCCAAGTTTGTCTCATTAGATGACCTCTTTGCACAAACTGGAGTCACATACTGGAAGGTACTGATGCTGTTATAGAAGTGTATACAATACTCCTTTTACTTTAACCTGGCCTGGTTCTAGGTAGCAGCAACCACCATCCACTCACATAATGTAGTGCTGCCTATTTCTTCCTTCACTTTTATCAATCTTGTTCTATATCTGCCCTCTTTTCTTCCTATTTCTCCCATCCTTCCTGTCACTTTTTATTATTCATCTTTCCACTTTAGGTGACTTTTCACTGAGTGACAAGCCTGATGGGTTCCTGTAACCCAGAAAGCCATTAACAACACCAGGTGGTTACCATATAACCAAATAATGGGGTGATGTGAAACTTACTATGGTGCCCCTGTTAACTGGGTGGAGAAACACAACTGCTGCATTCATCTAGGAACCAAACCTCCTCTCTTTTCCCCATACTTTGCTGTGGTGAGACGCTTTCCACTGCAAGGGAAAACTGGTACAATGCACAGGATGGTCCTGTAGGGTCAGTTGCTTGCCAGCGATTGATGGGTCTTCTCGATCCGTCAGACTGGGGTTACCGGTGCTCAGCAACAATAAACAGCTCTAATTTAGCCTAAAATTACCATGTGTCCATCCTGAATGCTGAGTTGTAACAATCAATTAACACAGGAATACCTATATAATGCCAGTCACAAAGCAGCACAGTGGAAAAGTTGTAGATCATGGTATTGTCTTTTTCAGTCACTGAACTAGATATAAGCCACATATGGATGAAAATCTAGGCCAAGTTTAGTTGAAAGAGCCCAGTGTACAGTAGTACAGTTACTGCTTGCAGTAAGTCATCTTTACTGATATTCTTTTATGTTATTAAATTCACTGTAAATTTCTGAGATTGAGGATGAGATGGGGAGATGGAGTGGAGATACCATATATGAGTTGGAGGAAGGGCAGCCTAATGGCAGAGAACTGGGTGGTCTTTTTGTTTTCATTTTTTGAAGGCTCCAACATGCTTGCCTTTGTCACCTACGGGCAGCTCTCCATGCTGCTCGATCTCTGGCAGCTTTCCTATTCAGTCTTTTATCCCTGAGGTCACACTAAATGACCTTGTCCCAGGTTTTTCTCGGTCTGCCTCTCACAACCTTATCCATAATATTAACACTTCTCACTTTCTGCACCCAGTTTTCATCCCAGATCCTCTCCACATGCACAAACCATCTCAATCTACCTCTCCTCATCACAAAACCAATACACTCCAGTCCCATCCTACCTCTTAACTCTTCCATCATAAACCTATCTCCCCCAGGCCTCACACTTAGGGACGCACTGCACATCCACCTAATCATTGTCATTTCTTACATTTAAGCTCGTGAATATTGTCTTCCTTTACTGCCCAAGTCTCACTACCATACAGCATTACACTCCTAACACATGCTGCATTCAAAGATCCCTTAGCATAGACAGAGAGCCCTCTCAGTGTCAGGAGAGGCAACAGCACCCTGAACTTCTTCCAACCACTCCTCACTCTAGCCACAGAGCTAGCTCCAGCCCCACCTCCAGCACATAACATGTCTCCCAAATAACAAAACTCTTCCACACACTCTAGAGACTCACCAAGAAGTTCAATCCTTTCACCCCTGACAATGTTCACCTGCTTTCGCCTACACACTGCACACATGAAATGAGTATTATCTCGCAGTCTACCTCTAATACCACTACATCTCTTATGCACCCACATATTACAGGCACTGCACAGGGTGGAATTACAGTATTTCCCACATCTTTGTGGCAAATTGCACATGGCCACTCTTCCTCTTCTTTGACAGTACTGCTACCAGCCCTAGATACCATCACTTTTGTTTTATCAGCATTCACTCTTAAGTCCTTGTGCCCTATACCATCTCTCCACTTCCTAAGTCTTTTCTCCGCCTCCCTTTCATTCTCGGCAGTCAACAGCAAATCAGCAGTGTGCAACATTTCCCATGGGAGTCCATTTCTGAAGTCACGTGAGAGGGCTTCTGGTACCATGATAAACAACAAAGGGCTCAAAACTAACCCCTGATGCACACCAACATTCACGGAACACTCATCATGCAAATCTACATTCACCCTTACCTGGGTGTGAGCACCAATGTACATGGCCATAATCACCCTAATCAACCACTCCTCAATCCCAAGCCTTCTCATTGCCCACTTCATCCCTTCTCTAGGAGCTCTGTCAAAGGCCTTCTCCAATTCAACAAAGACAAAGTAAAGTTCCCTTTTCTTTCCTATATATTTTTCCTGAAGTTGTCAAACAATGCATATGGCATCAGTGGTGCCTTTGCGTGGCATAAACCCAAGCTGCATCTCATCAATAACCAATCTTTCTCTAGTTATACCTTCTAGAACTCTCTCCATTAGCTCCATTATCTGGTCTAAAAGCTTTATGCCTCTATAACATTTTCTTTCCAGGGCATCACCCCTCCCCTTGTACACGTTTATAATTACACTCTTTAGCCAGTCATCTGGGAGAACATACTCACACCGGTATATAATTGTATTTATCAGGTCACTGACTAATTTCACTCTTATCTCCTGAGGCTTTCAACATTTCAGCAGTCAACCCAGACACACCTGCTGCCTTCCACCCTTTACAAAATTAAGACATCAGACTGTAAACAGTTACATAGATAGTACAGTACATTTCAGCCTTCAGTATCCAAACACCCAATTTTCATAAACCTCCACTTTCCAAAATATTTTTATCTGCAAATGGAAGTTGTTCATATCACTGTGCCTTGTGCAATTAATACATATTTCATGACAGGTTATTTGTGGAAAAGCTCTGTATAACAGCAAATAATATATGACTGATACATGGTACAGTACTTCATTACATATACTCAACATGGTACTGTAAGTTAGTTTTTACTTGATTTTTTCATACTTATGATTATACAGTACTTTCCCAAAATGTCCATTTTCAGTAAAAACTGAATATACAGTGGTGTATAGGAAGGGTGTTTTTTGGTTTTCAGTGTGTTTTTTTTTTTTTTCATGGTTTTCTTGGTGTTTAGCATTACTTTGGATAATCCTATGCATGTTTTGATCTCTAGGTGTGGCAGATTGACCTGAAAACAGTGTCAAAATTAGGAGAGGTACTGTACATACAGTGGTGTATAGGTAGGATTTTTTTTTTTTTTTTTTTTTTTTTTTTATTACTTTGGATATTCCTATGTGTGTTTTGATGTCTAAATATGCCTAAATGACCGGAAAACACTGCCAAATTAAGCATAGGTACTGTGCAAATAATTTAGGTATAGGTTGGAGGTGGGTATAGGTAGGGTCTGGGTGTGGTAGGGGACCGGACCAGTGTTTATTATCCAGATGCTTCCACTCTCCAGGCATGCCTTTGGCTCTATCATGTCTGGATAAATGAGGGATTACTGTACTCCCCATGCCCTTCTGGCAAGTTGCACATGGCTACTCTCCCTATTCTTTAACAGTACTGCCACCAACCCTAGATATCATCACTTTTGCTTTATCTACATTTACTCCTAAGCCCTTTTGCCGCATACCATCTCTACACTTCCTGAATCTTTCCCAGCTTCCTTTCGTTCTCTGCAATCAGCACCAAGTCATCAGCATGCAACATCTCCCACAGGTATCCATTTCTGAAGTCACATGAGAGGGCTTCAAGTACCATGTTAAACAACAAGGGACTCAAAACTGACCCCTGATGCAATCCAACATTCACAGAAAACTCATCACGCAAATCTCCATTCACCCTTACCTGGGTGTGAGCACCCTCATACATAGCCATAACCACCCAAACCGACCACTCCTCCATCCCAAGCTATCTCATTGTCTACATCACCACCTTTCTAGGGACTCTGTCAAAGGCCTTCTCTAAATCAACAAAAAAAAAAGTACAGTTCCCTTCTCCTACCAATATATTTTTCCTGAAGCTGTTGAACAATGAATATGGCATCAGTGGTTCCCCTACCTGGCATAAACCCAAACTGCATCTCATCAATATTCACTCTTTCTCTAATCATACTTTCTAGAACTCTATCCATTGCCTTCATTATCCAATCTAAAAGCTGTATATCTATATAATTTCCTCTCTCCAGGGCATCACCCCTCCCCTTGTACAGATTTACAGTAACACTTCAGCCAGTTATCTGGGACAACATACTCATAATTATATAGCCATATATATCTGGTCAGTGACTAACCTCACTCCTGTATCTCCTGGGGCCTTCAGCATTTCAACAGTCAACCTAGACACACCTGCTGCCTTCCCCACCTGCATCCAGCCTATTGCCTTACACACAGGAACAGCATCAATTAAAGGCCAAGGACCAAACACTGGCTCTGCTGGTTTCAAACCTTCCCTGTCCCAGTCAAACTCCTCATTCAACAACTGGCTATAATGCTCTCTCCATGCATCTTTAGTGTCCCCACTGTTCACCACTACCCTTCCTTCATCATTCTTCACGCACTGCTCTCCTATAATATCCCGATTGTCGCTCTTCACCTGATTTGCTACTTTAACCCGCGCCGTCCCGGCGACGTGAATTAACGTGGCAACATTTCAAGGTCCCTAATTTGCACAATTTTCAATTTTCGCAAGTGATTTCGCGAGTGATTTTTGGCACGTATACACGGGACACCTTCCTCTATTCCTCTACAAGATGCCAAGCCGGAACGATGCCTTACACCGCATAACCCTTCCCCCCCCCCTGCACGCCATTGTCTCGGGAATTCACCTGTTACCAGTGACCTGGCCAATAAAGACATTCAGGGCCAGAGTGATTCCCCAATTGATGACAAAGTGGAGAACAAAGTTTACATAGCATTAGAGGAAGAAACAGTCAGAAATGATGATCAGGTAATGTGGGAAAAAAAAAGGTTATGAATGGTGATGAGTTAGTGAGTGAAACAGTGCTTATAATGCCTATATTACTGTTTGAAAACCAATATACTCTTGTACTACATATAAATTCGTACCAAGTAAATAAATAAATACTGTTTATGAGTGGATAAAATAGTTACCCTCCCATAGAACTCGTTTTCTTTGGTACCAGCCTGTTAGAAAACCCAGTCAGGTAAGGAAGTACTCGTACCTAAATCCGGTATTTTAAACCTCAGGTGAGCGATTTCTCTATGAATTTTCGATGTTTCTCACCTAAAGCGGATGTTTGAGCCAAAAAAAAAAAAAAAAGGTCCAAAAACGTCAGGATGGGGCGGGTTAAATATCATATTCTTCCTTTACACATAATTTAGGTTATCCAGTAAAAGTCTCGGTGACTCAGACTTCGCCCTGTATACCTATCTCTCTTCTAGCCCTACCCTGGTTCAGGTATTTCATCCCCATAAACATGGTAATGGAAACTGTCCAGCCATAACTCTTTCTTGTCATCCTTTTCTATGTACAGTATATTGATTTAATGAATTTGTTCAGCACATCATTGTTTTCTGATTGTTTGATGTGAGGGTTCCTTCTGGCTTCTTTAATTTGCCAGCATGGTCTTTGCCTGTGCCACTGTTTGCATACTAAACAGAGCTTTAGGGTAGGATTTCAATTTTGAGGAAAGATTCAGTTCATATTGTTGGCTGTCCCTTCTTAAAGTTTTTGTACATTTATTCCTTTCACATTTCTACATCTTGTTTTTTTTTTTTTTTTTTAATTGACTTCCTGATATCATTTCCAAGCACATAGCTTTTTTCTCATTGCTGTTTTAGCCAATATGTTAAATCAAGGCTGGTTTCTGTTGCCCACTGATTTGTTTTCCTTTACATACAAATTTATTGATCCTGTCTATCTATCTATCTATTGCCAGACGCCTCAATCCCGTTTGGGGTGGCCACAAACAAATCGCTTCCAAGTCGCCCTATCCCCCGCCATTTCACTGCCCTGCTCCCAACTCACACCCCCCTGTCTCATATACCTCTCCACCCCATCCCTCCATCTCATCCTCGGCCTCCCCCTCCCTCTTCCCCCCTCCACCTCACTCACATACACTCTCTTCGTCAGTCTTTCACCCTCCATCTTCTCCACATGGCCAAACCACCTCAGTGTGTTCCTCATAACGCTTCCTATCACATCCACATCCACACCACAATGCTTCTTTATATCCTCATTCGTCAGCCTATCTCTCCATGTGACTCCACAGGCTCCTCTTAAATAACTCATTTCCACTGCTCTCACTCTTGACTTGTATCCTTCCAACAACGTCCAAGCTTCACTTCCATATGTTAGAGTTGGTATCACAATACTGTCATGTAGTAACTTTTTCACTTCCATGCTCACTTCCCTGTTTCTTATCACTGCTTTCAAAGAACCAGCAACCTTTCTTCCATGCTGTACCCTTTCAAGCACTTCACCCTCCAAACCTCCATCCTTACTCATCACACTACCCAAGTACTTAAACGTACTCACATTTTCCAATTCCTCACCATCCAACCTCGCTGTACATTCACTGACTTCACTCTCTCAAAGACCATCACTTTACTCTTCCCTACATTCACCTTTAGCTTTCCTTTCTTACACACTCTCCCAAACTCATCCAACAAGCCTTGCAGCTCCCCTTCATCTTCACTCAACAACACAGTATCATCTGCAAACAACAGTACAGGGAGTTTCCAAACACTATCCTCTCTCACCAGGGCCACTCCAACATCCTCTACCCTACCTTGTACCTCTTTTATTACCCCATCCATGTACAGATTGAACAACCATGGAGACATGACACATCCCTGTTTCAACCCAACTTTCAAAGAGAAAAATTCACTTAGTTCACCATCCACACGCACTGCAGCCTTCGCACCATCGTACATACTCTTCACAGCATTCAACAACTTCCCATCTACTCCATATATTCTTAACACTTTCCACAATCCTTGTCTATCCACCCTGTCATATGCTTTCTCCAAATCCATGAAAGCTGCATACAACTTCTTTCCCTTCTCTAGAAACTTTTCCACTAAAGATCTAAGAATGAATATCTGATCTACACAACCTCTTCCCTTCCTAAAGCCTCCCTGTTCTTCTTCAACTAATTTCTCTGTTCTTTCTCTAACTCTGTCAATAAGTATCCTACCATACACTTTTCCTGTTATACTAAGAAGACAAATGCCCTTATGATTACCACACACTTCTTTTTCCCCTTTTCCTTTGTATAAGGGAATAATTATACCTGACTTCCAATCCTCTGGGACTCTACCTTCCTCCCAGGCCAATCTGCACATCTTCCACATCCATTCTACTATTATTTCTCCCCCATGCTTCAGCATTTCACCACACACTCCATCAATTCCTGGGACTTTCCCCGATTTAACTTTCTTCATTGCTTCCACAACTTCTATCCTACTGATTTCTTCCTGTCTTCTCACCTCCCTCCTCCTCCCAGCCATTCCCCAGCCACTTATACTCGCATTACTTCCACCCTCTATGTTCAACAATTCCTTAAAGTGTTCTCTCCATCTGCTCACTTTTTCTCCCTTCTCCACTAGTACATTAATCCACCATTTTTATCTTTCACTCCCCAGCTAACTTCACTTCCACCCTGTCTTACTCTTTTCACCTCTTTCCAGAACATTTTCTTACAGTCCCTCCACTTTACACTCAAATTCCTTCCAAATTCCTCATCCACTCTCTTCTTACTAATCTTTTCACCTCTCTCTTTCTTTCTACATATAACTCTCTCTTCCGCCTCTCAACTTCTTCCACACCCCTATTTCTCATCCATTCATTGTATGCTTTCTTCTTTTGTGCCACAGCCTGTCTCACCTCTTCAGTCCATCATGCTGTTCCTTGCACCCCCCTCCGTCTTCTCTTCCTTCCACACACCACATCGCATGCTGCACATATTTCTTCTGTAAATATCCTACACACACCTTCCACGTCTCCCATCTGCTCCAATTCATATTTGCCCAATCGTTCCTCCACTTCTCTCTTATACTCTACCTTTTTCTCATCCTCTTGTAACCTTTCCACTTCTCTCTTATTCTCTACCTTTTTCTCATCGTCTTGTAACCTTTCCACTCTCCTTGCAACTACTCCTTCCTCTCGTCTTTCCCTTCTTCTATTCCTCCATCTTACTTGAATCCTAATTCTGGCCACCACCAAGTAATGGTCAGAAAGTCCACTCCCCCAACCTCTATAAGCTCTTGCATCCATTACACATCTTCGCATCCTTCCATCCACACACATAATCAGTCATTGCCTTCCTTTCATTCAGTTCACCACCCACCCTTCTCATCACTCACCATGTATACCTGTGGATCATTTTATGCCTGAAGAGGGTATTGGCTATCACCAACCCCCTCCCAGCACAAATGTCCACTAACACACTCCCATTCTCATCTATCTCAGCAGGCATACCCCACTCACCAACTGTTCCATCCACCTTCACATTCCCAACTTTACCATTCATATCACCGATCAAAAACACTCTCTCATTCCTTCCAAACTTTTCCATGCACACTTCTACATTTGTCCAGAACTCTTCTCTCACTCTTGTAGCACGATCTTGCGTTGGCGCATACACACACAATCGCCCACATTTGTATTCCAACTTTCAACTTTACCCACACAATCCTTGACCCAACTGATCCATACTGTCTTATACCCATACTGTCTTATTTATTGATCCCATCGAAAAAAAAAAAATGGTTAGGTTACTTATTTTTTCTGTGCCTTTTTTTTTTTTTTTTTTCACTCCAGTTTTTCTCCTGCATCTTTTCCTTATGCTAACATAGTCACCTGTGGAAAAGCTGAATTTGCTCATTTCCTAGTCTGTTTGTGGTGGTGATTGATAAAAGTACTTAAATTGCAGAATGCAGTGATCACTCTTTCCCATTGGGTTGAATTTTTGTACTTGTTCAGTGTTATTTTCTTCACTGTTAATGATTAATTCAAGTGTGTTGTCTCTGTGAATACTTCTTACCTGGGTAGCTCTTGTAACAAATTGGTTAAGAAATTACCTGCTAGACTCTCCAAAAACTTTTGTTGAGGAGAATTTTGCGGTACTGAAGTCATTAACATTTCCACATTTCCCAGTCAGTGTTCAGTAGATTTAATCTCATGTGATTTGGACACTACACTGCATATCTCCAGTTTTCAGAAACAGACAGTGAAGAGCATTGTTATCTCTTTCTGTAGTTACCTTTATGATAAACACAGTCTGTGAGTGTTCTTGGGCTGCACCTCTCTTGATCCACTTGAGCTGTGTTTCTGAGAAGTTTGCTGCATGTCCATACAGTTTGGTACAATCATTTAAATTCAGACTTTTGTGGAAATATATTATCATACCACCCCTGATTTCATCTGTGTTGTCTCTCCTTGTCATGCTGTAGTTTTTCAGTATTCCACTACACAGCTCACTGTCAAGAATGTTTTGGGGTCATCAGAGGTCAGTCAGGTATTTATCTGGTTAAATCATACTCACAAAATATTATTCACCACATGCACCACAGTATCACAGGACTGACAGTCTTTCAGAATAAGCTCAAAAAGGGGCTGCACCTGGTCGGAGTCACAGATTTCCTGCAGTCCACAGAGTTCACAATGAGATGAGCCTGTGGTTGCAACGATAGTGACCCACCCAGGCTCCTATGACTCACTCTCATCTGAATAAAATCATATGGCTTTAGCTGGAATAGAAAACTCAAGTTTACCCAGCCATTAGAGGATAATGATAGCAGAATTATATACTGTCATTGTAATGATATTAGTCTGTTGTCTGAACTCATGCAGTGCCTTACCTTAATACTGGATGTTTGTGTAGATTTGGTTTTGCAGTCATGGAACATGAGATATTAAACTCACATTATTTTGCAAACTGCCTTAAGATAGAAAATTATTCATAGTGGGGAAGTTGTTTTCCCATTTCTATTTGAATGGTACACCTACGAGTCTGATTACTTTGCTAATTAGCATAATAGCCACTATAGTAGTAGTAGTTGTTGTTCTTGTTATTTTAACCCCAGGCTCATCTGAATGTGAATCCAGTGGACTGTAGGCTGATATTACCCCCCTCTTGAAGCTCACCAGCTTCCTTTCCATGGCTAGGGAGGGAGCTGAGGGATGTATGTGTAACTGGGCAGCTGAGCTGACCAGTTATATAACACTCTTCTGTTGACTGCATAGATGTAATACGTGATCAAGATGTATGGAAAATACCCATGTGTTTTGATGATTAATCAGGTGATACAAATTCCTTCACTTCATCCGTGTAGTCTGAAAATCAGTTTTCATCAAAGCCATGGTTGTAGCTTAAAAAAAAAGAAAAAAAAAAAAGAAAGGGCCCTTTTGTGTGTGTGTGTGTGTGTGTGTGTGTGTGTGTGTGTGTGTGTGTGAGCTAGCTCATTGCCTAGAGCTGCAGTATACGGATGGCTGTGCTGTCCATGCAAATACCCCAAAAGCCCTACAACAGTCTCTCACCATCATTTCCAACATATATCATACAGTGGGTCTCCAAATAAATGTCATTAAAACAGTCTTCGAGAGAAGTGAAGTCAGTGAATGTACAATGAGGTTGGTTGAGGAGGAAATGGAAAATGTGATTGCATTTAAGTACTTCGGTAGTGTGATGAGTAAGGATGGAAGTATAGAGCATGAAGTGCTTGAGAGGGTACAGCAAGGAAGAAAGGCTGCTGGTTCTTTCAAAGCAGTGATAAAGAACAGGGAAATGAGCATGGAAGTAAAAAAGTCGCTACATGACAGTATTGTGATACCATCTCTAACATATGGAAGTGAAGCTTAGACCTTGTTGGAGGGACACATGTCAAAAGTGAGAGCAGTGGAAATGAGTTATTTGAGACGGACCTGTGGAATCACATGAAGATACAGACTAACAAATGAGGAAGTGAAGGAGCATTGTGGTGTGGATGCGGATGTGATAGAGAGCGTAAGGAGAAATATGTTGAGGTGGTTTGGCCATGTGGAGAGGATGGAGAGTGAGAGACTGGTGAGGAGTGTGTATGTGAGTGGGGTGGAGGGAGGAGAGGGAGGGGGAGGCCAAGGATGAAATGGAGGGATGGAGTGGAAAGGTATATGAGAAAGGTTAGTGTGAGCTGGGTGCAGGGCAGTGAAATGACAGGGGACAGGGCGGCATGAAGACGATTTGTTTGTGGTCACCCCTCCCGGGATTAAGGCATCTGGCCATAGATAGATAGATAGAAAACAGTAGAGAAGGGAGAAAAAGTGAGCAGATGGAGAGAACACTTTAAGGAATTGTTGAACATAGAGAATGAAAATAATGCGAGCATAGGTGGCTGGGTGAATGGCTAGGAGGAGGAGGGAGGTTGGAAGACAGGAAGGAATCTGTAGGATGGAAGTAGTGGAAGCAATGAAGAAAGTCAAAATGATGAAAGCCCCTGGAATTGATGGAGTGTGTGTGTGTGGTGAAATACTGAAGCATGGGGGAGAGAGATTAGTAGAATGGATATGGAAGATGTGCAGATTGGCCTGGGAGGAAGATAGAGTCCCGGAAGATTGGAAGTCAGGTATAATTATTCCCCTGTACAAAGGAGAAAGGGAAAAAGAAGTGTGTGATAATCATAGGAACAGCATGGTGGAATGAAGAGGCGAGACAGGCTGTGGCACAAAAGAAGAAACCATAATAGTGAGTGGATGAGAAACAGGGGTGTGGAAAAAGTTGAGAGACAGAAGATAAGGTTATATGTAGAGAAGAAGAGAGGCATGAAGAGATTAGTAAGACGAAAGTCGATGAGGAATTTGGGAGAAATTTGAGTGTAAAGTTGAGGTAATGGAAGAAAATGTTCTGGAAAGAAGTAAAGAAAGTTACACGGGGTGCCAAAGAAGTTAGTCATAGAGTGAACGATAAAAATGGTAGATTCCTATTGGAGAAGGGAGAAAAAGTGAGAAGATGGAAAGAACACTTTAAGGAATTCTTGAACATAGAAAATGAAAGTAATGCAAATATAAGTGTTTGGGGAATGGCTGGGAGAGGAAGAAATCAGTAGGATGCAAGTTGTGAAAGCAGTGAAGAAAGTCAACAAGGGGAAAGCCCCAGGAATTGATGGAGTGTGTGGTGAATTGCTGAAGCATGGGGGAGAGATAGTAACAGAATGGATGTGGAAGATGTGCGGATTGGCCTTGGAGGAAGGTAAAGTCCTGGAGGATTGGAAATCTAGTATAATTATTTCCGTGTACAAAGGGAAAGGGGAAAAAGACCTGTGTTGTAATCATAGGGGCATTTGTTTTCTTAATGTAATAAGAAAAGTATATGGTAGGATACTTATTGACAGAGTTAGGATAACAGAGGAATTAGTTGGAGAAGAACAGGGTGGTTATAGGAATGGAAGAGGTTGTGTAGATCAGATTTTCATTCTTAGGTCTTTAGTAGAAAAATTTCTTGAGAAGGAAAAGAAGTTGTATGCAGCCTTTATGGATTTGGAGAAAGCATATGACAGGGTGGATAGACAAGGATTGTGGAAAGTATTAAGAATATATAGAGTGGATGGGAAGTTGTTGAATGCCATGAAGAGTATGTATGAGGGTGCTGAGGCTGCAGTGCATGTGGATAGTGAACTGAGTGAATTTTTCAGCTTGAAAGTTGGATTGAAACAGGGATTTGTCATGTCTTTATGGTTCTTCAATCTGTATATGGATGGAGTTATAAAAGAGATAGAAGTAGGGCAGTGGATATTGGAGTGGCCCTAATGAGAGAGGGCAGTGTGTGGAAACTCCCTTTACAGTACTGTTGTTTGCAGATGATACTGTGTTGCCAAGTGAAAACAAAGGGGAGCTGCAAGGCTTGGTGAATGAGTTTGGGAGAATGTGTAAGAAACAGAGTCTAAAGGTGAATATAGGGAAGAATAAAGTTATGGTCTTTGAGAGAAATGAAGTCAGTGAATGTACAGTGAGGTTAGATGAGGAGGAAATGGAAATGTGAGTGCATTAAGGTTCTTGGGTAATGTGATGAGTAAGGATGGAAGTTTGGAGGGTGAAGTGCTTGAAACTGTACATCCATCCATCCATCCATCCATTATCCAATCCTACATTGCCCCATGGGGAGCGTAGGAGCCCGGGGCTAGGCAGTTGGTCCCGACATTTAAGATGAGAGTGACCAACCTCACTCATCCCTGAATGGCATTACATGAGTTATAAACCCCAATCACCCCTTGGATATAAACCTTCACTGGCTCAATCCGATTGGGGCGCAATAATTACGCACTAAACCATCAGGTGCCAAAATTTGGTTAAATGGTTACCACCCAGTGTAGTAAATGGTTTCCTGGTGTACAGGAAACCATTTGGCTTGTCACTCAGTGTAGAGTAACCCACAGGCGGAAAGATAAATGGTACAAGAGGGAAGAGAAGGTGCTGGTTCTTTGAAAGCAGTGATAAGGAACAGTGAAATGAGCATGCAAGTAAAAAAGGTCACTGCATGACAGTATTGTGATACCAACTCTAATGTGTGGAAGTGAAGTATGGACATTGTTGGAAGGACACTAGTCAAGAGTGAGGGCAGTGGAAGTGAGTTATTTGAAAGAAGAATGTGTAGTTACATGGAGAGATAGTCTGACAAATGAGGAAGTGAAGGAGTGCTGTGATGTGGATGTGGATGTGATAGAAAGCATTAGGACAAATTCATTGAGGTGTTTTGGCCATGTGGAGAGGATGGAGAGTGAGAGACTAACAAGAAGTGTATGTGAGTGAAGTGGAGTGGGGGAGAGGGAGGGGGAGGCCAAGGATGAGATGGAGGGATGGATAGGAGAGGTATATGAGAGAGGGAGATGTGAGCTGGGAGCAAGTCAGTGAAGTGGCATTGGACGGGGTGACATGGAGGCGATTTGTTTGTGGCTGCCCCTTACCCAATTGAGGCATCTGGCAATAGATAGATAGATACACTAGATAGAAAAATTATATCTCAGAGAAACAATGCAGCAGCTCTTGCATTTCAGATAAATTGTGAAAATGTAAAACAGTTGGAGAATTTTACCTGTCTTCTAAGTGTGCTCACAGATAAACATAACATTGATGCAGAAGTCCTTGCATTAATCAGTCACACTTCAGCCTCTTTTGGGCTTCTCAGATCCAGAGTCCTTGAATAAACTAACTTGAGAATCGAGCCAAAGCTATCAGTTTATACGGCTGTATGCCTCTCCACCCTCTTATATGGTGCTGAATCCTGGACTACTTATCATCGTCATATCAAACAGCTTGAGTCTTTCTGCATCTGATGCTTACAGCACATCCTAGGACTCACATGGGAGGATAAAGTCCCTCACTCACAAATTCTTCACTGGACAGATTCAACCAGCATAGAACCATGCTGGCTAAAAAAACAGCTCAGATGGGTAGGACACGTGTTCTGCATGCCTGAACATTGCCTTCTTTGCCAGCTTCTATATGGCCAACTCCCTGTAGCACATCACAGCCTAGGGGGACAGATGAAGAAATATAAAGATCATATTAGGACAACCCTGAAGAAATGCAACATCGTACCAAAAGATCTTAAAACCGGTGCCTTTGACAGAAAACAGTGATGAGCCCTCTGCAGTGAAGGAATCATTTATCTAGAAGCTCTGAACTTGGCCAGAGAAGAATGTAGACAGTGGAGGCACAACCAAAACAGAGTTCTCCCAGCAAACCTAGACTTGACATGCTAACTGTGTGGCAAAGTTTGCGGATCCAGAAATGGCCTCCACAGTCATACATTTTGGCACCAGAGACTGAGAAATATATGAGTATAGCAGCCATCATCTTCTGTAGTAGGACAGCTTTAGTATGTGAGAGAGAGTGTGTGTGTGTGTGTGTGTGTGTGTGTGTTTGTGTGTGTGTGTGTATTTACCTAGTTGCCTTTACCTGGTTGTGATATACAAGAAATGAGCAATGCTCATGGGGTCCAGTCTCTGTTTCTCAGTAAGTCAGGTTTTGCTTTGAGCTTGTTTAAGTTTTTAGACTGGATGATCTCTTTGTCCAGGCAATTCCACAGGTCAGTGCATCAGTTTGGAAAGCTGTGTTTCTTAATATCCTTCAGTAAATTGGCTTTTTCAGTTTCATTCCATGCCGTATTGTTACCCTCCCATCCCACATGAACAGATCTTCTCTGTCAATTTTTTCTGCTTCCATCATGGCCTTGAACACTGCAGTCTCTCTCTCTTTTCTTCTAAGGAAGGCAGATCCAGCTTTTCCAGCCTTTCCCTGTACAACAGATCTACCAGGCTAGGGACCATCTTGGTTGCTGTTTTTTGTACAGCATTCTCACAATGTTGTTTATATCTTTCTTTTTATGTGGGGACCACACTACTGCCGCATATTCCAACCTGGGGCAGATCATGGCCACTATCAATTTTTTTTCATCATCTCATCCATGTAATGAAATTCTACTCGTATGTTAACCAAGAGATTATACGTCTCTTTAACTATCTTGTTAACATGTTTTTCAGGTGACAAATCATCCTGGACCAGCACTCCCAAGTCCTTCTTTTCTCTCGCTTTTGTGATTGGTTCATTACCTATCATATAATTCAGTGATGGTCTCTTGGTACTTTTACCTGTTTCCAATATTTAACATTTTTTGTGCTGAATTTCAATACCCACATCTGGCTTCAGTCATGGATCCTATCCAGGCCCTTCTGCACATTTTACAGTCTTCTTCAGCTTCTACTCTCGTCATGATCTTCGCAATATCAGCACACAGACTTGCATAACTGTTCATTCCATCCACCATTTCAGTTACATTAATCAGGAACATTACCGGCACTAGCACCGAGTCCTGTGGGACTCCATCAAGACATCCTGTCTTTTATCACTGTCCTCATTTGTCTGTCTCTCAAGAAGTCTCTCATCCACTTTAAGAGTTTCCCCTTCAGTCCTCCTATGTGTTCCATTTTCCACATTACTCACTTGTGGGGTACCTTGTCAAAGACCTTCTCCAAATCTAAGTACACACAACCCACCCAACAATCTCCCATCTGTAGCATGTCCATCGCCCTTGAGTAGAAACTGAACAAGCTGGAAACACACGACTTTCCTTTTCTGAATCCAAACTGACTTTCTGTGAAAATGTCCATCTCCTCCAGATATTTAATCCATCTGTCATTCAGGATTCTCTTGCACAATTTTGTGACCATGCTGGTCAGGGACACTGGTGTATAATTCAGGGGTTCTTCTTGTTTCCTCCTTTATAAATTGATACCACATTGGCCCTCTTCCATTCTTGAGGCACTTTCCCTTCTTCCAGAGAGCACAGAATTAACCTGTGAATATTATCCTCCAGTTGTTCTCTGCATTCCTTTAGTTTCCAGTTAGAGATCATTGTGGTAGGTGGGGGCACTCACCATCTACTCACTTGATGTAGTGCTGCTCTCAGGTGTCTGCCCTTTCCTCTCCTCCATCCTTCTTTCCTTCCATGCTCTTCTGTCTTTCTCTCCTTCATTCTTTCCTCATCCTTCTGCCTACATTTGACTTTACACTCCCTCTTCTGTCTTTCTTTCCTTCATTCTTTCCTCATCATTTTGCCTGTGGGTGACTCTACACTGAGTGACAAGCCAAATAGTTTCTTGTACACCAGGAAACCATTTACTATGCTGGGTGGTAACCATATAACCAAATTATGGTGCCTGGTGGTTTAGTGGGTAATTAACCCATTAACTGCTGTATACAGCCTGGGCTGTTCCGAGTGCGACTGCTCAATACAGCCCTGGCTGCGCAGGTGAATTTCGAATATAGTGCCATGGTGACCAAGGCCGACCCATCAAGTATGTTTGAGCCTTCAAAACTGAAACCAAAACCAAAAAAGGAAAAGAAAACGAAAACCATACATTCCAATAGGGAATCAGACACTTCAATGTTCATCTATGGCTTTACCAAGGTAAATATTGAGCTAATATTTCGTTACTATATACTTTGGCATGTGTTCTCTCAATTCCTAAGACAAAATTTAGCCTTTGAGAAATTTCATTTTTACCCCCAAGTCTGTGCACCACGGACACCTCCAAAAAACCGCCATGTGCAGTTAACAGGTTAAGGCACTGCTGTCAGATTGAGCCGGTGAAGGTTTATATCCAAGGGTGGTTGAGGTTTATTGCTCATGTAATGCCACTTAGGGATGAGTGAGGCTGGTCACTCTCAACTTAAATGTCAGGACCAACTTGCCTAGCCCCAGGCTTCTATGCCCCTCATGTGGCAACGTAGGATTGGATGATGGATGGATGGATAGAGAGCTCATCTGGTTCTCGTGCCTTCCTCACACTTGAGTTTTTTTTTTTTTTTTTTTTTTTTTTTTTTTTTAAATAGATAATAAATGGAGGAAGGAAAAACAAAGGGAAAAAAAAAAAGTCCATGTGCCTAAGGGCATCCTCCATTCATAAAATATTTGAGTTTCCAGGCATTTGTACATTCCTTGCACTTCAACTTTTACATCTTTTAATACAACATTTCTAGTCACTCCCCCCTCCTCCACAAAATCGCTTTCTCTAGTGATGACTGATTTGGAGCATTAATTTTGTTCATTATTTCATCTTGCATTACTGCATCTTTATAGACATTTCCTTCTACTTTCAGCTTATTGATTCCTTCCTTTTGTTTCAGTTTGCCATTAACAAACCTGTAAAACAAGTTATGTTCTTCCTTACATTTGTCAACTATACCTCTTTCGAAGTTTCATTCTTCCTCTCTACATATTCTTGTATTTTCATGTCTAGTTCTTTCATATTCTTCCTTTGTGTGTGTGTGTGTGTGTGTGTGTGTGTGTGTGTGTGTGTGTGTGTGTCTTGGAGGTCGAGTGTGTTGATTTTGTCACACATAGGTAAACTCTTGAATACACGGAGTGAATGACAACTGCATAAATTGTGGATGACAGCTACATAAATTTATATCATGTTTACAACATTGGGAGCAAAAATTTTTTTGGCAAGTTGCAATATATTTCAGGCATGAAAGAGTTAAGTAGACCCAACATGCTCAGATTCCATTTACACTGTGTCCATAGCTGTGCCAAAGTTAAACGGAGCGCCCGTAAGCTGTGCCACAATGAGTGAGTTGCTTCAAAAAGCCCATGCGTTGACATCTTGGCTGCCATCCTGACTTTTGTCAAGAATTTGAGAGATTTAATATTAGGTAGGTGCGGGCGCTCACCATCCACTCACTCAATATAGTGCTGCTCTCAGTTGACTGCCCTTTCTTCTCTTCCTTCCTTCCCTCCTTCTCTGTCTTTATTTTCTTCATTCTTTCCTCTTCCTTCTGCCTATGGCTGACTACACTCTTCCTCTTCTGTCTTTCTTTTTTTCATTCTTTCCTTTTGTTTCTGTCTATGGGTGACTGTACACTGAATGACAAGCCAAATGGTTTCCTGTACACCAGGAAACTATGTACTACTCTATTGCCAGATGCCTTAATCCTGTATGGGGTGCCCACAATGAAATCGCTTCCATGTTGCCCTGTCCCCCATACTGCCCTGCTCCCAGCTCACACCCTTCTCTCACATATACCTCCCCACTCCATTCCTCCATCTCATCCTTGGCCTCCCCTTTTCTCTGCCCCCCTCCACCTCACTCATATACACTCTCCTCATCAGCCTCTCACTCTCCATCCTCTCCACATGGCCAAACCACCTCAGTGTGTTTCACCTAACACTTCCTATCACATCCACATTCACACCACAACGCTTTCTCACATCCTCATTTGTCAGTCTGTCTCTCCATGCGACTCCACAGGCTCCTCTCAAATAACTCATTTCCACTGCCCTCACTCTTGACTTGTGTCCCTCCAGAAAGGTCCAAGCATCACTTCCATACTTTCGAATTGGTATCACAATTCTGTCATGTAATAACTTTTTCACATCCATGCTCACTTCCCTGTTTCTTATCACTGCTTTCAAGGAATCAGCAACCTTTCTTCCTTGTATGTGGTAGCCATATAACCAGATTATGGCGCCTGGTGGCTTAGTGGGCAATTAGGGCTCTCCAGTCAGATTGAGCCTTTGCATTTTTCAATCCAAGGGGTAGTTGGGGTTTATTGTTCATGTAATGCCACTCAGGGATAAGTGAGGCTGATCACTCTCATCTTAAATGCCAGGACCAACTTGCTTAGCCCAGGGCTTGTACGCTTCTCATGGAGCAACACTGGATTGGATGATGGATGGATGAGTTAATGTTAACACTTAGCACTCCAGTAGAGGAATTGGGGTCACAGGGTTTTTAGTTAGCAAGTTGGAGCTTATCACCATGAGATCTTTCCTGCTTTTTTTTTTAATCTTTAAGTCTTCTTAATGTCATTGTGTTATGACTGCTTCACTTTTGCACAGTAGACTATACTCTTAGAAAACACATCTGCAGTCTAGTTGGGGTCATAGAGTTTTTGGTAGGCAAGTTGGGGTTTATCTGGAGACTTGTTCAACATATCAGCTTTATTTTAGCTGGTTCTATGGTTCTGCTTACATAGAAGACCAGATTAACACTTTGCCTGTGTAAATGGAGGGATGACTGTAACTCAGTTTTTGTATAATTGGCTAATTTGGATATCTACCCTTAAATATAGTTGGACTATGGTAGCCTAGCCTTGGGATGCTACACGTTGAAGGAGGTAAATTGTGATTGGCTCTTACTGTTATGTTATTGATTTTATTTAATATTTACTCTGACACTGAACTTACAGCTTGACCCAAAGAACTATGACAGTGAAGGAAAGCTGGATCAGATCAAGAAAGAACGTGGATACAATTACATGGACGTCATCCAAGTCTCACCAGAAAAACTCCACAATTATGAGGAAAAGGTAAACATCTTCTTTACTTTCTTTTTTCAACTGTAGACAGGTAGTAGAATGAAGCCTGAGATCATTAACCCTTTGGTCGCGACCTAGCATTTCTTGGTCATTCCCCTGGACACGGCCTAAGCACCTAAATAATAAAAGTGCTAATTAAAACTTTGATGCTACTGATCTGATAGGAACTGACCGTGAAGTTTCCATTTTTTTTTACTGTGATAATGGTCAAATGTGCACCATTCTACGAGAAAATAGCCATTTTCTGAGAATAAATGCAAAATTGATTAATTTTTGCAGTTGTTTAATTTTGGTTTAATTTTGCATCTGTGGTGACTTGCATTGCTCACTCTTTGCTAAAATACATTTCAGAAGCATGATCATGCCTGAAAACCAATTTACCTTTCTCAAGAGTTTATATTTCATTGTGTAGTAAAACTCATTATGAGGTATATATAAGTCAAAACACTAGCCATCCTTTGGATTCATCTTGGGTAAAACAAACAAAACATGACAATCAAGCTGTTTTTATTTGAGCAACCATGTGAATATTATGAGCACTTAAATTTTTTTCAGTACACTTTTTTAATGTGGTACTCCTCAAAACATGGTATAGTAAAAGTCCTCTCACTCGGCAATGGTCTTACTGTATTTCCGGTCTTTCAGTGGTTTTCATAAATACTCCCATTACGATAGTTCTCTGCTCTTCCCAGACATATGCTGAGCTGATCGGTCAATTTGGTGCTGCTGGTGCTAGTTCTAGCACTTTTCATAATAATTTAGCAACAATAATTACTAGATTTTTGCAATATCTAGCGCCTTTTGAAGTCCAGTCTAGCGCAAAAGTTTGGATAAGTCATGTGCAGCTTAGTGCATTTTAAAGTTGAGCTTAGCACTCTTGAAGATGTCTGCTTGCCAACACTGCATGCGCCATTGGCCATCATGACTCGTGAGTGTCTGGCATTGCAAGTGGGACCTTTCAAGAGTTTGGAAACCTTGTCGTGCTCTTTTACAGACATCCTCACGTTCTCTTGTTGCGCTGTGGCCTGTACTAGTGGAAAGCCTACTGGTGTTATGAAAAAATGCACCCATAAGGTGCTGACTATCACCAAGAAGATTGAATTATTGAAAAAATTGGAGGCGGGTGTTCCTAGTAAAAAGATAATCAGAGATTTCGGTGTGAGCACTTCCACCATATACAACCTTAAGAAATTGAAGGCCAATTTAGTGCTTAACCCCTAGGGTATGCAATTCTCCAGCCACAACTACTCCCCAGAATGCAAAAACGGGCCTATTTTTTTTACTTTCTCAAAGGTTAAAAGTTTTATGCCCAATTTATAAAGCATGAATTTACACACCTAAACACACAAACCCCACCCTCCTAGACCCAATAGTTACCGAGCTATGGCCCATCAAAGTTTATAATAGTTACCCATCATGGCCCCGGCGAGAAAGAAAATACGCCACTCACACCTGTTTTCTCCTCAAAAATACGTACAAAAATCACCAAAATCAATTTTTTGGGGGTGTGTATAGATGTTATAAACCATTGTAATGTGCCTAGAAAAAAATAAAATGGTGACAAACCCCTTAAGTAAATATGATAAATAGTAAAAATTATCATCCCCTCCTCTCCTCTCATCATACCTCCAATGCCCTCCCTCCCCTTCCCTTCCCTTCGCTCCTCTCCCCTCCCCTCACCTAACCTCCTCTCCTCCTCCCCGTTCCCCTCCCCACCGAGCTGTCAAATCTAGCAAGGGAAAATGGTCATGAACCCTCCAATAAAAATATGATAAATAGCAAAAATTATCCTCCTCTCCTCTTCCCCCCCATACCTCCAGTCCCCTCCCTCCTCTTCCCTTCCCTCCCCTCCTCACTCCTCCCCTTCCCTCCCCTCCCCTTGCCTAATCTCCTCTCCCCCCTTCCCTCCCCTCCGAGCTGTCAAATCTAGCAAGTTTTCGTTTAATTTCATTTCGTCTTTGAAGGCTCCAACGTGCTTGCATGCGTCAGCATAAAATAAAATTTCTTTTTCGAGTGGGTTTCAAATAAAGACAGCTAAAATAATTGTGGTGTGCATATCTGTATCCAAAGACATGAATAAATTACTGGTAATAATTCAAAAACACGCGCCATGTAGCATAGAAAAATACGCAAAGTTTTCAAGGCCAGGGAGGTGCTAGGGGGTGGGAGTGGGGGTGGGGGGAGGTTGTGGAAGGTGGTAAGGCCAGGAGGGGGTGTATGGGGATGGAGGGATGGGAGGAGACCACCACCAGACACAAAGGAAGGGCCCCAGTGGAGAACAGGGACATGGAGAGAGGGTAGGGGGGAAATACCCTCCCCCCAGGTTACTGGAGGGGGGGACATGGGGGGATCCACATGGGAGGGGGGGATGCATAAAGAGGGGGTGGGATGGGTTGTGGTGGTGGTAAGAACAGTGGGAGGTAGGGTAGTTACAAAGTACAGTAGTGGGGTAGTGGGACATGGCAAGAGGGAGGTGGGGGATTCACCCCCCACCACCTGGTTACGGGTCTGGGTTCCCCCTCCGGTGTGTCCAACACTTTGTTCTGATTGGTTAGAAGCCATCTACATCACAGCTGGGGTTGAGCCAGCTGCCGCCAGTTTTTTGTGGATGTTGCACGATCGGTGTTGCTCGTCCTTTTAAGAAATTGCGCAAAAAGCTCGATCGGTGAGCTCAGTACTTTGGGGTTAAGGTCGACCAGTTATACTTGTTGGACACTGTGATTGCACTGGGGTGACAAACTATGATTTCTAGAAACTTTTTGGCAGGTTTTCCTGGTCATTCATCAGTTTCTGCTCTTTCAGCACCTGCTTGGTCCTGAAGGTGCCGAAGGAGAGGACTTTTACTGTATTATACACAATGGAGGGTTACCTGGACAGTCTTACGCGGTATATGGAAAAGTTTGTCGGCCGTGGAATGTAGTCGCCTGATGCATCATGAAGAATAAATTCAGGAGTAAGATGACCACAGTTGCCTCACATGGCCAGAGGGTTAAGGGGAATGATAGCTCACAGTTTCCAAGTGATTTATTGAAATGTTGCAAGTATTAAGTGTATTGGGCATGCATGCCACATAAGAGTGAGGTCATCAGCCTATTAAATAAATCAAACACACCTTACTCTCTTCATGGAATCAGTCTCTTTAGTATTGTGACATCCTTTTGTACAGTAGTTTGTTCATTTTGGTTCTAAACAGTTTTATTTAGCTTATAACAAATGTTATACAAAAGTGGTAGGAGGTGGCGACCATCATCCACTCACCTGATGTAGTGCTGCCAACTTCTTCATTAGCCTTTATCATTCTTTTTCTCTGCTTACCCTCCTCTCTTCCTATTTCTCCCATCTTTCCTGTCACTTCTTATTGCTTTTCTTTCCATGACAGGTGGCTTTACATTGAGTGACAAGCCAACTGGTTTCCTGTAAGCCAAGAAACCATTTACAGCACTGGGTGGTAACCATATAACCAAACCATATGTGCTCCCTACATGTCAGTAAGTGGGTTGGTGGAGGGTTAGTGCCCCTCCCCGTAAAACAAATAACTCAAAGTCAAATGGCCACCCCTTATGGGATTATGGCATCTGGCAATAGGTAGATAGAAATGTCTGTTATTAAAGGAGTTAGTGAAGGCCATATCCTCCCATCTGAAAACTCTTTTCTCAGCCAGATAATATCATCTGGAGATATCAGTACTGTAATAAGATCAAAAGGATTTCACTAGATTGAATAGGCTTGTTTTTTCCTTTACAATCTCTGTGTTGATAATAGGACCCATAGACTTGAATGTAGTGTTCTTTAGTTTTATTGACAGTAAACTGTCAGTTATCTTTCATTGCATATATCCCATTTTTTCATTGGCTCTATTAAAATAGTACAGTACATCCCCCTAGTATGAGCCTATATGGGCAGCAGAGGATGTCGCATACTAGGAATTCACATACTGTGAATACATAAACTTATGGGAAAAATTACATATGGGTGGCACCCCCCCTTCATGAGCAACCCTTGAGATGCATTTCAGACCTAAGTATTGTACTGTGAAGGGAAGCTAGCTAAGACATATTACCTAAGATAAAGTATACCAACAAGATTATGGCTTTATTAGGTAAATCAACTAGGATTTGGCTTAACTAAACCAACAAGAATATGGCTGCTCACCTTAACCCAAGAGGACAACAGGCTTGATGGAGGTAAAAAGAGGATCCAAGGCAGGATGAGGCACCTGGCATGCATCTCCTGCATCACCCACCACACCACCCGACACACCACCTTCCTCATCACTTTCGTCACCAGCACTTTCAGCACTTTCACTACCTAATGCACTCACTTCATTCATAAACCTTTCAAAGTCTATTTGAGACACCTCAGACATCGCATCATCCTCTTGATCCTCCTGAGGGTATGGCTCCTCTGATGTTGAAGGGAGTGATTCCTCACTTTGTTCAGTCCAAAGGAAACGGGTGATGAGGGTTTGCTTCCGTCTGTTTACTTCCTGGTTGTCCTTGTCAGTGTAGTAGCGGAAGGTTCTGTCCAGTGAAAACATAACCTCCTCCACTCGCAGCTGAGACGTTTGATGTCCTTGAATTCTTTCTTGAATTTATCAAGGGCACACAGTACCCTGCTGATCTCCATCACGGTCAAATCTTCACTCTCGATCACTGGTGTTGCTGGCTTTTCTGCTGCTATCTCCTGCTTTGTGTCAGCCTCGTCCACTTGCTGCACATGGTGGGAGGAGCGTAGGCAACTGTTATCGCTTCCTGGGGGGGCAATGTCGTGTACTCGGGGTAACCCCGGATTTGGGCCACTCTTCGCTGCCCGTCTTGCTTACAAGGAGTTCAATTCACATACTAATAAAAAATACACTAAAAAAAAAAAAAAAAAAGGTCCTCGTGTACAAGGGGGATCGCTTACTTGGAACTCGCATACTGTGGGGATGTACTGTACCTGGTGAAATTAGGTAATATCAGACTCAGAAATGGGAAGCAGTTGGCGATACTATGCACTCTCCGGTGGTGAGGTGTATCATCTCGCTCAGACACGGGACCCAGTCGGCTTGTGGTCAGACCCAGTAACATGCCAGCCAATCACAATGCATTGCTGGAGTGGCCCACCTGGCACACCTAGTGTACTGTTGCTCTTTCAGTTTCTCCTATGAACATCATACAGTGAGGATGTATCTGTGTCCTCTGTTCTTGTGACCCACATGGTGGCTAACTTCTAGTGCTGTGACTTAGTCTGTGGCCTCTTATCTCTTGCTTATTGCTGTAGTCCAGTGACTAACCCTGTGGCCTCTCAATGCTTTGTGCCCAAGTGTTTTGACTACCATATAGTGAGGAGGTATCTGTGCGTATCTACCCTCCATCAGTACCAATACTGAGTACAGTATGGTTATGATTATATTATGTACAGTACTGTATTACTTTACTACAGTATATGTACTGTATCATCACTGTATTGTATTTTATGCTTGATATTAATCTTTTACTCATGGGTAATATTGTAGGAAAGTTTTTAGGATAGAGGGTTGAGACAGATAGTGACACATTATCTGGCTTGAATCTAGCTCAGTGCCAAATGAATGGCCAATTAGGGGTACCTATGATATAATCAATATGTGGCAAGAGGGTTAGCTGAATTATGCCGGATAATTGAGAGTTTACTGCATTCAGTAATATTATTCATATTGTTGTTGTTGCCCCTGCTCAGCTGGATATGAACCTTATGAGCTGCAGGAAAGTAGTCACTTCAGCCAAATTTTATGCAAGAGCTTTTGTTGAGACTATGATGAAGTTAGGTTTGTATTGTGAGAGTCAGGTGTGTGTGTGTGTTCTAACCTAATAGTATCATTACAGGAATGAGTCAAGCTTCTACTGTCTCATGTTTTGAACCATTTTTATCACACATATCCTTAAATTTTTTAATAGTTTGGCACACACAGTTTCATTCAGTAGTGCATTCCACTGATCAGTTGCTCTATTTGGGAAACTGACTTTCATTACGTCTTTATCACCTCTCTTTTTATGCATTTTTTGTTTTTTTTCAGTGTCCTATTCCCATTGCTTCTCCATAGCTTATATACTCTATGTTTATTTTCTCTTTACTTGTGATGCTTTTATATAGCATAATTATGTGTCCTCTTTTACCTCTCTCTTGTAATGTTGGTAGGTTTAATTTTTCCATAGATCCCTTAAGCTACGTACCCATCATGTAGTGGCCCTTTGTACCTTTTCAGTCTTATATATGTGTTTTTTGAGATGTGGATTCCAGATTACTGATACATACACCAGGGTTGGTCTAGTGAATGATGTGATTATCTTTCTCAGCACGTCTTCATATATATGTGTAAATGCTACTCTCCTATTTGTAAGCAGTGTGTACATATTTTGTACTTTCTCATTGATGTGGTGAGCCAGAAATAGCCTGTTATTGATAGTCACTCATAGGTCTTTCTCCTTTTCTGATATGTGTAGGGCAGAACTTCCCAGCATACAATCCCAATCTGGTCTTTTTCCACTTTTACCAAACTTGATTACATGGCATTTGTCCTCACTGAATTTCATTTGCCATCTATTTGCTCCAGTCACGATGGTTATTTATTTATTTTTTTTTGTAGCTCTCTACAAGAGTGTATGTTTGTAATTTTCCTTTGCATTTTTGCATCATTAGCAAACATATTTAAAATGTTTCTATTTTCATTGTTGCTGTCATTGTCACTTACATATACTAAAAACATAATTGGTGACAGCACTGAGCCCTGTAGGACACCACTAGTTACTTCTCTCTCTGATGAGTAATTTCCCTTTAGTACTGTTCTCATTTCCTTTTTTCTGAAAAAAATCTTGCATCCAACAGTACAAATTACCTTGGATTCGTCCATGATGGCACAGTTTCCATAAAAGTCTTTGGTGAAGTACTCTGTCAACCTGAAATCCGAATAGATACTGTCTACCCAGCCTTCTGTTTTCTGTAATGTTTCTGCAGCTTCATCGTAGTAGCTTAATAGATTAGTAACACGTGATTTTTTCTTTCTATAACCAAACTTTTTCTGTTGTCATATTATGTTTTTTCAGATGATTTGGTACCCAAATTTTGCTTATCTGCTCTTCTGATATCTTATTAACAATGCTGGCCAATGATACTGGTCAGTTAAGTGGATTTTGTCTGTTTTTTTCTTGAAAAGGGGAACAGTGTTTGCTTTCTTCCAAATATCAGGTAGTTCACCTTGTCTTAAGGATTTCTGAAGTATTAAGTATATTGGTCTACTTAACTCTTCTGCACATTCATGTAATACCCAACCTGAAATTTCATCAGGACCATTTACTTTTCCCTTGTCTAATTTGCTCAACTCTTCCTGAACCTTTTGTTCTGATATGCCTATACTGTATTTGTTAATAGGTGTGGGCAAGCTTGTTCATTTTCATCTCTCACAAATCTACTCTTTTCTGTCAAAACTGATTGGAATTTTTTGTTTAGTTCTTGACAAATATCTTCTTCATTTATATAGATTTTCCCATCATCCATGATGGATTGTATTTTTATCATTGACTTTAGTTTTGCTTCGGGTGTAGGTGAAAAACAGCTTTGGTTGATCAGTACAGTACTTTTAATTATAATTTCTTCCTCAAACTGCCTTTGAGCTTCTTTCCTTATCCTTGTATAATCATTCCTTACCTGTTTATAGTTGTTATGTGCCCTCTCACTATTATGTTGTTTGTATCTGTTGCACAGCAAATCTCGTCTCTTTTACCTTTTTACATTCAGTATTAAACCATTTCGTTATCCTTATTTCTTTGTGCTGAGGGATATAGTTTTGGACTCCTGTTCATAAAATTAGAATTTTCAGTATACAGTATCACATTTATATCATGTTTTCTAAGCTTCTTTTCCCAATCTATGTCTATAAAGTACTTTTGGTCATGATAGTTGCCCTTTTTGTAGTTTAGGCTACTTTTGTAACTTTCATTATCACTGACTTTATCATATGCTAACCTGAAATTGCAATTTAATACTGCATGGTCACATGTGAAAAGAAGGGTGATACATTATGTTGTCAATTTCATTTTCTTGCCTGGTAAATAAAAGATCTGCTAATGATGGTTCTTCTGCTCCTCTTTTTCTGGTGTTTTCCTTTGCATGTTGTTTTAGGAAAATTTCCTGTATGAGATGCAGGAGCTTTTGATCCCAGCATCTTTCATAGCTTCTGACATGTAGAATATTCCAATTTATATATATGTTGAAATAACCTGTTAATATAATTGTTTTAGATTTTTCTTCCATTCTATCTAGTAGGGTTTTTAAACTCTATACAGTTTTACGACAAGGTGGTGCTGAAGGTCTAACTGACCGCCTGAAGATTAAAGTACACAACGGAAACTTTAGAGTACAAAGGGGTGGCAAGCCTCACCAAGTCACAAGCTCAAAAGGAGGAAAATGGTAATAAAGTGTAATGCAGATAGCAGTGACTAAAAGGGGGGAATGAAATAGGTTATTAGAATACTTAACTTATTTTCCTTATCACTAACCTAAAGTTACAAGAACAAAATGAAACAGGCTCAAAAAGGATTGTCAAACTAAGACTTGCAGAAATTTTCCTAAAGTTCCAGACGTCAATAATAAAGGTAAACCAAAACATGGAAGCTAGTCCCTAGGTTGTGAAAATACTGAAGGCACAATAAAAACTATGAAATTAAAGATACAGACTTTGGACATATGAATGAAATACCCGGTATGATATTAGCAAGAGCAATTGGAATGACTCAAAATTAGCTGTTCTTAAAAATAATTGCAATATCAATAAGTACAACCTAATAAGTAGATCATGTGCTGACACTCTTAACCCATCCTGTCCGGTTGACATGTTTACATGTTCTCCCGAGGTCCTCCGGGGTGCACATATACATGATCTAGTGTTTCACAACATTGTTTGAATATTCCATGGGTTATTTCCACGACACACAGCCACTTGCAACCCTCCTGCACGCATCTGAGTCATGCTCCAGTCACCTGCTTAGCTCTGTAATAGATGGACCTATGCAGAAAGTTTTCCATGTGTCCAGATCCTTGGCTGAGCTCCCGCTGCTGCTGACATTAACACCAATGAAGTCCAAAGGCCAGAAAAGAAAAGGCCTTAGCGATAGTGTGATAGGGAGAGAACCTGAGGTGACATTATCGCCAATTGTGAGTGAAGAAAGTGACTCCCTATCAGGAAAGTGACCGCCATAATGAGAGTCAATATATACGTCGTGTGAGGAGGGTGGAGGACGTGACTCCACTGTGCTCCCATCATTTGCCCCTGTACGTTCATCTGCTCTTTCCAATGATGGGAATGGTTCAGCGGGTATTGACGGTCCTGGAGAGGGGGATATTGGAAAGGATTAGGAGATGGAAGATTAGGAAGGGAGTGGAGAAAGGGCGGAGGTGAAGGAGGGAGGGAGAAGGGTGGAGGAAATGAGTTGCGTCTCTCCTCGTTCCACTCCTGTCTATTTACGTGAATAATGGAAGCAGAAAGTTTGTTTCATGATGAAATCAGTGCTTTTTTTTTTTAATTGAAAATTTTCACATGTGTATTTTTATTATGAGGAAAAAAATTGTTAGAGTGGAAAATACAGTATTTTCGATTATAGACTACGTGTGTAACTATCTTGTTCACAATACTTTTTTTTTTAGGTTTTATGTAGTACCGTAGTAGTAGTAGTGGTAGTATTAGTAGCAGTGGTATTATTTGTAGTAGTAGTGGTAGTAGTTGTAGTAGTAGTGGTAGTAGTTATACTAGCAGTAGTAGTAGTTGTAGTACTATAGTATTGTAGTAGTGGTAGTAATGATGGTATTATTTTTGGTAGTTGTAATACCCAGACTTCTAATCACACAGCGGTGCCTGAATCGAGGGATTGCAAGCCAGATATACATCTCCGTGTGTGTGTGTGTGTATCTGTGTGTGTGTCCTTACCTAATTGTTCTTAACTAATTGTATTGTTACAGGAATGAGTCAAGCTCGTACTGTCCCGTGTCTTAAACCATATTTATCGTACATATCCTTAAAATTGTGAATTGTTTTGGCACACATTATTTCATTCGGTAGTGCATTCCACTGATCAATTGCTCTATTTGGGAAACTAAATTTCCTTACGTCTTTATCACCTCTCCTTATGCAGTTTTTTACAATGTCCTCTAGCTGATGCTTCCCCATAGGTTAAGTAATCATGTATGTCTATTTTCTCCCTCCCTGATATGCATTTATATATCATTATCATGTCACCTGTTTTCCTTCTCTCCTGTAGTGTTGGTAGATTCAGTTTATTTAGTCTTTCTTTGAAGCTTAGATTCCTTAAGCTTGGTAGCCATCTTGTAGCTGCCCTTTGAACTTTTTCAATCTTGTCTCTGTGTTTTTTGAGATGAGGACTCCAGACTACTGATGCATACTTCAGGGTTGGTCTGATGAATGATGTTATTATCTTTCTTAGCATGTCTTCATTTATGTATGTGAATGCTATTCTCATATTTGCAAGCAGTGTATACATATTCCGTACCTTCTCACTGATGTGGTCAGCCTGAGATAGTCTGTTATTGATAATCACACCTAGGTCCTTCTCTCTTCTGATGTGTGTAGGGTTTTATTTCCTAACGTATAAACCCAATCAGGTCTTTTTCTACTTTTACCAAACTTGATTACATGACACTTGTCCACATTGAATTCCATTTGCCATGTATTACTCCATTCATGAAGTTTATTTAATTCTTCTTGTAGCTCTTTACAAGAGTCTGTGTTAGTAATCCTCCTTTGTATTTTTGCATCATCTGCAAACATATTTAGATAGCTTTCATTTCCAGTGTTACTGTCTGTATCATTTATATACACTAAATACATGATTGGTGCCAGCACTGAGCCCTGTGGTACTCTGCTAGTCACTTCTTTCCATGATGAGTAATTTCCCCTTAGTACTGTTCTCATTTCTTTTCTTATGAGAAAATCTTGCATCCAACAATACAGAGTGCCTCGAATTCCTCCTTGATGGTACAGTTTCCATAAAAGTCTTTGGTGTGGTACTGTGTCAAATGCTTTCTTGAAATCTAAATAGATACTGTCCACCCATCCTTCTCTTTCCTGTAATGTGTCTGGTACTCTGTCATAGTAGCTCAACAGATTAGTAACACATGATTTTCCTTTTCTGAAACCAAACTGTCTTTCTGTTATCATATTGTGTTCTTCTAGATGATTTACCCAAGCTTTTCTTATAAATTTTTCTAATACCTTGCTTACATCACAGGTTAGTGATACTGGTCGGTAGTTGAGTGGATTTTATCTATTTCCTTTCTTCAATAAGGGAACAATATTTGCTTTCTTCCAAATATCAGGTAGTTTACCTTGAATGAAAGATTTCTTGAAAATTTAAAATAATGGTTTACTTAACTCCTTTGCACATTCATGTAGTACCCAACATGAAATTTCATCAGGACCATTTGCTTTTCCTTTGTCTAATTTACTTAGCTCCTCCTGTATTTTTTTTTCTGATGTTTGTATATCTGGTAGTATGTGTGGGCATGCATGTTCCACATAATCCCTCTCAAAATTTTTTTCCTCTGTCAAAACTGATTGGAATTTCATATTTAGTGCTTCACAAATATCCTTCTCATGTGTATAGGTGATTCCCTCATCCATAATTGATTGTATTTTATCTTTTACTTTGGTTTTGCTTCTGATGTAGCTGTAAAATAGCTTTGGTTGATCACTACTTTTATTTATGATATCCTCGTCAAACTGTTTTTGGGCTTCCCTCCTTATTCTTGTATAATCGTTTCTTTCCTGTTTGTAATTATTATATGCCCTTTCACTATTGTGTCTTCTGTATCTATTCCACAACAAATCTCTTTTTTCTTTTGATTTTTTACATTCTGTATTGAACCATTTCTTTATTTTCTTTTCTGCTTCTTTGTGCTTTGGGATGTACTTCTGGACTCCTGTTTCATAAAGTTCACAGAATTTTTTATATATAGCATTTAAATCTTGTCCTCTAAGCTCCTTTCCCCAATCAATTTCTGAGAAGTACTTCTTTAGGTCATGATAGTTTCCCTTTTTATAGTTCAGGGTCTTTTTGTAACTTTCATTGCTGTTAGCTAAGTCATATGCTATCCTGAAGTTGCAATTTAGTACTGCATGGTCGCTTTTGCCGAATGGAGGGTGGTATATTAAATTGTCAATATCGTTTCCTTGCCCATTAAATATGAGATATAGCATTGCGGGTATATCGAGTCCTCTTTCTCTGGTGCTTTCCCTTACATGGTGTGTGTGTGTGTGTGTGTGTGTGTGTGTGTGTGTGTGTGTGTGTGTGTGTGTGTGTGTGTGTGAGAGAGAGAGAGAGTGTGTCTGTCTGTAAGGCATTTGGGTATCATGCATACAGCTACCACAAATTGACTTAGGAGTTCCCCCCACAAGGTATTGAATAACACGGAAATCATAATATATCACAATGTTTGTTCATGAAATGCCATTCATTAATATGAAATCATGTCTCCCTTGTTTTTCAGAACCAGTTGGATATTTTTTGTCATGGAATCACTTATATCTCTAAAGTCATCTAAGGACATTTCATTGCACCAAACATACGTTAGTTCAGTCTTGAGGTTCTCCAGATTGGGTGCCTTCTTCTCTGCCATGATTTTCTTCATCTTTGCCCAGCAGTTTTCCATCGGATTTAGGTCCGGACTGTTCCCAGGCCAGTCGAGGACCTCAGTCTGATTATCCTGAAGCCATTTTGTCACCTTTCTTGACCTGTGACGTGGAGCTGAATCGTGCATGAAAAAGTCGCACCCATGAATAACAGAAAAGTTTAACAAATGATCTTCCAGAACTTGAATGTACCAGCCACCATTCATCATCAGGTTCAAAGGAAGAAAGTAGAGGCCTCCCCTTCCCATTTCACCTGAGAAACACCCCCATACCATTACTGATTGTGGGTGCTTAACAGTCGGCACTGTGTAAGCAGAGTCATGTTGACTACGGGAGGCAGGGCACACCTGGAACACTTGAAATGTGCTTTCATCGGAAAACATAACTTTTCTCCACTCATCCAATGTCCAGTGTGCATACATCTTGGCAAACTGAATGCGCTGCTTCTTCATGCGGTCAGTGAGAAGCGGTTTCTTGGTTGCAGTGTGACTTGGCAAACCCAGCTCCTTTTACAAGCGGTCTTGGATAGTTCGAATTGAGACGTCTTGTAACAGCTGGGGATGCATTCTCTTCAATCCTGTTGCTGTCAGTCGAGGATTCTTGATTACTTCCCTCTTGAGAAGCGTATCTGTACCTCTGGAAGTTGTCCTCTTCTTTCCGTTGCCATGCTTGTGCTCTGGTACGACATCAGGTGGTAGGCCACGCACTGCAGCAAGAATCTTCATGACGGTCGACTTTGCGCGACCAGTACATTCACAAATCGTGTTGATAGGGTCATTAGCCTTCCTCAGTGCAGTGATACAGACCCTCTCATCCCTTGAACAGTACTTTCCAGGCATGACAACTCATCTCTAGGAAAATAACAGAGCAAACAGTAATGCATACGAAAAAAGAGGGAGGTGCAAGCTCAGAGCGACGGGAACATATACTCCCACTCTCGCTTCTGGGCAAGCACTGTTGTGCTGAGTGTTTCACCACCTCCCGCCGACACCAGAGGAGTTACCAGTTACTTCTTGTCTCCCAGATTCTCCTGGGAAAGGTGGAAACACAAAGCAAAGACAGATAACTCTCCCATAACACTTCTGTGTGTATGCCCTAAGTCAATTTGCAGTGGGTGTAAATTAGTGTTAGTTTTGTACATACCAGTATGTTGTTTTTTGTGTAATTAGAAAAAATGATTTTATTGCTCTGTGTATAATTATGTAAATAATGGAAACAGACAGTATGTTTCATGATAAAGTCGTTGCCGTATTTTATATTGAAAATATTTGTTTCTACCCATTTCTTGTGATGAAAAAGTACAAATCACAGGGAAGAGAAAGTCATAGTGGTATGTACTTTATTTCCAATTATGGGCAGTACCTAAATAACTACCGGTACTTTGTTCACAATATATATACTGTATGTATATATATATATATATATATATATATACATATATATATGTGCTGATTGGCCTGGGAGGAAGGTAGAGTCCCGGAGGATTGGAAGTCAGGTATAATTATTCCCTTGTACAAAGGAAAAGGGGAAAAAGAAGTGTGTGGTAATCATAGGGGTATTTGTCTTCTTAGTATAATAGGAAAAGTGTATGGTAGGATACTTATAGACAGAGTTAGAGAAAGAACAGATAAATTAGTTGGAGAAGAACAGGGAGGCTTTAGGAAGGGAAGAGGTTGTGTAGATCAGATATTCATTCTTAGATCTTTAGTGGAAAAGTTTCTAGAGAAGGGAAAGAAGTTGTATGCGGCTTTCATGGATTTGGAGAAAGCATATGACAGGGTGGATAGACAAGGATTGTGGAAAGTGTTAAGAATATATGGAGTAGATGGGAAGTTGTTGAATGCTGTGAAGAGTATGTACAATGGTGCGAATGCTGCAGTGCGTGTGGATGGTGAACTAAGTGAATTTTTCTCTTTGAAAGTTGGTTTGAAACAGGGATGTGTCATGTCTCCATGGTTGTTCAGTCTGTACATGGATGGGGTAATAAAAGAGGTACAAGGTAGGGTAGTGGATGTTGGAGTGGCCCTGGTGAGAGAGGATAGTGTTTGGAAACTCCCTGTACTGTTGTTTGCAGATGATACTGTGTTGTTGAGTGAAGACGAAGGGGAGCTGCAAGGCTTGGTGGATGAGTTTGGGAGAGTGTGTAAGAAACGGAATCTAAAGGTGAATGTAGGGAAGAGTAAAGTGATGGTCTTTGAGAGAGGTGAGGTTAGTGAATGTACAGCGAGGTTGGATGGTGAGGAATTGGAAAATGTGAGTACGTTTAAGTACTTGGGTAGTGTGATGAGTAAGGATGGAGGTTTGGAGGGTGAAGTGCTTGAAAGGGTACAGCAGGGAAGAAAGGTTGCTGGTTCTTTGAAAGTAGTGATAAGAAACAGGGAAGTGAGCATGGAAGTGAAAAAGTTACTACATGACAGTATTGTGATACCAACTCTAACGTACGGAAGTAAAGCTTGGACATTGTTGGAAGGACACAAGTCAAGAGTGAGAGCAGTGGAAATGAGTTATTTAAGAGGAGCCTGTGGAGTCACGTGGAGAGACAGGCTGACGAATGAAGATATAAAGGAGCGTTGTGGTGTGGATGTGGATGTGATAGGAAGCGTTATGAGAAACACACTGAGGTGGTTTGGCCATGTGGAGAGGATGGAGGGTGAAAGACTGACGAAGAGAGTGTATGTGAGTGAGGTGGAGGGGGGAAGAGGGAGGGGGAGGCCGAGGATGAGATGGAGGGATGGGGTGGAGAGGTATATGAGAGAGGGGGATGTGAGTTGGGAGCAGGGCAGTGAAATGGCGGGGGACAGGGCGACTTGGAGGCGATTTGTTTGTGGCTACCCCAAATGGGATTGAGGCATCTGGCAATAGATATATATATATATATATATATATTTTTTTTTTTTGTAGTAGTACTTGTAGTGGTAGTATGCATAGTAGGTGTGGTAGTAATAGTAGTAGTTGTGGTAGTTGTAGTAACAGTAGTAGTGGTAGTTGTAATATTAGTACAGTAATTGTAGTAGTGGTAGTTGTAGCTGTGGTAGTAGTAATAATAGTATTATTTCTAGTAGTTGTAATACCCAGGCTTCTACTGCCAGAATCGAGTGACTGCAAACCAAACATACATCTGTGTGTGTGTGTGTGTGTGTGTGTGTGTGTGTGTGTGTGTGTGTGTGTGTATGTGTGTGTGTGTGAGAGAGAGGGGAGAGAGAGAGTCTGTCCATCTGTCTGTCTGTAAGGTAGGGTTGTGGCCTTCAAGGTCATTGTTATGGTTACCGGTCCACCAGCACCCTGCATCAAGTACGACCAGTTATTTAAAATTATTCATGTAAATAGTGTTTGTGGTGGATTTTGGTCTTCTGGAAGTGTTATCGAAGTGTTATTATTGTGGAGAGCTAGTGTAAGCCTTTGTTGTGTCACCAAACCTCCGCCACGCATATGGACACTGGCAAAAATACAACAAAAATTGCCCTCATTCCCCACTCTCTCACTCTCCCTACACGCACTTCGCGGACATCTGATTCTGGGGCAGGGAACAGTTTAAGGATTTGAATTTCATTAAATCAGGCTTTACTGATCTACCAGAAGACCCGCCGACATGTCGTAAAAATACCCCCGCTAATACCAATACACCAGTCCAGTATGAGACAGCCCTAGCATGTATTCAATATGGACGGTGGGTGTTAGCGCCGAAGTGGTGACATGTAGAGGTGTATGGTATGTAGGAGGACTGCTGGGCCTTGATAGCAGGCTATGAAGCCTATGCCCAGAGTCGGACACATAAAAAAAAAAAAAAAAAAAAAAAATCAGCTTGAAGTCAAAGGATTGTTGAGTAATATGAAACCTTGTTTGTTTTATTTGGTGCAGTATTAACTGAGATATGAAGGTTTAAAAATAGACGATTTTCCCTATTTTTCTTGGGAATGCCTGGCGGGGGGGAGCACTTGCAACACCATCTGCCGTATGGGAAGGGTTAATTAATAAACATTAACTCATGTGACAGGTATACTGCTGTTTACAAAATGTCCCAATGCAGAGCACACCAGCACACCGATATAACTTCAGCCGCTAAGTCCATTTGGTAACAGATTGCCCGGTCTTTATATACAAACATACAGAAGTGCAAAATTGAGATTTAGGTCTCAAGACACTCGTCTGCCATTTTTCTATCCAGTTTTCACGGCATGTTCATCTTTACAACATGGTTAAAAGTCCTATACAACAAAGTGGATTCTTGTCCCAGCATGTTGCAAGTTGGTGCATGTGGCCTGTGTCTCTCCCAAGGAAAGTTGTAGTGCAAGAAAGATGAACATGCCAGCAGTGACTCCCCCAGACTGCCATTGAGTGGTGGGTCTCATGTTGGCATCACACTCACAGCCAATCAGCAGCCGTGTTTTGTGGGTGTGTTGGCTGGTGGATTTGGCCACATCCTGCCCTCCTCAGGTCTTTTTTCATTGTAAGCCACGCAGAAGTGCTTTTGGTTTATTAGTTTATTTTCACTTCAGATTTACAGTGATTTGCATCACAACATGGGTGACTTATCTAGTGATGATGACCAGGAGGTCCGTGAGCATATACAGAAGTGAAAAGCTTGATCTATCTTCTTGGAAACATGCATTTGCCAAGCAAAAATGAATTGCTGGGGAAGCATACGTGAGTTATAGTGCAAAAAGGGAATGCCAGCTAGGAAAATCGGTCCTCCTTGTGGCTACTTCAACAACTTGGACAGTGATAAAGTAAGTGATCTGTTTACCGGTACAGCTGTTTAGGCAATGAGTGATTATAACAGACAAAACAGTTACATTGCCAGTCATGTGAAAAGTGTTGCCATGAAGCGGCCTCCTGTCAAGGGCCATTCATCACGCAAGTCATACGATTAGTTATAGTGTTGAGTATGTCAGAGTGACATGATGTTTGTTGATCATCATTCCGCAGCATTCACAGTTTAGGTGAGCATAGAGTTCGTTCTGTACTTGACAAAGTGACTGTAACTGGATCAGTGGAAACTAACAAGCAAGGCACTGGTCCTAATCTGAAACAGGTTAATGATGAACGAAAGGCACCAGACCGACGATATGCTAGACTACTGGTAATCCTCACACCCCGCACAGCACTTAAATACATGCAGCACTAGTGTACATGGGTTGGTGATTGTCCTTTTCATTTTTGTGGTTATTTTGAAATTATGTTTTTCCTTTCATAGAGGTATCCTGCTATGGTATGGGGTTAATAACTGAACAGCATTGTAACCTGATATATAACATATTTTGTATTTTCTTATGTGACTTAACCCGTCACGTCCCGAGCTATTTTGCACCTCCGACACCTCCCAATCCTGAGGTATTTTCGAAAAATTTTTTTTTGGCTAAAACCTCCGCTTTTGGTGAGAAACATCGAAATTTCATAGAGAAATCGCTCACCTGGGGTTTAAAATACTCGATCCAGGTAGCAGTACCTCCTTACCTGACTGGGTTTTCTAATAGGCTGGCACCAAAGAAAACGAGTTCTATGGGAGGGTAACTATTTCACACCACTCATAAAAGGTATTTATTTATTTACTTGGTACGAATTTATATGTAGTACGAGAGTATATTGGTTTTCAAACAGTAATACTGTATAGGCATTATAAGCATTGTTTCACTCACTAACTCATCACCATACCTGACCTTCTTTTGCCACATTACCTGATCATCATTTCTGACTGTTTCTTCCTCTAATGCTATGTAAACTTTGTCCTCCACATTGTCATCGATTGGGGAATCACTCGCCCTGAATGTCTTTATTGGCCAGGTCACTGGTAACAGGTGAATTGCCGAGACAATGGCGTGCGGGGGGGGGGGGGTTATGCAGTGTAAGGCATTGTCCCTGCTTGGCATCATGTAGAGGAATAGAGGAAGGTGTCCCGTGTATACGTACGAAAAATCACGCGCGAAAATTGAAAATTGTGCAAATTAGGGACCTCGCAATTGCACGACGTACCAGTACGTCGTCGGGACTGGCAAATGCAAAATGTTGCAACGTACCCATACGTTGACAGGACGGGGCGGGTTAAAGTATTTTACTATAGTAGCCGCAGCGAGAAATGAACGCTGTGGTGGGGCAGCCGGTCATCCGGGGATTCCCCCACTGTTCCCATATCTACATGTCACCGACCATCGGCCACCGCTGCAGCCCCGCTCCATGATCCTTACCCTGTGTCTCTGGCTTTCTCTTTCTCTCTCAGTTTCTATATAAACTGCTGTATTTCCGAAACTAATTATGAAATTATTATGACTTTTGTTCCACACCACCACTGAGGTAAAAATCAAGGAGAGTTTTCTGTATAAAGGTTTCCCCCCCCATGTCTGAGGGCAGGTCAGTTCTGGCGAGTGTATAATTATAGGTCAGGCGGAGGTATCGGCAAGGCCGCACTCCCCCGCTCATATGCCACATTTAGGAGGGGGGGGAAACCTTTATACAGAAAACTCTCCTTGATTTTTACCTCAAAGGTGGTGTGGAACAAAAGTCATAATAATTTCATAATTAGTTTCGGAAATACACCAGTTTATATAAAAACCGAGAGAGAAAGAGAAAGCCAGAGACACAGGGTAAGGATCATGGAGCGGGGCTGCAGCGGTGGCCGATGGTCGGTGACATGTAGATATGGCTACAGTGGGGGAATCCCCGGATGACCGACTGCCCCACCACAGCGTTCATTTCTCGCTGCGGCTACTATAGCTTTTTTTTTTTTTAGAGACATTGTTTATTGAAATCGGGCTACTGGTTAATGAGTTACAACGAAACAAATTTTTAACACTGTTTATCACAAAATGTTGATTTGACACATTCGTTATTTGACTAATGCATCATATGTACTTTGTACTTCATCTGAACAATTTCTCATTTCTTTCATTTCCCTGAGTTATCTTCTCTTCAGTATCACTGCTCTGTTCTATTAGACTGCTTTCTTGCATAATTTTATCTATCATTTTTGAACTCCTCCATATATCTCACATGGTTGACCACAGTACACACTGTTTTACTTGTTTCTTTCTCAGTGAGTCTTCCTCAGCTGACAGCTCATGTATTGTTGTCTTTTCTGTTTATTTCCTTTCCTAGTTCTTCATTTTTTCCCCTCTGCAAATGTAGTTCTTTTCTGATTGCCTCTATTTCCAAATGAAAATCTTTCTCCAGTTTATTCACTTCCTCCGCTAATTTATTGTATGTTTCCATTTCAACAAGTTCTGGGTAGAAGTCATCATTCAGTTTTCTACTTTTTTCCTTTCTCTTACTTTCATCCCCTTTGTCACCTACTAGAAGCACTCCTGTAAAGTAATCCATATTACAGAAAGGTAATTTTTACTTACAGTCTGGCCTCACCTTTACACCCGCCTCGGTGGCACAACACCCCAGGGTCAACCCCACCTCAGCGAATTCCGTGTAACACTGATTCTTGATACAGTATATACTTCCTTTGGAGTACACTTTTTCTTACTTAAACTTGCTCTGTTATATTAAATCATCATTTAATTTAGCATAGTACCGAGCTCGACTCATTTAAAGATACTCTTAAGTATGTCAGTAGTAGAGCACAGCGCTATGCATCTGTCCTCTCTCGCTGTGTGTGTATTTATCTAGTTGTGATATACAGGAAATGAGCTGCCCTTATAGGGAACTGTCTCTGTTTCTTGATAAGTCAGGTCTTGCTTTGAACTTGTTTAAGTTTTTAGACTGGATGATCTCTTTGAGGATTTGTTGAATGTAGAGAGTGAGAGCAGTGTGAGTATAAGTGGTTGGGGAATGGCTGGGAGAAGAAGAGATGAGAGGAGGGAGGAAGAGATCAGTAGGTCGGAAGTAGTGGAAGCGATGAAGAAGATTAAGCTGGGAAAGGCCCCAGGAATTGATGGAGTGTGTGGTGAAATGCTTAGGTATGGGGGTGAGATTGTTGTGGAGTGGATATGGAAGTTGTGTAGATTGGCTTGGGAAGAGGGAAGGGTTCCAGAGGACTGGAAATCAGGTATAATTGTTCCTCTGTACAAAGGAAAAGGGGAGAGAGAAGTATGTGGTAACCATAGGGGTATTTGCCTTCTTAGTGTGACTGTTAAAATATATGGTAGAATACTCATTGATAGGGTTAGGCATATGACAGAGGAGCTAGTTGGAGAAGAACAAGGGGGATTTAGGAAGGGAAAAGGGTGTGTAGACCAGATATTTGTTCTAAGATGTTTAGTGGAGAAGTATCTAGAGAAGGGAAGGAAAGTGTATGCTGCCTTCATGGACTTGGAGAAAGCTTATGACAGAATAGATAGGCAAGGTATGTGGAAGGTATTAAGAATATATGGAGTGGAGGGGAAATTGTTGAGTGCTGTGAAGAGTATGTATGAGGGAGCTAGGGCTACGGTGCGAGTGGATGGTGAGCTGAGTGAGTTCTTTGATCTCAGTGTGGGACTGAAACAGGGGTGTGTAATGTCTCCATGGCTGTTTAATATATATATGGATGGGGTTGTAAAGGAGGTTCAAGGTAGGGCAGTGGATGTGGGGGTGGCCCTAATGAATGAGGGTGAGATTTGGAAGCTTCCGGTGTTGCTGTTTGCTGATGATACAGTATTGTTGAGTGAAGATGAATGGGAGTTGCAAGGTTTGGTGAATGAATTTGGGACAGTGTGTAGGAGGAGGAAGCTGAAAGTTAATGTAAACAAAAGTAAAGTTATGGTGTTTGAGAGGAATGAAGTCACTGAGTGTGCAGTGAGGTTGGATGGTGAGGATATGGAGAATGTGAGTGCATTCAAGTACTTGGGTAGTGTGATGAGTAAGGATGGAACTTTGGGGGATGAAGTAAATGAAAGGGTACAGCAGGGAAGGAAGGTTGTTGGTACACTGAAAGCAGTGATGAGAAATAGGGAGTTGAGTATGGAAGTTAAGAAGTCACTGCATGATGGTATTGTGATCCCTACCCTGACGTATGGAAGCGAGGCATGGACCTTGCAAGAAGGGAACAAGTCAAGAGTGAGAGCAGTGGAAATGAGTTACTTGAGAGGAGCATGTGGAGTGACGTGGAGGGACAGGTTGACGAATGAAGAAGTGAAGGAACGTTGTGGGGTAGATGTGGATGTGGTTGAAAAGATTAGGAGAAATACACTGAGGTGGTTTGGACATGTGGAGAGGATGGAGAATGAAAGACTGACTAAGAGGGTGTATGTAGGTGAGGTGGAGGGAGGGAGAGGGAGGGGTAGACCGAGGATGAGGTGGAGGGATGGAGTTGAGAGGTATATGAGGGAGGGGGGGGTGAGCTGAGGGGAGGGGAGTCAAATAGTGGGTGACAGAGTGACTTGGAGGCGTTTTGTCTGCGGCCACCCTTTGCGGGATTAGGGCGTCGGGCTATAGATAGATAGATAGATGATCTCTGTGTCCAGGCTTCTCCACAGGTCAGTGCATCTGTATGGAAAACTATATTTCTTGATATCCTTCAAACAGCTTGGCTTTTTCAGTTTCATTCCATGTCCTCTAGTTGCTCTCCCTTCCCATACAAACAGATCTACCCTGTCAGTTTTTTCTGCACCCATCCTGGCCCTGAAAATGTAATCATGTCACCCCTCTCTCTTTTTTTTTCAAAAGAAGGCAGGTCTAGTTTTTCCAGCCTTTCCCTGTATGGCAGATCTGCCAGGCTAGGGACCATCTTGGTTACCATTCTTTGTATTCTCTCAATCTTGTTCATATCTTTCCTTTTATGTGGGGACCACACTACTGCTGCATATTCCAACCTGGGGTGGATCATGGCCACTATCAGTTTTTTTTTCATCATCTCCTCATCCATGTAATGAAATGCTACTCTTATGTTAGTCAAGAGATAATGTGTCTTTCTAACTATCTTGTTAATGTGTTTTTCAGGTGACAAATTATCCTGGACCAGCACTCCCAAGTCCTTCTCTTCTCTTGTTTTTGTGATTGGTTCATTACCCATCAAATAATTCAGTGATGGTCTTTTGGTACTTTTACCCATTTCCAATATTTGACATTTTTTTGCTTTGAATTTCATTTCCCACATCCGCCTCCAGTCATGAATCTTATCTAGGTCCTTCTGCGGTATTTTACTGTCTTCTTCAGCTTGTACTCTCCTCATGATCTTTGCATCATCAGCAAACAGACCTGCTTAACTGTTCATTCCATCTACCATATCGTTTACATTAATCAGGAACATTACGGGTGCTAACACTGAGCTGTGAGGGACTCCACTTGTTACTTCCCTCCATCCAGACATCCTTTCTTTATTGGTGCCTTCATTTGTCTGTCTCTCAAGAAGTCTCTCATCCAGTCTAAGAGGTTCCCTTCAGTCCTCCTATGTGTTCCAGTATCATATTGGCACATTCTTCCATTTCTGTTCTTACATAATTGTTCTTACCTAATTGTATCTTTACAGGAATGAGTCAAGCTCGTACTGTCCCGTGTCTTAAACCATATTTATCGTACATATCCTTAAATTTGTGAATTGTTTTAGCACACACTATTCCATTCGGTAGTGCATTCCATTGATCAATTGCTCTGTTTGGGAAACTAAATTTCCTTATGTCTTTATCACCTCTCATGCAGTTTTTTGCAGTGTCCTCTTGCTGATGCTTCTCCATATGTTAAGTAATCATTTATGTCTATTTTCTCCTTTCCTGATATGCACTTATATAGCATTATCATGTCACCTCTTTTCCTTCTCTCCTGTAGTGTTGGTAGATTCAGTTTATTTAGTCTTTCTTCATAGCTTAGGTCCCTTAAGCTTGGTATCCATCTTGTAGCGGCCCTTTGAACTTTTTCAATCTTGTCTATATGCTTTTTGAGATGAGGACTCCAGACTGCTGATGCATATTCCAGGGTTGGTCTAATGAATGATGTTATTATCCTTCTTAGCATGTCTTCATTTATGTATGTGAATGCTATTCTCATATTTGCAAGCAGTGTATACATGTTCCGTACCTTCTCGCTGATGTGGTCAGCCGGAGATAGTCTGTTATTGATAATCACACCTAGGTCTTTCTCTCTTTCTGATGTGTATAGGGTTTTATTTCCTAACTTATAATCCCAATCAGGTCTTTTTCCACTTTTACCAAACTTGATTACATGACACTTGTCCACATTGAATTCCATTTGCCATGTACTACTCCATTCATGAAGTTTGTTTAATTCTTCTTGTAGCTCCCTACAAGAGTCTGTGTTAGTAATTCTCCTTTGTATTTTTGCATCATCTGCAAACATGTTCATATAGCTCTCATTTCCAGTGTTACTGTTTATATCATTTATATACACTAAAAACATGATTGGTGCCAGCACTGAACCCTGTGGTACTCCACTAGTCACTTCTTTCCATGATGAGTAGTTTCCTCTAAGTACTGTCCTCATTTCTCTTTTTATGAGAAAGGCTTGCATCCAACAAAACAGTTTGCCTCGAATTCCTCCTTGATGGTACAGTTTCCATAAAAGTCTTTGGTGTGGTACTGTGTCAAAAGCTTTCTTAAAATCTAAATAGATACTGTCCACCCATCCTTCCCTTTCCTGTATTGTGTTTGTTACTCTGTCATAGTAGCTCAACAGATTAGTAACACATGATTTTCCTTTTCTGAAACCAAACTGTCTTTCTGTTATCATACTGTGTTCTTCTAGATGATTTACCCAAGCTTTTCTTATAAGTTTTTCTAATACCTTGCTTACAACACTGGTCAGTGATACTGGTCGGTAGTTGAGTGGATTTTGTCTATTTCCTTTCTTGAGTAAGGGGACAATATTTGCTTTTTTCCAAATATCAGGTAGTTAACCTTGACTCAAGGATTTCTTGAAAATTAAAAATAATGGTTTACTTAACTCCTTTGCACATTCTCGTAATACCCAACATGAAATTTCATCAGGACCACTTGCTTTTCCTCTGTCTAATCCACTCAACTCCTCCTGTATTACTTTTTCTGCTATTTGTATATCTGGTAGTATGTGTGGACATGCGTGTTCCACATAGTCCCTCTCAAAATTTTTTCTTCTGTAAAAACTAATTGGAAATTCTTATTTAGTGCTTCACAAATATCTTTCTCTTGTGTATAAGTGATTCCCTCGTCCGTAATGGATTGTATTATATCTTTTACTTTGGTTTTGCTTCTGATGTAGCTGTAAAACAGCTTTGGTTGATCACTACTTTTATTTATGATATCCTCGTCAAACTGTTTTTGGGCTTCCCTCCTTATTCTTGTATAGTCGTTTCTTGCCTGTTTGTAATTATTATACGCCCTTTCACTATTGTGTCTTCTGTATCTATTCCACAACAAATCTCTTCTTTCTTTTGATTTTTTTACATTCTGTATTGAACCATTTCTGTATTTTCTTATCTGCTTCTTTGTGCTGTGGGATGTACTTCTGGACTCTTATTTCATAAAATTCACAAAATTTTTTATATACAGCATTTAAATCTTGTCCTCTAAGCTCATTTGTGTGTGTGTGTGTGTGTGTGTGTGTGTGTGTGTGTGTGTGTTTAGGGCTACATTACAGTAAGGGCAGATTGGATTGTTTGTGAATTATATTTTATGTTCGTTCTGTAGTACAGTACATATGGGCTTGGCAAACTCATGTCTCTGGGAAGGACATGGCTGTCTGGTGGAGGTTCATGAAGGATTCTGTTTGGCTGTTGTCTCTGGATGGCTGTGGTGGCTGTTCTTTAGGTTGTAAGCTTTTCCATGTTTCTGTGACTGCTAAGGTGGGGACCCAGCTAGGGGGTGCTGTATTTATTGTTGTTGTTGTTTATCCCAGGTCCGCCTGGCCAAGATAACCCATCAGTTGCGGGTAAGCAACTACCTCTATAGGGATATCTTATAGGGCTCTTGCACTATTTATGTGTCAGCTCTGGTCACAAACAAGAAATCAACATTTGTAAGATGTACATTCTAACCTCTCACACTGTACTAGTTGAGTACAACCATCAGCCTGTCCCACTAATACAGGCACCTAATTCTCTCTTGGTGAGGACTTCTTTTAAAACACTGACTAGTACAAACACATTTAGAACAAGCTCAGAGGCCATGGCATTACATCACAGGTGAACCTATACATTTTCAGCTACACCTCACAATACATCTACATCCCACACCAAGCATTCTGCTTCCTTGCTCCTTCAACATCATATTTTGTTCACCAATACTTTCATACACCACCACTTGGCAGATATAACCCTAATTCCCTTCAGATCTCCATCTTGTCATTATTACTAGAAGAATACACTCTAAATCAGAGTGATCATATATCACTAACAGAAACTACAAGAAATAGACTGGATATAATTCAGAAACAGAACAACGCTTTCACACACTACGCAATGCACCCATCACCATCATTGATAAGCACTTTATGAAATTCAATAAAATCATACTTACCCCAGGCAAGCACCATATTCCACAAGGCAGCGGAAGACACTATAAGCAAAACTTTGCACTGGAGATTGCTCGCCTCATAAAACAACATGACTCACTCATACATCGACTCCCCTCTCCCACACACATGACACCTTCACAAGACATCAGCAGTTAAACAGTGAAATTGACAGTATTAAAGCTTTGTAGGCAACATTTTCATATATGTAACTCTTAATTCTTGTAATAGGTGAGTCTTGAGTTAATTGAAGAGCAGGAGGAGTTAAAGATGAATACAGGGAGTTGATCTTGATTTATTATCTTCAGAGAAAGTCTAAGTTGAGCAGCGTATGTATTACAGAGACTTAATATACTAAGTAAGTCTAGTTGGACCTCTCTTCTTGTTCACCCTCTCCACTACCTGCCGGTCCTACGTTGCTAGCCTCCTTCTCCCTGCTCCTTCTGTCTCTATGGCCTGTCTCCTTCTGAGCTCTGGTTCCTATATTCTCATTTTAGCTGGGATTGTGTCACGTGGAATAAACTGATGTGACGTTTCTAGATGTGTGTGTGTGTGTGTATTTACCTATTTGTAGTATACAGGAATTGAGCAATGCTCGTGTTGTCCTGTCTCCATATCCACATTTATCAAGTCTACCTTTACACACATGAATGTTTTTCTCAAGCACCACCTCTTTGTCTAAGTCGTTCCAAATATTTAAGAATATACCTAATTGTGATATACACGGAATGTCCTATGCTCGTGGGTTTCCGTCGCTGTTTCTCAATAAGTCGAATTTAACTTTAAACTCATTTAAGTTTTTAGACTGGACGATCTCTTTGTCCAGGCTATTCCATAAGTCTATACTTCTGTAAGGAAAGCTATATTTCTTGATATCCTTCAAGCAGCTTGACTTTTTCAATTTCATTCCATGTCCTCTTGTTGCTCTCTTATCCCATACAAACAGATCTTCTTTGTCAATTTTATCTACTCCCACCATGGTCCTGAACACCGCAATCATGTCTCCCCTCTTTCTCCTTTCCTCTAACGAAGGCAAATCCAGTTTTTCCAGCCTCTCTCTGTATGACAGGTCTGTCAGACTGGGGACCATCTTGGTTGCTGTTCTTTGTATTCTCTCAATCTTGTTTATATCTTTCTTTTTTGTGTGGGGACCACACTACTGCTGCATATTCTAACCTGGGGCGGATCATGGCCACTATCAATTTTTCATCATTTCCTCATCCATATAATGAAATGCTACTCTTATGTTAGTCAAGAGTTTATAAGTCTCTCCAACTATCTTGTTAATGTGCTTTTCTGGTGACAAACTATCTTGGACCAGCACTCCCAAATCTTTCTCTTCTCTCCTTTTTGTGATTAATTCATTACCCAAAAAATAATTCAGTGATGGTCTCCTGGTACTTTTACCCATTTCCAATATTTTACATTTCGTTACATTAAATTTCATTTCCCACGTCCGGCTCCAATTGTGTATCCTATCCAAATCCTCCTGCAGTATTTTACAATCCTCCTCAACCTCTATCTTTCTCAAGATCTTTACATCATCAGCAAACAGACTCACATAACTGTTCACTCCATCTACCATATCATTTACGTAAATCAGGAACATTACTGGCGCCAACACTGAGCCTTGAGGGACTCCACTTGTTACTTCCCTCCATCCAGACATCTTTTCCTCTATTACTGTCCTCATTTGTCTGTCTCTCAAAAAGTCTCTCATCCATTCCAGAAGTTTCCCCTTTAGTCCTCCTATATATTCTAGTTTCCACATTAGTCTCTTATGAGGTACCTTGTCAAAGGCCTTCTCTAAGTCTAAGTACACACAATCCACCCAACCATCTCTCTCCTGTACCACATCAATCGCTCTTGAGTAAAAGCTCAACAAGTTTGAAACACATGACCTTTCCACTTCTGAATCCAAACTGACATTCAGCCAAAATATTCATCTCTTCCAGATATTTTATCCATCTGTCTTTCAGGATTCTCTCACACAATTTTGCGACCATGCTGGTTAGAGACACTGGTCTATAATTCAGGGGTTCTTCCCTGTTTCCTCCCTTGTAAATTGGTACCACATTTGCCTTCTTCCATTCTTTTGGCACTTTCCCATCTTCCAGTGAGCATACAATTAAGCTGTGAATTTTATCCGCCAGTTGTTCTCTGCATTCCTTCAGTACCCAATTAGAAATTCCATCAGGTCCTGGGGCTTTCCTTACATCTTGAGTTTCCAGTAACTTATACACTTCCTGCACCTCCACTTTTATATCTTTCATCACCGGAACATTTCTAATCACTCCCTCCCCTTCCACAAGCTCCTTTTCTTTAGTGAAAACTGACTGGAAACGTTTGTTCATTATTTCTGCTTGCATTGCGCATCCTTAAAGACCTCTCCATCTACTTTCAGCTTGGTGATTCCTTCCTTTTGTTTCAGTTTGCCATTAACAAATCTATAAAACAGTTTGGGTTCATCCTTGCATTTGTCAATTATACCTTTTTCAAAATTCCTTTCTTCTTCCCTATGTATTCTTGTGTATTCGTTTCTTGTTCTTTTATATTCTTCCTTTGTTCTGTCGTTACCTCTCTTTCTCCAATTGTTCCACACCTTATCTCTCTCCTTTTTGGCTATCATACACCTTCTATTAAACCACTCCTTTTTCCTGTTTTCTTTCCCTCTTACTCTTGGTACAAATTTTTCCACTCCCAAATTATAGAGGTCTAGAAAGAAATCCCACTTCCTCTGTATCTCTCTTGTTTCTCTGAATTTTCTCCAATCCGCATTTTCAAAAAAGTTTCTCAATCCTGTAAAATTTGCTTTGCCAAAGTTGTATCTTCCCTGTCTATGAAGCTCGTCTCTTGGCTCGGCGTTTCCTATTAACGTCTGGAACTCAATGACCACGTGATCACTTTTTCCCAAAGGACAGAGATATTCCAATGATTCTATTACATCGGGTTCTTTGGTGAACAGTAAATCTAACCTTGCTGGTGTGTCCTCACCTCGAAACCGTGTCTCTTCTTTGACCCACTGCGTCATCACATTATTCATTATTATATTTAATAACATAGTACCCCACGAATCCTCACCGCCTCCCGAGTACTATTCCTCCCAGTTCACCTCTTTACAATTAAAGTCACCCACCAAAATTATATTATTGCTTTTCTCAATTATTTTTTGCAAGTAGCTAGCCATATCTGACAACATCTCATGGTATTCGTCATCCTTCCATGCTCTCGTCTTTGGGGGAACATACACTACCGCCATATCTCTCTTAACATTCTCTCCAGTTTCTAATTTCATATATATCACTTCAGCCCTGCCTTCTCCCATTTCCACAGTATCTACAATTATGTTGTTCTTCACTGCTATCATCACTCCTCCTCCCTTTTTTTCTTTTCTGTCTTTTCTCCACAGTTTGTATTTACCATCTCCCAAATGAACATCAATATCTTCTCTTAATTTGGTCTCTACAAAGCACATGACATCAGGTTCATGTTCTCTCAAGAAATCATTAATTTCGATCCTTGTCGATATGAAACCATCAACATTAGTATATATCACCTTCAAATTATTTTTGACATTATTAATACCCTCTTCTCTCCTACTGTCTGTCAGTACCACTTCCTCAACTTCTGATCTTTCACAACCATCCCCCCTAGTTTCCTTCACTTCTATTTCCTTAAATACCATTTCCTTACTTTCATATCCAATACTCTCCAAAAAAAAGTGTGAGTGTGTGTGTATGTGTGTGTATGGTCACGAGTTGCTGTCGTGTGCCTATCAAGCATTCCTTGACTTAGAGTGTGTAAACATGTTTACCATTGCTTGATTCTTGCTGACACACTACCTATCTCATCCCCTGACTTGCTGCTTCTGTCTGTCTGTCTATCTATCTATCTATCTAACTATCTATGTATCCATCATGCTAACTATTATGATTTGTATTTATAATATGGAGTCCTGACATCAGCAAAATTAGCAAAAAACAAAACAGAAAACTGGGCAGCGTTTGTAACAACACACAGGCCCCTCATGCCTCCACTAAACACTTAACTGCATCACCAAATCATAAACAGGCACCTCCAAAACCCATGCCACCATCACCTCTACCACCCAACACATCCCTTCTTTCAAGGAGCAAGACATACTTGTGGACCACAGTGCAGACATGTCACCTGACACCAACACCAACTGAATCTGAAAAACAATCTTCTCTTCATAGACAGTTCTTTCCACTTTACCACAACATAACACCCATCACTCCAGAGCAGTCAGGTAATATTATCAAAAAAACAAAGAACTCTGCAGGGCACAGGGCCAGATGGTATTAGCATCCTACACCAGAAACATTTAGGACCACAGGGCATCTGGGCCCTCACAAGCATCAGCAACTACTTGTATACATGCTGTAATGTCCTCAACATTTGGAAACATGGAATAGTTATCACTATACTTAAACCAAACAAGGACCCAACACACCTTTCTTCATACCGGCCCATAGCACTACAGTACTTAGCATACCACTCAAGATTAACTGAATGACTAATTCTTAACACACCTCATATTCTCCTTGCTCCCTCACAATGTGGCTCTAGATCACTACACTCTGCAAACACCTTACTAACCATAACATACTTCTGACTGCATCAACTCCACGAGACCTACACAACATACACTTCTTACAACAATAGACATCAGTAGAGCCATTGATACTATCACCCGACACAAACTAATCACCTGAATCTACAACACAGACATGGAGAACAACACCAATCACTGGCATCCCAACTACTTGTTTAATAGATAAGCACATGCTACACTTGAGGACAAGTCATCACAAACTCGAAACTTTTCCAGCGGAGTTCCACAGGGCTCCTTTCTTTCATGCCTTTTTTTTTTTTTTTTTTTTTTACACATGGATGGTAGGCACACACCTGAAATGCCTACAAATATTGCCACATATGCAGATGACAGTACTATTATATCAGCACATCAAATCACAGAAACAGCCTGTACATTGCAACAAGACTCTCTCAACACACTGTAGGCATGGATAGTGCACAATAGGCTGCCAATCATACCAGCATAATCCACCACCGCACATATCACCAGCAGCACACATTAACACAGGTACACCCTATCACCACGCTTAATAATGTCCCTGTGCTGCACACCCCTTCCACAAACATCCTTGGAGTGACACATGACACTGGACTCACCTTCAAGAACAACATACAAAATATCAAGAGGTGTTGGACCACCAGAGTGATTGCACTCAGGGCACGTACAGGAACGTACTTTGGACAACAGAAAGAATCACTCACACTCTCCCTACTCCGCAAGGAATATATTAGTCAGTGATGTCTCAAGCCTCCCCACATTGGCCCCCAGCCTCTCTAACACCCACTACAACACAGTGCAGACCACATAGAACAGTGTCCTGCATATCATCACTGGTTGCAGTACTACCACTCCCACAGCTCGCCAACTCTTGAAACTGAAGCCCTTCCTGTTAGAGATTATCCTGAGGTACAGGATTCTGCACAGCTGCCTATGCTAACATGCTACACCGCTGTCAGTATATGACAGAGCCACACAACACAGCTAGGCATATACAGTAAGACCTCACTATAACGGATTAATTGGGGCCCAAACCATTCTGAAAAATGCAAAATTCCAATAAAAGCAACATCCTGACTTCCCCCTGCTAATCCGGACTTTTTCCGATATATCAGACATTGGTCCGGATCGCATGAACGGTTTTCAAACTGTTTTGACTACCTCTGCGGTACTGTACTGTGTTATAACTTCACTACATTAATCAAATGGTATAATATATATAATAATATTGTACTGTACACTGATAAACATGTCTTTTATTTACCTTATTATGGTGAACATAGCTGAAGTGGTCAGGCAATCCAAACTGCTTCTGGCTTTATCGGACTTTTTCCATAGGCAGGTCCGGATAGTGGTCCTGTCCGGATATTGGGTCCCGGCTTATGGACTTGTACTAATGGACCCTAACTCAGAGAAACACTTATACAACTCCCTCTGGACATGCATAGCACCTATTTAAGACCAAAATCACACCAATAAGGCACATAAAAGACTGAAATAAATGCAAAAGAAGCATAGAATGAGGGTTTTGAGGTAGGTTCATACAATATTAAACATTCTGGGTACTTACATGTGCCTGGCTCCTGGACTGGTACTAATGGACCCTAACCTAGCCTAACTCAGAAAAACACCTTCCTACTGCACATGCATAGCTCCTAACACCCTATTCACACCAATTAAGGACATTAAAGAGTGAAATGAGGTGTTTGAGGTAAGTATAGTATGGAAAAAAGTACAGTATGAAACATTCTGCCTACTTACAGCAAGTCCATGGCCATCTCGATGAATAATGGCCTCCTGTCGGACTCTGACAGTAAGAAGGATTTCCTGAAGCACTTCCAGTACACTGTTCATGAAGTCTTGCACTGAACTTAGTCAATCGCACTCAGAAGTCCATTCTCTTCACAGTGCGCACTCTTGTCTAACTTATGCTCCATTGTAACTTACTAAGTGTTGCACTCTGCACTTTAACTTTTCCCACTCTTCTAACCATTTTCTAAAGCAAAAACAAACAAGTCGATTTACGTTAAATTTTGTTCCAAAATTGTATTCTCACTCACAACTGTAAATCCTTAACACAACACACTTTTTTTTCACTGCACATCACTGTAAATTCCCGTGTGGTCTAGTGGAGAAGTTCTTGCTGTTTAATCACTGTCAGAGTCCGAGAGTATCACTGGCAGGTGACCTAGGGGTGCGTCGCTGGGTCGTGGTGATGGCGTACCCATTGCAGACGACTCTGAAGACAGACGCAAACTCACGTCAAGCGGTGACTCCACTGTGGCTGATGTGCTGGGCTGTGGCTCGGAGCATGAGGGCCTGTCTTCAGGGGGCAACGGAGTGGAGCCAGGGCTGGGCACAGCAGGGGTCACGGGCCTGAAAAAACTGTCAATCGTTGATTGACGCAAGGATCGACGATTCTGACGATTGATGATGCGCTGCCTGAAAGCACGCATTTCCTCCACAGGTCCCAAGGGCCCCATCTCCCTGTCGCAGTCCGGGTGCTCCAGGTAGTCGAGAACGAACTCTAGGTGTTCCCGGAGTGCGCTCAGCTTGGGGATGGCTGGAGTAGTGTCATGCTGAGAGGAGTCCACATCATTGTCGCCGTCCTCATCGGAATCTTCAAGCTGGGTGCTGACACCTGCAACTGAAGATGCGATCTCGATATCAGACAATGTCTGATACCCAGGATCGCCCTCGTCGTCATCCAACCACTCATGCACATCGTCCACATCAACATCGTCGCCATGCGTACATAGCCGTGCATGGAAGCCATCCACGTCAAACCCTAGAAAATCGTACTCCACATCCGTTCCAAGAAGCAGACGAGACCAACCATTTTCTAGAGTCTTGACAGGGACTTCCTTCCATGCACTGGCCCAGTTGTAGGTTGCAGACTTGATGTTGTAGCGGCGAAGGTTTTCCAAAGTCTGCTGGCCTCGCATGTCCCGTCCCTCCCTGCGCTCGTCCTCTTCCTCGAGAACAACTTCTGTCGGTGTAGGCACTTTGTTGCCACTATCACTTCTTGGTCCATTGGTTGGATGAGAGCAGTCGTATTAGGTGGCAGAAACATGCACCTAATCTGGCCATTCTCAGCCACCAAGTCCTTGTCGCACGGGTGGGCAGGTGCATTGTCGAGGAGAAGTAGGGCCTTTACCTGGTCGCGCGGGATTCCCAGTGTCTTCGTCTGGTAATGTATGACCTCCTTGACGAAGTGGCAGTGGAACCAGTCTTTGAAGATCTGGGCTGTAAACCATGCCTTCAAAGAATGGTACCAGACGACAGGAAGGACATCCATCACCCCACAAAGACACCGAGGCTGCTTTGCACGGCCAACAATAATGGGCTGAAGCTGGTGCATGCCTTAAGCATTGGCACAACACAAAGCAGATATCTGTTGCTTGGAGAGCTTGCGGCCAGGTACCCGCTTCTCCGTCTCCTTGGCTAGAGTGTTCGTTGGCAAAGAGCGATAGAATAAACCAGTTTCATCAGCATTGTAGATTTGACCGAGAGTGAGGCCCTCCCTTTCGATCAAGCCCTTCACCTTGTGCCGAAACTCGTCAACTCCATCCTTGTTAGTGTCCAAAGCTTCGCCATGAGCTTTACAGTTTTTTTTTTTTTTTTTTTTTTTTTTTTTTTTTTTTTTGCGAGGAAGAAGGAACCAAAGGCCATGAGCCCGCAGTAACAGTTCCCTCCAAGAGAAAAACAAAATACAATATAGAGCCAAATTCAAGATCCGATCATTTTGAGATGCCTGGACACACTGCGTTTGAAAGACTGGAGATCATAGGCAGCAGGAAATACAGACAGAGGGAGACAGTTCCAGAGCTGACCTGTTGCATAAATGAAAGACTGGGAGTAACGGTTAACTCTTGCATTAGAGTTGGACAGAAAAAGGATGAGAGTTTGCTGCCAGACGGGTGCTACGCGCCCGTCAGAGGTGGAGGAATGCATGGAGACCGTTCAGAGGAGCAGTGACCATTAAAGTAGCGATAGAAAACAGAGAAAGATGCAACAGTGCAGCGAAGAGACAGAGGTTGAAGAGAGGCAGTAAGAGGAGGAAAGTTAACGAGACGAAAAGCCTTTGACTCCACCCTATTGAGAAGAGCTGTAGGTGGGGAGCCACCCCCACATGAGAGTTGTACTCACACAGGGCGGATAAAACCCCTGTATAGAGTCAACAATTGCGCAGGGGTAAAGAAAGAGCGGAGTCGGCTTAGCACACCCAATCTCTTGGAAGCAGATTTTACAAGAGATGTAATATGATCTTTCCAAGATAAGTCCCAAGTAAATGAAACCCCAAGCATGTTCAAGGATGATGCAGGATTAAGCTGAATATTATTAAACATTAGTGGGTATACCTGTGGAAGATTTTGTCGGGTTGATAGGTGTAAGAACTGAGTCTTAGATGCATTAAAAACAACCATATTATTTTTACCCCAGTCAGAGATACGAGCCAAGTCAGACATTAGGTGTGCCATAGCCTCATCCCTTGTTTGTTGAAGTAACTGTTGAGATGGGCGTTGCGGGAACCGAATGGAAAGGTGAAGGGTGGAGTCATCAGCGTATGAGTGGATATGGTTAGATGTACAGCGTAGATCATTGATGAATAAAAGGAAGAGAGTTGGTGATAGGACAGAGCCCTGAGGAACACCACTGTTGATAGATCTAGGAGAAGAACGATGGCCGTCTACAACAGCGGCTATAGAACGACCAGAAAGGAAGCTAGCGATGAAGGCACAGACAGAAGGATAGAAACCGTAGGAGGGCAGTTTGGAAATTAAAGATTTATGCCAGACTCGATCGAAAGCCTTTGAGATGTCAAGTGCAATGGCAAAGCTTTCGCCAAAGTCCCGAAAGGAGGATGACCAGGAGTCTGAAAGGTAGGTGAGAAGATCGCCAGTGGAGCATCCCTGACGGAACCCATACTGACGATCGGAAAGAAGGTTGTGATAGGAAAGATGCCTTAAAATTTTTCTATTAAGAATTGACTCGAAAACTTTTGAAATACAGGACGTTAAAGCAATTGGACGATAGTTGGAGGGTTGGGAGTGGTCACCCTTCTCTGGGACTGGCTGAATGAGAGCAAACTTCCAGCAAGAAGGAAAGGTACAAGTTGACAGACAAAGACGAAAGAGTTTGCCTAGGCAGGGTGTAAGCACAGAAGCACAGTTCTTGAGAACAACAGGAGGGACCCCATCAGGCCCATATGCCTTGTTAGTACTGAGGCCAGTGATGGCAGAAAATACATCATCTGAAGAAATTTTAATGTCAGCCATGAGGAAGTCAGAGGGGGGAAGTGATGGAGGAACAGCACCGGAATCGTCTAAGGTAGAATTGGAGGAGAAAGTCTGTGCGAAGAGATCTGCTTTATCAGTAGAAGAAATAGCTACAGAACCATCAGAGTAGAAAAGAGGAGGGAAGGATGATGAGGTAAAGTTGTTAGAAAGATTTTTGGCAAGATGCCAGAAGGAGCGGGAAGAATTCGAGTTGGAGAGTTGAGAGCATTTAGTATGGATGAAATTATTTTTAGTAGAGCGAAGAACAGACTTAGCACGATTCCGGGCAGAAACGTAAAGATGATGTGATTCAGGGGTGGGTTGGCTCCGGTTCCTTTTGTAGGCCCTCTCCTTGTTGAGGACAGCATTAGAACAAGCGTGATTAAACCAAGGCTTTCTTGCGTTAGTCAAAGGATATGAGAAAGGAATGTATGCTTCCATGCCCGAGAGAATAACCTCCGTAATGCGCAAGGCACACTCAGATGGCTCACGGCCATGGAAGCAATAATCATTCCAGGGAAAATCAAAGAAGTACTGCCTGAGGGCCTCCCAGTCTGCGGCTCCAAATGCCACAGACGACGTTTCCCTGGAGGGTCCACAGTAATGCACCGGAGTGATAGGACAGGTTAAGGTAATAAGGTTGTGTTCGGAGGAGCCCAACGGAGAGAAAAGATTAACAGAGTAAGCAGAAGGATTAGTTGTAAGGAAGAGGTCAAGTATGTTGGAGCTCTCTCCAAGGCGGTCAGGGATACGGGTAGGGTGCTGTACAAGCTGCTCTAGGTCATTAAGGATAGAAAAGATGTAGGCTTGCTCACCAGGTGGATCCGTGAAAGGAGAGGAGAGCCAAAGGTGGTGGTGAACATTGAAATCTCCAAGAATGGAGATTTCAGAGAAAGGAGAAATGGATAGAATGTGTTCCATCGTAGAAGTAAGATAGTCGAAGAATTTTTGATAGTCAGTAGAATTAGGGGATAAGTAAACAGCACAGATATATTTAGTCAGAGAATGACAGGAAAGCCGAAGCCAGAGTGTGGAGAATTCAGAAGAATCAAGTTCAGGAACACGAGAGCAAGATAAGTCGTTGCGTATATATACACAACAGCCATCTTTGGCTTTGAAATGAGTATAGAGAAAGTAGGAGGATACAGAAAAGGGTTTGCTGTCAGTTGCCTCAGACAGCTGAGTCTCCTTTAGAAAAAGAAGGTGAGGTTTAGAGGAGGAGAGGTGGTGCTCAACAGAGCAAAAGTTAGAGGAAAGGCCGCGAATGTTGCAGAAATGAAGAAGAAGAGAGTCAGACAGTGGTTCCAGGCACCTTGAGTCGTCATCGGGAGAGGGGCAGATGGTGGGGGCATTTATGGTCCCCCCCCCTGGGGACTCCGAGGCTTGATATAACGACGCCATTTTAGGTAAATTTTGAATAGGAAGTGTAGTGTGTACTGTGAATGTAGTTTGGTGAAGATAGTTAGAGAAATTTGTACTGGAGAGCATGCTGGCCTACTCTCTGTGTAACTGAGACACTGAAAAAGTTCAGCAAAGGGGGATGGTCAGGAACTAGTCCTGAGGGCTGATGAAACGGGAGCTCCAGCACTCCCTGTCATCGGCTTTCCATCCACCTCGGGAGTACTGCCCTGCTCGACTGGTGCTACAGTCTACAGTCTACTCTATGGTAAGGCCATACCGTAACTTGAACGCGAAGAGCCAACCCTCGGATGCCTTGAAGTCTAGGGCGTCGTGAAGCTTGACGAACTTCTCAGCAGCAGCCTTCAGCTCCGTACCACATACCATCACACCAGCAGCACGTTGCTGTCGATACCAAATCAACGTGGAGCGGTCGATTTCAGCAAACTTGGGAGTAAACATCACCTTCCTCTCCACGTTGCGTTTGCTTCTCGACGAGAAGTCAGCCGTGTACTGCATGAGTTTGTCTCGGGATCTCTTGATATCAAACAAAGTAGATCGGGCCAGGTTGAACTCGTGGAGGATGCGGGAAGAAGACCACCCCGCATCTACTTTCTCCAATATCTCCCGTTTCTTCTCCAGAGTCAACACCACTCTCTTCCTCTTCTCAGGCGGCAGGGCCATCATCACACACACTAATATGAGGCCCGAGAGCAGCAGGAGTGCCTGCAGCAGGTAAGGAACCACCACAACAGCGAGCATATGGGCAGCCATGATGACGAGCGTGCACTCGCGGCAAGAGACAGGCGGAAAGTGGGGAGGATGCAGGGGCGCTCTATCGGACGTTGGAGGAATGACGCGCCACAACAAAGCTGTCCCGCACCGCGCGCGCCAAGTTCAAATTACAGGCGGGAAAAAATTGTTTTTTTTTTCCGATTTTTTGGGGGTTTTCGGATCATTTTGGGAATATTGGATCCCGGGACGATTATATCCGGTTAGTGGGGATGTTCGGATATTGGGCGTTCGGATATTAGAGGGATTACTGTATATAGGAATTTTGTCCGGTAGAATGAAAGACTGACTAAGAGGGTGTATGTAGGTGAGGTGGAGGGAGGGAGAGGGAGGGGTAGACCGAGGATGAGGTGGAGGGATGGAGTTGAGAGGTATATGAGGGAGGGGGGGGTGAGTTGGGGGGAGGGGAGTCAAATGGTGGGTGACAGAGTGACTTGGAGGCGTTTTGTCTGCGGCCACCCTTTGCGGGATTAGGGCGTCGGGCTATAGATAGATAGATAGATAGATAGATCCTTGAGTCCGATAGAAGTGAATTCTGGTCTATTGAAGTCCATTATATTGAGGTTTTACTGTATTTAAAAACAGTCACCACACAGACATTATCAGACCCTTTTTGTCAATGTCCAACATCCAGATATGCCAACACAAGCAATGAAGAAACCCCAGCACATTCATTTCACTTGCATAGCAGTACACTGCCACAATTTGAACACCATATTTGTACTACAAATCCTCTCCTGACATCCATTAATTAGAAAGTACTGTATCCTTAAATAGAGCTGATTGGGTTCACCATGCTAAGGTTAGATTAGGATATTGCCCGGTCCCCCTTAGTTGCCACCTTAGATTTGGGTTGGATGGAATCACGGATGACACATGTCTCACTTGTAAAATAGGCACACACAACATAATACACATAATGGAATACTGCACAACTAGTGCCACACAAAACACAGACACAGCATTAGCAGTGTAGGGAACCTGTGGGATGATGCCATAGAGGCAGTTGCTTACCTGCTGTTGACTGGTCTGCTCACCCAGGCAAACCAGGGTTAAGCAACAACAACAACGGGTGAGGAAATTCAGTTCTGGATACTTTCACAAAGTGAAAACAAAAGATAAATACTGTACCATAGATAGGTAGGTCTAGAAATGTGCAGTTAATTAAACTGTTAAAAAATGTAGTGTGAAAGTTCACTGTACCTGTAATTCATTTCAGATAAAGATATTTTATGAAGAACACCTCCATGCTGATGAGGAAATTCGTTTCATCACTGAAGGCTCCGGATACTTTGACGTACGTGACAAGGATGACCAATGGATTCGCATTGAGGTGACGCCAGGGGATCTTCTCATCTTGCCCGCTGGAATTTACCATCGCTTCACTCTGGATTCAAAGGTACTGTGTGGTATCTTGACCATGTAATATGTAAATCTTGATATTTGGTTCTAGTTATCGTGTAGTCGAAGTTAGGAGAAGTTAAAGATGGATACAGGGAGTTGATCATAGTTTCGTATCTTCAAGGAAGAGTTTAAGTTGAGCAGTATATGTATTCCACAGGAATGTAATATACCAGCTAAGTCTCATCGGACCCCTCTTCTCACTTCCTCTCTCCACAACCTTTCGGTTCTATGACTAGCCCCTTTCTACTCTCTAACTCTCTCATCCTGCCCTAGGAGGGCTAGTGTCACGTGTACAAGACACATGTGAATGTTCAAGAAACCCATGTGCCTGTGTGTATGTAGTGTTTCCGGTGACATAGTGTACGTGTGGCATTTTTTACAGAAATTCGGACACATTTCCTTTCCCACTGAAATCGCAAACACATTTCCTTTGGTCGACTCTTGCTGACACATTTCCTATTCCCACACCTTGGCTGGTGCTTCTGTCTATCTATCTATCTGTCTACCCATCATGCTATCTGTTGTGATTTGTATTTATAATATGTAGTCCTGACATCGCTCGGTCACGCCAGCTGGCGATCCTCCGACAGCATTCATCATTGACATGCTCTGAACTATTAATACATAATATTGATTATAATATTGAATAGACATAATATTGTAATGATCTAATAATATTCTAGAAACCTGTTACATTGTAAACATATTGTATACATAATGGAGCAAATGCACTAGAGTTAAATTGAGTTTGGAATATTGTATAACATATTGTTAAATGCGTATGTATAATAGGCACATACATGCAAAAAAATAGTTCAGAGTTAAGATTATAGTAAGAGTTACTAATAAATTTGTATTATATATAGATATAATGAGAATATTAATTCAGTCATTTAAATTGAGCAGTGTATGTTTTACACAGGAATGTAATTTACAAGCTAAGTCTCGTCAGACCCCTCATCTCTCTTCCTCTCTCCACAACGTTTCGGTTCTATGACTAGCCCCTTTCTGCTCTCTAACTCTCTCATCCTGCCCTAGGAGGGCTAGTGTCACGTGTGCAAGACGTGAATGTTCGAGAAACCCGTCTGTCTGTGTGTATGTAGTGTTTCCGGTGACATAGTGTACATGTGGCATTTTTTACAGAAATGCAGACTCATTTCCTTTCCCACTGAAATCGCAAACACGTTTCCTTTGGTCGACTCTCGCTGACACATTTCCTATTCCCACACCTTGGCTGGTGCTTCTATCTGTCTATCTATCTATGTATCCATCCATCCATCATGCTATCTGTTATGATTTTTATTTATAATATGGAGTCCTGACAACTGTACTGGATTATGTATTGTACTTGTATTCTAATTTAGTGGCTGTTGGTCTAGTGGTTAGAATGCCCCAGTTTGAGCACTGGCGTTGCGTAAATTCGAACCCCAAGACATAACTCCGGGTTTTATGATCATTTAATATCATCAAGGACAGTAGGCAGGTCACCTAGCCTGAATATGGGAAATGCAAATAAGATTTTTTTGTATCTTTAGATGACTCAACTGAGAGTGGCAAACTGAAGAGTTTCTTGTAGCCCAGAAATCCATATAGTATATTGGGTAGAAACTGTTTAATCAAGTGGATGCTATATGATCTAATGAGTTAAGGCACTCCAGCCAGATATGGCCCTTAATAGTTTATATCCAAAGGATGGTTTGGGTTTGTTGCTCACATAATGCCACTCAGGGCCAAGCAGATAGACTTAAAAGCACTGTTATCAACATGTGTTGTAGGTGTGTTATATTCCTTGTACAATAACATGGCCCAGATTTTCATTGTTTTGCAGCTTTTACTGTATCCTGTAGCATAATAGCAGAATAAAACAATACTACAGCTGTATACCTTTCCACAGCATTTCTTCACAGGCTTGTAAAAAAAAAAAAAAAAAAAACTGGTTCCTTTTTTTATGATTACCCAACCCACCCAGGTTTTATTTTGAAAACATTCTTTTTTTCTTTTTCTTTTTCTTTTTTCTTTTTTTCTATAAAACCCGGGATTTATTGGGCAATTTTTTCTATGCCATTTTTGTCAAATGAGCTTGGATGTTGTTGGAAGGACACAAGTCAAGAGTGAGAGCAGTGGAAATGAGTTATTTAAGAGGAGCCTGTGGAGTCACATGGAGTGACAGGCTGACAAATGAGGATATAAAAGAGCATTGTGATGTGGGTGTGGATGTGATAGGAAGCTTTAGGAGGAACACACTAAGGTGGTTTAGCCATGTGAAGAGGATGGAGGGTGAGAGACTGATGAGGAGAGTGTATGTGAGTGAGGTGGAAGAGGGGAGAGGGAGGGGGAGGCCGAGGATGAGATGGAGGGATGTAGTGGAGAGGTACATGAGAGAGGGGATGTGAGTTGGGAGCAGGGCAGTGAAATGGCGGGGGACAGGGCGACGTGGAGGTGATTTGTTTGTGGCCAACCCGTATGGGATTGAGGCATCTGGCAATAGATAGATAGATAGTTTGGGTGCTCCTTGAAGTTGATATTCTTATATTTATGTATTAGTTCCTGTATTAATGTGTGGCACCACTACAAGATATCTCAATGTATGATCCTGTTTTGATGTTTTTAACACAGTACAGGTAGTAAATTAAAAAAAAAAACTCTTTTTGTTTCTGCAGCAGTTTTGGAATATAACAACAGCTGAATCTCTTGCATTTGAAATATCTTTCATTTACAGTATAGGGCAAAGCAGTGTCTATATACAGTGCTTGTCAGGTCCTATGAAATTCATTCCGGCATTTTTATTTCTCTTGTTTTATATATATATATATATATATATATATATATATATATATATATATATATATATAGACACAGTATATATATATATATATATATATATATATATATATATGTATGTATATGGGGGAGTGGACTTTATGAACACTGCTTGGTGGGGGCCAGAATTAGGATACAAGTAAGATGGAGGAATAGAGGAAGGGAAAGACGAGAGGAAGGAGTAGTTGCAAGGAGAGTGGAAAGGTTACAAGAGGATGAGAAAAAGGCAGAGTATAAGAGAGAAGTGGAGGAACGATTGGGCAAATATGAATTGGAGCAGATGGGAGACGTGGAAGGTGTGTGTAGAATATTTACAAAAGAAATATGTGCAGCATGTGATGTGGTGTGTGGAAGGAGGAGAAGACGGAGGGGGGTGCAAGGAACAGCGTGGTGGACTGAAGAGGTGAAACAGGCTGTGGCACAAAAGAAGAAAGCATACAATGAATGGATGAGAAATAGGGGCGTGGAAGAAGTTGAGAGGCGGAAGAGAGAGTTATGTTTAGAAAGAAAGAGAGAGGTGAAAAGATAAGTAAGAGAGAGTAAGAAAAGAGTGGATGAGGAATTTGGAAGGAATTTGAGTATAAAGTGGAGGGACTGTAAGAAAATGTTCTGGAAAGAGGTGAAGAGAGTAAGACAGGGTGGAAATGAGGTTAGCAGGGGAGTGAAAGATAAAAATGGTAGATTACTAGTGGAGAAGGGAGAAAGAGTGAGCAGATGGAGAGAACACTTTAAGGAATTGTTGAACGTAGAGGATGGAAGTAATGTGAGTATAAGTGGCTGGGGAATGGCTGGGAGAAGGAGGGAGGTGAGAAGACAGGAAGAAATCAGTAGGATAGAAGTTGTGGAAGCAATGAAGAAAGTTAAATTGGGGAAAGCCCCAGGAATTGATGGAGTGTGTGGTGAAATGCTGAAGCATGGGGGAGAGATAGTAGTAGAATGGATGTGGAAGATGTGCAGATTGGCCTGGGAGGAAGGTAGAGTCCCGGAGGATTGGAAGTCAGGTATAATTATTCCCTTGTACAAAGGAAAAGGGGGAAAAAGAAGTGTGTGGTAATCATAGGGGCATTTGTATTCTTAGTATATTAGGAAAAGTGTATGGTAGGATACTTATTGACAGCGTTAGAGAAAGACAGAGGAATTAGTTGGAGATGAAGAGGGAGGCTTTAGGAAGGGAAGAGGTTGTGTGAATCAGATATTCATTCTTAGATCTTTAGTGGAAAAGTTTCTAGAGAAGGGAAAGAAGTTGTATGTGGCTTTCATGGATTTGGAGAAAGCATATGACAGGGTGCATAAACAAGGATTGTGGAAAGTTTTAAGAATATATGGAGTAGATGGAAAGTTGTTGAATTCTGTGAAGAGTATGTATGATTGTGCTAAGGCTGCAGTGCTTGTGGATGGTGAACTAAGTGAATTTTTCTCTTTGGAGATTGGTTGAAACAGGGATGTGTCATGTCTCCATGGTTGTTCAATCTGTTCATGGATGGGGTAATAAAAGAGGTACAAGGTAGGGTGGTGGATGTTGGAGTGGCCCTGGTGAGAGAGGATAGTGTTTGGAAACTCCTTGTACTGTTGTTTGCAGATGATACTGTGTTGTTGAGTGAAGACGAAGGGGAGCTGCAAGGCTTGGTGGATGAGTTTGGGAGAGTGTGCAAGAAACGGAATCTAAAGGTGAATGTAGGGAAGAGTAAAGTGATGGTCTTTGAGAGAGGTGAAGTCAGTGAATGTACAGCAAGGTTGGATGGTGAGGAATTGGAAAATGTGAGTACGTTTAAGTACTTGGGTAGTGTGATGAGTGAGGATGGAGGTTTGGAGGGTGAAGTGCTTGAAAGGGTACAGCAGGGAAGAAAGGTTGCTGATTCCTTGAAAGCAGTGATAAGAAACATGGAAGTGAGCATGGAAGTGAAAAAGTTACTACATGACAGTATTGTGATACCAACTCTAACGTATGGAAGTGAAGCTTGGACGTTGTTGGAAGGACACAAATCAAGAGTGAGAGCAGTGGAAATGAGTTATTTAAGAGGAACCTGTGGAGTCACATGGAGAGGCAGGCTGACGAATGAGGATATAAAGGAACGTTGTGGTGTGGATGTGGATGTGATAGGAAGTGTTATGAGGAACACACTGAGGTGGTTTGACCATGTGGAGAGGATGGAGGGTGAAAGACTGACGAAGAGAGTGTATGTTAGTGAGGTGGAGGGGGGAAGAGGGAGGGGGAGGCCGAGGATGAGATGGAGGGATGGGGTGGAGAGGTATATGAGAGAGGAGGGTGTGAGTTGGGAGCAGGGCAGTGAAATGGTGGGGGACAGGACAACGTGGAGGTGATTTGTTTGTGACCATCCCAAACAGGATTGAGGCATCTGGCAATAGATAGATAGATAGGTAAGCTCTTAATTCACGCGAGGGTTATGTTCCCAGACCCTTCGCGTATGTGGTAAATTCGGTATAGGTTCTGCCCTTGTGTGCACATAATTACGCATCTCTGCTAAGTACATTACATCTGAATAATGCTGTTTATGCACTACATACACCTTAAAAACTAGCATAAATTATGAAAAACAACAAAAATGTAAGAAATTTTACACTGAAACCTGACAAGCACAGGCATAGGTGGAGACACTTCAGCAGTCTGGTGCACAAGCCCTCACTGCCTCCCATATGCTACATTCTGCCTTCTTTATTGTCCAAACAGTTGACTCATTCACCCCAAACATACGGTTCCGAGCCAGTTCACAGGCATAGGTGGAGACACTTCAGCACAGTCTGGTGCACTAGCCCTCACTGCCTCCTGTATGCTACGATCTGTCTTCTTTATTGTAAGAACAGTTGACTCACCCCAAACACACGGTTCCGAGACAATTCACCACGAAGTCAATTCACCATCAAAACATGGAAGTCAATTCACCATCAAAACATGGACGATTCCCTGTCATTCTATAAATATACTTATTATTGATTAATTAATACTTTAATAACTAATTTTCAAGAGGATTTTATAACTCATATAAGTAAAAAACTAGTGTACTGTACTTGCTAAATAAACTGGTATGTAAATAAATGACGGGAATCGTCCTGACGGAGAATTGTCGCCGACATTCCTCCCTTAAGTTTGTCCAACACTTTAACTTTCTCTGTCAGCTTAGGCCTCATGTTGGCAGACAAGGCAAGCAATCACTGGAAGGCAGAAAAATAAGCCACAAATAACGATTCGCGAGTCACGCATGGTTCGACTGTCGGATTCAAACTGACTGTGTGGTGCGTGGTAGACCGACCTCCCACACACACACACACACACGCACACACACACACACACACACACACACACACACACACATACATATATGTATGCATACGGGCAGCAGGTAGGCATTTTTATATATTTATTTCTCTTGTATATTAAAATTATTTATTTGAATACTATAATTTTATGTTTTAATTATTGTACGAAAAATTCGTGGATAACCGAAATCGCGTGAAAAAAGTTCGCATGAAGTAAGGCATTACCCGTATATATATATATATATATATATATATATATATATATATACAGTTAAAGCTCGATTAACTGGCAGCTGATGCATTGGCACATCCATATAACCAGAACGCAAATTCGATCCAGCATGGGGTCGAAAATATTCCGGATCCTGGTCGTTCCACTATAATTCTTGACTAGTTCTGTACAGTAGAGGATAAAGTAGTGTATGCAGCTAAGTTTTCAAAATTATTTTGACCTGTAACATATGCTAAATTTTTCTTTAAATAATTTTTGGTAATGTTTGCTGGTTTGTGTTGAGTCCTGTACAATGTCACTTGCTGTCGTTTTGTGTGCATTGTAGTGTACACTCATGATCACTAATTTCTGTTCAGGGGTGCACCCTTCGTACCCCCATATACCCAGGGAAGATGGGAGGGGGGGGACGAAACAAGCTCCACCCGCCTCTACCCCAGCTCTCAACCCTCCCCCATACCCCTACCCCTCCCAGCCCCCCACTCGTCATTCTTAACTGGTAGATACATCTCAAGCTAACCTCATACTTTACACTCATAGTCACATTACTAATACACAAATATAAAACACTAGGATATGTGAAAAGTATATAATATGACTATGAACATGCTGCAACAAGAAATTAATGCATTATAACGTTGACAATAAAACAAAAACGTTAACAACGGCTATCCCAGGCGTCATAGATTGGGTGTTTGCATGCGTCCGTGTCTGTGCCTGCGTGTTTGGGTGTGTTTATATCGTGTTTTTCAGTGTGTGTGTGTGTGTGTGTGTGTGTGTGTGTGTGTGTGTGTGTGTGTGTGTGTGTGTGTGTGTGTGTGTGTGTGTGTGTGTGTGTGTGTGTGTGTGTTTTACCTATTTGTTTTACCTATTTGTAGTATACAGGAATTGAGCGATGCTCGTGTTGTCCTGTCTCCATATCCACATTTATCTACTTTACTTTTACACACATGAATGTTTACTTTTACACACATGAATGTTTTTCTCCTGCACCACCTTTTTGTCTAAGTCGTTCCAAATACTTGTGTATTTACCCAATATACCTAATTGAGATACACACGAAATGTGCTATGATCGTTGGTTCCCATCGCCGTTTCTCAGTAAGTCAAATTTAGCTTTAAACTCATTTAAGTTTTTAGACTGGATGATCTTTTTGTCCAGGCTATTCCATAAATCTATACTTCTGTAAGGAAAGCTATATTTCTTGATATCCTTCAAGCAGCTTGACTTTTTCAATTTCATTCCGAGTCCTCATGTTGCTCTCTTATCCCATATAAACAGATCTTCTCGGTCAATTTTATCTACTCCCACCATGGTCCTGAACACTGCAATCATGTCTCCCCTCTTTCTCCTTTCCTCTAAGGAGGGCAAATCCAGCTTTTCCAGCCTCTCTCTGTATGACAGATCTGCCAGACTGGGGACCATTTTGCTTGCTGTTCTTTGTATTCTCTAAATCTTGTTTATACACTATCTTTCTTTTTGTCTGGGGACCACACTACCGCAGCATATTCTAACCTGGGGCGGATCATGGCCACTATCAATTTTTTCATCATCTCCTCGTCCATATGAGGAGTAGACTGTAGCACCAGTCGAGCAGGGCAGTACTCCCGAGGTGGATGGAAAGCTGATGACAGGAAGTGCTGGAGCTCCCGTTTCATCAGCCCTCAGGACTAGTTCCTGTCTATCCCCCTTTGCTGAACTTTTTCAGTGTCTCAGTTACACAGAGAGTAGGCCAGCATGCTCTCCAGTACAAATTTCTCTAACTATCTACACCAAACTACTTGCACGTACACACTTCACTTCCTATTCAAAATTCACCAAAAATGGCGTCATCTCATCAAGCCTCGAAGTCCCCAGGGTCAGGACCATAAATGCTCCCACCATCCGCCCCTCTCCCGGTGACGACTTGAGGTGCCTGGAACCACTGTCTGACTCTCTTCTTCTTCATTTCTGCAACATTCACAGCCTTTCCTCTAACTTTTGCTCTGTTGAGCACCACCTCTCCTCCTGTAAACCTCACCTTCTTTTTCTAACAGAGACTCAGCTGTCTGAGGCAACTGACAGCAAACCCTTTTCTGTATCCTCCTACTTTCTCTATACTCATTTCAAAGCCAAAGGTGGCTGTTGTGTATATATACGCAACAGCTTATCTTGCTCTCGTGTTCCTGAACTTGATTCTTCTGAATTCTCCACACTCAGGCTTCGGCTTTCCTGTCATTCTCTGACTAAATATATCTGTGCTGTTTACTTTTCCCCTAATTCTACTGACTATCAAAAATTCTTCGACTATCTTACTTCCATGATGGAACACATTCTATCCATTTCTCCTTTCTCTGAAATCTCCATTCTTGGAGATTTCAATGTTCACCACCACCTTTGGCTGTCCTCTCCTTTCACAGATCCACCTAGTGAACAAGCCTACATCTTTTCTATCCTTAATGACCTAGAGCAGCTTGTACAGCACCCTACTCGTATCCCTGACCGCCTTGGAGAGAGCTCCAACATACTTGACCTCTTCCTCACAACTAATCCTTCTGCTTACTCTGTTAATCTTTTCTCTCCGTTGGGCTCCTCCGATCAGAACCTTATTACCTTAACCTGTCCTATCACTCCGGTACGGCCTGTGGACCCTCCAGGGAAACGTCGTCTGTGGCATTTTGGAGCCACGGACTGGGAGGCCCTCAGGCAGTACTTCTTTGATTTTCCCTGGAATGATTATTGCTTCCATGGCCGGGAGCCATCTGAGTGTGCCTTGCGCATTACGGAGGTTATTCTCTCGGGCATGGAAGCATACATTCCTTTCTCATATCCTTTGACTAACGCAAGAAAGCCTTGGTTTAATCATGCTTGTTCTAATGCTGTCCGCAACAAGGAGAGGGCCTACAAAAGGTACCGGAGCCAACCCACCCCTGAATCACATCATCTTTACGTTTCTGCCCGGAATCGTGCTAAGTCTGTTCTTCGCTCTACTAAAAATAATTTCATCCATACTAAATGCTCTCAACTCTCCAACTCGAATTCTTCCCGCTCCTTCTGGCACCTTGCCAAAGATCTTTCTAACAACTTTACCTCATCATCCTTCCCTCCTCTTTTCTACTCTGATGGTTCTGTAGCTATTTCTTCTACTGATAAAACAGATCTCTTCGCACAGACTTTCTCCTCCAATTCCACCTTAGACGATTCCGGTCCTGTTCCTCCATCACTTCCCCCCTCTGACTTCCTCATGGCTGACATTAAAATTTCTTCAGTTGATGTATTTTCTGCCATCACTGGCCTCAGTACTAACAAGGCATATGGGCCTGATGGGGTCCCTCCTGTTGTTCTCAAGAACTGTGCTTCTCTACTTACACCCTGCCTAGGCAAACTCTTTCGCCTATGTCTGTCAACTTGTACCTTTCCTTCTTGCTGGAAGTTTGCTCTCATTCAGCCAGTCCCAAAGAAGGGTGACCACTCCCAACCCTCCAACTATCGTCCAATTGCTTTAACGTCCTGTATTTCAAAAGTTTTCGAGTCAATTCTCAGTAGAAAAATTTTAAGGCATCTTTCCTATCACAACCTTCTTTCCGATTGTCAGTATGGGTTCCGTCAGGGACGCTCCATTGGCAATCTTTTCACCTACCGTTCAGACTCCTGGTCATCCTCCTTTCAGGACTTCGGCGAAAGCTTTGCCATTGCACTTGACATCTCAAAGGCTTTCGATCGAGTCTGGCATAAATCTTTAATTTCCAAACTGCCCTCTTACAGTTTCTATCCTTCTATCTGTGCCTTCATCGCTAGCTTCCTTTCTGGTCGTTCTATAGCCGCTGTTGTAGACGGCCATTGTTCTTCTCATAGATCTATCAACAGTGGTGTTCCTCAGGGCTCTGTCCTATCACCAACTCTCTTCCTTTTATTCATCAATGATCTTCTAAGCTGTACATCTAACCCTATCCACTCATACGCTGATGACTCCACCCTTCACCTTTCCATTCGGTTCCCGCAACGCCCATCTCAACAGTTACTTCAACAAACAAGGGATGAGGCTATGGCACACCTAATGTCTGACTTGGCTTGTATCTCTGACTGGGGTAAAAATAATATGGTTGTTTTTAATGCATCTAAGACTCAGTTCTTACACCTATCAACCCAACAAAATCTTCCACAGGTATACCCACTAATGTTTAATAATATTCAGCTTAATCCTGCATCATCCTTGAACATGCTTGGGGTTTCATTTACTCGGGACTTATCTTGGAAAGATCATATTACATCTCTTGTAAAATCTGCTTCCAAGAGATTGGGTGTGCTAAGCCGACTCCGCTCTTTCTTTACCCCTGCACAATTGTTGACTCTATACAGGGGTTTTATCCGCCCCTGTGTGGAGTACAACTCTCATGTGTGGGGAGGCTTCCCACATACAGCTCTTCTCATAGGGTGGAGTCAAAGGCTTTTCGTCTCATTAACTCTCCTCCTCTTACTGACTCCCTTCAACCTCTTTCTTTTCGCCACACTGTTGCATCTTTATCTCTTTTCTATCGCTACTTTAATGGTCACTGCTCCTATGAACTGTCTGCTTGCATTCCTCCACCTCTACGACGGGCGCGTAGCACCTGTCTGGCAGCAAACTCTCGTCCCTTTTCTGTCCAACTCTCTAATGCAAGAGTTAACCGTTACTCCCAGTCTTTCATTTATGCAACAGGTCAGCTCTGGAACTGTCTCCCTCTGTCTGTATTTCCTGCTGCCTATGATCTCCAGTCTTTCAAACGCAGTGTGTCCAGGCATCTCAAAATGATCGGATCTTGAATTTGGCTCTCTATTGTATTTCGTTTTTCTCTTGCAGGGAACTGTTACTGCGGGCTCATGACCTTTGGTTCTTTCTTACTCGCATAAAAAGAAAAAGAAAAATATATATATTTATATATATATATATATATATATATATAATGAAATGCTACTCTTATGTTAGGAGTTTATAAGTCTCTCTAACTATCTTATTAATGTGCTTATCAGGTGACAAACTATCTTGGACCAGCACTCCTAAGTCTTTCGCTTCTCTCATTTTATTGATTAATTCATTACCCAACAAATAATTTATTGATGGCCTCCTGGTACTTTTACCCATTTTCAGTATTTTACATTTCTTTACATTAAATTTCTTTTCCCACTTCCGGCTCCAATCATGTATCCTATCCAGATCCTTTTGCAGCATTTTACAATCCTCCTCAACCTCTATCTTCCTTAAGATCTTTACATCATCAGCAAACAGACTTGCATAACTGTTCACTCTATCTACCATATCATTTACGTAAATCAGTCACTCTATCTACCATATCATTTACGTAAATCAGGAACATTACTGGCGCCAACACCGAGCCCTGGGGGACACCACTTGTTACCTCCCTCCATCCAGACATCCTATCCTTTATTACTGTCCTCATTTGTCTGTCTCTCAATAAGTCTCTCATCCATTCCAGGAGGCTCCCCTTCAGTCCTCCTTTATATTCTAGTTTCCACATTAGTCTCTTATGAAGTACCTTGTCAAAGGCCTTCTCTAAGTCTAAGTACACACAATCCACCCAACCATCTCTCTCCTGTACCACGTCAATTGCTCTTGAGTAAAAGCTCAACAAGTTAGAAAAACATGACCTTCCACTTCTGAATCCAAACTGACATTCAGCCAAAATATTCATCTCTTCTAGATATTTTATCCATCTGTCTTTCAGGATTCTCTCGCACAATTTTGCAACCATGCTCGTTAGAGACACTGGTCTGTAATTCAGGGGTTCTTCACTTTTTCCTCCCTTATAAATTGGTACCACATTTGCCTTCTTCCATTCTTGTGGCACTTTCCCCTCTTCCAGAGAACACATGATTAAACTGTGAATTTTATCTGCTAGTTGTTCTCTGCATTCCTTCAGTACCCAATTAGAAATTCCATCAGGTCCTGGGGCCTTCCTTACATCTTGAGTTTCCAATAATTTATACACTTCCTGTACCTCCACTTTTATATCTTTTATCACGGGTACATTTCTAGTTACTCCCTCCCCTTCCACAAACTCTTTTTCATTAGCGAAAACTGATTGGAAACATTTGTTCATTATTTCAGCTTGCATTGCTGCATCTTTATAGACCTCTCCTTCTACTTTCAATTTAGTGATTCCTTCCCTTTGTTTCAATTTGCCATTAACAAATCTATAGAACAGTTTGGGTTCATCCTTGCATTTGTCTATTATACCTTTTTCAAAATTCCTTTCTTCTTCTCTACGTATTCTTGTGTAATCATTTCTAGTTCTTTTATATTCTTCCTTTGTTCTGGTGTTGCCCTGTCAGGACTACATATTATAATTACAAATCATAATAGATAGATAGATAAATAGATAGATAGACAGCCCTCTGCGAGCCTGGGAAAAGGAAATGAGTTTGCAAGTTACACTGAGGAAAGCTGACGACAGCGGCCAGTAAGGAGATGATGCAGTTAGTTGTCAGCAAACCACCCGGGAAGAAAGCCCTGGTGACCACACACACATATACACACATACTCACACACAGGCTTCTTAAACTTTCCATCCACGAGGAACACACGTGATACGTCTCTTGTTTCACCAGAATTTAGGAAAGAGAGCTCAGAAGGAGAGAGGCCTTAGAAGAGACATGTCACAGGGAGAAGGGCTTGGTAACTTGAGAGAGAGCGAGACGGAGAGATAGCTAGCGGGACGGGACTCTATACTTACGCTCTGTGTGAGAGACTTGTTAATATTTCCAAGACAAATAAAAATAGTCCCATACTATTCTTTACCTCTCCTGTCACTACATGACAAATGGGAAGCTACTCCAAGATATAAAAACCGCTCGTCCACAAGTCTAAAATATATATATATAACTCAACCACAAAGGAACCACAAAAGTCTTTTATGACACAAAGTCATTTATGACAGCCCCTCTTTCTCCAGTTGTCCCACGCCTTATCTCTTTCTTTTTTTGCTGTCATACACCTTCTATTAAACCACTCCTTTTCCCTGTTTTCTTTCCCTCTTACTCTTGGTACAAATTTTTCCACTCCCAAATTGTAGAGGTCTAGAAAGATATCCCACTTCCTTTGTATCTCTCTTGTTTTTCTGAATTTTCTCCAACCCGCATTTTCAAAAAAGTTTCTCAGTCCTGTGAAATTAGCTTTCTCAAAGTGGTATCTTCCCTGTCTTTGAAGTTCATCTCTTGGATCGACGTTCCCTATTATCATCTGGAACTTAGTGACCACATGATCACTTTTTCCTATGGACAGAAATATTTCAATGATTCTATTACATCGGGTTCTTTGGTAAACAGTAAATCTAACCTTGCTGGTGTGTCCTCACCTCGGAACCGTGTCTCTTCTTTGACCCATTGCGTCATCACATTATTCATTATAATATTTAATAATATAGTGCCCCACAAGTCCTCGCTGCCTCCTGAGTCCCATTCCTCCCAGTTCACCTCTTTACAGTTAAAGCCACCCACCAAAATTATATTATTGCTTTTCTCAATTATTTTTTGTAAATAGCTAGCCATATCTGACAACATCTCATGATATTCGTCATCATTCCATGCTCTCGTCTTAGGGGGGACATACACTACTGCCATATCTCTCTTGACTTTCTCTCCAGTTTCTAATTTCATATATATCACTTCAGCCCTGCCTTCTCCCATTTCCACTGTATCTACATTTATGTTGTTCTTCACTGCTATCATCACTCCTCCTCCCGTTTTTTCTTTTCGGTCTCTTCTCCACAGTTTGTATTTACCATCTCCCAAATGAACATCAATATCCACTCTTAATTTGGTCTCTACAAAACACATGACATCAGGTTCATATTCTCTCAAGAAATCATTAATTTCAAGCCTGGCCGATAATAAACCATCAATATTAGTGTATATCACCTTTAAATTATTATTCATGTTTTTTATACCCTCTTCTCTCCTTCTCTCCGTCAGTACCACTTCCTCAATTTCTAATTTTTCACAGCTATCCCCCTTAGTTTCCTTCGCTTCTATTTCCTTATATACCACTTCCTTACTTTCATATCCAATACTCTCCAAAAAAAAGTATTACATTCTTCCTCTGTCCTCTTATCATTTTTTTCCTTTGCTTGATCCTTCAGTGATTTTAAAACTTCTCTTTCTTCTTCATTTAAATCTTTTCATATTATAATATTTTCCATTCCAGCCTCTTTGCCTAATTCCCAGGTCATTTTGAGTATATCATGTACTAAACTTTCTGATGTCAACTTGACTCTCATTGATCTTGTTTCCCCTTTCCTATAAGGCCTTATCCTCCTTACTTCCTCAATTTCTTTTACCCACTTGTCTCCTTCGGGGTCAATTTTACCTAATATACCTCTCACCAGGTTCGTGTCTCTCTCAAGTCTCACAAATCTAACCTTTTCTTCCTCCTCCCTGTTTCCAAATATTACCACGCATCTGTTCCTTTCTACAGTTTCTCTCACTATTTTCTCTTTTTTCTTCAGTATTTTCACTACATTTTCTTTCATCTTTTTCTTGTTCATTTCCCTTTCTTCCTGATTTCTCTTAAGCTGACCACTTCTTTCTGTTCTTCTTCTACGTGTGCCCACTTTGCCTTCTGTTCTTCTAATACACTACTCACCTTCTCTGTTTTATTAGTACTCTCCTCCAGTTTCCTCCTCAATTCAAGATTTTCACGCTTCAAATTTCTAATTTCTTCATTCGCCGTCTCATTGGACTGGATCAGACTCTGTATAGTAATTTCTGTATTCTCAGACACGTCCTTTAACACTAAATTCTCCACTTTCTTTTCAAGTTCACTAATCCTCATTATCAATGTTTTAACCAGATTCATGATATTAGTATTTCTATCAAATCCTAGAAATTCGACTCCCTCAGTGTTTACATTTTCGGCCATGTTGGATGTTGGTTACTGTAGCAGAAACAGCTGTTACCGAAAATACTACAAAACATTCATGTACAGTCTTGTCAGTAAATCTTTACATTTTTGATAGTCTATATTAACTTTCAATATTTTAAACTTAAAACAAAACCATAGGAGACTGGATAAACATAATTCCTGGAAACTACTTAAGGTATGCAGCCTGGGCCTGGGAGCTGTTGGGAGACACATCCGTCCCTTGTGGCTGTCCATGTGTGTGTGTGTGTGTGTGTGTGTGTGTGTGTGTGTGTGTGTGTGTGTGTGTGTGTGTGTGTGTGTATGTTTGCAAAGCAGTGCACCCAACACAGGAGGCCTAAGGTGGCTGTTGATTACATTTTTGTTTTATTATCAACATCATAATGCATTAATTTCTTGCTGCAACATGTTGATAGATATATTCTTTTAACATATCCTAATGTTCTTTGTTTGTATTAGTAGTGGGACCAAGAGTGTTAAGCATGAAATCAGCTTGAGATGTAACTGTTAGTTAAAAATGACGGGTGGGGTGGGGGGTTTGGTAGGAGTATGCGGGATGGTTGGGAGCTGGGGTAGTGGCGCGTGGAGCCCATATCGTCCCCCCCTCCCCTCTTCCCTGGGTATTCTGAGGTAGGAAGGGGGCACCCCTGGGCAGATATTAACCCCTTAACTGTGGGGCATCACTTTCGTGACACTTGAGAGCAAAGGTTCATACCGCGGGGCTTCACTTTTGCGATTCTGTGTTATTTTGAATTTGCCCGGGCTTTCAAGTGGTGGCTTGTATCATCTATCAGTACTACCAATGTCCAACACTAGTCAGCATTCCTAATCTCATCTGTACTCCCATCCATTGTTGACAATTTAGCCATTTTTCCCCATTCTTGACTCCCCTCCCTACCTCCCCTCCATTACCCTCTCCGCTGGCCTGCCCGGCCGTGCTACGCTAAGTAAATCTTCCCTGGAATTTTCCACTGATTTCATCCATTGAAATAAGCCCTATGCTCTATTCTTATACCAAATAATATATACCAAAAAGAAATAAGGTAAGTGAGAGTGCCATACACCTGGAATTGGCTAATTATCACCTGACAACACCTCACGTGCACTCGTTCGCTAATTTTCGCTGTTTATTTCCCCTTGAAATATGCCGTATAATCTATTCTCGTAATAAAAATATATATAAGAAAGGAAGGGAGAAGCATAAGTGATATTTACATTCACCTGGAACTATCTAATTATTGCAGGCCACCACACTGTATTCTATGCTAAGTAAACCTTCCGTGGAATTTTCCACTGATTTCATCCAATGAAATAAGCCCTATGCCCTATTCTTATACCAAATAATATATTCCAAAAAGAAATAAGGTAAGTGATAGTGCCATACACCTGAAATTGGCTAATTATCACCTGACAACACCTCATGTGCACTCATTCACTAATTTTCGCTGTTTATTTCCCTTTGAAATATGCCATTTAATCTATTCTCGTACTAAAAATATATACAAGGAGAGAAGGGAGAAGCCTAAGTGATATTTACATTCACCTGGAACTACCTAATTTATAATGTATTTTCTAGATTTCCTGCCAATCATTTCATAGCTATATATTAGCAGCTCTCACGAGGCTGATGTTGGCAGTAATGCATTCTCTCTAGGTAGGCCACCCCGGCCCACCAGTATCAGTTTACTGTCGTCTTTCAAGGTGAAAGTATGTCTGATTCGCTCCTGCTAACTTCCGCCACTTTTTAGCCCCATTCAAAGGGCCCTGTGACCTCTACTCCCTACTAAACCTCGTGTGGAAAGAGGTAAAGGGCTGACAATTGATAGAGAGTGACTACAATCTTTCTGGTGAGTAAAACAGTGCAAGTGGAATTGTAAATAATGTGTAAATAATGTGTAAACAGCAAGTGAAAGCAATGAATGTAAATATAAGTGAACAGTGGAAAATAGTTTTATAACTTACTTCAAGTTACAGTGCATAACACAGTGTAAATAAAATAGAAATGTAAATACAGTAATGTAATTAAAATGGAGAACGTAAATAGAAATGTAAATGAGTAGTATTATAAGAATACGGGCATATATACTAGGAGTAATGAAAGTGAAAGTTTCACTCTAGCATGTATGAATACTATGAGTTATGAGAGTGAAGGTGAAAGTGACATTCACTCTCAACACAAGTATACAGGATGAGAAAGTGAATGCTACGTATTTTACTGAAAGAGAAATTGAATCCCTACAGTGACAATAAACTACTATTACTGAAGGAAACTTATTGATAAAGACTGTAGATATATATAAGTGTTATAGTGTAAAAAAAATATAAACTGTGAGTGTTTTTATGAATAATAAATGACACAACACCAGCGGCGAACAATGTCAAGTGGGAAGGTCATACGCCCTCATAATTTTCATTGCTTTCACAGTGTTTTTTTTTTTTGGAGTATGGATTCCAAACTATTTGAGAATCATAGAATAGTGTTTCTAGAAAGTGTATGATAGCAAAAAAAGAGAGAGACACGGCATGGAACAACTGGAGAAAGAGAGGTAACAACAGAAAAAAGGAAGAATATAAAAGAACTAGAAATGAATACATAAGAATCCCTAGAGAAGAAGAAAGAAATTTTGAAAAAGGTATAATAGATAAATGTAAGGATGAACCCAAACTGTTTTATAGATCTGTCAATGGCAAACTGAAACAAAAGGAAGGAATCACCAAAGTAGAAGGAGAGGTCTGTGAAGATGCAGCAATGCAAGCTGAAATAATGAACAAATGTTTCCAATCAGTTTTCACTTATGAAAAGGATTTAGTGGAAGGGGAGGGAGTGACTAGAAATGTAGTGATAAAAGATATAAAAGTGGAAGTACAGGAAGTGTATAAATTACTGGAAACCCAGATGTAGCGAAAGCCCCAGGACCAGATGGAATCTCTAATTGGGTACTGAAGGAATGCAGAAAACAACTGGCGGATAAGATTCACAGTTTAATTGTGTGCTTTCTGGAAGAGGGGAAAGTGCCTCAAGAATGGAAGAGGGCAAATGTGGTACCAATTTATAAGGAAGGAAACAGGGAAGAACCCTTGAATTATAGACCAGTGTCGCTGACCAGCATGGTCGCAAAATTGTGCGAAAGAATTCTGAAAGATAGATAGATAAAATATCTGGAAGAGATGAATATTTTGGCTGATAGCCAGTTTGGATTTAGAAGTGGAAGGTCATGTGTTTCCAATTTGTTGAGTTTTTACTCAAGAGCGATTGACGTGCTACAGGAGAGAGATAGTTGGGTGGATTGTGTGTATTTAGATTTGAAGAAGGCCTTCGACAAGGTACCCCATAAGAGACTAATGTGGAAACTAGAACATATAGGAGGACTGAAGGGGAACCTCCTGGAATGGATGAGAGACTTTTTGAGAAACAGACAAATGAGGAGAGTTATAAAGGATAGGATGTCTGGATGGAGGGAAGTAACAAGTGGAATCCCACAGGGCTCGGTGTTGGCGCCAGTAATGTTCCTGATTTATGTAAATGATATGGTAGACGGAGTGAATAGTTATGCAAGTCTGTTTGCTGATGATACAAAGATCTTGAGGAAGGTAGAGGTTGAGGAGGATTGTAAAATGCTGCAGGCGGATCTGGATAGGATACACGATTGGAGCCAGATGTGGGAAATGAAATTTAATGCAAAGAAATGTCAAATATTGGAAATGGGTAAATGTACCAAGAGGCCATCATTGAGTTATTTGATGGGTAATGAACCAGTCACAAAAGCGAGAGAAGAGAAAGATTTGGGAGTGCTGGTCCAGGACAGTTTGTCACCTGAAAAACACATTAACAAGGTAGTTAGAGAGACGAATAAACTCCTGACTAATATAAGAGTAGGTTTTCATTATATAGATGAGGAGATGATGAAAAAATTGATAGTGGCCATGATTCGCCCCAGGTTAGAATATGCAGTAGTGTGGTCCCTACACAAGAAGAAAGATATAAACAAGATTGAGAGAATACAAAGAACAGCAACCAAAATGGTCCCCAGTCTGGCAGATCTGTCATACAGAGAGAGGCTGGAAAAGCTGGAAGAAAGAAGAAAGAGAGGCGACATGATTGCAGTGTTCAGGACCATGGTGGGAGTAGACAAAAATGACAAAGAAGATCTGTTTTTGTGGGATAAGAGAGCAACAGGAGGACACAGAATCAAATTGAAAAAAATAAGCAGCTTGAAGGATATCAAGAAATATAGTTTTCCTTATAGATGTATAGACCTGTGGAAGAGCCTCGACAAAGAGATCGTCCAGTCTAAAAACTTAAACGAGTTTAAAGCTAAATTTGAGTTATTGAGAAATAGAGACTGGACTCCACAAGCGTAGCTCATTTCCTGTATGTCTCAATTAGGTAAATACACACACACACACACAAACTGTGGAGAAGAGACAGAAAAGAAAAAATGGGAGGAGGAGTGATGATAGCAGTGAAGAACAACATAAGTGTAGATACTGTGGAAATGTGAGAAGGCAGGGTCGAAGTGATAAATATGAAATTAGAAACTGGAGAGAATAGCAAAAGAGATATGGCGGTAGTGTATGTTCCCCCTAAGACAAGAGCATGGAGTAATGATGAATACCAGGAAATGTTGTCAGACATGGCAAGTTATTTACAGAAAATGATTGAGAAGAGCAACAATATAATTTTAATAGGTGAGTTCAATTGCAAAAAGGTGAACTAGGAGGAATGGGACTCAGGAGGCAGCGAAGATTCGTGGGGCACTATATTATTAACCCCTAAAAGACAGATGTCCACATATGCTGTCCGAGGAAACTAGGGCCAAAAAGATGAGTGTCCACATATGTGGTTATGCCCCCCCACCCCCCCAAACCCACCCCACCCCCCTACCACCAAACCCACACACCACCTGCCACCCACCCCCACCCTCACCCTCCCACCCTGAACCCCTGCCCTCCCCCAACCAACCCCCACTGCCCCCAACTCCCCCCACTGTCCCCCCAATACCCTCCATAGCCCCCTACCACCCCTAACCCCCACTCTCCCACCACCCCTACCCTCCCCACCCCCACCCCCATCCCTCATGCCCCCCACAATCCCCAATCCCCCCAACTGCTTCCCCATCACCCCCTGCTCCCCCCACCATCCCCCCACCACCCCCTACTGCCCTCCCCCTACCCCCACCACCCCAACCCCTACTCTCCTCCACTCCCACCACCCCAACCCCCTACTCTCCTCCACCCCCACCCCCTACCCTCCTCCACCCCCACCCCCATACCCCCCAGACCCCCACCTCCCTAAACCCCCAGACCCCCCAAACATCGCCACCCCTCCAACCCCCACCCTCTTCCAGACCACCCACTTACCATCCCCACCCATCACCCCCCACCCATCACCCCCCACCTCCCCCAAGCACCCAGTCTCCCATCCCCGCACCACCCCACAATGCCCACACCCCTCCACATCTCCCCCCCCCACAAATCTCCCACCATATCGCACCAGCCGATTATGCCCGTCCTGATCGTATGTCAAAACATTACAATGCCTGTCTTTTAGGGGTTAAATATAACAATGAACAATGTGATGACGCAAGTCAGAGACACGGTTCCGAGGTGAGAACACACCAGCAAGACTAGATTTACTGTTTACCAAAGAACTTGATGTAATATCTATCTACCTATTGCCTGACGCCTCAATCCCGTTCAGGGTGGCCACAAACAAATTGCCTCCACGTCGCCCTGTCCCCCGCCATTTCACTGCCCCACTCCCAACTCACACACCTCTCTCTCATATACCTCTCCACCCCATCCCTCCATCTCATCCTCGGCCTCCACCTCACTCATATACACTCTCTTCGTCAGTCTTTCACCCTCCATCCTCTCCACCTCAGTGTATTCCTCCTAACGCTTCCTATCACATCCACATCCACACCACAATGCTCCTTTATATCCTCATTTGTCAGCCTGTCTCTCCATGTGACTCCACAGGCTCCTCTTGAATAACTAATTTCCACTGCTCTCACTCTTGACTTGTGTCCTTCCAGCAACGTCCAAGCTTCACTTCCATATGTTAGAGTTGGTATCACAATATTGTCATGTAGTAACTTTTTCACTTCCATGCTCACTTCCCTACTTCTTATCACTGCTTTCAAGGAACCAGCAACCTTTCTTCCCTGCTGTACCCTTTCAAGCACTTCACCCTCCAAATCTCCATCCTTACTCATCACACTACCCAAATACTTAAACGTACTCACATTTTCCAATTCCTCACCATCCAACCTTGCTGTACATTCACTGACTTCATCTCTCTCTCAAAGAACAGAATCCTTGAAATATCTGTGTCCTATTGGAAAAAGTGATCATGTGGTCATTGAGTTCCAGATGATAACAGGGAATGTGGAGCCAAGAGACGAGCTTTATAGGCAGGGAAGATACAACTTTGAGAAAGCAAACTTTACAGGATTGTGAAATTTTTTTTTGAAAATCCAGATTGGAGGAAATTCAGAGAAACAAGAGAGATACAGAGGAAGTGGGATATTTTTCTAGGCCTCTATAATTCGGGAATGGAAAAATTTGTGCCAAGAGTAAGGGGGAAAGAATACAGGAAAAAGGAGTGGTTTAATAGAATGTGTATGATAGCAAAAAAAGGAAGACACATGGCGTGGAACAATTGGAGAAAGAGAGGTAACAACAAAACAAAGGAAGAATATAAAAGAACTAGAGACGAATACACAAGAATACGTAGAGAGGAAGAAAGGAATTTTGAAAAAGGTATACTGTAATAGACAAATGTAAGGATGAACCCAAACTGTTTTAAAGATTTGTCAGTGGCAAATTGAAACAAAAGGAAGGTTTCACCAAACTGAAAGTAGAAGGAGAGGTCTATAAAGATGCGGCAATGCAAGCAGAAATACTGAACAAATGTTTCCAATCAGTTTTCACTAATGAAAAGGAGTTTGTGGAAGAGGAGGTAGTGACTAGAAATGTAGTGATAAAAGTTATAAAAGTGGAAGTACAGGAAGTGCATAAATTACTGGAAACCCAGATGTAGCGAAAGCCCCAGGACCAGATGGAATCTCTAACTGGGTACTGAAGGAATGCAGAGAACAACTGGCGGATAAGATTCACAGTTTAATTGTGTGCTCTCTGGAAGAGGGGAAAGTGCCTCAAGAATGGAAGAGGGCAAATGTGGTACCAATTTATAAGGGAGGAAACAGGGAAGAACCCCTGAATTATAGACCAGGAGCGAATGATGAGGTGAAAGAGAGAGAGAGATTGTCCAGGTGCTTGAGGTTGCGAAAGTGGATGTATGTGGAATAAATGAAACAAAATGGAGAGGAGAAAGTGTGAGAGAATGGGAGTATGGATGGGGTATATGTGCAGGAGTAGGTGAGAATGAGAGGGCAAAGGAAGGAGTATGAATAGTTGTGAGTAAAAGATGGAAGAGGAGCATAAGACAGTATGGATCAGTTGGGTCAAGGATTGTGTGGGTAAAGTTGAAAGTTGGAATACAAATGTGGGCGATTGTGTGTGTGTATGCGCCAACGCAAGATCGTGCTAGAAGAGTGAGAGAAGAGTTCTGGACAAATGTAGAAGTGTGCATGGAAAAGTTTGGAAGGAATGAGAGAGTGTTTTTGATTGGTGATATGAATGGTAACGTTGGGAATGAGAAGGTGGATGGAATAGTTGGTGAGTGGGGTGTGCCTGCTGAGATAGATGAGAATGGGAGTGCATTAGTGGACATTTGTGCTGGGAGGGGGTTGGTGATAGCCAATACCCTCTTCAGGCATAAAATGATCCACAGGTATACATGGCGAGTGATGAGAAGGGTGGGTGGCGAACTGAATGAAAGGAAGGCAATGATTGATTATGTGTGTGTGGATGAAAGGATGCGAAGATGTGTAATGGATGCAAGAGTTTATAGAGGTTGGGGGAGTGGACTTTCTGACCACTACTAGGTGATGGCCAGAATTAAAGTTCAAGTAAGTTGGAGGAATAGAAAAAGGGAAAGACGAGAGGAAGGAGTAGTTGCAAGGAGAGTGGAAAGGTTACAAGAGGATGAGAAAAAGGCAGAGTATAAGAGAGAAGTGGAGGAACGATTGGGCAAATATGAATTGGAGCAGATGGGAGACGTGGAAGGTGTGTGTAGAATATTTACAAAAGAAATATGTGCAGCATGTGATGTGGTGTGTGGAAGGAGGAGAAGACGGAGGGGGGTGCAAGGAACAGCGTGGTGGACTGAAGAGGTGAAACAGGCTGTGGCACAAAAGAAGAAAGCATACAATGAATGGATGAGAAATAGGGGCGTGGAAGAAGTTGAGAGGCGGAAGAGAGAGTTATATGCAGAAAGAAAGAGAGAGGTGAAAAGATTAGTAAGAGAGAGTAAGAAGAGAGTGGATGAGGAATTTGGAAGAAATTTGAGTGTAAAGTGGAGGGACTGTAAGAAAATGTTCTGGAGAGAGGTGAAAAGAGTAAGACTGGGTGGAAGTGAAGTTAGCAGGGGAGTGAAAGATAAAAATGGTAGATTACTAGTGGAGAAGGGAGAAAAAGTGAGCAGATGGAGAGAACACTTTAAGGAATTGTTGAACATAGAGGATGGAAGTAATGCGAGTATAAGTGGCTGGGGAATGCCTGGGAGAAGGAGGGAGGTGAGAAGACAGGAAGAAATCAGTAGGATAGAAGTTGTGGAAGCAATGAAGAAAGTTAAATCAGGGAAAGCCCCAGGAATTGATGGAGTGTGTGGTGAAATGCTGAAGCATGGGGGAGAGATAGTAGTAGAATGGATGTGGAAGATGTGCAGATTGGCCTGGGAGGAAGGTAGAGTCCCGGAGAATTGGAAGTCAGGTATAATTATTCCCTTGTACAAAGAAAAAGGGGAAAAAGAAGTGTGTGGTAATCATAGGGGCATTTGTCTTCTTAGTATAATAGGAAAAGTGTATGGTAGGATACTTATTGATAGAGTTAGAGAAAGAACAGAGAAATTAGTTGGAGAAGAACAGGGAGGCTTTAGGAAGGGAAGAGGTTGTGTAGATCAGATATTCATTCTCAGATCTTTAGTGGAAAAGTTTCTAGAGAAGGGAAAGAAGTTGTATGCGGCTTTCATGGATTTGGAGAAAGCATATGACAGGGTGGATAGACAAGGATTGTGGAAAGTATTAAGAATATATGGAGTAGATGGAAAGCTGTTAAATGCTGTGAAGAGTATGTACGATGGTGCGAAGGCTGCAGTGCGTATGGATGGTGAACTAAGTGAATTTTTCTCTTTGAAGGTTGGGTTGAAACAGGGATGTTTCATGTCTCCATGGCTGTTCAATCTGTACATGGATGGGGTAATAAAAGAGGTACAAGGTAGGGTAGTGGATGTTGGAGTGGCCCTGGTGAGAGAGGATAGTGTTTGGAAACTCCCTGTACTGTTGTTTGCAGATAATACTGTGTTGTTGAGTGAAGACGAAGGGGAGCTGCAGGGCTTGGTGGATGAGTTTGAGAGAGTGTGTAAGAAATGGAATCTAAAGGTGAATGTAGGGAAGAGTAAAGTGATGGTCTTTGAGAGAGGTGAAGTCAGTGAATGTACAGTGAGGTTGGATGGTGAGGAAGTGGAAAATGTGAGTACGTTTAAGTACTTGGGTAGTGTGATTAGTAAGGATGGAGGTTTGGAGGATGAAGTGCTTGAAAGGGTACAGCAGGGAAGAAAGGTTGTTGGTTCCTTGAAAGCAGTGATAAGAAACAGGGAAGTGAGCATGGAAGTGAAAAAGTTACTACATGACAGTATTGTGATACCAACTCTAACGTACGGAAGTGAAGCTTGGACGTTGTTGGAAGGACACAAGTCAAGAGTGAGAGCAGAGGAAATGAGTTATTTAAGAGGAGCCTGTGGAGTCACATGGAGAGACAGGCTGACGAATGAGGATATAAAGGAGCATTGTGGTGTTGATGTGGATGTGATAGGAAGCGTTATGAGGAACAAACTGAGGTGGTTTGGCCATGTGGAGAGGATGGAGGGTGAAAGACTGACGAAGAGAGTGTATGTGAGTGAGGTGGAGGGGGAAAGAGGGAGGGGGAGGCCAAGGATGAGATGGAGGGATGGGGTGGAGAGGTATATGAGAGAGGGGTGTGTGAGTTGGGAGCAGGAGAGTGAAATTGCGTGGGACAGGGCGACTTGGAGGCGATTTGTTTGTGGCCACCCCAAACGGGATTGAGGCATCTGGCAATAGATAGATAGATAGATAGATAGTCCCTAACCAGCATGGTCGCAAAATTGTGCGAGAGAATCCTGAAAGATAGATGGGTAAAATATCTGGAAGAGATGAATATTTTGCTGATTGTCAGTTTGGATTCAGAAGTTTTATATATACTGTATATGTATCCGACTCTGGGCATAGGCATCACAGCCTGCTATCAAGGCCCAGCAGTCCCCCTACATACCATACACCTCTGCATGTCACCACTTCGACGCTAACACCCACCGTCCATATTGAGTACATGCTAGGGCTGTCTCATACAGGACTGGCGTATTGGTATTAGCGGGGGTATTTTTACGACATGTCTGCGAGTCTTGTAATAGATCAGTAAAACCTGATTAAATGAAATTCAAACCCTTAAACTGTTCCCTGCTCCAGTCAGGATTTGAACCTGGGTCTGGTACAGAGGTTTTATCCGCCCCTGTGTGGAGTACAACTCTCATGTGTGGGAAGGCTCCCCACATGCAGCTCTTCTCAATAGGGTGGAGTCAAAGGCTTTTCGTCTCATTAACTCTCCTCCTCTTACTGACTCCCTTCAACCCCTGTCTCTTCGCCGCACTGTTGCATCTTTATCTCTTTTCTATCGCTACTTTAATGGTCACTGCTCCGCTGAACTGTCTGCTTGCATTCCTCCACCTCTACGACGGGCGCATAGCACTCGTCTGGCAGCAAACTCTCATCCCTTTTCTGTCCAACTCTCTAATGCAAGAGTTAACCGTTACTCCCAGTCTTTCATTTATGCAACAGGTCAGCTCTGGAACTGTCTCCCTCTGTCTGTATTTCCTGCTGCCTATGATCTCCAGTCTTTCAAACGCAGTGTGTCCAGGCATCTCAAAATGATCGGATCTTGAATTTGGCTCTCTCTTGTATTTTGTTTTTCTCTTGGAGGGAACTGTTACTGCGGGCCATGGCCTTTGGTTCCTTCTTCCTCGCATAAAAAAAAAAAATAAAAAAAAAATAAAGGACCGCAGGCCACCTCTCTACCGATTGAGCCACCGTGTGTTTCCAACTTGTTGAGTTTTTACTTAAGAGCGATTGACGTGCTTCAGGAGAGAGATGGTTGGGTGGATTGTGTGTATTTAGATTTGGAGAAGGCCTTCAACAAGGTACCCCATAAGAGACTAATGTGGAAACTAGAGCATATAGGAGGATTGAAAGGGAACCTCCTGGAATGGATGAGAGACTTTTTGAGAGACAGACAAGTGAGGACAGTAATAAAGGATAGGATGTCTGGATGGAGGGAAGTAACAAGTGGAATCCCATAGGGGTTGGTGTTGGCATCAGTAATGTTCCTGATTTACATAAATGATATGGTAGATGGAGTGAACAGTTATGCAAGTCTGTTTGCTGATGATTCAAAGATCTTGAGGAAGGTAAAGGTTGAGGAGGATTGTAAAATGCTGCAGGAGGATCTGGATAGGATACACAAATGGAGCAAGATGTGGGAAATGAAATTCAATGCAAAAAAATGTCAAATATTGGAAATGGGTAAAAGTCCCAAGAGGCCATCACTGAATTATTTGATGGGTAATAAACCAATCACAAAAGCGAGAGTAAGAGAAAGATTTGGGAGTGCTGGTCCAGGACAGTTTGTCACCTGAAAAACACATTAACTCGCCCCGTCCCGACCACTTTTCGACCACTGGTACCCCCCAATCCCGACCATTTTTCGAACTTTTTTTTTTTTTTTGCTTAAACTTTTGCTTTTGGTCAGAAACAATGGTCGGTGGCAAAGAAATTGGTCCCCGGGGTCCCTAATTAGCTTAACCAGGTATGCCTTGGTCCCACCTGGCCCTGTGTTCTCCCTAGGCGGTCTGAGCCTCAAACGTTTTCTATGGTATTATAAGTCTGGGAAACCAATGAAAGTAAGTAGAAATGAATTTATTACAAACATAAAAACATGTGATAAAAGAGGATATTGGATTTTATACAAAAATAGAGCAGAAATAAGCATTGTATCATCGTGCGAAACGAGCAAAATTGGCCAACTTGGTCATGATGAATCGCTAACATTCTAAAATCATGATACATATAATTTTTTTTACTTACATAATACTTCTACAATAACATTATACCATTTTACATTTTATTGAACTGTTTTTACGTATTCACAGGCCTTTTGATAACATTTAGCGTAATGTTAGCGCTTATTTACATAGTGAGTGAACTCGCTGTGACTGTTGTTTCAACTCGTATTGTGCTTTTTCTACTTACATAATACTTTTCTAATATTATTATACACTTTTCAACTTTATAGAACTGTTTTGAGATTATTTCAGGTCTTACGTAAATATATAGCATAATAATAGCGCATAATAACACACACGGTGAAGTCGCTATGACAACTATTTCAACTTACAACCTATTTTTGTACTTATATAATAATTCTCCACTAACATTGCACATGTTTACACTTGATATAATTGATATCACATCATTTCTGAACTTATGATGGAACTGAGCGTCATATTTGCGCGTACTTACACAGGGAGTGTTATCGCGATATCATTTGTTTCATCTTACACTAGTATTCAACTTATAAAATACCTTACTACTAACATTACAACATCTTCCACTGTATATAATTCCTATCACATACTTACTGACCAGAATGTGGGTGTACTCATGACATCAATTATGACAACTTACACTAATGTTCAACTTATACGTTTTATTCATGCTAACATTACACCCGTTTCCACTTTATTTCCTTGCTATCACATATTTACTGACCAGATTTACACAGTGGGTGTAGTTTTGATAACAATTCTTTCCACTTACACTAATTCTCATCTTATACATTACTTTTCTGAAAAAATAACACCCGTTTCAACTTTATATTTGACTTAGCACCTACTGACTGGCCTTACCATTATCATGAGCATCATTTCGCCTTCCCACACAGTTTCAGTAGTGTAGGAAATTATGATACTCCTTGAAACAAGGCTGAAGGCACAACGCAACATTGCACTCGACACACTCGTATCTTGTGTCTTTTCTCTGAGTGGATGGTCTGACTGTCGAGTGCCTACATACCTGGCAGCGACGCTGGGGTTTACGACGGTTTGGTTCGGAAGGGATTGCGCTGGGATAGTGGCGTCCTGCAAGACGTAGGGGAGTCTGAGCAGCCAGGGGGGTGCGGGTGCGGTGTGTGGGTCTGTCCTGGGCATGCTTGGCGATTATTTCACGTGCCAGCTCCCTCACAAACCCCTCAAAGGTCTCGGATACTCCGGTGGTCATTGCGGGCAGGTAGTGGGCGTTCAGGACCGTGATGTCGAGCAAGTGGAAAAAGAGTTTCTTGTACCACTTCATCGTGGTCCTGGCACAGTCAACACTTGAAATCATCGAGTCTGACTGATCAACTTGCCTCATGTTCAGATTATAGGCAAGTACAGACTCTGGTTTCCATACGTTGCACCTCCTCTCGCTACGGTGATCCACGGAGTCTGTGCGGTGCATCAGGGGGCTGTGAACAGTTGATAGGAGACAAACTTCCCTGTTGTGGTTCCACAGGGTTGCAAGGATGTTATTGGCCTGGAAGAAAACCACCTCGTTCTTGTCAAGTTTCCTCCCTATCTTGACCATATGGCGACGGTTTCTCTTGACTGTACCACAGACTCCGGTGTCGTGTTGGTGGAGGAACCTAGCGAGAAGAGGGCTAGTGTACCAGTTGTCCAGGTACAACACATGACCACGATGAAGGTACTCTTCTATCATTGTCTTCACCACGGCCCCAGAGAGTCCTATACTCCGATCTTCTATTATATCTGTCTGTGCGCCCGTGTACAAGACTATGTCTTGCACATAACCAGTCTTACAGTCACACATAACAAAGATCTTGAACCCGAAACGGTGTCTCTTGCTGGGTATGTACTGCCTAAAGGAAATATTGCCTCTCCACAACACAAGACTCTCGTCTATGACGAGGTCTCTGTAGGGATAAAATGAGGAGCGGAACATTTCCCGTAAATGATCAAATACCAGCCTAATTCTCCTCATTTTATCTGTGTTATTTGCATTGGCTGGATCTTCTGCATCAAAAAAGTGGAGGCGGCCGAGAATATACTGAAATCGGTTACGACCCATCACCTTTCCAAAGAAAGGTGTGAGGATGATTGGGTCAGTTGTCCAGTAGGCAGGAATTTGGTTTTTCCTTACCACACCCATCAAGATAACCAGGGCCAAAAATAGGAACATCTCTGAAATAGTCACGGGATAGTCATACTGTTAGGAATGCCTGCTCGTGGTTCCCAAACGTTCACTTTCACGGCGCTGTGATTGTGAAAAAATATTAGTTTGTTCAACTATGCGCCCCACAAACGCCTCACCAAAGAACAAGTTGAAAAAATCCAACCGTGACGAACCTGCATTTACACCTGGAGCCGTGCAACCTGACCGCCACTCCTCAGTGAAAGGGTGAATGATGGGAGTAAAATTACTCCCATCTTCCCAGTTCCACGTGACACCACCGTCTCCAGCCACGTCACCATCGTCCCCTTCGTCAGGGTGGGGAGGTGAGGGTGGTGGGGGAGGTTGGGGAGGTGGAGAGCGGCGCCTCTCATCACTCACACTTCTCTTCCCTCTCCCTTTTCCTCCCTATCCCTTTTCCTTTACCCTTTCCCTTCCCTTTCTTTCCTTTCCCCACATCCTGGGGCTGTGGGGAGGAAGTTTGAGAATATTCAGGGGCGAAAGAAGTGCTGGGGAGTGACTCCACCTCCTCTCCCCTAGGCCTACGAGCACCACGTGCTCGTGCTGCCTCCCTCACACCACTTGCCCCTTCACCCCGCACTACCCCCACACCACTCTCACTTTCACCCCGCGCTGCCGCCACAACACTTTCCCTTTCTCCCAGCAATCCCACCACACCACTTGCCACTTCCCCAGACAAAGTACTTTCACCATACCTTATGTGTCGTCTCACCCCAGCTTCTGATCCTCGTGGTGATATTTTCTCTTTTCCCAACCACGCGGCGATATCACGTCCTAGGCCTCCGTCATCCTCATCGTCCTCATCCTCGTCCTCATCAGATTCGGGATGGAGAGATAGCTGTGCACGTGGTTGGGGAGCAGGCTGGCCTTCCCTTGCCTTACGGTATGTCACATACCGCGTTTTTCGGGGCGAAGGGACCTCCTCATCACTGCATGTTATTTCTTCCTCTGGCTGGACGTAATTGCGATCCACCACATCATCATCGAGTGGAGAATCACTGTCTCCAGTGAAGGCTTCCAGGACGGATGCGATTTCCTCGTCTGAGAGACCTTTCTGCGCCCTGTCTGACCTGGGTCACTGCTAGCAGGTGAGTGACCGAGACAAGGGCGAGCGCGGGTCACGCGGGATCTAGGACGCTGCCCGCTTGGCGGCAGGTAGGGGAGGCTTGGGTACCCGGGCGAAACGAAAATCTCGCGCGAATTTTGAAAATTGTGGAAATTATGAACCTTGCAATTGCAGGACGTTGAAGTACGTCGCCGGGATTAGCTGTGACAAAACGTGAGGACGTGGAAGTACGTCCCAGGGAAGCCGCGGGTTAACAAGACTGTTACAGAGACGTATAAACGCCTAACTAATATAAGAGTAGCTTTTCATTATGTACAGTAGATGAGGAGGTGATGAAAAAAATGAGAGTGGCCATGATTCGCCCCAGGTTAGAATATGCAACAGTAGTGTGGTCCCCACACAAAAAGAAAGATATAAACAAGATTGAGAGAATACAAAGAATAGCAACCAAATGGTCCCCAGTCTGGAAGATCTGTTGTACAGAGAGAGGCTGGGAAAGCTTGATTTCCCTTCCTTAGTAGAAAGGAGAAAGAGAGGCAACATGATTGCAGTGTTCAGGACCATGATGAGAGTAGATAAAATTGACAAAGAAGATCTGTTGTTATGGGATAAGAGAATAACAAGAGAACACGGAATGAAATTGAAGAACCCAAGCTGTTTGAAGGATATCAAGAAATATAGTTTTCCTTATAGATGTATAGACCTGTGGAATAGTCTGGACAAAGAGATCATCCAGTCTAAAAACTTAAACGAGTTTAAAGCTAAATTTGACATTGGGAAACAGAGATGGGACCTCACGAGCATAGCTCATTTCCTATATATCACAATTAGGTAAATTAGGTAAATACACACACACACACACACACACGAGCGAATAGCCATAGGGAACGGACGTGTCTTGACTGCTCCCAGGGCAAGGCTCAGCCACCGCTGCAAACCTTAAGTAGTTTCAGGAATTATGTTTGTCCTGTCTCCTATGGTCTTGTTTTCAGTTTAAAATACAGTAAGTTAATATAGACTACCAAAGATGTAAAGATTTACTGGCAAGACTGTACATGAATGTTGTAGTATTTTCAGTAACAGCTGTTTTGGTACTGCAAGTTGTAACCTACCTCAATCATGGCCAAAAATGTAAACACTGAGGGACTCAAATTTCCAGGATTTGATAGCAATACTAATGTCATGGATCTGGTTAAAACATTGATTATGAGGATTAGTGAACTTGAAAAGAAAGTGGAGAATCTAGTCTTAAAAGATGTGTCTGAGAATACGGAGATTACTATACAGAGTCTGATCCAATCTAATGAGACGGCGAATGAAGAAATAAGAAATTTGAAGCATGAAAATATTGAACAGAGTAGAAAACTAGAAGAGAGTACTAATAAAATGGAGAAAGTGAGCAGTGTATTGGAAGAGCATAAGGCAAAGTGGGCACACATAGAAGAAGAACAGAAAGAAGTGGTCAGCTTAAGAGAAATCATCCAGGAAGAAAGAGAAATGAACAAGGTAAAATTGGAAGATGTAGTGAAAATACTGAAGAAAAAAGAGAAAATAGTGAGAGAAACTGTAGAAAGGAACAGATGCGTGGTAATAATTAGAAACAGGGAGGAGGAAGAGAAGGTTAGATCCGTGAGACTCGAGAAAGACACGAACCTGGTAAGAGGAATATTAGGAAAGATTGATCCCGAAGGAGACAAGTGGGTAAAAGAAATTGAAGAAGTAAGAAGAATAGGGCCTTATAAGAAAGGAGAAACAAGACCAATGAGAGTCAAGTTGTCAGCAGACAGTGTAGTAGATGATATACTCAAAGTGACCTGGAAATTAAGCAAAGAGGCAGGGATGGAAAATGTTATAATATGAAAAGATTTGAATGAAGAAGAAAGAGAAGTTTTAAAATCATTGAATGAAGAAGTAAAGGAAAAAAACAATAGGAGGACAGAGGAAGAATGTAATACCTTTTTTTGTAGAGTAATGGATATGAAAGTAAGGAAGTGGTATTTAAGGAAATAGAAGTGAAGGAAACTAAGGGGGATGGCTGTGAAAGAGCAGAAGTTGAGGAAGTGGTACCGATGGAGAGTAGGAGAGAAGAGGGTATAAAGAACATCAAAAATAATTTGAAGATGACATACACTAATGTTGATGGTTTAATATCGGCAAGGCTCGAAATTTACGATTTCTTGAGAGAACATGAACCTGATGTCATGTGTTTTGTAGAGACCAAATTAAGAGAAGATACTGATGTTCATTTGGGAGATGGTAAATACAAACTGTGGAGAAAAGACAGAAAAGAAAAAACGGAAGGAGGAGTGATGATAGCAGTGAAGAACAACATAAATGTAGATACTGTGGAAATGGGAGAAGGCAGGGCTGAAGTGATATATATGAAATTAGAAACTAGAGAGAATGTTAAGAGAGATATGGCGGTAGTGTATGTTCCCCCTAAGACGAGAGCATGGAAGGATGATGAATACCAGGAGATGTTGTCAGATATGGCTAGCTATTTACAAAAAATAATTGAGAAAAGTAATAATATAATTTTGGTGGGTGACTTTAACTCAGCGAAGTTAAGCAATGTTGGGTCTGGTTAGTACTTGGATGGGTGACCGCCTGGGAACACCAGATGCTGTTGGCATCCCTACGTGTCAAGTGGGGTTGGTGGAGGATTAGTGCCCCTCCCTGTAAAACAATTAACTCTAAGCCCTTAGCCACCCCATTTGGGATACATGGCATCTGACAATGAATGAATGAATGAATGACTTTAACTGCAAAGAGGTGAACTGGGAGGAACGGTACTCGGGAGGCGGAGAGGATTCGTGGGGCACTATGTTATTAAATATAATAATGAATAATGTGATGACGCAATGGGTCAAAGAAGAGACACGGTTTCGAGACGAGGACACACCAGCAAGGTTAGATTTACTGTTTACCAAAGAACGCGATGTAATAGAATCATTGAAATATCTCTGTCCTATAGCAAAAAGCGATCATGTGGTCATTGAATTCCAGATGATAATAGGGAACATTTACCCAAGAGACGAGCTTCATAGACAGGGAAGATACAACTTTGGGAAAGCAAATTTTACAGGATTGAGAAACTTTTTTGAAAATGTGGCATGGAGAAAATTCAGAGAAACAAAAGAGATACAGAGGAAGTGGGATATCTTTCTAGACCTCTATAATTTGGGAGGGAAAAATTTGTACCAAGAGTAAGAGGGAAAGAAAACAGAAAAAAGGAGTGGTTTAATAGAAGGTGTATGATAGCAAAAAAAGAGAGAGATAAGGCGTGGAACAGTTGGAGAAAGAGAGGTAACAACAGAACAAAGGAAGAATATAAAAGAATTAGAAATGAATACACAAGAATACGTAGAGAAGAAGAAAGGAATTTTGAAAAAGGTATAATAGACAAATGCAAGGATGAACTCAAACTGTTTTATAGATTTGTTAATGGCAAACTGAAACAAAAGGAAGGAATCACCAAACTGAAAGTAAAAGGAGAGATCTATAAAGATGCAGCAATGCAAGCTGAAATAATGAACAAATGTTTCCAATCGGTTTTCACTAATGAAAAGAGTTTGTGGAAGAGGAGGGAGTGATTAGAAATGTACCAGTGATAAAAGATATAAAAGTGGAGGTACAGGAAATGTATAAATTACTGGAAACTCAAGATGTAAGGAAAGCCCCAGGACCTGAAGGGATTTCTAATTGGGTACTGAAGGAATGCAGAGAACAACTGGCGGATAAAATTCACAGTTTAATCGTGTGTTGTCTGGAAGAGGGGAAAGTGCCACAAGAATGGAAGAGGGCAAATGTGGTACCAATTTATAAGGAAGGAAACAGGGAAGAACCCCTGAATTATAGACCAGTGTCTCTAACCAGCATGGTTGCAAAATTGTGCGAGAGAATCCTGAAAGATAGATGGATAAAATATCTAGAAGAGATGAATATTTTGGCTGAATGTCAGTTTGGATTCAGAAGTGGAAGGTCATGTGTTTCTAACTTGTTGAGCTTTTACTCTAGAGCGATTGACGTGCTACAGGAGAGAGATGGTTGGGTGGATTGTGTGTACTGTACTTAGACTTAGAGAAGGCCTTTGACAAGGTACCTCATAAGAGACTAATGTGGAAACTTGAATATATAGGAGGACTGAAGGGGAAACTTCTGGGATGGATGAGAGACTTTTTGAGAGACAGACAAATGAGGACAGTAATAAAGGATAGGATATCTGGATGGAGGGAAGTCACAAGTGGAGTCCCTCAAGGCTCGGTGTTGGCGCCAGTAATGTTCCTGATTTACGTAAATGATATGGTAGATGGAGTGAACAGTTATGCAAGTCTGTTTGCTGATGATGTAAAGATCTTGGGGAAGGTAGAGGTTGAGGAGGATTGTAAAATGCTGCAGGAGGATTTGGATAGGATACACGATTGGAGCCAGACGTGGGAAATGAAATTTAATGTAAAGAAATGTAAAACATTGGAAATGGGTAAAAGTACCAAGAGGCCATCACTGAATTATTTGTTGGGTAATGAATTTATCACAAAAATGAGAGAAGAGAAAGATTTGGGAGTGCTGGTCCAATATAGTTTGTCACCAGAAAGGCACATCAACAAGATAGTTGGAGAGACTTATAAACTCTTGACTACCATAAGAGTAGCATTTCATTATATGGATGAGGAGATGCTGAAAAAATTGATAGTGGCCATGATCCACCCCAGGTTAGAATATGCAGCAGTAGTGTGGTTCCCACACAAAAAGAAAGATATTAACAAGATTGAGAGAATGCAAAGAACAGCAACCAAGATGGTCCCCAGTCTGGCAGACCTGTCATACAGAGAGAGGCTGGAAAAGCTGGATTTGCCTTCCTTAGAGGAAAGGAGAAAGAGGGGAGACATGATTGCAGTGTTCAGGACCATGGTGGAAGTGGATAAAATTGAGAAAGAAGATCTGTTTGTATGGGATGGGAGAGCAACAAGAGGACACGGAATGAAATTGAAAAAGTCAAGCTGCTTGAAGGATATCAAGAAATATAGCTTTCCTTACAGAAGTATAGACTTATGGAATAGCCTGGACAAAGAGATCGTCCAGTCTAGAAACTTAAACGAGTTTAAAGCTAAATTTGACTTACTGAGAGTCAGCAACGGAAACCCACGAGCATAGCACATTCTGTGTATATCACAAGTATATTAGGTAAATACATAAATATATGGAACGACTTAGACGAAAAGGTGGTGCATGAGAAAAACATTCATGTGTGTAAATGTAGACTTGATAAATGTGGATTTGGAGACAGGACAACACGAGCATTGCTCAATTCCTGTATACTACAAATAGGTAAATACAGTATATGCCGTATATATGAGTCTACCGAAATAATGTACAGTCCATTTTTGTTACAGGATGTCACATTTTTACATTTGGCATTATTTGTTTAGTTTTGTTTTGTTACTTGATCCCTAGCAGCTTCCTTATTCAGTCCCTTATCCTTGAGGTCACACCCAGTGACTTCATCCCAGGTTTTTTTTGGTCTGCCTCCTACAACACTACCCCCAACAGTAACATTTCTCACCTTCTGCACCCAACTATCATCCCCCATCCTCTCCATATGCCCAAACCATCTCATTCTCTCTCTCCTCATCACAACACCAAGACACTCCAGTCCCATCCTACCTTTCAACTCTTCTCTCATAAACCTAGCCCCCCTATGCCTGACACTCAGGAATGCACTGCACTAATCGTTGTCATTTTTTTATGTTTGAGCCTGGAAATATCCTCTGCCTTGACTTCCCTGGTCCCAATACCATACTGCATTACACTCCTAACACATGCCACATACAAAGAACCCTGCGTACAGAGCTCAGTCCCTCTCAATGTCAGGAGAGGCAACAGCTCCCTGAACTTCCTCCAACCACTCCTCACTCTAGCCACAGAACTAGCTCTATCCCCACCTCCAGTACATAACATTCTCCCAAATAACTAAAGTCTTCCACACGTTCAGGAAACTCACCAGCACACCTGACGATCTCCACATGCTCTCCCCGACACACTGCACGCATGAAATCAGCATTATCTTACAGTCTATGCGTAACACCACATCTCTTATGCACTGACTTATCACAAACACCTACAAGATGGAATTACTTCCCATGCCCCTGTGGCAGATTGCACATGACCACTCTCCCTCTTCTTTGACAGTACTGCCACCAGCCCTAGATACCTCCACTTTTGTGTTATCAGCATTGACTCTCAAGCCTTTATGTCCCATACCATCTCTTCACTTCCTGAATCTTCCCTCCTCCTCCTCCCTTTCATTCTCTGCAGTCAACACCAAATCATCAGCATACAACTGCCATAACCACCTTAACCAGCAACTCCTCGATCCCAGACTTTCTCATTGCTCGCTTCACCACCTCTCTCCAAATCAACAAAAACAAAGTACAGATCCCTTTTCTTTCCTATGTGTTTTTCCTAAAGCTGTCAAACAGTGAATGTGGCATCCATGGTCCCTTTGCCTGGCATAAATCCTAACTGCATCTCGTCAATATTCACCCTTTCTCTGATCATACCTTCTAGAACTCTATTGCCATCATTATCTGGTCCAAAAGGTTTATACCTTCATAATTTCCTCTTTCCAGGGCATCATCCTTCCCTGTGTACACATTTACAATTACACCCTTCAGCCAATCATCTGGGACAGCACACTCATATGTAATTGTATTTATCAAATCAGTGACTAACCCCACTCCTATATCTCCTGAGGCTTTCAACATTTCAGCAGTCACCTCAGATGCTCCTGCTGCCTTCCCCACTAGCATCCTGCCTATTGCCCTGCTCACAGAAGCAGCATCAGTCAAAGGCCAAGGGTCAGGCACTGCATCTGCTGGCTCCATACCTTCCCTCTTCCAGTCAAACTCTTCATTCAGCAACCAGTTATAATGCTTTCTCCAGGCACCTTTAATATCCCCACAGGTCATCACTACCTTTCCTTCATAATTCTTCACACACTGCTCACCTGTGATATCCCCGTTTATCCCTTCCATCAGATATGCCACCTTAAATATTATATTCTTCCATTCCACACTGTTTAGGGTATCAAGTAAAAGTCTCTGAGAGTCAGACTTTGCCCTTAAACCTCTTTTCAAGCCCTGCTCTTGACAGCCAAGTACAGTATTCAGCTTTGTTACCACCCTTTTTTCATTCCTTTTGAAAACCTTCATTTCTCTTTAGCTGCAGCTTCTACACCCTCATCCCACCACTAAGTTACTTTATGTCTTAGTGGGCTCCTTGTCCATCCACACACTGAATCTGTAACTCCCAGGAGGTTGTTCTTGAGAGCTTTGTATTGTTCATTAACACTTCTCTCAACAGCTCCCTGTTGAGCCACCACTCTACTCATCGCACTATAGAAGGCATCCCTTATTGCTTAGTTTTTCAGCGTCCATACTTTTCTCCTAGGTGCATTGGCCCTCTTTTTCATCACCCACTCCCTAAGCACCTTGTTACATTTCAATAACTTGTGTTGCTACACACACTTCTCACTCCCCATAACTTTAACATCCCTCACTAACCTCCTGTCAGCCCTCCTGACCAGGAAATAGTCTGTCTGGCTGCCATTTCTCTAGACTCGTATGTAATGAACATACTCTCTCTTTTCCTAAAGTGCATGTTGCTTACAATCATGTTCATTGTCTCCCCAAACTCAAGTATCAATTTCCCTTTTTCATTTCTTGTACCATATGCACATCCCCCTCATATTCCTTCATATCCTTGAGCTACCTCATCTGCATGACCATTCAAGTCCCCTCTCAAAACTACAATCTCATTATCCCCCATATCACTTACTACATGTATTAAGTCATCCCAGAATCTATCCTTCCCTACCTCATCCAAGCCAGGCTGTGGAGCATATGCTGATATAAATGAAAACATATTCCCACCAAACAAAATTTTCACTACTATTATCTCTTTCTTTCCTTCATTCTTTCCTCTTCCTTCTGCCTATGGGTGACTCTGCACTGAGTGACAAGCCAAATGGTTTTCTGTACACCAGGAAACCATTTACCATGATAGGTGGTAACCATATAACCAAATTTTGGCATCTGGTGGTTTAGTGGGTAATTAATCCCTACACACCAGAAGTTTTCCGATGTTGCATACTCCTCTCTACGGGGGATATCCATGATGGGAAAAAAATACCCTTACTTCAAGCTGTAATATCTGTCAAACTGTAACAGCTAGAGAAACAATTAAAGATACATAAGAATCACCAACTCTTCCTCTTTCAATGAAGTTATCCCCACATCTCCAGGTGGTCCGGTTGATGAGTATGAATAAGTTAAAGTTCAAAGGGTGGCAGGAAGACACTTGCGGCTATATACATCAATCGGCATTGCTTCACGCTCAAAATCGTGATGGCTATACGCGTCAGCTGGCGGTTAAGGGTTAAGGTGCTCCAATTGGATTTAGCCTGCACAGATCCAAGGGATGGTTGGGGTTTATTCCTCATGTAATGCCACGCAGGGATGAGTGAGGATGGTCACTCTCATCTTAAATCTCAGGACCAACATGCCTAGCCCCGGGCTCCTATGCTCTTCATGGGGCGACATAGGATTGGGTGATGGTTGGATTATTCTTTGACTTACTCTCATTACAATCATGACATATTCCACCCATTTCCCCTTAACCAACACACCCACATTGCCATATGCATCTGCCTTTCCCTGCCAGAATAACTTGTAACAGCAATCTCTCCCAGCAGTCATACTGGGTGATCCTTTGCACAGTACCTGACCTCTTGCACACATCCAACATCTGCCCACTTCCTACTTAATACGTCAGTCACATCCCTTGTTCAACCCCCCAAACTTCCCACATTCCATGACGTCACTCTGATCCCTATGGGTGATTAAGTTTCTTCAGGCTTGCTTTGATTCCCTTTCTTTTTCGTCATAGCTGGTAAAAATAACGAGGAGAGACAGACCACAGGCCCCACCCGCTCCACAGTTCCAAGTCCAGGCACGGGACGTGAGACCCATAGCCCCCAGCCATGAGCAGTGGCTGTGGCAGTGGCCTCTGGGCACCCTGCCAGGACAGCTACAGGGACACTCTTCCAGCAGTGGCTCAATTGGTAGAGAGGTGGCCTGCAGTCCCAACAGACCCAGGTTCAAATCCCTGCTGGGGCCTGGAACAGTTTAAGGATTTGAATTTCATGTAAAGCAGACTTTACTGATCTACCAGAAGACCCGCTGACATGTCGTAAAAATACCCCCGCTAATACCAATACACCAGTCCTGTATGAGACAGCCCTAGCATGTATTCAATATGGACGGTGGATGTTAACGCTGAAGTGGTGACATGTAGAGGTGTATGGTATGTCGGAGGACTGCTGGGCCTTGATAGCAGGCTGTGAAGCCTGTGCCCAGAGTCGGACACATAAAAAAAAAAAGAAAAAAAGAAGAAGCATGCCTTGACATTGTAACTGCCTTCCATTATATACCCACTGATAAGGCAGCTTCCTGGGGCGTTACTCCCAGGTTTGGAACCCTCTCTGTTGGGCTGAAGTGGCAGCCTGGAACTGCAATGCCCTGTATCCTTTAGCACAGATCTGAGCCGTATTCCATCTCGGCCCCTAAATCTATGCTACCAAAGTTCTCGTCGCTTTTCCCCTCAATAGGTCCACCACTAAGTAGCGGGGGCAAGGTTTTCTGGCCACATGCTTTTGCTGGCGTCAGCCCTCGAGACATAATGGGATATGTTATGTGATATGAAAAATGCATGTAGGGTAGCACATGAGATAGAGGAAAGTGTTTGGGAGAGTATGCTGGTCCACTTTCCCTGTAAGTGTTCAGATATTCTGGTAGTGAAAGAGGAGCTCCAACACTTCCCATCACCAGCATTCCCATTCCCCTCGGGAGTACCACCCTGATCGGCTGGTGCTACAGCCTACTACCTGGAATTATTATTATATTTTTATTTATTCAGTATGTATTTTAATTATTCATTTATGTATTTACTTATTTATCATGTACTTTTTATTTCTTGCATTCATATGTTTTATTGTATTTCTTATATTTTTTTATTTTTATTATTTTTTCCTTATTTTGTTGTAATTCCACAATAATTGAGGGAAAAATTACCTGTTAAAGTACCTGTATCATCATTACCTAAGCAGATTTGCTACTTTTCCTCAGTTTCTAATATCAGTTGCATGGGAAAAAAAAAAATTGATGTTTTGGAGCACTTCCTTTACATATACAGTAATGAGAAATTACCATATTGCGCTAATGCTGTTGTTTATCTAATGACCCTCTTCCTCAGAACTACGTAAAGGCAATGAGGCTGTTTGTCGGCGAGCCAGTATGGACCCCATACAACCGACCAGTAGATGACATGGACGTCCGCAAGAAGTATATGGCAGACCAGAAGAAAGGCTTTGTTAAGAACTAATTGTGTAAACCTTCCAGACCAGGGTTTTGCCTATTTTTCATTTTATTTTTGCCATCACCTGACAGTTGTATTCAGCTCAGGATAGACTTTTTGTTGTGGATACAGTCATAATAAGGGGATTCAAAATGAGGTGATTGATATGAGGCACTTAGAACTAGAATATACTGTATACTCTTCCTGTTTTTCCCACCAGCTTTTTCCATGATCCTTCTTCTTTGGGTATATACTGAATGTGTGTGTGTGTGTGTGTGTGTGTGTGTGTGTGTGTGTGTGTGTGTGTGTGTGTGTGTTTTACTCCCATTTGGTTGATGCCTCACTGTTGTACACTCAGTTTTTGCCATCACCTCATAGGAGAGTGTGACAGCTCAGACCCAAAGATACTCTCCACCATCATCTCTTGCCCCCCCCCCCCTCTCCTCCTCTACCCACCCATCTCCGGTCAGCTTCAGAATGCAACAGACTGATTGAAAATACTATGGTTATATTCACTTTAATATTACCAAACTTTGGTTGCTTTGTGTGTGTGTGTGTGTGTGTGTGTGTGTGTGTGTGTGTGCATAGTGGAATTTACCTATTGATTCCAAGTACCTCATACTGTAGGCCCTATAGTCTTAATAAACCCCCTCAGTATGAGAGGCCTTCCCTGAAGCTAATAAAATTGTCTGGTAGCAGCAAGAATAAACCAAGAAGGACCATCACCCAGATTCAAGGGGCCAACCCTCTTAATCCAGATGCCATGTTTTGTTTATTCATACAACCATACATGACTTTATTCAGCGTAGAACAAATCTCTACAACATTTTTAATGGGATTAATGAAGACTGTATTGTATCCAACTTCTCCAGTTTGAAAAGTTTCTCCAAAGCAGAATGAATTAATCAGGTGGTAGTAATAATAGAATACAAGCTGCGTCCCCAGAGTGGGTTGTTAACCCCTTCAGCTCAAGGATGTGTTTTGCATTTTGTTGTTGGTAGTAGTAGTAGTTGTAGCTCCAGGTTCATCTGAAATGTGAACTCAGTAGACCACAGGTTGAAGTTCCCCTTTTCCGGCAGTCCACCATCCTCCTTTCGGAAGTCGGGAGGGAATTTAGGGATGTTCATATAACCAGGAAGAGGAGCCACTTGGTTTTGTTGGTGCCACTGTGTGAAGGCATTCCTCTTCAGCATCCATTTTGTTATTGCTGAATGAGATAACAAAAGCCAGATGTAATCCTTTCAGTTTAAAAAGTCTCATCAGAGCATTAAGAAATATATATCTAGAGATAGTAAGAATATAAGAAGAAACACATCATTGTAGTTAAGAGGTTAATGCTATGTATACATTCTTGTCCTTTTTATGTTGTATAGATTTTAATAAAGAATGTTGTTGTTGATCATTGTTGTGCCTTTTTAAGGTTTTGTTCAAGACAGAATTTGTACCAGCCCTCTTTTAATGTTGCCAAAGCTCCCATCAGGGATACTTAGGAAGTGTTAACAGAACTTAGGTGCATGGAAGAATCCATAATTACATGATACTGTCAGTCATACTGTAAGATGGGGCTGTTCGACTCACCTAGGGCGGTTAAACTCAGTATTGGGTAATGAGACTCATGTGGTCCTGACAGTGTAAATAGGGGTATATTTGACTTTTTCTTATGGTATTATATTCTAAAATCACTAATTTATAATGTAAATATTTTTAGGGATAGCTTACTGAAGGTAAGTGAACTCTGATGAGCTGTGATTTACAACAATAAAGACAAGATTAATTGTATTTCCTCTGATGTCCCATGGATATATAATGACAGTCTAAGAATCATTAGTGTTTATCCACCTTCCAAAGTAAATTAACTGCATTCGTTTATAAAATATTATGATTTTAGACTAATGAGGCCATTTGACTCTTCCCCCTGGGGCAGTTTGACTTGGCGCTTTGGGACATTTTATATGCTGCAACATTATCAAGTACTATTTGAACAATTGTAGACACTACATCGTGGATTTCAAGGATAATCTCCCAGGTACAGACTGGGTACATGGCATCCTGAAGAGACATAAAGACCTGCTGTCCTCCAAGATATGCCAAAATATTTCAATGCTGTCTCTGATGAAGTCGTAGAGGCCTACTTTAAAAAGCAAGAAGGCAGCCTTAGGGGAGTACCTCCTGCAAACATCATTAACTATGACGGAACCAACATCACGGATGATCCTACGGGTCCAGGTATTCTGGCATTGTATAAAACATGGAGTGTATCATGAATACGATGAAGAGTTCAACATCCATCGTGTTCTTCATCACTGCTGGTGGAAAGCACTTTAGTCCATATGTTGTTTACAAGGCACATTGCTTGCAGCAGTCATGGATTGAAGGAGGACCCAATCGACATAATAACCGAGCTTCTTTTGGCTGCTTCAATTCGAATTGAAGCAGGAGGAGTGGAGGCGGGTCTTCTTAAGGCAAACAACCAAAGGACAGTATTGGGCAAGAAGGCATCGAAGGTCACAGTGATTCTAATGAAGCTTCTAATGTTTCACTGAAGGAAAGCCCACCAAGTCCAATTGCCCCACATCAGGTGTTGATAAACATTATTTTTATTTTTCAAATACAGGTGTCTTTTTTGTGTTTTTCTATGTTAAAATCCATTTTCATGTATGAAGTTGGATTGTTTGTGTTCCATTATCCATACAGTAAAGCTTTTTAAGTGCCCTGAATGTTGCACTACAAACCTTAGTACAACAAAAACTAGCCAAAAGTGAGTCGAATAGCCCCATCTTAATATATTCAGGAACAGTGTTATCATAAGGAATGTGGTACAAATTACAGTGCAACTTCCAAATTTTTAAGCACATGTGTCTTTTTATTGTTTGAACTTTAGAGGGAACTTTTATCTGACTATCTTTGTCATATTCTCATATTATAGTATAGGCTAACCAATCTACTGCAGAAACCCTATTTTGTAATGTTTTTATAACATGACCCTTGTCTTTTATATCCTGTAACTCAAGCTAATACCAACAGTCATTGTAATACAGCATTCAGTGCACTCACAATGCTACTGTTGCCCTAGTTACCTGTGTCCTTAACCTACTGAACCCAGGGCATCAGTACACTTTATTCATGCGTTCTGCTGAAAGGAGAGACTGTCAGGTTAAACTAATTAATATAGCAGTAGTTGTATAATCACAATACAATCTTTAGAATAGGTATGTGGTTATATTCCCTGTCCATATGCTCTTATGCTGTACTGTACAATATAGTGTGTATTTTTGTAATTCACCTATACTTGTGCAATGGCTGCTTTACATTCCCTCCATCACATTATCAGTGTGAAAGGAGTTACAATAACAGTACAAGACCCAGTTTTTCAGTATGCATAGTATGTTTAGAAGTGGAGGTGCATTATTCTGTGTAATGTCAGTACTGTATATGGTTGACTGTGCCACATTTGAGCCTGGACAACATCAATGTTTAGCAGAGGCCTGACATTTGGGACACCTGACATAATGTATTTTCATGTTTGTTGGTGGGAGTAACATAATGGACTGAGATGGTTTAGGTATGTGAGCAGATGGAGGATAACAGCTGAGTGCCTAGGATTAGAGGTGTGCACACTGAGGGTAGAGTTGTGGGAGGGAAAAAAAAAAAAAAACGGGATAAAGTCATAAAGTGTGATTTCATGGATAAGGGACCGAGTAGTGAGTTTACTAGAAACTGAGTGGCTTAGAGAGCTATTATGTGACCACAGTTAACACATGCAAGCATGTTGGAGCTTTTACAAATGGAATGGAATAGAATGGGTTTACTGGTTGTGAGCTGTAATGGCCAGGTAACTGTAATGCATGGTGCTGGAGAAGGACGCCTTCACGTGGTGGCTGCATCATAACTGGGTGGCCTCTCTGATCATTTATACCAGTGCCCCTTAGCTCACTTCGTATCTCTCAAAAGAAGGATGGTTGACTGCAAGAGAGGGGCATCTTCAACTTGCAGTTCACCAGGTTTACATTTAGATGAACATGGAGCCACAACAACAACTACAGTGCAAATTCCCAAGTTTGAAATGGTTGAGATCAGGAGAGTTTTGGAAAACTGTAACTGTAACATTAACATCAGTTTTATTTTTGGACATCAACCTAATTGGCATTCCCTTTATCATTCAGTATTTTCATCCCCACATTTGTTATCCCACAATCATGGTATTGATGGTTTAGGTGTGAAAGCTCAGCAGTATGCAGTGATTATTTTTTTGACCCTGGGGACAGAATCACAGAACAAAAAATTATGAAATCAATCTCATGGTTCAAATGAGCCCAAATTGACTGTAGACTACTATGGCACTTTTTCAATATAACAGTGACTCTGGAAATTAAATCAGGAATTTTTTGGTGATAAAAATATTCTTTATTTTTTTCAGTTAACTTACTCTCAAAATTCTTTTGAGAATCCAGAATGTAGATCTGGGGAATTCATGCATACCAGAAAATATAGGAAGATCTCTACTTGACACTGATGCTGTCCCAGATTGTGTCATATTGTACATTAGGATGCTAACATTAGATGAAATTATTGCATTATATTAAGGTTAAGGCAGTACAGTTTTTTATTTTGTGCAATATTATAATTGTGTCCCTGATTGGACAGCAGTCATGTTCTAATTCTCTTTACCTCGTGTGAAAGTGTGAAATTGAGCCATAATGATAAGTAACCCCTTTGATGTTCATTTTTGCTAGTAAGTCCATAGAAAATTACAGAATATTTTCCTATTAAAGTTCCATTTCTACTTTAAATTTAGTTAGCCAGTTTCTCTATTTGTAGTACGGCACTAACTGTAAGTGGCCATGTGAGGAGGATGGAGATTGAGAGACTGACTAGAAGACTGTATTGGCGTGAGAGGAGGGGGAGGCCTAGAATGAGATAGAGGGATGGAGTTGTAGTTGGAGAAGAAACAGACAAATGGGAGAGGACAGAGCATTGTAGAGGTGATTTTTTTTGCCACCCATTATGGGATTGAAGCATCTGGGAGTACATAGATAGATAGCCTAATCATGTCAAAAAATATAGATAGATATGGTAGATCAAATAATCGTGTAAAAAGTTGTACCTTATATATATATATATATATATATATATATATATATATATATATATATATTTTTTTTTTTTTTTTTTTTTTTTTTTTGGCATATAAGATGCACTTTTTCCATAAAAAATACACTGAAAAGTCCCCTTGCATCTTCAAAGATGAATGTCATGAGCATAGACTGGAGTTAGCTCTGACTGTTCAGAACAGCCCCTTATTTTTACTTTTTTTTTTTTTTTGCTGGAAAGAAGGAACCAAAGGCCAGGAGCCCACAAAATTGTTCCCTCAAAAAAAAAAAAAAAAAAAAAAAAAAAAAAAAAAAAGATAGGCAAACTCAAAATCTGTTTGTTTCAAGATGCCTGGACACACAGCAGGTATTTATCCAATAAATGGCCTGTCATTGGTAGAATATGCAATAAAAAAAATTTGATTTAACAAAAACTGTTGATAAACATATGAAAAAACAAGATGTACTTGAAGATTAGGGGGAGGGGGGGAATCTGTGTTTACTTATTGATGGTGCCACCACCTGGTGTCTGCTGGTGAATATAACTGAAAGTCCTCATTGCAAGCATGGATTTTTTAGGATGAACAAGTGCTTGTAACTTTTTATTTTATTTTTTTAATTTTCCAAATTCTCTTTTTGCATGAACGATGTTTATACTTCACATGCATTTAAGTAAATTGAAGACACTCATCTGGGTGAAGCTCACCAGAGAAGCATGGACAAAAGCAATTTTCTAGTGTACATGTGTATGACTATGTGCATTACAAATTTTCAGTTTTATATAGTCGACTGAAGTAGGTGGTAGCGCTCAACATCCACTTACCTGAGGTAGTGCTTTTCGGGTGACTGCCCTTTCCTCCCTTCCTTCCTTCTTTCCTTCCTTCCTCCTCTGTCTTTCTTTCCTTCAATCTCTCCTCTTCCTTCTGCTTATGGGTGGCTCTGCATTGAGTGACAAGCCAAATGGTTTCCTGTACACCAGGGAACCATTTACAGTGCTGGGTGGTAACCATATAACCATATTATGGCACCTGTTGCTTTAGTGGGTAATGAAGGTGCTCCAGTTAGATTGAGCCTGCGGAGGTTTATATCCAAGGGATGGTTGGGGTTTATTGCTCACGTAATGCCACTCAGGTATGAGTGAGTCTTGTCACTCTCATCTTAGATGTCAGGACCAGCATGCCTAGCTCTGGACTCCAGTGCTCCTCATGGTGCAACACAGGATTAGATGATGATGATGATGATGAACAGTATTGAACAGAGATATTGAGGGATAAATATGTATTTACACATGCTTAGGAGGATGTACAATGCATCCTTGAATGTGAGGCCTGGGAAGCTAGGTATAAGTTGGAAGAGTTCAGAGCAAGGATTGGACTAGAGTGTATTGGTGTCATGATGAAGAGAGGTAGATTTGATGGTCTGGGCATGTAAAGAGGATGGGGGATGACAGTTGGGTGCCAAAAGGGAAAAGTGTTAATATTGGGGGTAGGGGTGTGAGAAAGGACCTGGGATGAGGTCATAGAGTGTGACCGCAGGGATAAGCGACAATATAGGTAGGCTGTCAGAGATTAACCAGCATGAAGAGCCGCCATTAAGTGACCAATGCCGATGCATGGAACCATGTTGGAACCTTTATAAACAAACGAAATGAAAAGCAAAAGAAGGGTGGACAGAAATAGTTTGTGGTGTTCACATGAATGACTGTGATATAGGTTTTCATTTAGTTTGTTTCTTTAGGAATACCGTAATGAAACTTGACTGATGAATAGTATTGAATGGAGATGTTGAAAGATGAGTGTGCTTTTCTGTGAATACGATTATATCAAGGTAAAGTTTTAGTGGAGTTGGTTAGGAGTTAAAAAAAAAAAAAAAAAAAAATCCTTAGACCTGCTTTTCCAAAATTAGGGTGCATCTTACACATTGGAGTACTGTATCATATATGCCAAAAAGTATGGTAATGTTTAAGAACACATCTTTGACATACAGTGAAGGTTACTTATATAACAAAAGAATACATAGGAACCAGGTACATTTCCAGATGACCTGGTCCTGCATGCCACTGCCACACATTGTCATTCATCAGGCTCATTTTTTCCTTTTTCCATCTCCACTGCATCTCCCTTGTTCAACAGTCATGATATGCTGCTGGAGCAACAAATGTTAAACTTATTGTAAAATGGGCTCAGTGGGAATAAGTTTTTTAAAATCATAAACTCTACATTTCAAGCAGCTTTTCTCCTGTATAGTAAAGTGCAGTATAAGATACAGGTTCAGTCTAAAACGAAGATCAGTACCAGTAGAGTACAATACATTATTTTGGACTCGCTAATGAATATGTAATTCAGAGTGTAGGGAAATTATGCACAGTAAGGGAGAAAGCCATTTCAGTGTTGTTTTCCAGATTATTAATGCTGGTAGAAGTTGTAGCCCCAGGTTCATCAGAAACATGAACCCGGTGGACTGAAGAGTGATGATGCCCACCTTTTGTACCCCACCATCATCCCTTTGGGGGTTAGGAGAGAATTGTGGGATAACTTGGTAGCATCACCACCAGGTCTTGTGGGTTCCACCACGTGAAGGCATCCCTCATCAGCACCTTCCCAGAATATTAAGCCCCCCTCCCCCTCCCACACACACACACACACACACACACACACACACACACTGGACGGACAGACAGACAGACGGACGGACAAGAGAGATTCCGATATCCCCACCATATGGAATAATGGTGGGGATAATAAAATCATTTGGTGATGGACAGATTAAAATGAGAAATATGTCATTGGACTGAAATGGTTTGATAATGCCTGCATCATTTTGCAGTCATAAACAGTACTCCAATATTCAGATGTACAATATGTTGTATTGCATGTCCTGGTGAGAATACCATTTTAGTATTCATCATTGACTAACATGATAGTTTTAAGGTTGGTGCAGGCAGTCTTCATTATAAGTAGGCTTTTAGACATCCATTTCAATTAATCATGCAAATGATGCCATGCTTCCACTTAAAGACTCCCCATGTTGAGGTTAGCCATGGTATAGCTGATGTTGTTTCTGACGTATAAGCTAATTACTTCCCACCAGTGGCTGGAAACTGCTTGAAAAAGAAATGTGAGATGTGTAATTAAATTTGTAACAATGGGAGAGTCTCATCTTGGTTTTATGTTCTTGTGGCTGAATATTTCTTACCTAAAAGTGGTTGTGTAGCTAGACATCAATCGTCCAGCCATATTTCACTCTCCAGGATCAGTAGTAACATCCATCCACTGACTAGATTTTGCTGTTAAGTGTTCAGCAGTGAAAAAAAAAAGAAAAAAAAGATATATTTCTAACCTATATGATTTGCCAGATTTTCTCAGTTTAAGATAGCAGTTGTATGGAAACATTTTTTTTCAAACCCATCTGATACCTATAAAGAGGACTGTCTGTATACAGGTATTTTAGTTGCAGCTAATAAACACACTCTTTTCTGATGCCTGTATTGTAGTGATGTTCTTATTCACTCCATATTTTCACATAGCTCCTTCACTATGATGGTACTCTAAAAAACTGAATAATGTAATTGTTGATAAAACATAAAAATGTTATTGTATTGACAGCATTCATGAATTTTGTCTTTTATCTTTTCACACTGGAGATCTCATCTCCGTGCATGAAATGTTTGCAGCAACAAATATAACATGTAAGATGTCATCATGATGAGGGTTTTAATTTATTGTTCAGCTTTGTTGACCATGATGGTTTATAAGGGATAGGAGTTTATAGTTCTGAACTATGTTAGCCTCAGGCCCCTACCCCTCAAAGAGGGTATCATGGGAACAGCTGTTGCCATATATATGCAGTTATTTTGCCTTTAGTATTGTTCTTTGATTTTCATATTTTATCCAAACATTTAGTTGGTAAAGTTTTGTTGGATTATCAAATGGGTTGGTTGAATATTGAAGTAAAAAATATACATATATAGGTATATTCTTTTCATGAAATTTTTATTCCTTCCTGTACAATACTGTGAAGATAACAATAATAATTGATTTTGATGTAAGGCAATAAAATAACTTAGATTAGATTGACCCACAGGTAACAACAAAGGACGAGACAAAGGGCATGTTGCAGATATCAGCGGGAATGTGAGGGGCATGAATGATGAGGTGTAAGAGAAATTGTCCAGGTGCTTGAGGATGCAAAAGTGGGCTATGTGGATTAACTGAGACCAAATGGTGAGGTGAGAGAGTGAGAGTATGGATTGGGTATATGTGTGGAAGTAGACGAGAATGAGAGGGCAGGGTGTATGTGCTGTTTGGTGCAAGAGATGGAAGGAGAAGAGAAGAGAGTATGTATCAGTCGGTTAAGGATTGTGTGGGTAAAACTGAAAAAAGGAATACAAGAGTGGATGATTGTGTGTGCATATGCACCAAGTAAAGAAAGTGCGAGAAGAGTGAAAGAAGCATTCTGGGCAAGCATGGAAGCATGCATGGAAAAGTTTGAGAGGAGTGAGAGTGTTTATGATTGGAGATATGAATGGAAAAGTAGGGAATGTGAAAGTGGATGAGTAGTTGGTGAATGGGATGTGCCTGCTGAAGTAGATGAGAATGGCAGTGCTTTAGTGGACATTTGTGCAGGGAGGGGGTTTGTGATAGCCATTACCCTCTTTAGGAACAAAATGATCCACAGGTATAAATGGTGAGTGATGAGAAGGGTGAGAGATGAACTAAATGAACGGAAGGCAATGATTGATTATGAGTGTGTGGATGGGAGAATGAAAAGGTATGTAATGGATGCAAGAGCATACTGTATAGAGGTTGGGATAATGGACTTTCTGATCACCACTTGGTGGTGAAGAGATCTAGGATATGAATGCAATAGATATGTAGGAGGGAAGGGCAGGAGGAAGTAGTCCACACAAAGAGGGTAGAAAGGTTGCAGAAAGATGGGGGGGGTGGAATATCAGGGAAAAGTGGAGGAGCAATTGAGAAAATATGATTTGGCACAGATAGGGGAGGTGGAAGGTGTGTGCAAGGTATTCATAGAAGAAATCTGTGCAGCATACGAGGTGGTTTGTGAGGCGAAGAGATGAAAGGGGATGCAAGGAACAGCATGGTGGAATGAAGAGTTGAGACAGGCTGTGGCACAAAAGAAGAGAGCACACACAGTCAAATTCCTTTAATTTGGAATCTGATGGTTCGTAATTTTTACTCCGAGCTAACAAGGGGGAAAAAATGATGATTCATTTGAGCCGACCCATCCATTTTCATACCCACGCCACCACTCACAAAGTCCCAGATGTTGCCCGGCTTGTAGTTTGCCATTGTACCTGTCCCAGTGTGGTGTACTCCCAGAATTTTCACGGGATTCCCACGTATTGTGACACGTGATGGCCCCCATAACCCCAGGATTAACTTGGATTACTACACTACTGATGCCTTGAATTTACCTGTAATACACCTGCAACACACCTACAACTGCACTACACTTAATGGGTAAGTTGAAAAAAAAAAACGCACACAATCATACTACTGTACTTTTATTTATTTTATTAATGCTTTGGGGGGTGTTTAGGGGGCTTTTTAAAGGGCCTGTCCACCAGTCCAAAATTTTTGATAATCCAGAACTCCCAGTGTCTCCTGCATTCCGGATTAAAAGACTTTGACTGTACTGTAGTGAGTGGACGGGAAGCAAAGACATGAAGGAAGTGCAGAGACGGAGTAGAGAGTTATATGTAGACTGGAAGAGAGACGGGAAAAGATTAATAAGAGAGAGTAAGAAGGGGATGAAGAATTTTGAAGGAATTTGAGTATAATGTAGAGGGAATATAAAGAAATGTTCTGGAAGAAGGGAGACTACATCCATTGCACCATGGAGTGGATGGTGAGTGGGTGATTCTAGGGTGATCAATGCAGTGCTGCAGTTCCGGAGAAATTACAAAATCAAGCATGCCATCAAAAACATAACAGCAGCATGGAAGGAGGTGCAGCCAACCACACAGAATGCTGTTTGGCACAAACTATGGCTGGAGTGTGGGTACTCCATCACGGGGTTCCTGGCAGTGGAGAATATCCATTGAAACATCCTCAACCTCTCACATGAGGCAGGATTTTAGGAGGTTGATGAAGATGATGTGCATGAGGTCCTGGACAGCCACACCAAGCAGCTGTCCACAACACACTTAAGGAACTAAGGAAATGGGTGGCAGAGGCACAGGAAGTTGATGAGGACAGCAGTAAGGACAGGCACATTCATGTTCTCAAACAAAAGGCCTTGAAGGGGCTCCATGTGATAATGGACAAGGAGATTGCATTCTTCTGGGACAAGGACCCAAACCGAGCAAGGAGTGACGTGTCAACATATGGCATCGAACAACACTTGAAGGCAGACAGAGAACTCCTTGCATCTAAGAAAAAGGCAACACAGCAGACCACCATCACCTTCTTTTCCCTTGCCAGCAGCAATGGGGAAGAGTCAAGTCATCAATGAGTGGTGTGCAAATACGATGTTCTGCATCATTTGTTTCCATCATGACCATCTCGTCTTGATCACCTCCTGGCACACCCGTACGCCACACCGTCACACTCTCCCCAAGCTTCACCACTACACTCTCCGTCAGCCTCATTGCATTGCTCTACCTTGGTCCCACCACATCGCTCTCCCATTTCTCTTCACCTCCTCCTGAGGACCCGGAGCAACTGTCCAGCTGTCTCCCAGTTTTTTTTTTTGGGGGGGGGGGGCACTTGGTGACAACTTGGACTGGCCAAGGACATACTACTGGTGAGTGGCAGAGGGTTTTGGGGGGATTTTAGGTTCCGTGGTCAAGGGCACCCTCGATCCTAATCTCATTGAAGCCATATGATATCAACCACAATACACAATAAATCACTATGTGATATGTTTTCATTTGACGTAACCAAGATGCCCGCCCCCACGGGAAACCCAGGGAGTGGTGTCGCAACACCCACCCCAGGAAGGCCCCACGGCCCCACACCCACCCTAGGAGAAGACCACAGGGAGGCATATAGAGAAAGTGCCAGGCCCGAGTGAGATGGGCCTAGATGTCCCACGACCTTGCAACCCTCTTCCTCTCAACACAGCCACCAGCAGGAATGCAGTCCCAGCCAACTACATCACAGCTGGGCCAGCCCTCACTAGGATCAAGGTGGGACTTGTCTTAGTACAGTCCCAAACAGCCCCGCAGTGATGGCCACTGTACACACTGGGCAGGATGTGACGCCACTGTATGCACGTCGGCTGGTAAACCAGGCAGAGGCAGAACCATGGTGACGGCCACTGTACGCACCGGGCAGGATGTGATGCCACTGTACGCATTTCGGCTGCAGCCACCCCTGGAACCAGCCCCACAGTGACGGCCACTGTACACACTTCGGCTGGTAAGCCAGGAAGAGGCAGACCCACTGTGATGGCCACTGTACGCACCGGGCAGGAAGTGACAGCCATTGTACGCACTTCGGCTGTTGTCTCTAGGGCTCGTGGACCCGCATTGACAGCCACTGTATGCGCCGGGCAGGAAGGGATGGCCACTGTACACCCTTTGTCCACAGCTCTTGAGACTACCCCCTCGGAGGAAGTCCTGGCTTGGCCCACCACCCATCCAAAGGCGGAGCGGGACACTTCTCTCTCCTCACAGGTGCAGCCCCTCGGAGGAGTTGTGGCGAGGGCCCGTCCTGAGCCGGGGGATCCACGCCCTGCAGGCTGCCCCCGGACGATGCCTGCTGCTGACGGACTCCACGAGGAAGGGACACCGCAGGCAGCTCCTGACGGTGAACCAACCCTGCGGAGACCACAGCCCCCAGACACCCAGGGGCACCCCCAGGACCCTGGGGCAGGACCTCTCCAGCCCCACCCACGAGCAGAGACAAGCACGCCTGTTGGCCCTGTTCGGCCCCAGTCCAGAGGGCCACCTTGGAGGTTGAGGCCCCACCAGGAAAGGGCCTCCCTCCACGCCGACCAGCAGTCCCATCCGGATGATGTCACCCCCGACAATAGTTCCGTGTCTCCTACGGGAAGGCACGCCCGACAAGCTACATCCCATGTCCGGGTGCCACCCGTAAGGCCCCGTCCACACGAGCGGGCATTGCCCAATGGGCACAGTCCTCTGAGTGGATATCCCTAGCTTTTTTAGCAGTGTTTCCAGATCAAGCAGTCCCCGGCCACCATTGGCTACATACTGGCCATCAGTCCAGCAGGCGGTGCCTTAACAATGGGTAGGGGCATTTCGGTGGTTTGCCCGTGGTTTCCCTGCTTATGACGTCATTTACACTCGTGCCTGCCACCCACCCTCTAAACGTGTGAACTGGAACGTGATTTGGTAACAATGTTTGCCCGTCGGGCACTGCCCACTTGTGTGGACGAGGCCTAAGCAGCCCGGGCAAAGATCTATCAGCCTGACAGTGTCCCTCCTTAACCTGTATATGTACATCATTGTTATATATTGTAACAATTGTAATTAAGGCAATATACATGTAAGGTTGGTCAGCTGGGTATTTATGCCCTGTTCCTCTTGTGTATTCTAGTTCCGGTCTCGAAAGAGAACCCCGCTTATGGTGGTACTACTCTAACCCAGCGGCTAGGGTGGGGCGCCAACCTCTGTACAGTGTTCCCGCGTTTTCCGTCCCCGCGATGTCTCTCTCTCTCTCTCTCTCTCTCTCTCTCTCTTTCCTGGGGGGAGATGTGCGTCACCCTGGGGAATTTTGTTTCTTTTATGAGTGACAGTTATAAACTTGTGCTTTCATTTCTGTATTTTGTTTTTATTTTATCTTATTGTTTTACATCTGGTGCCAGGTGACCTCGCTGTTGTGGCACCATCATTTGTTTTCATTCAATTATTCTCTCCCTCCTTCCTTCCCTCCCTTCCTACATCTCTCCCTCAGCTTGACAATGCACTCAACACTGCCCCTGGCCTGCCTTCCCCCCCCCCTCTTCTCTCTCTCTCTCTCATCTATGGTGTAATGCTAGGTGAAATTAGGCTCAACTTCTCGTTCCTATTACACCTAACTTGGAGCGGGGTCCTCTTTCGAGACCGGAGAGAGGCAGGACACAAAAACTCTAGGCAACAACCTTTACACGTATATTACCACAATCAAACACAGGACAAATCAGCAGACATTACAGCACAATACATAGCAATATAAAACCTTATCTAGGATACGGGTATCTCGCAGGATACTTGCTTCTCTGATAGTAACGACAACACAATCAATCCTAGTGAATCAAGAGTGCAGTGAATATAGGCGTGCGCAGGAGGCGCGGGGAGCAGGGGGGGGGTGCGTCTCACAAGGAGGAGATAGGGGAGGGTGCGGGGAGTGACTTGTGACGGCTAGGAGAAAGTTATGGTAATACTGGAGAGAGGCAGATATTAGCTGTGAAGTTTATATGGTTTCCACTCGCCAAGGGACTTTGGTAATTGATTTTCTTCTTGACTCACACTTACTCGGGATATTGGAGTGAGAGAGAGTGATAAACAAGTGTTATGGGTAGCGTGGGGGAGGGAGAGAATACCATTAATACTCCCTTTCACAATATTCCTTTAGAGCTCACAGTAATAGGGGTATGTCATTACAGGGGAATCTCCAAGCGTCACAGGCTTACTAATTGTATAAAAGGGACGTCACTCAGAAACAAAGTTCATCAGATCTTATTCCACACACTCGTCCTTTAGCTTCTCACTGTGATCTTATTTGCCCCGATATTCACTATATGAAGTCACTGCACAATACTTATACTAGGGGAAATCACACTTAACCTAAATCACTCGTACTGCAGTATCACACGTATTCATCAGGGGGATAGGCAGGAACATGTCGTCAGCGATCCTGCCGGGCTAGGGGCACCGCCAATGCGAGGCGTGCCAAGAGGGCACGGGATAACTTGTAAGGGCGTCCTCTTGCGTCCTGGGCTACCCGTGGCTTCCGGGCTGGGCTCAGGAGTGTGGCCCACGGGACTGGGGCCGAATAGCTTCCGGAACCTCTGTGATAAGTCTCGGCCTGTAGTGAGAGCCTTACGGCGTCATGGGGGCGTAGGGAGATCACACCCGGGTGTCCTGGGGAGAACCGAGAGAGACTGCGGGCTGCGGTCTCCAGCGTCTAGGGGCGCCGACAGAGGAGGGCTGCGGCAGCGACTTCCACTGGGGTCCATCAGGTGCGTCTGCTCTAGAGCCAGACGTAGGGAACAGAGGCCAGGGGAGGCTGTGAGGCCTGTCTGGGTCACTCTGGGACAGGAAGCTTGGGCTCTAGTCTCCTGCCGTAGGGACGTCTCTCTCCTTACCTCTTTCTGCACACCCTCGGAGCGACAATGGATCATCTCACGAGGAAGGGAGTGACAATAGGCCGTCTCTACCAAGACACTCTTGGAGCGACCATAGATCGTCTCACGAGGATGGGAGTGACCATAGATCGTCTCTACCGGAGCACTTTCGTAGCGACCATATATCGTCTCACGAGGATGGGAGCGACCATAGGCCGTCTCTACCGGAGCACTGTCGGAGCGACCATAGATCGTCTCACGAGGATGGGAGTGACCATAGATCGTCTCTACCGGAGCACTGTCGGAGCGACCATAGATCGTCTCACGAGGATGGGAGTGACCATAGATCGTCTCTACCGGAGCACTGTCGGAACGACCATAGATCGTCTCTACCGGAGCACTTTCGGAGCGACCATCAATTGTCTCTACCGGAGCACTTTCGGAGCGACCATAGATCGTCTCTACCGGAGCACTTTCGGAGCGACCATAGATCGTCTCTACTGGAGCACTTTCGGAGCGACCATAGATCGTCTCACGGGGATGGGAGCGACCATAGATCGTCTCTACCGGAGCACTTTCGGAGTGACCATAGATCGTCTCACGAGGATGGGAGCGACCATAGATCGTCTCTACCGGAGCACTTTCGGAGCGACCATAGATCGTCTCACGAGGATGGGAGCGACCATAGATCGTCTCTACCGGAGGGGCGCCATCTGGAGTGCCTATGACAACTCCACGAGGATGGGAGCTGGTTCATAGATCGTCCCACTCCGTGAAGGTAGTGTCTTTTTCCTACGGCGGGGAGGAGGCGTGGTGGCTGGGGTTGACATAGGTGGTCGCACACGGCACAATTTGGGCTGAAACATATGTCGCTGTTGCCGGGGGGCGTTGTGACTGGTGGCGGCTACCAGCAGGTCCGTGTGGGGGTGTTGGTACATCCTCGGGCATACTGAGCTGTATTTTGCTCTGCCCTGTTGTGGAGCACTATGGTACGAATCTCATACTGAAACTGTTCTAGGGTGTCACGCCATTGGACCACTCTCCCCTGTAAAAGTCTGGGACGTCCAATCGTGGCTGGAGTGATTGGTGGTCGGCTTGTGTGTTGGACTGGTGTACTCGGAAAGCTAAGCCCTAAAATATTGCGGCGACCAGATTATGCCGAGGCATTCTCGCTTGGTAGGCGGCATAATTTTTCTCGGCTGGGTTCTGTGTGCAGGCTGGCGCAAGCGATAGATGTGTTCCCGAGGTGGCGGTGATAGACTGGAGGAGGTTTAGCAGGTGGTGTGGCCCAAGGGAGACGTCCGTGTAGAGTTCCTGCCAAGGGAGGTGCCCATAGTCAGGGAAGGCTTCACTCATCTTGCTTGAGATGTGGCTTGTCGGTGTGGTTGGAAAGCTGAATGCTGGATACCGAGGGTCCAGAGGAAAGGTTCCCTTTGTGCCATGGTAATGCGGCGTTAGCAGTCTCTGGGGAGTACAGGTAGAGGAGATAGTAGGGCCTGATGTCCCAAGAAGGCTTGATGGTGTGACATCCTGGAGAGGTGGGTGTCCGCTATGGCACGCAGCTGTGGGTCAGTATCTGGGGAAATTTCGCTTGGGAAATCGTATGAGCCTCGGAACGCGGACGGTTTTTGTGGCCAGGACACATTTGGATGGATGTAACTTGAGGCCTGCCTGGCGAATGTGGGTGGGGAAAAGTAGGCGTGCGGGGTGGGCGGGGTCGATTAGCTAAAACAATGACATCATCAAGTTGCGCCAAACATATCTCCCAAGTGAGGCCACTTGGAAGGTGAGATTCCATCGGGCTGGGCGTGTGTAGGTGCATTGGAGACCGAATGGCGGTGGTAGTTGGTAATGTCGGCCATTACTGGTAGAGAAGGCCGTCTTGCCTCGATCCGGGTGGGCAGGGCACAATATCCAGACTGGAGGTGGAAAGGGTAGAAAACCAAGACGCCCCGTATAGGGAGTCTAGGGTGAGCGATAGGTGTGGAAGGTGAGGTAGCATCCTTAATTGTGAGGTCGTTCACGGGGGGTGGTGGATGCAAACCGCATCGTGCCAGGCTGAGGTTTTTTTTTTACTAGAACGACGGGGGAGGACCACGGCTGGATGGCGAGGGGGAGATAGCACTGCCGTCCATGTGGAAGTGACAGGCGGTCCTCCTCTTCTCTCTGTCGGGAGGTTGGGGGTGTGGGGTCGGGAAGGTTGGTCGTATCGGTGGCAGGAGAGTATGGATCTCGTGAGGGTAGGTGGCGAGGAGGAGTGTCCTATATCTGTGGCGTCCTGTCACAAACAAATCCTGGTCCAGGAGGAGGCGGCAGTAGCAGGCGTTCTGTGACTAGTTGGTCGTGAGAGATGGGTCAGTGGGTACGAAGGGGCTAGGGGATGGTGCGGGTGACGGGGGCGATGGGGACGGCTTCTTCCATCTCTCCAACCGTGGTGGCTTGGCAGGAGGGTGAGAGGGGATGGGGCGAGGTGGTGTGAATGGTCGTGCGGTGGTGGGGGAGAAAGGTAGGGGAAATGAGGCAGGCAGAAAGGGGTCCGGTGGTGGAGGGGGAGATGCGGCCCGCGGGGTTGTCTGAATGTTCGGGGATGGGGCACCCGGTGCCTCAGGTGGTAGCAGGGGGCTGAGCTCGTGGAGATGAGTGATGGGTGAAAGTGGGGTGCAAGAGTGTGGTGGGCAGCGGGGGCATCCGGTGGGCGAAGAATTGGGGAAAAAGAGAGTGGTGATCCGTGGGGATGGTGAGGTCCTCCGAAGGTGGGCCGCGGCGTGCAGGTGCAAACGGCGAGGAAAAAAGGTGGGTGGCGGAACTGAGGAGTTGTCGGTTGCGACAGTCGATCGTGGCTCCAAGGTTTTTGAAGTAGGTCTAGCCCTAAATATCCGTCATAGCTCCGGCAGGAGGAATCAAAAATGAAGTGAATGGGTGGTTGGGCTGGTACTGGCTGGTGGTAGGTGTCGACCCGTAGGCCCAGTAGACACGGATGGGCAGGTGGCCATTTTAGGAAGGTGAGGTCAGGGGAAGATGAGGCCAAACCGTGATTTGTAGCGGGAGAAATAATGGCTGTAAAGGCCGGATTTTGTGTTGAGGGGGTATATTGGTGTCTGGGGTGGGATTTTCAGGTTGTGGTATACTAGGGGCAGGATATAGGTGAAGGCCCCCTAGAACTGTGGGTTGGTGAGAGGGGCGGGCCTAAAAATCCAGGGCTAGGGCCTAACTTCCCTGTTCCTGCTCTAGTTCTCCTGGGGGGGGTTCGTGCAGGCGCCAGCTCATTACGGTGGGATGCGGGGGCAGTGGGGGGAAACTTTACGCGAACCCTTTTTTGTATTTTCTTCCCCCTGAGCAGCTTTCAACTGGTCCCGTATGTCATGAAGGGGGCAACAGGAGTTGCAGGCTGTAATTCACCACGGGTTGATCAGAATTAAGTTTGGTTTTCTGCACTGGGCAGCTTCTAGCTCCCTCACGGATGTCGTGGATCGGGGCATCGGGCTGGTGTGGGGCACGGAGACGCGGTGTTGACGGGAGCTGAGGTCAACGGGTGGGGAATGATTTATTTCGCAACGATGCGTTGAGGGGTGGTATGGACAGGCGGTCAGGAGGCGCCGTATCATTTGTATATCTCTATCCATGTCTCCTGTTGGGTCATGGATAGTAAAGTGTTGTTTCACAACACTTGGGGAGTACTCTGAGCAGTGTATTAAATGTATGCTGATCTCTGGTTTCTCATCTGCCTCCGGGTAAGCAGCAGTAACCAGGCGTCTTGCCTGTAACAGGGTATTATCTAAATCCCCGTCATAATGAAAAAGCTATCCAATTTGGATAGAGCCAACTACTTTCCCCTAGTGATGGGGTGATGGCTTGGACCGCGAACTTGGTAAAGTTCTGCCAGGTGAGTTCTGGGACAATTTTTGGCGCAATATTCGCTGCGGCTTTACCCAGTAGTGGTAGTGTGACTGCAATTTTTTGTTGGTCATTATCGAAGCCAATATCTAGTAAGGGTTTATCTATTGCAAGATACGTGTGTATGTCATAATGGTCAGGGTCAAATTTGGGTAACTGAACGTGCGGTTTAGTTGCCATTTTTCCAAAAATTTCCTGCTTACCTCTCTTCTACGCTCGGATCTAGAACCACCGCTGGCCACCAGTGTAATGCTGGGTTGAATTAGGCTCGACTTCTCGTACCTATTTCACCCAACGTGGAGCGGGGTCCTCTTTCGAGACCGGAGCTAGTGCAATAAAGAGAGGCAGGACATAAAAACCTTCGGCAACACCATACACGTATATTACCACAGTCAAACACAGGACACTTCAGCAGATATTACAACACAATATAGAGAAATACAAAAACCTTATCTAAGATATGTGTATCTCGCAGGATACTAGCTTTCTAGATACTAATGACAATACAACAAATCTTAGTACTAGGAGTGCAGTAAATACAGGTGCGCGCGGAGCGCGTAAGGAGGAGGGGGGGGGGGTTTGTGATCCACTAGGAGGAGATAGGGGAGACGCGGAGAGTGACTTAAGACGGCGAGGAGAAAGTTATAGTAATATTGGAGGATGCCCGATATTGGCAAGGGAGTTTAGGTGTTTTCTGTTGGCGAAGACTCTTTGACAAATAACTCTGGTTCTTACTTTGGCTTTAAGAGCGTGAGCGAGGAATGGAGAGGGTTTTTAAGAGTAGCGTGCGGAGGGAGGGAATATCGTTAATACTCCCCTTTCTTGATATTTAGAATGGGAACATGTTTCTGTAGGCATAGGCTTACTAATTACACATCTTCTAAGTATGATAGGTAGACTCTCGCTTCACAACGCGTAACAAAGTCGGAATACTCGTAAATACTATTTCACAATATTACTTAGAGACTAGCCAATAGAACTCCAATAATATTTTAGTCTTTCTTCTGGTTCTGGAGATATGTCTTTAGAAAGATTCGGGGTGACACTCGCACGTATTTTCACTTTAGATCTTAATCCACATTCTCGTCCTTCAACTGGATATTGTGTTCTGATTTACCCCAATAGAGATTACATAAATTCACTGCACAATACTTATTCTAAGAGAGTTGGAGTCACACTTAACCTACTTCACGATCGTTACAGGGTCACCCGTATTTCCTCATGGAGAGAAACAAGGACACGTCATCGGTGATCCGGTCGGACTGAGGGCGTCGTCAAGGCGGGGCGAGCCGAGAGGGCACGGGGCGGCTCGCGAGGGCGTCCTCTCGCGTCCGGGGGCTTCCGCACTGGGCTCCGGCGTAAGGCCCGTAAGACTGGGGCCGAAGAGGTCCAGGAACCTCTGGGTCAGGTCCCGGCGTCGCTGGGGCGTGGTGAGGTCTCGCCCGGGTGTCCTAGGGAGGGCCGGAAGAGGCGACAGACTGCGGTCTCCCACGACCAGAGGCGCCGTCAGGGGAGGGCTGCGGCAGCGATTGTCACGGGGGCCCGACAGGTGTGTCTGCTCGAAGGCCAAGCGTAGGGAACAGAGACCGGGGGAAGCAGGGAGGTCTGTCCGGGATATTCTGGAACGAGACCCCTGGAGTTCAGTCTCCGGTTGTGGAGACGTCCCTCTCCTAACTACGCCCTGGGAGCGACCATCGATCGTCTCTACCTGGACACTGGGGGAGCGACCATTGATCGTCTCTACCCGAATATTGTGGGAGCGACCATTGATCGTCTCGACCGGAGCACTAAGGGAGCGACCATTGATCGTCTCTACCTGGACCCTGGGGGAGCGACCATTGATCGTCTCTACCCGAACACTGTGGGAGCGACCATTGATCGTCTCGACCGGAGCACTAAGGGAGCGACCATTGATCGTCTCTACCTGAGCATTGTGGGAGCGACCATTGATCGTCTCAACCGGAACCCTAAGGGAGCGACCATTGATCGTCTCTACCTGGACACTGTGGGAGCGACCATTGATCGTCTCAACCGGAACCCCAAGGGAGCGACCGTTGTTCGTCTCTACCTGGACACTGTGGGAGCGACCATTGATCGTCTCGACCGAATCACTGTGGGAGCGACCATAGATCGTCTCTACCTGAGGGGCGCTGCCTGGAGTACTATTTCTGACTCCACCCCTAGCTAACTCAGTGATTCTGCCACGCGAAGGTAGTGTCTTTCGCCTGGCGGCGGCGTGGTGGTTGAATGTCACAGGGGCGCACGGCCCGGGCTGACATGCGTCGTTGTTGCCCGGAGTGGTGGTGGCTAGTGGCGGCTACCCCGTGGGGTCCGAGTGGGGGTGTCGGCATTCTCGTGGGCGAACTCCGTTGTTTCTGGTTCGCCCTGTTGTTGGGGATACTATGGTATTCTCCGGGAGTTTCTTCAGGAGTACCGTATATGCGTCTGTTAAAGCCACGCATTTCAGCTATGTTCGCCACCGCGTTACCCAACAGTGGTAGTGTGACTGCAATTTTTTGTTGGTCATTTTCGAAGCCAATATCCAGTAAGGGTTTAATTATTGCCAGATATGTGTGTATATCATACTGGTCGGGGTCAAATTTGGGTAACTGAACGTGCGGTTTAGTTGCCATTTTGCCAAATATTTCCTGATTACCTCTCTTTTACGCCCGGGTCTAGAACCACCGCTGGCCACCAGTGTAATGCTAGGTGAAATTAGGCTCGACTTCTCGTTCCTATTACACCTAACGTGGAGCGGGGTCCTCTTTCGAGACCGGAGCTTAGTGCAATAAAGAGAGGCAGGACACAAAAACTCTAGGCAACAACCTTTACACGTATATTACCACAATCAGACACAGGACAAATCAGCAGATATTACAGCACAATACATAGCAATATAAAACCTTATCTAAGATACGGGTATCTCGCAGGATACTTGCTTCTCTGATAGTAATGACAACACAATCAGTCCTAGTGCATCAAGAGTGCAGTGAATATAGGCGCGCGCGGGAGGCGCAGGGGGGGGGTGCGTCTCACAAGGAGGAGATAGGGGAGGGTGCGGGGAGTGACTTGTGACGGCTAGGAGAAAGTTATGGTAATACTGGAGAGCGGCAGATATTAGCCGTGAAGTTTATAAGGTTTCCACTAGCCAAGGGACTTTGATACTTGATTTTCTTCTTGATTCACACTTACTCGGGATATTGGAGTGAGAGAGAGTGATAAACAAGTGTTATGGGTAGCGTGGGGGAGGGAGAGAATACCATTAATACTCCCTTTCACAATATTCCTTTAGAGCTCACAGTAATAGGGGTATGTCATTACAGGGGAATCTCCAAGCGTCACAGGCTTACTAATTGTATAAAAGGGACGTCACTCAGAAACAAAGTTCATCAGATCTTGTTCCACACACTCGTCCTTTAGCTTCTCACTGTGATCTCATTTGCCCCGATATTCACTATATGAAGTCACTGTACAATACTTATACTAGGGGAAATCACACTTAACCTAAATCACTCGTACTGCAGTATCACACGTATTCATCAAGGGGATAGGCAGGAACATGTCGTCAGCGATCCTGCCGGGCTAGGGGCACCACCAATGCGAGGCGTGCCAAGAGGGCACGGGATAACTTGTAAGGGCGTCCTCTTGCGTCCTGGGCTACCCGTGGCTTCCGGGCTGGGCTCAGGAGTGTGGCCCACGGGACTGGGGCCGAATAGCTTCTGGAACCTCTGTGATAAGTCTCGGCCTGTAGTGAGAGCCTTACGGCGTCATGGGGGCGTAGGGAGATCACACCCGGGTGTCCTGGGGAGAACCAAGAGAGACTACGGGCTGCGGTCTCCAGCGTCTAGGGGCACCGACAGAGGAGGGCTGCGGCAGCGACTTCCACTGGGGTCCGTCAGGTGCATCTGCTCTAGAGCCAGATGTAGGGAACAGAGGCCAGGGGAGGCTGTGAGGCCTGTCTGGGTCAGTCTGGGACAGGAAGCCTGGGCTCTATAGTCTCCTGCCTTAGGGACGTCTCTCTCCTTACCTCTTTCTGCACACCCTCGGAGCGACAATGGATCGTCTCACGAGGAAGGGAGCGACAATAGGCCGTCTCTACCAAGACACTCTCGGAGCGACCATAGATCGTCTCACGAGGATGGGAGCGACCATAGATCGTCTCACGAGGATGGGAGCGACCATAGATCGTCTCACGAGGATGGGAGCGACCATAGATCGTCTCACGAGGATGGGAGCGACCATAGATCGTCTCACGAGGATGGGAGCGACCATAGATCGTCTCACGAGGATGGGAGCGACCATAGATCGTCTCACGAGGATGGGAGCGACCATAGATCGTCTCACGAGGATGGGAGCGACCATAGATCGTCTCACGAGGATGGGAGCGACCATAGATCGTCTCACGAGGATGGGAGCGACCATAGATCGTCTCACGAGGATGGGAGCGACCATAGATCGTCTTTACCGGAGCACTTTCGGAGCGACCATAGATCGTCTCTACCGGAGCACTGTCGGAGCGACCATAGATCGTCTCACGAGGATGGGAGTGACCATAGGCCGTCTCTACCGGAGCACTGTCAGAGCGACCATAGATCATCTCACGAGGATGGGAGCTACCATAGATCATCTCTACCGGAGCACTTTCGGAGCGACCATAGATCGTCTCTACCGGAGCACTTTTGGAGCTACCATAGATCATCTCTACCGGAGCACTTTCGGAGCGACCATAGATCGTCTCTACCGGAGCACTTTCGGAGCGACCATAGATCGTCTCTACCGGAGCACTTTCGAAGCGACCATAGATCGTCTCACGAGGATGGGAGCGACCATAGATCGTCTCTACCGGAGCACTTTCGGAGCGACCATAGATCGTCTCTACCGGAGCACTTTCAGAGCGACCATAGATCGTCTCACGAGGATGGGAGCAACCATAGATCGTCTCACGAGGATGGGAGCGACCATAGATCGTCTCTACCGGAGCACTTTCGGAGCGACCATAGATCGTCTCACGAGGATGGAAGCGACCATAGATCGTCTCTACCGGAGCACTTTCGGAGCAACCATAGATCATCTCACGAGGATGGGAGCGACCATAGATCGTCTCTACCGGAGCACTTTCAGAGCGACCATAGATCGTCTCACGAGGATGGAGGTGACCATAGATCGTCTCACGAGGATGGAGGCGACCATAGATTGTCTCACGAGGATGGAGGCGACCATAGATCGTCTCTACCGGAGCACTTTCGGAGCGACCATAGATCGTCTCACGAGGATGGGAGCGACCATAGATCGTCTCTACCGGAGCACTTTCAGAGCAACCATAGATCGTCTCACGGGGATGGAAGCGACCATAGATCGTCTCTACCGGAGCACTTTCAGAGCGACCATAGATCATCTCTTCCGGAGCACTTTCGGAGCAACCATAGATCGTCTCACGAGGATGGGAGCGACCATAGATCGTCTCTACCGGAGCACTTTCGGAGCGACCATAGATCGTCTCTACTGGAGCACTTTCGGAGCGACCATAGATCGTCTCTACCGGAGCACTTTTGGAACGACTATAGATCGTCTCACAAGGATGGGAGTGACCATAGATCATCTCTACCGGAGCACTTTCGGAGCGACCATAGATCGTCTCACAAGGATGGGAGCGACCATAGATCGTCTCACGAGGATGGGAGCGACCATAGATCGTCTCACGAGGATGGGAGTGACCATAGATCGTCTCTACCGGAGGGGCGCCGCCTAGAGTGCCTATGACAACTCCACCCCTAGCTGGTTCAACAATCCCACTCCGTGAAGGTAGTGTCTTTCTCCTACGGCGGTGACGGTGTGGTGGCTGCGTGAAATAGGGGCGCACGGCCCTGGCTAACATATGTCGCTGTTGCCGGGAGTGGTTGTGACTGGTGGCGGCTACCCCGTAGGGTCCGTGTGGGGGTGTCGGTACATCCTCGGGCATACTGAGCTGTATTTTGCTTGCCCTGTTGTCGGGGGCACTATGGTATATTTCGGGGGCACTGTTCTTTAAGTCACGCATTTTATATGGTATTTTAGGATACATTTTGGTTATTTTCTTTTACATTATATTGTACATTATATTTAGCTTGACTATGTAGATGCGAGGAGTGGGCTAGCTGAGCTGCCATCCTGAGTCAAGGACACAAAGGAAAGTGACACGAGGAAGCTCTGGCCGGGTCAGACTGGGTCTGTGTGTGTTGCCACTCACGAGGGTTTAATGTATTATTTTTTTTAACTAAGAAATTAGCATATTTTTACTTATATTCCTGCACATTAACTAATAATCATAATTGTGACATTATTACCCACCCCGGAACTACGGTAAAAGCCAATGAAAGTGACTACTTTTTTTTTTTTTAAGCAACGCTGTAAAACGCTGTAAAAAATTTATGCCACGTTTCTGTATTGCTGTATAAATATTTCATGCATAATAAGTTTAATGTTCTTTCATATATCATAATACATACGCTAACATTGTATTCATATGTGTTTATCTTATTTATGATGCCTTTTACATATATAACAGCAGTTTCACATCGCGAGTTTGGGAAACATAGCACCACTGTACAGAGGTTGGTGCCCCACCCTAGCCGCCAGTTTAGAGTAGTACCACCGTAGTAGGTAGTGTTCTTAGGACGAGAAGTCGACCTAAAAACACCTAGCATAACAATAACCCTGTTGTATAGCGAGTCATGACTGTACAGCATTTCACTTCACTTCATTTCACTTGCTTCTTGAACTCCAACACGGGACTATTGTTCCATCACTAACATTAACACATCCGAGAGTGATAAGTTCAAAGGTCATATTTGTTCAGCTTGCACATTGTTGATCAATTAGGCAAAAATAGTGATCGTACATCGACCAGTGAGGGATCATAGTGATCTTATAAGTGATAAATGCAATTATATACAGTATTGAAAAAAAAAAAAGTCACAACTTTCTCTTCATCATACAAGCAAATTATCACATATCAGCTCATCGTATAAAGAAAGGTAATAAAAATGAAGAAAAGTGTTACGCTAGGTGTTTATGGGTCAGCTTCCCGTCCCTTGATCGCCTGTGTGCAGCTGGGTTCCCTTTCTAGACCGGAGCTTAGACAAATAAGAGAGAGGCAGGACATAAGACTCAAGGCAACAACTTTACCCGTGTATTGACTAATTCTATTTGTGAACAGGTAGATGTCACAACAACAGGAAGCTGGGTAATTGTAAGTCATGTACTAGTATCGTAGTATCGCACAGGATACTATTTAGACAATAATTCAGGACAGCAGGTGAATGGCACAACCAATAGTGTTTGTAGTATTTCGGACAGGAGAATAGATCACTGTCACTTGGAGGGATTTATAAACTGTATTTAGGCTGGGCAATTATTTCACTGGTCTTGCAGTGCAGAGGAATTACACTATGAAGGCCGAGTGATGTTCACTGAAATCAGTGCACTCTTATTAGATCTCTCTTCTTACTCTCACTATGTTACTGTTTTCCCAAATCACAATTAATACACATTACTAGGCCTTGGGCTTATGTTCTCTTGGATAATACACTGCCCTATATTCCAGACACTATCACACTGTCATTGCACTCTTCACTATCACTCACTGTCGGTGGGGCGGCGACGTGGCTAGTGGAGGGCAGTGGGAGGACTCACAGCCCGACTCCTGATGGGGGCTGAGTCCTGACTGTGGCCTCTTGGATAGGCACGGGATCACTCGTAGGGGCATCCTCTCTCGTCCGGGGCCCTGCACTGCCAGGGCTGGGAGTTTCAGTGTAGCCCTCTCCTGAAGCGCTCTCTTAGGCGCCTGATGGAGGACAAGGGTCGTCTGTGTCGGGGTGGGGAGAGGCCTCACCCGGGGGTCCTGGGGGCAGCCTCGGGGGCCCGGTGGCTGCAGCCTCCTGCCATCGGGGACGCTGTCAGGAATGAGCTTAGGTGTCGGTCGTCGTCAGAGTCCATCAGGTAGGGTCCCTTTGGAGTCGGCTGGGCAGAGTACAACCCTGGGCATAGCACAGGGCCTCTCCACAGGTCCTCGGGACTGGGACCCTCCTCCTGGAGGATGTCACGTCGTGGGGGTGTGGCAGCACCTGACAGAGGAGCGACTGCTGGCCATCTCCTGCCGTAGGGCCCGGCTGCTGTCCATGGCCTTCTAGGGGCATGGCTTCCGGCCGTCGCTGGGGCCCAGCTACTGGCCGTGGCCCTTGTGGGGGAGCGGCTACCGGCCGTCTCCTGAAGGAGAGGTAAGCATCTACCGGCTGTCTCAGGGGCACCTTCGGAGCGGCTACCAGCCATCTCCTGATGAGGGCAGGAGCAGCTACTGGTCGTCTCCTGAGGGAGGGGTGAGTGGCTACTGGCCGTCTCAAGGGCATCTTCAGGGTGGCTACCGGCCGTCTCCTGACAAAGGCGGGAGCAGCTACCGGCCGTCTCCTGAAAGAGGGGTGAGCGGCTACTGGCCGTCTTGAGGGCATCTTCGAAGCAGCTACCGGCTGTCTCCTGATGAAGGTGGGAGCGGCTATTGGCCATCTTCTGAAGAAGGGGTGAGCAGCTGCAGGCCGTCTTGAAAAGGGCATGGCTACCGGCCGTTGCTGAGGTGCTGCCTGGAGCTAGAGTAATAGCTCCACCCCGATCCTGTCAAGGGTCAGCTCGCCCGCAAGGTAGTCTCCTTTTCCTGCTATGGTGGCGGCCGGCGAGTTCTGGGTCATAGGGGCACGCGGCTCGGGAGTTCTTATGTCCCTGTCGCCCAGGGATGGGTCGCACTCTGTCTTCCCCTCCATAGGCTCCTCCTGGAGGTGTTGTGTTGCCCTTATTCACTATTCCCGGCATTTTACCACTGTCGTTAGGGAGAAAGTCATGTCCCCATGACTGGAGGTGATAGATTTTGGTGTTGTTGGTGTGGTGTATGGGTTGGAGATGTTGAAGGAGGACATTCCATGCTGTGGTGGCTGAGTTTTTCGTTCATCTGGGTGTCGCAGGTGACGAAAAAGGTGGACGTGTCGGTGGTGGTGCAGAGGAGTCGCAGGAGGTGGAGGGGGCCACGGACGTGATGGTTGTGTCCAGAGGGTGGCACCCATGTAGCTCGTCGGATTCTCATGTTGGTAGGTCTTGTCTCCTATAGAGAGTTGTGCTGATTGCTGGAGATTGCCGTGGAGCATGGGGTTTTATGACGGGGCAATGCAGCATGATGTCTCTGGGGAGTGGTGGTGGCTGGGATTTGAGCTTGGTATAGCATGACTGTTAGGAGGGGGAGTGTGGTGTTGCGGTGAGGTGGGTGGTGTAGGGGTGGGGGCATATCAGGCAGGTGGGCGGGAAAGGCAGCTGGAGTGTGTGATGGTGGTTTTTAGGGTGGGTGTGGGTGGCAAGTTGGGTGCATGTGGGCAGTGTGGAGTTGAGGGTGGTGAAGAGGTGGGCAGTTTGCATGGGGGTGGTGGTGTGGTGGCAGAGCTGGGAATGATGATGGGCAGTGGGCGGGGTGCACTGTGGGCAGGTGGAGGAGTGGTTGGTCCATGGACGGGACATGTGGTGATGGGCGTCGGGGATGGGGAGGCAGGTGGGGAGCGTGAGGGTGGAGGGGCAGTGACGGGGCTGGGTGGTGGGTGGGGTGAAAGCTGGGTAGGCAGAGGAGAGGTTGGCGCGTGGGTGGGACAGGTGGTAGCGGGTGTGGGGAATAGGGAGGACGGTGGGGAAGAGGTCGGGAATTTGCAGCGTCAGTGAGTCTTCAGGTGAGGTGTGATGCGGCGTGACAGGGGGAGAGGTGGTAGAGGATGGGGAGGAGGAGGCTGAGAAAGAAGGCGAGGGGGATATGTAGCAGTCGTAGGAGGTAGGGGGAGGCAGGGCGGGCTTGGAGGGTGGCGTGGTGCGTGGGATGGGGTTTGGGGGAGCTGTTGCACGGAATTGGCGCACATGGCGATTCTTGAGTATGCGGGGAGTGCTATGATAATCAACCGTCACTTGGTAGGGGTTGGGGACATTGGTGATGGTGTAGGGTCCTGTGGAGCGAGGTGCAAGCTTGTGGGGTGTAGGGAGCTGTGCTATCATGACGGTGTCACCCAGCTTGTACAGGTTGGAGGCGGTGTCAGGTTGGAGGTCCAAGCTACTATGCAGGTGAGAAAGCTGCCTTCTGAGATGATGAAGGGGGTCGGATGTGGGGAAGGTTGCGGGGGTTGTAGGTGTCGCCGCATTGGTAGGAGGAGAGGCACTTCCCCAAACACACGTTCGTAGGGCGATATGCCGTCTTCTCGTGGGCTAGAGTTTATGCCCCATTGCACGATCTTGACGTGTGTGGGCCAGTCGTCGTTCTTTGTTTCTTCTATCTGGGTGCAGAGCTGGTTCATTAAGGTGCGATAGCTTTGTTCACAAATGGAGTTGCCCTGTGGTCAGTAGGGGGACGAGTGGGAGATGTGATAACTGAAGATTTGAGCTAACTCCTGCCAGATTTTACTGGTAAACTCAGGAACGTTGTCGGAGTGGATAGCCTGTGGGATGCCAAAACATGGGAAAAGATGACGGATCATTGCGTCGGCAACTGCAATGGCGTTATGTTCCTTTGCTGGGCAGGCAGTGAGGAATTTTGCGTATGTATTGACAAAAGTGATGACATACTGATAGCCTGATTTTGGTGGCAGGGGCCCCACTATATTGATGGATAGTAACTGCCAGGGCTTGTGGGCAGTGATGTGGTCTGACGGGCCGGCAGTGCGGGTGATGTCTTTTCCTAGGGCACACGCCCGGCAGGATTGGACAATATCTTTGGCTAGGGTGGATGGGTTGGGGGTCCAATTTGCGTCATTGAAAGCCTGCAGGAGCTTCGTGCCCAGGTGGATCCCGTTGTGGGTGTGTAGGTGTCGAGGGCGAGGAAGATATGCCCTGACGGTGTAAATAGGTGGTCACCCTGGTGATGTAATTTTTGGAAGAGGTGCTCGGGGATCCAAGGGGGTTGTTCCTTAAACTGCCACTGTCAGAGGAGATCGGGCTCGGGCTGTACAGCAGTGATGGGAAGCTGGGAGAGAACATCCGTGTTTGTGTGAAGTTTGCGGGGGCGGTAGGAGATCTTGTAGTTAAACTCCTCCAGTGTTTCACGCTACCTGATGAGCTGGGCGTTGTGGGTGTCGGACTGCCACAGCCATTGGAGGGATTAGTGGTCGGTAGTGATGGTGACTTGGGTCTCCAACAGGTATGACCGGAAGTGGTCCAAAGCCCAGACAATGCCCAGGCATTCCCTCTTTGTGGTGGCGTAGTTCTTCTCCACCTGATTGAGGGTGCGGCTGGCACAGGCGATGATGTGTTCGCAGCCCTCTTGGACTTGGGCTAGCACAGTGCCTATTGCTATCAGGGAGACGTCGGTGTAGAGACGGAATGGAAGGGAGTAGTCGGGGAAGGCCACGATCGTGGTGGAGACGAGTTTGTCCTTTAGTTGTTGGAATGTGGCTCATCTCTCATCCGTCCAGAGGAATGATTCTCCCTTCTGGGTAAGTTCATGGAGTGGCTTGGCAATGTGGGTGAATCCCTTAACAAAGCGTCGGTAGTAGGAGGTCAGGCCGAGGAAGGCTCGGACTCCATGGGCGTCTTGTGGAGGGGGGATGTCCGCGATGGCACAGAGCTTGTCTGGGTTGGGGGAAATGCCATCCTGGGAGATGACATGCCCCAGGAAGAAGACAGTTCTGGCGGCTAGGACACACTTAGAGGGCTGTAGTTTCAGGCCGGCCTGTCGGATGCGGAAAAGTCTTTTCAGAGGTGCTGGAGGTGGTCGGCCCAGGTCCTGCTGAACACAATAACGTCATCTAATTAGGCCAAACAGATCTCCCAGGTGAGGCCACTGAGGACGGACTCCATCAATCACGAGAAGGTGGCAGGAGTGTTACAGAGGCCGAAGGGCAGGGCGTTAAACTCTTAGTGCTTTCCGTTGCTGGCAGAGAAAGCTGTTTTGCCTCTGTCTTCTGGCTGCACTGGTACCTGCCAGTACCCCGATTGGAGATCAAGGGTGGAGAACCAGGAGGCACCGTATAAGGAGTCAAGGGAGTCGTCTATCCTGGAGAGTGGGGTGACGTCCTTGATGGTGGCATCGTTGAGCCAGCGATAATTGATGCAGAACCGCATGGTGCCATCCCTCTTCTTCATGAGCACGATGGGGGAGGACCAGGGGCTGGTGGAAGGAGAAATGACTCCGGCCTCGATCATTTCCTGGACCTGGTGGTCTTCTTCCTCCCGTTGCTTGGGATTCTTTCGCTAGGATGGCTGAGGGATTGGCGGACCTGTTTTGTGAATCTCATGGGCGAGGTAGGTGGTTTGTCCAATGTCGGTGGGTCCCGCCATGAACAGGTCCTGGAAGTCCAGGAGAAGGTGGCGGAGGGTGTCGGATTGGTGGTGTGAGAGATGGTCGGGAATGGGGGACAGGGGGGAGGGGGAGCTGGGGAGGGAGGGGCAAGGCTCAGCTTCTTCCATCTCTCCTATTATGAGCCCTTTGGGTAGTGTTAGGAGGGAGGAAGGGAGGTTAGCAATCTGGACTGCCATGACATGAGGGGGGAGAATGTGGGTGGCAAAAGGCAGGCCGAGAGGGCCCCGGTTGGCAGGTGGGGGGAGAACAGGACAGACGTATCCGTGGACCTGTTCAGGGGCAACCAGGTTTCGTGGTGGTGGGGAATCCTTACTGTAGAGGAAGTGATGGCGGGGAACGTTGGAGGGGAGGGGGAGAGAGAGAGAGGAGGGGGGGGTTGGCTGGGGTCGGGGCATGCAAGTGCACACTGCTGGGGGGGGGAAGGTCAGGGGACTTCCAGAACTGGAGCTGTCTGTTGTGGCAATCGATGATCGTTTTTAATTTCTGTAACAGGTCCAGTCTCAGTATCCATCATAGTTGCGACAGGTGGAGTCGCATATGATGAGTTTGTGTTGAGTCCATGCCGGTTGGTGGGTGTTGACACGAAGGGGCCGAGTTTCCCCACGGATAGGTAAGGGGCCATCCCTCGCATCTAAAAGATGGGTTGACATCAGAAAAAGCGGGCCAAAGGTTGACTTGTGACGGGAGTAAAAATAACTCTACAAGCAGGATCTGGTCGCTCCCGTGTTGACCAGGAGTCTGGCTTTCACTCCATTCAGCCTCATCTTGTTGTAGACTGGGAGGCGATATTTGGGGGAAGTGGCCCCCACCACCATGGGGAGGTGCAGGGGCGGTCCTAAAAATCCAACTGTTGAGGACCGCCTTCTTCCTCTCCTGGTTCCATCTCCCCGGGTTCGGCTTCCTCTGTGGGTGTGGGTTCTTCAGCTGGCTCATCGTTTTCTAAGGAGGAGACTTTTCGTCAGTCTGGGGCGGATGGCTTGCGTCTAGCAGCCTTACGTTGGTCCCTGATGTCATGGAGTGGGCACCTGGAGCTGCATGCCGAGAACTCCCAGGGATTAATCAGGATGAGGTTAGGGTTCTCCTTGTGGCTGGGGCGTCTGTGGGTGGGGTGCACCCTGGGAGTTGGGATGGGGCTGGTGTGCGGCATTGGTGGATGAGGCTTCACTGGAGGTGCAGGTTTGTTGGTGTGGAACTTATTCACCACTTTGATTTGTTGGGAGGTAGAGCAGGAGGTCAGAAGGCGTCGTATAAGTTGGATGTCCTTGTCCGGGTCTCCTGTTGGGTCGCAGATCGTGAAGGGCTCCTTGACCATGCTGGGGAGGACTCTGAGAAGGGTGTTGAAGGTGTGTTGTTCCCGGGTTTCGTCATCCACCTCCGGGTAGGCGGCAGTAACCAGGTGTCTGGCCTGGATTAAAGTATCATCAAGATTGCCATCATATGTCAGGCTATCCAACTGGGATAGTGCCACTACTTTTCCTAGTGAGGGTGTGATGGCTTGGATCACGAGCTTCGTGAAGTTTTGCCATGTGAGCCCCGGGACGATTTTTGGCGCGATATTTGCCGCTGCTTTGCCCAGTAGTGGGAGTGTTACTGCTATTTTTTGTTTGTCGTCCTCAAACCTGATATCTAGCAATGGCTTAATAATCCCCAGATATGTGTGGACATTGTACTATTCTGGGTCAAATTTAGGCATTTGCACGTGAGGTTTGGTTGCCATTTTGCCGGTATTTCCTGAGTGCCTCTCCCGTAAGCCCGGGTCAAGAACTACCGCTGTCCACCAGTGTTATGCTAGGTGTTTGTGGGTCAGCTTCCCGTCCGTTGAACGCCTAGTGTGCAGCTGGGTTCCCTTTCTAGACTGGAGCTTAGACAAATAAGAGAGAGGCAGGACACAAGAACTCAAAGCAACAACCTTACACGTGTATTGACTAATTCTGTTTGTGGAACAGGTAGATGTCACAACAACAGGAATCTGGGTAAATGTAAGTCATGTACTAGTATCGCAGTATCGCACAGGATACTATTTAGACAATAGTTCAGGATAGCAGGTGAATGGCACAACCAATAGTGTTTGCAGTATTTCGGACAGGAGAATAGATCACTGCCACTTGGAGGGAAATATAAACTGTATTTAGGCTGGGCAATTATTTCACTGGTCTTGCAGTGCAGAGGAATTACACTATGAAGGCCGAGTCTGATGTTCACTGAAATCACTGCACTCTTAATGGATCTCTCTTCTTAAACTCACTATGTCACTGTTTGCCCAAATCACAATTATTACACATTACTAGGCCTTGGATTTATGTTCTCTTGGATAATACACTGCCCGATATTCCAATCACTATCACATTGTCATTACACTCTTCACTGTCACTCACTGTCGGTGGGGTGGAGGCGTGGTTAGTGGGGGGCGGTAGGAGGACTCACAGCCTGACTCCTGATGGGGGCTGAGTCCCGCCTGTGGCCTCTGTATCCAGTGGGCACGGGATCATTCATAGGGGCGTTCTCTCCCGTCCGGGGCTGGGGGAGGCGAAGGGCCCTGCACTGCCAGGGCTGGTAGTTGGAGTGTGGCCATCAGGACTCAGGCCGAACAGCCTCCTGAAGCACTCTCTTAGGTGCCTGGCGGAGGACGAGGGTCGTCTGTGTCGGGGCGGGAAAAGGCCTTGCCCGGGGGTCCTGGGGACGGCCTCGGGGGCCCAGTGGCTGTGGCCTCCTGCCTTAGGGGACGCTGTCAGAGTGAGCTGAGGCGTCAGTCATCGTCAGAGTCCGTTAGGTATGGTCCCTCTGGAGTCGGCTGGGCAGAGTACAATCCTGGGGATAGCACAGGGCCTCTCCACAGGTCCTCGGGACTGGGACCCTCCTCCTGGAGGATGTCACGTCGTGGGGGTGTGGCAGCACCTGATGGAGGAGAGGCTGCTGGCCGTCTCCTGCCGTAGGGCCCGGCTACTGGCCATGGCCTTTTAGGGGCGCGGCTTCTGGCTGTCGCTGGGGCCCGGCTACTGGCCATGGCCCATGTGGGGGAGCAGCTACCGGTTGACTCCAGAAGGAGGGGTGAGTGGCTACCAGCCATCTCAGGGGCACCAGCGGAGCAGCTACCGGCTGTCTCCTGACGAAGGTGGGAGAGGCTACCGGCCATCTCCTGATGGAGGGATGAGCAGCTACTGGCCGTCTCAAGGGCATCTTCGGAGCAGCTACCAGCCGTCTCCTGACGAAGGCGGGAGCAGCTACTGGCTGTCTCCTGAAAGAGAAATGAGAGGCTACCGGCCGTCTCGAGGGCACCTTCAGAGCAGCTACCGGCCATCGCTGGGGTGCTACCTGGAGCTAGAGTAATAGCTCCTCCCCGATCCTGTTGAGGGTCAGCTCGTCAGCAAGGTAGTCTCCTTTTCATGCTATGGTGGCGGCCAGCGAGTTCCGTGTCATAAGGACGCGCGGGCAGGGCGGACTTATGTCCTTGTCGCCCGGGGTCGGGTCACACTCTGTCTGCCCCTCCATAGGCTCCTTCTGGGGGTGTTGTGTTCCCCTCAGTCGCTATTCCCGGCATTTTAGAAAGAATTTCTGAAATTTGGTCTTGCATGAATTGTTCTTAGGATCTAACAATAAAGACTGCTCTGCCCAGGACCCTAAATGGAGGTTGTTTCATATGCAATAGATCTGGATGTTTTTACTCTTCAAAACTGCTGCATAAGCAAGGAGAAATTTGTAATTTACAGCGAACTTCCATCCATTATGGTAATGAGATCAGACAACACTGCCATGCTGGACTAATTCGATACTGAGCAAATGGTAAACCTTACAGGGAAAATTACTTCGATCAGAGAAGGCTCAGTTTAAGGCACAAAAATCCTTATAATGTTGTTGACAATGCCCTTCTTGTCAATAATTTTCATCTTCTCTTCTTGTGTGAGGCGTCACCTCTTTTGTTGGTTGGCTGGTGGCATGCATGGGATGATAGATAAGAGAAGGCAGCACAAAAAAAAAAAGAAGGAAGGTACTGTCTGAAATACCCGCCGTAGCGGCAGAACACCACGGAGACATCGTAACCCCCACCCCAGGATGAGACAACAGAGGGGCTATGAGGTAGTGAGCAGTATCACAGCAGTATGGGCATATGTCCCCTACTACCTTGCGCCCTTATTCCCCACAACAGACCCAGCGAGAATGTTACAGTCCGAGTACATTACCCTCCACCGGACCAGCCCTCAACAGGTTCGGGGTGGGGCTAAAGATTAAGTCCCTAGCAGCACCCCTGTGATGGCCTGTAGCTGCACAATAACGGAGGCAGCCTCTAGACATTCGAGACAAGTGATGGCCTCTAGCCGCATACACAACGTGACAGCCTGTACCTGCACAAGCCAAGTGACAGACTATAGCTGCACGATAACAGAGACGGCCTCTAGCCGCTCAAGTTCTGCCAATCCCCCCTCTCCTGCAGAAACCGGTGATGGCCTCTAGCCACACTTGGGGAGAGAAAGGTATGCCCCTCTCCTTCTGCAGCTGCCTCCAGGAGTAGGACACCGTTGATGGCCTCCAGCCGCACTAGCAGGGAGGTGACAGCCTCCGACTGCATCTCAACTGCACGTCATTCCCCTTGCAGGGCACCGGTGACAGCCTCTAGCAGCACCTGTGATCAGGTGATGGCCTCCAGCTACATCTCGCGCATGGTGCTGTTAGGAAGTCAGTCCCCAGTGACGGCCTCTAGCCGCCCTCCCCTTGTTGCCCACGGGACCTTGGTGATGGCCTCTAGCCACGCCAGGAAGAGACACCACCACCAAAGTCTCAACCTCCTGAGACTTCCCCAGCAGAGGACGACCCTTGCTCAGCTCAACCCTCCTATAGCCGAGTGGGACATTCCTCCACTTCTCTCCACAGTGGCAGTCCCCAGGAGGAGCCTTCCTGCCTGGAAGAAATGTGGCGAGGCCCCGTGCTGTCCCCGGGAGTGTGTGCCATCCAGCTGGCGCCCGTGGGAGAAGACCAGCTGACGGACTCCCGCCGGAGGTGAAGTTGCAGCCCAACCCTGATGGTGGCCCGACGGGAGGGAGACTGCAGATGCTGGACTCCCTGTGGCGGCCCTGTAACCCCGGGGCACGACCTCCCCAGCCCTAGACAATTGCGACCTCCTCCCCAGGGTGGGCGCAGACAAGCATGGCTACTTATGCTGTTTGGCCCGAGCCCCAAGGACCAGACTACCCAGCCAGGCCCCACGAGCAGAGGGCCTCTCACCACGACCAACCGCAGCCGCAGCAGACGATGTCACCTTTGAGGGTCGTCCCGTGGCCCTTAAGAGAAGGGAAACCAGACGGGACCTCTCCAACATCTGGCCAACACCTGGGGGCCACGCGGCTCCTGCAGCCTGGCTGGAGCCCTCCGGCCAGCCCACTGTAACAGTGACTGCCCAGTGTTTATTATGACAATAGTGCTCGTGTTGTATACAGTGCCGAACTAGTGCTCTAGTGACTACGTATTGTACTGTGTGTCTCCAATTATTCATATTGTGTACTGTGTCGAACTACTGCCCCTATCACCGCATAGTATACGGCGTGACACTTACATTCAGATTGTATACTCGAGCCCAAGTAACAGACTGTGAAACCTACCCTCACCTTGTGCACAGTGTCCGTTCAGTGCCCTTACTGCTGGATAGTATCTGGCACAATACTAACACCACACACACACACCAGTCGGAGCCCTCTAGTCTGTCTAGTCCATTTGATATTGATTAGTGTCTTGTGTATAACTCACATTCATATTGTATACTGGAGTTGTAGTTGAGATAATACACGTGTAATGTTGTTGTCCAGAGTTTTTATGTCCTGCTCTTCTCGTTGTGTGTTCTAGCTCCAGTCTCGAAACGAGAAGTCGGCCTAACGACACCTAGCATAACACTGGTGGCCAGCGGTGGCTGTTGACCCAGGCAGAATGCAGGGAGGAGCAAAACAGGGACAACAGCAAAAATGGCAACAAAACCTTACGTGCAATTACCTAAATTCGACCCAAAACAATATGACATACACACATACCTATCCATGATCAAACCACTCCTAGATATAGGGTTCGAGGATGACAAACAGAAAATAGCAGTCACCCTGCCTCTCCTGGGCAAAACAGTAGCCAGTATCACACCCACGATCGTCCCGGAGCTGACATGGGCGAAGTTTACCCAAATAGTGATTGAGGCCATCACGCCATCATTGGGAAGAGTTGTGGCAATATCACAGCTCGACAACTTAACCTACGACGGAAACCTACATGACACACTTATCCAGGCCAGGCAACTCGTCACCGCAGCATACCCAGAGACTGATGCAGCAACCCGGGAACAGCTTATATTTAACACACTCCTTAGGATCCTCCTCAGTGTCATCAAACAACATTTTATAATATATAACCCAACGGGAGACCTGGATAAAGACATCCAATTGATGAGAAGCCTCCTAGCCGCCCACTCCACCCCATAACACATCGGCACAATCAACAAATTCCCCACACAGGGGGTGAGGCCCCACACCCACGCAAACCTTTCAGCAACACCCTCCTTCAAGGAAATTACTAATATCATCTCCACTGACCCGTGGGAATTCTCGACCTGCAGCCACAGATGTCATATCCATGACATCCGTGAACAGCTAAAAGCTGCCCAGCACAGGACAACCACCCAAGGGCGCCTACAAGTCTCCTCACCACACGACGAAGGCACCAAGGATGACGCCTCATACGCCGATTACTCCGAGCCTGGGGGAAGCAGAGCTCGACCAAGAAGGCACACAGGAGGCAAAGCTCGACGGAAAAGACGCTCCATATCGCCCTTGCACCTCCCCATATTGGCGGGGGCCACTTCATAAAAACTTCACCCTCCAGTCTACGACAGGGTGAAGCTGAACGCCTCATCTTACTCTCCCCCCGCTATATCTTCTACCTTACCCTCTCCTATCCCTAACCTTCCTGCTCCTCCACACACTGCCTCCATCTTAACTGGCCCACCGGAACCCATACCTTATGCTCCCCTAACCTATCTCCTGAAACCATCTCCTCCTGTCTCCCACCTATCACCCCTCATCACCCACCTCACATGCCGCCTTCCGGCTACGCCACACCCACTCTCCCACCCAGCACCCTGCACCACCACACACCTCCCCTGCCAACACGACTAACTCATACGCCTGCTGTATCTCACCCACCTCCCTTTCCATGGTCACCTCCCCAACCCCACCCTCCACCTGCACCTCACCATAACCACGGACCCCCAACGCATCCCCAGTGACCTCACCTGGCGCCTCACCTCCCGCCACCGCATCACCACCGCAGGCCTAGCCACACAACCAAGAGATTCCCTACCCACCCACGGCCACCTCACCACACCTCTGACACTACGCACCACCCACCGCCACCTCTGCACCTCCACAGTCTTCTTCCCAACATTCCCCTCGCTCCACAACCACGATCGACGCCAAACCACACACCCACTCCTCGTCCCCCACCGCCATCGCCACCACCACAACCAGTCCGGCCCCTCTCCCGCCCACCAGCCAGGTACACAGCCACACCCTCACCCACACTCCCAACATCACCCACACAACCAAAACCTCCCACCCCCACACCCCCACACACCCAACACCCCCCCCATAACACTGAGAATATATAGTAGGCTATTGAACCACTCATTGCTCCAGATCCCCTGTCAGACTCATACACCCACTACGTCACACCCTCCTCCTCCATGCCATCCTCCCCCACTCCCTCCATTTCGGTCAACTCCCCCGCCACACCCCACACCTTAGCTCCTGCCACCTCATCACTGCCGCAAATACAACCATCCGACCCAGGGACCGCAAATCCTCCCCAAACCACTCCGCCACTTTTCCAGAACTGCACACCACCCGCCACCACCCCCACACCCGCACCGTTCCCCCCCCTTACACCTCGCTCCACACCCACCACCCACCCCACACCACGAGCACAGCCCTCTACCACCACCCACGCCACCCCATCACCAAACACCCGGACAGCACGCCTAACCACGACATCATAAGATGCACTCCTCCTTCAACACCCACACCCACCCTCAAAACCAGCACCACCTGCCCGGCCGTCTTCCATTCCCACTGGCCAGATACTCCACCACACCATCATCCAGCCCCCCAACCTCTCCTACACCACCAGAAGAGACCTCCCCTACCTCACACACACCTAACACGGCCCTCATAACACTAACACTACACCAGGCCCAGTGGAGATTTCCACCAGCCCCTATCCCCAGGTAATAGAGCCACACCGGCCCATGATGGTTGCATAAAACCCCCACCACCTCACCGGTCGCCAAGATGCACCTAGGACACACCGAACATCAACCACGACCAGCCATGACGGTATGGCGTGTCACCTGTGACCCAACCTATGGAAGAAAACAACGCGTCCATGGGACACATCACCTCCTACGACTCCTCCAGAAAACACCTCGGCCTCCACCCTACACGTCACCTATGCCCATCACCAGGACCCAGACCTAGCCACCCAATACTGGACCACCCTCCTCCAGCACCTGACACCAACCCACAGCACCACCACCACCGAGACCTACTACCTCCAGCCACAAGGACATGACTTTTTTCCTCAAGACAGTGGTGAAATACCTGCCGTAGCAGCAGAACACCTCCAAGACGTCACGACCCCCACCCCAGGAGGAGACCATGGAGGGGCTTTGAGGGTGCGCACACTATCCTAGCAGTATGGGCAGATGTCCCCTACTACCTTGCACCCTTATTCCCCGCAACAGACCCAGCAAGAATGTCGCAGTCTGAGAACATTGCCCTCCAACCAGACCAGCCCCCAACAGGTTCGGGTTGGGGCAGAAGATTCAGTCCCTAGCAACACCCCTGTGACGGCCTGTAACCGCACAATAACAGACACGGCCTCTAGCCTCTGAAGTGCTGCCAACCCCTCCTCTCCTGCAGAAACCGGTGACGGCCTCCAGTCACACTCGGGGAGAGAAAAGTATGCCCCCTCTCCTTCTGCAGCTGCCTCCAGGAGTAGGACACGGGTGACGGCCTCCAGCCGCACCAGCAGGCAGGTGACGGCCTCCTCCCGCACCTCGACTGCATGTCACTTTCCTTGCAGGACACCGGAGACGACCTCTAGCCACACCCGTGGTCAGGTGATGGCCTGCACCCGCACCTCGCCCATGGTCCTGTTAGGAAGTCGAGCCCCAGTGACGGCCTCTAGCTTCACCAACAGGGACGGGACGGCCTCTAGCCGCCCTCCCCTTGTTGCCCACGGGACCTTGGCGATGGCCTCTAGCCACGCCAGGGAGAAACACCACCACCAAAGTCTCTCACCCCCGAGACCCTCGGCGGAGGACGACTCTTGCTCAGCTCACCCCTCCTGTAGCCGAGCGGGACATTCCTCCACTTCTTTCCACAGAGGCAGCCCCCAGGAGGAGCCTTCCTGCCTTGAAAAAGTGTGTCTAGGCCCCGTGCTGTCCCCGGGAGTGTGTGCCATCCAGCTGGCGCCCGTGGGAGAAGATCAGCTGACGGACTCCCACCGGAGGCGACGCCGCAGCCAGACTCTGATGGGAGCCCGACGGGAGGGAGACTGCAGACGCCAGACTCCCCGTGGCACTCCTGTAACCCCAGGGTAAGACCTCCCCAGCCCTACACAACAGCGACCTCCTCCCCAGGGTGGACGCAGACAAGCGTGCCTACTTGTGCTGTTTGGCCTAAAACCCGAGGACCAGACTACCCAGCCAGGCCCCACGAGCAGAGGGCCTCTCACTACGACCAACCACAGCCCGCAGCAGACAATGTCACCTTTGAGGGTCGTCCCATGGCCATTAAGAGAAGGGACACCAGATGGGACCTCTCCAACACCTGGGGGCCACCCGGCTCCTGCAGCTTGACCGGAGCCCTCCAGCCTGCCCAGTGTAACAATGACTGCCCATTGTATATTGTGACAATAGTGCTCATGTTGTATACAGTGCCAAACTAGTGCTCTAGTGACTACATAGTGTACTGTGTGTCTCTATATTCATATTGTGTACTGTGTCTAACTACTGTCCCTATCACCGCATAATATACGGCGTGACACTTACATTCAGATTGTATACTCGAGCCCAAGTAACAGACTGTGTGAAATCGACCCTCACCTTGTGCACAGTGTCCGTTCAGTGCCGTTACCACTGGATGGTGTCTGGCACGATACTAACACCACACACACACACCAGTCGGAGCCTTCTAGTCTGTCTAATCCAATTGATATTGAATAGTGTATTGTGTATAACTCACATTCATATTGTATACTGGAGTTGTAGTTGAGATAATACACGTGTAATGTTGTTGTCCGGAGTTTTTATGTCCTGGTCTTCTCGTTGTGTGTTCTAGCTCCAGTCTCAAAAGAGGACCCCGGTTCTACAGTATAGCTGGTGTTTCTAGAACGAGAAGTCGACCTTAAAACACCTAGCATAACACTGGTGGCCAGTGGTGGTATTTGACCCAGGCAGAATACAGGGAGAAGCAAAACTGGGACGACAGCAAAAATGGTAATAAAACCTCACATGCAATTACCTAAATTAGACCCGGAACCATATGACATACACACGTACCTATCCATGATCAAACCACTCCAGGATATAGGGTTCGAGGATGACAAACAGAAAATAGCAGTCACCCTGCCTCTCCTGGGCAAAGCAGTAGCCAGTATCACACCCACGATCGTCCCGGAAGTGATTGAGGCCACCACGCCATCACTGGGAAGAGTTGTGGCAATATCACAGCTCAACAACTTAACCTATGACGGAAACCTAGATGACACACTTATCCAGGCCAGGCAACTCATCACCGCAGCATACCCAGAGACTGATGCAGCAACACAGGAACAGCTTATATTTAACATACTCCTAAGGATCCTCCTCAGTGTCATCAAACAACATTTTATGATACATGACCCAACGGGAGACCTGGATAAAGATATCCAACTGATGAGATGCCTCCTAGCCGCCCACTCCACCCTATAACACATCGGCGCAATCAATAAATTCCCCACACAGAGGATGACGCCTCACACCCACGCAAACCTACCAGAAACACCCACCCCCAAGGAAATTACTAATATCATCTCCACTGACCCGTGGGAATTCTCGACCTGCAGCCACAGATGCCCTATCCATGACATCCGTGAACAGCTAAAAGCTGCCCAGCGCAAGACAAGCACCCAATGGCGCCTGCAAGTCTCCTCACCACACGACGAAGGCACCAAGGATGACGCCTAATACGCCGATTACTCCGAGCCTGGGGGAAGCAGAGCTCGACCAAGAAGGCGCACAGGAGGCATGGCTCGACGAAAAAGACGCCCCATACCGTCCCTGCACCTCCCCATATTGGCGGGGGCCACTTCATAAAAACTTCGCCCTCCAGTCTACGACAGGGTGAAGCTGAACGCCTCATCTTACTTGCTATATCTTCTACCTTACCCTCTCCTATCCCTAACCTTTCCGTTCTTCCACACACCACACTTCCCGCTACCATCGCCTTCTCCCATCCTGTTATTCCTCAGCACAAAGCCTGTTTCTAGCTCAACAGGCCCACCGGAACTCATACCTTATGCTCCCCTAACCTACCTCCTGAAACCATCTCCTCCTGTCTCCCACCTATCACCCCTCACCACCCACCTCACATGTCGCCTCCTGGCCACGCCACACCCACTCTCCCACCCAGCACCCTGCACCATCACTCATCTCCCCTGCCAACACGACTAACTCATACGCCTGCTGTATCTCACCCACCTCCCTTTCCACGGTCACCTCCCCCACCCCACCCTCCACCTGCACCTCACCATAACCACAGACCCCCAATGCATCCCCAATGATCTCACCTGATGCCTCACCTCCCGCCACCGCATCACCACCGCAGGCCTAGCCACACAACCAAGAGATTCCCTACCCACCCACGGCCACCTCACCACACCTCTGACACTACGCGCCACCCACCGCCAGCCCTGTACCTCCACAGTCTTCTTCCCCACATTCCCCTCGCTCCACAACCACGACCAACGCCAAACCACACATTCACTCCTCGTCCCCCACCGCCATCGCCACCACCACAACCAGTCCGGCCCCTCTCTAACTTACCAGCCATATATGCAACCACACCCTCACCCACACTCCCAACATCACCCACACAACCAAAACCTCCCACCCCAGCACCCCCACACACCCAACAGATCCCCCATAACGCTGAGAATACACAGAAAGTTATTGAACCACTCACTGCTCCAGATCCCCCATCAAACTCATACACCCATTACGTCACACCCTCCTCCTCCATGCCATCCTCCCCCACTCCCTCCTCTCTGGTCAACTCCCCCGCCACACCCCACACCTCAGCTCCCTCCGCCCCACCACTGCCGCAAATACAACCACCCGACCCAGGGACCACAAATCCTCCCCCACCCACTCCACAACGTTTCCAGCACTGCACAGCACCCTCCATCACCCCCACACCCGCATTGTTCCTCCCCCTTACACCTCGTTCCACACCCACCACCCACCCCACACAACGAGCACAGCCCCCTACCACCACCCACGCCACCCCATCACCAAACACCTGGACAGCACGCCTAACCACATCACAAGGCTGCACTCCTCTCTCACCATCCACACCCACCCTCAAAACCACCACCACCCGCTTGGGCAGTCTTCCATTCCCACAGGCCAGATACTCCACCACACCATCATCCAGCCCCCCAACCTCTCCTACACCACCAGAAGAGACCTCCCCTACCTCAGACACACCGAACACGGCCCTCATAACACTAACACTACACCAGGCCCAGTGGAGATTTCCACCAGCCCCTATCCCCAGGTAATAGAGCCACACCGGCCCATGATGGTCACATAAAACCCCCACCACCTCACCGGTCGCCAAGATGCGCCTAGGACACACCGAACGTCAACCACCACCAGCCGTGAAGGTATGGCGTGTCACCTGTGCCCCAACCTACGGAAGAAAACAACACATCCATGGGACACTTCACCTACAACTCCTCCAGAAAACACCTCGGCCTCCACCCTACACGTCGCCTATGCCCACCACCAGGACCCAGACCTAGCCACCCAACACTGGACCACCCTCCTCCAGCACCTGACACCAACCCACAGCACCACCACCACCGAGACCTACCAACTCTGGCCACGGGGACTTGACTTCCCCCCCCCCCCAGACGGTGGTGAAATACCCGCCGTAGCAGCAGAACACCGCCGAGATGTTGCAACCCCCACCCCAGGAGGAAACCATGGAGGTGCTTTGAGGGTGCGCGCACTATCCCGGCAGTATGGGCATATGTCCCCTACTACCTTGCCCCCTTATTCCCCGCAACAGACCCAGCAGGAATGTCGCAGTCTGAGAACATTATCCTCCAACCGGACCAGCCCTCGACAGGTTCAGGGTGGGGCTGAAGATTCAGTCCTTAGCAGCACCCCTGTGACAGCCTGTAGCCGCACAATAACTGAGATGGCCTCTAGCTGCTCGAGATAAGTGACGGCCTCTTGCCGCACACACGTGACGGCCTATAGCCACACGAGCCAAGTGATGGCCTCTAACTGCTCAAGTGCTGCCAACCCTCCCTCTCCTGCAGAAACCGATGAGGGCTCCAGCCGCACTCGGGGAGAGAAAGGTATGCCCCCTCTCCTTCTGCAGCTGCCTCCGGGAGTAGGACACTGGTGATGGCTTCCAGCCGCACCAGCAGGCAGATGACAGCCTCTGCCCGCACCTCGACTGCACGTCACTCCCCTTGCAGGACACCGGTGACGGCCTCTAGCTGCACCTGTGATCAGGTGATGGCCTCCAGCTGCACCTCACCCACGGTCCTGTTAGGAAGTCGGGCCTCAGTGACGGTCTCTAGCCGCACCAACAGGGAAGGGACGGCCTCTGGTCGCCCTCCCTCTGTTGTCCACCAGACCTCTGTGATGGCCTCTAGCCACGCCAGGGGGAAACACCACCACCAAAGTCACACACCCCCTGAGACTTCCCTGGTAGAGGACGACACTTGCTCAGCTCACCCCTCCTGTGGCTGAGCAGGACGTTCCTCCACCTCTCTCCACAGAGGCAGCCCCCAGGAGGAGCCTTCCTGACTGGAAGAAGTGTGGCAAGGCCCCGTGCTGCCCCTGGGAGTGTGGGCCATCCAGCTGGCGCCCGTGGGAGAAGACCAGCTGATGGACTCCCGCCGGAGGTGACGACACAGCCCGACCCTGACGGTGGCCTGACGGGAGGGAGACTGCAGACGCTGGACTCACCGCGGCACCCCTGTACCCCCAGGGTGCGACCTCCCCAGCCCTAGACAACGGTGACCTCCTCCCCAGGGTGGGGGTACAGACAAGCGCGCCTACTTGTGCTGTTTGGCCCGAGCCCCAAGGACCAGAATACCCATCCAGGCCCCACGAGCAAAGGGCCTCTCTCCACGTCCAACAGCACCCTGCAGCAGACGATGTCACCTTTGGGGGTTGTCCAGTGGCCCTTAAGAGAAGGGACACCAGACGGGACCCTTCCAACACCTAGCCGACACCTGGGGGCCACCTGGCTCCTGCAGCCTGACCGGAGCCCTCCGGCCTGCCCAGTGTAACAGTGACTGCCCAGTGTATATTGTGAAAATAGTGCTCGTGTTGTATACAGTGCCGAACTATGGTCCTTTCGCAGCAAGAAGTCCGTTCAGGGTGTGGCAGAAGTTGGAATTCCCCCGAGTGCGACGTTGCCAATTTGACCACCAATTATCGGATTATCACTCTGTCTCCCTACCTACCCCCATCACACCTGTTTCTCTCTCTCTCTCTCTCTCTCTCTCTCTTGTATATATTTATTATTTATTTTCAATTTTTTTTCCACACCACTTATGAGGTAAAAGTCTAGGCGCGTTTTATTTTTAAGAGGTTTCCCCTGTAGGCCTAATCCTCTCTCTGATCTTTAATCATAATCTTCGTCATCAGAACTTTCTGTTATATTGACGAGAGAGAGAGAGAGAGAGAGAGAGAGAGAGGGAGAAACAAGTGGGATGGGGGTAGGTAGGGGGAGAGTAATAATCCGATAATTGGTGGTCAAATTGGCAACTCTACGGCGTGGCAACATGGGAAAAAAGCACTGCCACGTGTCGTAGAATTAATTCAAATCGTTGTTATAATTCTAAAAAGTGATACTCAATGTACTATATAGCTTCCTTTACTATATACAGAATATAAAAAACAATTTCAAATAGCACATAGATGGGAAATAAGAGAGAGAGAGGCATGTACTACGGTTGATTTGGCAGCATCGCTAGAGGTGATTCACCAGGTGGGCCCCACCCTGAACGGACTTCTTGCGGTGAAAGGACCATAGTGCTCTAGTGACTAGATAATGTATTGTGAGTTTCTATATTCATATTGTGTACTGTGTCTAACTACTGCCCCTATCACTGCATAGCATACGGCATGACACTTACATTCAGATTGTATACTCGAGCCAAGTAACAGAGTGTGTGAAACTTACCCTCACCTTGTGCACAGTGTCCGTTCAGTGCCCTTCTGACTGGATAGTATCCGGCGCGAACAGTGTCCATGCAGTGCCTTTACGACTGGATAGTATCTGGCACGATACTGACACCACACACACCAGTTGGAGCCCTCTAGTCTGTCTAGTCCATTTGATATTGAATAGTGTATTGTGTATAACTCACATTCATACTTGCTGTATACTGGAGTTGTAGTTGAGATAATACACGTGTAAGGTTGTTGTCCAGAGTTTTTATGTCCTGCTCTTCTTATTGTGTGTTCTAGCTCCGGTCTTGAAAGAGGACCCTGGCTCTATAGCTGGTGTTTCTAGGACGAGAAGTCTGCCTAAAAACACCTAGCATAACACTGTCCAACATGCAGTTATGGTGTTAGTACAGCAATGAGCATAGGAGAGTGACGCTCAGTGACGTCATGCGCAAATTCATAATTTAATTGGCCACTGCACCTCCCCAACCAAAGCATGTTCTCACTGGCTGCAGCACTTCTCCCGGGATTTCCCGGAATAATGGACCCTGTTATGTTTGGTGTTTTTAGATCGACTTCTCGTCCTAGAGACAGTAGCTGTTGAGCCGGGGTTCTCTATCGAGACCGGAACTAGAATACACTACAAGAGGAGCAGGGCATAAAAACTCCTGGGCAAAGTTAGGAACAAACAGATACAATGCAAATATGACAGACACACAATACACTGTCTGGGTGCAAAGTCAGTCACAGGACAGGACAGTTTATACAACGACAGGGACACAATACACTGTCCCACAATACACTGTCACACAGTACACTGTCCCAAAGTACACAGTCACAAGTTAATATCGGGACAGGAGGGTTTACACAGGGCTGCTGAAATCCTGGGCTCTTACAGGTGTTGGCCAGGTGTTGGAGGGGTCCTGTCAGGTGTGCCCTCTCTCAGAGGGCACGGGACCGTCTTCAGGGTCTGTGTCGTCTGGAGTGGGCTGCTGGGCTGTGTGGAGAGAGGCCCTTTTCTATTAAGGCCTCTGTGGGGCATTCGGTCCCTAGGGTTGGAACCAAAGAGGGAGAGGAGGCACGCTTGTCAGCGCCTGCCCTGGAGAGTGGGTTGACGTCCTTTGGGGCTGGGGAGGTCGCACCTGGGGGATCGAGGGGCGTCCTGGGGAGCCTGAGGGCTGCGGTCTCCCTCGGGTCGGGCCACTGTCAGGCTTGGGCTGTGGCGTCCTTGCCTCCAGGAATCCGGCAGCGGGTGGTCTTGCCTAGGCATCAGCTGGACTGCTCTCACTCCCAGGGTCACGATGGGGCCTTGCCAGACCTCCTCCAGACAGGGTCGTTCCTCCTGGGGACTGCTGCTGTGGTGGAGAAAAGGAGGGATGTCCCACTCGGCCACAGGAAGGATGGACTGAGCAAGGGACGTCCTCTAAGGATGAAGTCACAGGGGGTGAGAGACGGGTGGTGGGTGACCTATCGCTGACGCAGCTAGTGGCTGTCATCGAGGTCCCAAGGGCAACAAGGGTAAGGCAGCTAGTGGCTGTCCCTCTCCTGTCATTGCAACTAATGGCCATCACTGGGGCGTGACTTCTTAGCATGACTGAGTGTGAGATGCGGCTAATGGCCGTCACCTGTCCACAGGTGCGACTAATGGCCGTCATCGAGGTCCTGTGAGGGGAGGCACGGCTAGTGGCCATCGCCGGGGCACTGTTCTCCTGGTGGTGGACAGTGAACTGATTGCAGCTTATGGCCGTCGCCGGGGCACTGTTCTCCTGGTGGTGTACGGTGAACTGAGTGCGGCTTATGGCCATCACCTGTTCACGGGTGTGGCTCATGGCCATCATCAAGGTCCTGGGATGAGAGGAGATGACAGGTGCAGTGTGGCTAATGGCCGTCATCTTCTGCTAGTGTGGTTAATGCCCTTCACCTTCCTCCTGTTGTGCCTAATGGCCGTCACCAGGGCCTCACTCCCTGTAGCAGCTCCAGGAGGGGAGCAGCGAGTGGCCGTCCCTCCTCAGGTGCAGCTAGTGGCTGTCACTTGTCCCTGAAGAGGGGGGGGGGGATGCAGCTAGCAAGCGGCTAGTGGCTGTTTCTACACAGGTGCGGCTAATGGCCGTCATGTGGTTGCTGGCTGGGACTGAAGAATCAGTCCCACCCCTAACCTGGCGAGGGCTGGTTTGGCTGGAGGGTAATGCCCTTGCACTGTGTCCTCCTAGTTGGGTCCGTTGTGGGGAATAAGGGCGCAAGGTAGTCGGGGACATAGGTCCATACTGCCTGGGGAGTGCATGCGCCTTCGGAGCCCCTACGTGGTCTCCCCCTGGGGTGGGGATCATGACGCTCCAGTGGTATGTTGTCGTGGGTGGTATTTCAGACTCCCCCCCTTCCCCCCTAAAAAACCTCCTTGGACTTTCACACACATCTGTGGAAACAAGCCTTATTAATGTTATGCGATGTGTTCAGAGTTCAACTACTTGCCCTTTGATCATACGCACTAGCTTAGGGTTCTTTTCTGACTGGGTCTAGGACACACAACTAGAGGAACAGAAAATAAAAACTCAGGACTGAGGGCAAGGTGCAGCTAATGGCCATCACCTGTCCACACGTGCTGTTAATGGCCATCACCGACGTCCTGTGAGGGAAGGCGCGGCTATTGACCGTCACCTGCCCTCTGGTGCGGCTAGTGGCCATCACCAGGGCCTCATTCCCCAAGTGGATTGTGGGCTGGGTGTGGTTAGTGGCCGTCAGTCGCTCATGGGTGCGGCTAATGGCCATCATTGAGGTCCTGTGAGGGGAGGGGACGGCAGACGAAGTGCGGTTAGTAGCAGTCACCTGCCTGCTGGTGCGACTTTTGGCTGTCACTGAGGTTCAGCTCCTAGAAGCAGCTGCAGAAGGAAACCGGGCAGTGGACAGCTTTCCCCCTAGAGTGGCTAATGGCCGTCACAGGTTTCTGCAGAGGAGGGGATGCAGCTATGGAGCGGTTAGCGGCCGTCTCCTACCTAGTGATGCTAGTGGCCGTCACTCGGGTCCTGTCTGGGACTGAGATATCACCCTCACCTCGAACCTGTCGAGCGCTGGTCCAGCTGGGGAGTAACCTTTAGTGGCTGTCTCCTGCCTGTGTGGCTTGTGGCCGTCACTCGGGTGCTGTCTGGGACTGAAGTATCAGCCCCACCCCGAACCTGTCAAGCGCTGGTCCTGCTGGGGAGTAACTTGACAAGGCTGCGGAGTTGATATTAGTTCGTCTGAGGGTAAGAGGGGGGCAAGACTGGGGGGGACATAGGCCTGTCTGGCCTAAGCTCTGGATGTGCCTCCTGGTGGCCTCCTTGTAGGGTGGGTTTCGCACCCCCATTGTTCCTCTGTGGGGTGGTCATTGTGCCATCCCACCTGTGGTGTTCCTTCCCCTGGTGTTCTGTAGGGGTGGGTATTTCAATTAACATACTGTAGGTGTTCATACTTAATTGCTTTTTTACTGCATATTCTCAGTGTCTACTATATTAAAAATGGTCACTAAAGTACTAAAGAAATGTATGTTGGACATGAGGCCACTGTACTACCAGAACTGTGTACAATACATCAAAACTCAAATGCCCTCCCCCACAGAAAACCCAGGGAGGGGTGTCACGACACCCATCCCAGGAAGGACCCATGGCCCCACACCTACCCCAGAAGGAGACCATGGGGGGGCGTGTAGAGAGAGCGCCGGGCTTAAGCGAGAGGGGCATAGGTGTCCCACGGCCCTGTGCCCCTCTTCCCTCAACACATCCACCAGCAGGAGAACAGTCCCAGCCAACTACATCTCAGCCGGGACAGCCCTCGCCAGGATCAGGGTGGGATTTGGTTCTGCACAGTCCCAAGAGGCACCTCAGTGACAGCCACTTTATGCACTGGGGAAGGGACAGCCACTGTACGCCCTTCAGCTGTTGCCCCCTGCAGTCCCGCAGTGACAGCCACTGTACGCACCGGGCAGGACGCGACGGCCACTGTACGCACGTCAGCTGCAGCCATCCCTGAAACCAGGCCCACAGTGACGGCCACTGTATGCACTCGGCAGGACGTTACTGCCACTGTATGCACCGGGCAGGACGTGACGGCCACTGTACGCACACCACCTGGCAAACCAGGCAGAGGCAGAACTGCGGCAACGACCAGTGTATGCACTGGGCAGGACGTTACTGCCACTGTATGCACCGGGCAGGACGTGACGGCCACTGTACGCACACCACCTGGCAAACCAGGCAGAGGCAGAACTGCGTCGACGGCCGCTGTATGCACCGGGAAAGGGACAGCCATTGTATGCCCTTCAGCTGTTGCCCCCTGCAGCCCCGCAGTGACAGCCACTGTACTTACTGGGGAAGGGACGGCCACTGTATGCCCTTCAGCTGTTGCCCCCTGCAGCCCCGCAGTGACAGCCACTATACGCTCTGGGCAGGATGTGACGGCCACTGTAAGCACGTCGGCTGCAGTCACCCCTGGAACCAACCCCGCAGCGATGACCACTGTATGCATGTCAGCAGGCAAACCAGGCAGAGGCAGACCTGCGGTGACGGCCACTGTACGCACCGGGGAAGGGATGGCCACTGTATGCCCTTCGTCTGCCTCCTCCTTAGGGAACACCACCACAATGATGGCCACTGAACACCCTTCAGCTGTTGTCTCTAGGGCTCTTGGAACCATGTTGATGGCCACTGTATGCACGGGGGAAGGGGCGGCCACTGTACGCCCTTCATGCACAGTCCCTGAGACTACCCCTTTGGAGGAAGTCCCTGGCTTGGCCCACCCCCCATCCGGAGGCCGAGTGGGACGTCTCTCTCTCCCACTCCTCACAGGTGCAGCTCCCAGAGGAGTTGCAGTTTGAGGAGTGGTGGCGAGGACCTATCCCGAACCCGGGGATCCATGCCCTACAATCCGCCCCTGAACAACGCCAGCCGCTGACGGACGCCACGAGGAAGGGACGCCGCAGGCAGCTCCTGACAGTTGTCCAACCCTGTGGAGACCACAGCCCTCAGTCACCCAGGGACACCCCCAGGACCCCAGAGTGGGGACTCCCGAGCCTCACCAACAGACGACTCTCCGCCAGGAGCAGGCAAAGGCAGGCACTCCTGTTGGTCCTATTCGGCCTCAGTCCAGAGTGCCACCTCCCAAGTCGAGGCCTCACCAGGAAAGGGCCTCCCTGTACACCAACCAACAACCCCATCCGGACGACATCACCCCTGACAGTAGTTCCGTGCCTCCTACGGGAGGGCACGCCTGACGAGTTGCCTCCCACGCCCGGGCGCCACCTGTAACTAGCCCAGGCCCCAGCAGCCCGAGGCAAGCCTGACAGTGTCCATATTTACCAGTACTGTATGCTATTGGCGTATATTGTAAAGGTTTGTAATTAACCCTCCTCAGGTAGACCTACAGTTTCGCTTACAATTTAGGTACACCTGGGTCTGTCAGACTCAGCTTTAAAAAAGTGCTGTAGTGTCACACATGTTTTATATAATGAATTCCTGAATATCCTGCAATGTATTAGGTCTCATCAGTTACAAGACTATTCGGATAAGTTTTAATTCATTGAACTCCACATATTATTTTTTAAAAAATGTATGAAAGAAAGGCCAAACTAATTTTTTTTTTTCAGCCATCATACACGAAAACAAAGGACACTATGAGCGTAGCACTTGTGTCACAACTTAGGGGATGGAGGACCTTCATTATGGGCACAGTGGATCCCACACAACGTAAAATCAACTTGCACACTCATAGTGAAAAATTTTCCCCCCCTCCTCAGGTACACCTGGGTCTCACAGACCCGACATGCAATTCTGAGTGATATATTGCAAAAACATAGAAGTACACGAAAGTAACCCGCTTACACCCTCATGGGCACAAAAAGTTAGGAAGCTATTGAGAAGGACGGGGATCCCAGGCATCTATATGTTACTGAATTATTCCATCGGAAAAAAATTGCCCAGGTCTGTCAGACCCAGGTCTACCTGAGGAGGGCAATACATGTGTAAGGTTGGTCTGCCGAGTTTTTATGCCCTGTTCCTCTTGTAATGTATTCTAGTTCTGGGTTTTGTATTCTAGTTCTGGTCTCGAAATAGAACCCCGCTCAGTGGCTAGTGTTCTTAGGACGAGAAATCGACCAAAAAACACCTAGCATAAAACTGGTGGCCAGCGGTGGTTCTTGACCCGATCAGAATACAGAGGGGAGAAAAACAGATATAAATCTAGCACAAAGGCGGCAAAACCTTATGTCCAACTGCCAAAATTCGATCCCGAGCAATATGACATCAATGTATACCTGTCCATGGATAAGCCACTACTGGACATAGGCTTTGAAAATGACAGGGAGAAGAGGGCCATCACTCTGCCACACCTGGACAAGGCAGTTAGTATCGTCACCAAGATTGTCCCGGAGTTCAAATGGGAGCAGTTTACACAAATCGTGAAGCAAGCAGTCACGCCATCTTTTGGCAGAGTCGTAGCTCTGTCACAGCTCGACGCCCTCATCCACGATGTAACATCTTGTAGAGGCAGGCGGTCAAACTTCCCGCCACTAGATGCTGCGCTCTGAGGGCAGGTTTGAGAAGCGCTTAGTGTCGGGATAGCACACGGTGAGGATTGCAGTCGTGGTTGCCTAACAAAACACCTAGATTATTTCGTAACCTATTGGATAATGTAACACCTCGAGAGCGCCAGAAACTGTAAGTCAAGTTGGTTTATACCTTGTAGATGTATTGTACAACATTATGATCTTGTGTGGAAATATGTAAATGGTGACAGCAAGACGCTGATTTTAAGTTTTGAATTGTGATTCTAGAACTTATGATAGTGAAGTTAATAAAAGAGTCATGCTGAATACTGCAGGTAATATTTTGTAACTCCTGATTAATTTCTAAAGTGATTAAGTTGATTAAGACTTCTTTGTGTATTTTGTAGTTTAGAATGATGCATTACTATATTGAAGTTTAAGGTGGAAACAGTGATTTTCTCTGATGATATTTGTCAGTCGGCAGTCGTTAGCATTTTAGTCCAAAGTTTAGTGTGCTACTCAGAAAATGAGTTACACCCAGAAAGAAGAGGTTATTCCTGGAGCTGTGGGTGCAGAGGACGTCGCACCATAGTATGTACCCTACCAATAATGACCAAGACGAGGCCATAGCTGATGCCAAGAGGAGGCGTGGCAGAGCCAAAGCACTTCTCACCAAGCAGATGGGCTTCATTGACAGGCTGACTGCTGACGTCAGGAACATCTTTCATGTGAAGGAGAAGATGGCTGTCTTTCCTGAGTCTATACATAAATTTGAGGTGGCCCACGTTGAGCTCCTAAGCTACCTGACGGATGAGGATCTGCGCACAGAGGCTGAGCAGTACAAGACTGACACCATATGTCCCTGGTGACTGAATTTCAAGATGCCTTACACAACTGGTTAGCCCAGCAGGAGGAGGAGGATGACAAGGCTCAGGAAGAACCTGAGGAGACTATGGAATCGCATGGTGGTGCTAGTTCACTCACTGCGGCACCAGAACAGGGTCATCTGGCACATACAGACATGGTTAACATTTGCCTGGAGGCAGAGAACAAGGCCCTAGAAGAGGAAATTAAGGAACTATCTAAGAAGCAGAAGATGGAAATACAAAACCGCCAACTAGCTCTGCAGAAAGAGAAGCAGCCTTTAAATTGGAGAGAGCAAAAATGGAGACCGAACCGATGCTTATGAGGGAGAGACACCGAACGATGGAGGAGGGCAAGAAGTTAAAGCAGGAACTTCACTCCTACCAAACAGCGGAGCACCAGCTGGACACTGAAGGGTTTAGTCTTACCACACACCCAACTGCACCTATGAGTATACCGGTACACCCAGAGGCAACCAGCAGAGTTCCACAATCCCAAAGTACACCTAGAGAAACCCATAGGAAACCCTCAAGAATATCATGGAAGCCTTCTCATATTACACCAGAAGAACCGGAAATGAATGCAGCTTCTATCCTTGCAGATGCCCTAAACAGCTGTTGGATATGTCAAGAGTCCAGCAGCAGTTTCTGGTAGAGTCTCTACAGGTACCTAGAGGAGAACTTCAGCCATTCAGTGGGGATGAGCTGGAGTATTGGCCATTCATCAGGTCATTCATGGACACCATTGACTGTTTGTCCATTCCTGCGCCCAGAAGTCAGTCTGTTTGAGAAAATACTGCAGGGGAAGGGCAGCACTTGTACTGAAGAGCACCTCTTACAAGAACCCTGTGGAAGGCTACAGAAGAGCCTTAGAAATTCTAGAGGAGAGGTTTGGAAATCCCTACAATATCACCTGTGCATATGTGAGGAAGGTCACCAGTAGACCAGATGTGAAGGGAGCAACTGATCTTAGAGAATATGCTGATGAACTGAGCTGTTGTCTGGAGTCCCTAAAGGAGATGGACTCTCTCAGCTAGCTGGGAAGTGAAGACAACATGCTCAGGATAGTGGAGAAGTTACCCTATTACCTCCAGACTCGATGGGTGAAAGCCAACCATGAGATTCGCTCCAGGTACAGGAGAGGAACAAAGATTACAGAACTTGTGAAGTTTATCTGTGATGTCGCAGATGAGGCTTCAGACCCTGTTTTTGGAAAATTGGTCAACAGGGACCAGAAGTGGGGCAAGGGAAAGAGTCAGCAGAGCAAGCCCCAGACGAGACAGGCTGGAAGCTTTGCTGCAAACGCAACTCTCACAGAGAACAGAGCAACTGCACCAGAGAGCAATAGGCAGACAGCTGGAAGGTGCCCATGTTGTGGGCAAGGACACTACATGATACGGTGTTCACAGTTCAAGGCCATGAAGATCAAGGACCACTGGAACCTTGTGATGTCCCAGGGCTTGTGTGTGAACTGCTTTTCTCAGGGACACCTAGGAAGGGATTGTTCCAGAAACTTCGTCTGCACTGTGCAAGGCTGTGGAATGAAGCACAGCAAATATCTTCATCTGCCAACCAGGAGAGCGAATGGAGATGACTCCACGTTGGAAGCAGCACCAGAGACGCCTGCAGCAGAGACTCCTACGGTTAACCCTACATACCAAAACTTTACTATGAACCCCAGTGTGAGCAGCTTTGCCTGCAGTCAAGGTGGAAAGCTGGCCCTACCTATAGTGCCAGCCAGAGTTAGGTGCCTGGATACAAGTGCCATTGTTAACACCTATGCAATGTAGGACCCAGGGACTGACACCACATATAGCACAGAAGAATTATGTGAGAAGTTGGGAGCCAGAGGTGTTACCCGTCATATGGAACTTACCACCATTACCCAGACTAATATGTCGGTGGAGTCCACAGTCATCTCTCTTCTTGTGTCAGACCTTAGTGACACCAGGGAGCCTTACTGCATACCAGTGGTAGCTGTCAGGCTGACACTGAACATAGACCTATCGGGCCTGTCAAGTCGTGTTGAGATTCAGAGATAGCCACATCTGAAGAACCTGGAGATACCTAAACTGGAGGTGGATCAGGTGCACTTACTGATAGGACAAGATTGCACAGACCTGTTGCTGCCCGATGAAGTTAAGAAGGGACAACCTGGCGAACCTTTTGCCATCCATACACCATTGGACTGGGCCATTAATGGTCCAGTTGATCCCTTCAGGCCAGCAGTGAGATCTTCTCATTTTGTACACACCACGTCAGTTATGGAGAGAGGGACCTGTTCAAGTTGTGGGAACTGGAAGAAGTCAACTCTGAAGCACCTGGAATGTCTCAGAGCGACCTAAGGGTCTTGAAGATCTAGGACAGCAGCAAGGCATTAGTAAATAGTCACTACACCTTGGATATCCCCTTTAAGACGGAGAAACCTTACCTACCTGACAACCGCACCATGACAAAAAGACGACTACGTACCTTGGGAAAGCGGCTAAACAAAGATGACAACCTGAAAGACAGATACACGGGAGAGATTCACAAGCTCTTTGAGAAAGGCCACGCTGAAGAGGTACCCCTGCAAGACATGAACAGGGCCGATGGTAAGGTGTGGTACTTGCCATATCACCCAGTCCACAATCCTGAGAAGCCAGACAAGACCAGAATTGTATTTGACTGTGCGGCGAAGTTCAGAGGGTCATCCCTGAATGACCATGTGTGCCAAGGACAAGACATGGCCAACAAGCTGGTAGGAGTCTTGCTGAGGTTCAGGAAGGGAGCCGTTGCCTTTATGGCAGACATTGAGGCGATGTTTCTCCAGGTGAAGGTAACCCCAGATGACCAGGACGTGTTGCGTTTTCTGTGGTTCCAGGAAGATAATACAGAGGGGCAGTTTGTGACATATCGCATGACCTATCACCTGTTTGGTGGGGTGTGGAATCCCAGTTGTCCAAACTATGCACTCCAGCAGATGACCAGAGAATTTAAAGATGAGTTCCCTCAGATTGTGTTAAATACCGTTCTGCATAATTTCTATGTTGATTACTGCCTGAGAGTTGTGAAGACCCTCGAGACTGCAGTACCCCTTGCTAGTCAGGTGATGCAACTTCTGGCCAGGAGAGGTTTTCGTCAGACAAAATTTGTTTCCAGCTCACCAGAGCTGATGAACAGCATACCCAAGGACGAGTGGGGAAAGTCCTTCACCACCCTGGATATCAGCCTGGACAAGATACCCACAGAGCGTTGACTGGGCATGCTATGGGACATAGAGTCTGACCATTTCAGATTTGCTATACAGGTTAAAGTCAATCCAAAGACTAAGGAAGGAGTCCTGAGCACCCTCAGCACAGTGTATGACCCCTTAGGCCATGTGAGTCCATTTGTGCTGCAGGCCAGAAGACTGTTCCAGCAGCTGTGTAGGCTGGAGAAGGATTGGGATGAGCCTTTACCAAGTGATCTGGAGGAACAGTGGGTCTGGTGGTTGAATGACTTGCCTGTCTTTAAGGAGTTCAGCATTCCCAGGTGTGTTATGTTATAAAGACAAACCTGTGAGAACAGCCGTATTACACCACTTCTGTGATGCTTCGGAATATGGTTATGGAGTTGTTACAAGCCTGCTGACCATCTTTGACAGTCTCCATCCACCTCATGATGGCTAAGTCCAGACTTGCGCCTCTGAAGGGCTCTATCATTCCACGCCTGGAGTTGGCTGGAGCTTTGGAAGCAGTGAGGCTGGACAAGCTCCTCCAAGAAGAGCTGGAGATGGACTTAGAAGAATCTGTCTACTGGACAGATAGGAACATTGTGTTGTGGTACCTACAGAGCATGGGAAGAGGTTCCAGACCTATGTAGCCAACAGAGTGGCGAAGATTCTGGAGCATACCACACCAACCCAATTGAGGTACTGTATGTGCCCACTTCAGAGAACTCTGAAGACGATGCATCTAGAGAGATGACGACAGAGGACCTCGTCAATGATGAGTGTTGGAACGAGGGACTAGGTTTCTTGTACCAGGACAGATCCAACTGGCCTAGGCAGCCTGCATTTAATTGTGCAGAACTGGAAAAAATGGCCGAGGTGAAGCCATCCCTGGTAGTGTAGGCCATTAAGACTGAAGAAGATCACACGGGCAAGCTTATAAGCTACTACTCCTCCTGGCACCGCACGAAGAAAGCAGTGGCTTGGTTCCTATGACTGCGCCAGATGCTTCACAAGAAATCATACCAAAGGGGGCCACTGGTAGCAGATGAGCTGAGTGTTATGCTGGGTGTTTTTAGTCCGACCTCTCGTCTTAAGAACACCAGCGACTGAGTGGGGTCCTCTTTCCTGACCGGAAGTAAAGCACCCACAAAGGAACAGGACATAAAAACCAGGCAGTACACCTTAACACATCAATTGTCTTAATTCCTACACCGTTACAATATAAAACAGAGAGGTACTGGATATGCTTTGGACAGGGACACAGAGTTAGCCTTTAATACAAATGTTTATTGTTACACTTAGGACATAGTATTCTTCACTTACACTTGGATAATAAATTATAATATCGTGATACCCGTATTCCGTTTATAGGCAGAATTGATATTATATATATTAAGTCTGATGCACTAGGGGTGGACTGGGCCAAGAGTTAGGGGAGTGAATATTACTATAAATGGGTAGGGTGCGGGTTGCGACACTTGATGAAGTCACTTAGTTGCAGTGACACTTATTCGCAGGCTTTTGATTCTCCCGCGCACCCTGGTCTCAGCCCATGATTTCTATAAGTTCTTTTGTCTAGAATTTAGGATATTTCCTATTCTGCCGGGTATTGGGCCTTAGTAGGTTATTGGTAACTTTGTCACTTGTATTATTCTGGCCCTTACTTTGTCACTGGTCACTATTATATTCCCATCTCGACAGTTCACGACACAAGAGGTGTTGATGTCACTATATACCCATGTTTCCTAGGTATAATCTGCTGTGGCACCCGGGCGTGAGGGGAGGCCTTACGGGGAGCCTTCTTGAAGGGGGCAATGCACTGCCCGCAGGGGCATCACTGCCTGGGTCTCAGTCGTCGGTGGAGTGCAGGGAGGCCCTCCTGTCTGGGGGCCTCGACCTGGGAGGAAGCCCTCGTACTGGAGCCTCGTCAGTGGGCTGCAGGGAGGCTCTCCGGTCTGGGGGCCTTGACCTGAGTGATGGCCCTCGGGACTAGGGCCGAACAGCTGTAGGAGGCGGGCCTGTCGCCTCTGGCTCCGGGGGAGAGAGGGAGCCTGGGTTGTTCGTGCCTGGGGGCGGCTGGTCAGGCCTGGGGGTCCTGGGGCTGCAGCCACCTGTAGGGGGAAGCGCCGACAAGGGTGAGCTGCGGCACCTTCTCCGTCGGGTATCCGGCAGGGGCAGGGACCTCCCAGGGGTAGGTGGTAAGGCCTGGATCAGGCTACGCCACCACTCCGGCAGCACCTCCGGAGAAACACCTGTGTAAGGGGACAAGGGGTGTCCCACGCAGCCGAGAGGAAAGGAGTCGGCAGCGCAAGGGACTTCCTGCATTGGGAGGGCCTTTGGAACCACGAATGAAGGGCGTACAGTGGCCGCTCCTTCCCCATTACGTACAGTGGCTGTGAGCGTGGTTTCGTGACTCCTAGGGCCCGCAGCTAAAGGGCGTACAGTGGCCGCTCCTTCCCCTGCACGTACAGTGGCCGTGCTGCTCCCGAAGGAGGAAAAGGCAGGAGAGGGGTGCACGGAAGCCGCGCCCTCTCTGGTACGTACAGAGGTCGTAGCCGTGGGTCTGTCTACCCTGGTAAGTACAGCGGCCGTAGCCGTGGGCCTGCCCGCCCTTTGGGAAGCAACTGAAGGGCGTACAGTGGCCGCTCCTTCCCCGTCACGTACAATGGCCGTGAACGCTGTGTTGCCCCTGTAGGAGGGAAAGGCAGGAGAGGGGTGCACAGAGGCCGCGCCCTCTCAGGTACGTACAGAGGCCGTAGCCGTGGGTCTATCTACCCTGGTACGTACTATGGCTGTAGCCTTGGGCCTGCCTGCCCTTCGGGAGGTAACTGAAGGGCGTACAGTGGCCACTCCTTCCCCGTCACGTACAGTGGCCATGAGTGCGGTGTTACCTGGGACTGACTCTAATTCAGTCCCACCCCGAACCTGGTGAAGGCTGCCCCGCTCGCAGGGTCGTTGTCTCTTCCTGCTTACTTGGTGTTGGGACAGTTGCAGGGAAGAGGGACCCAGGACAGGAGTGTCCCGGTGACCCTCTTGTTCCGGGTGCACCAGTGCATCACCTGTAGGAAGTTGATAGGCAAAACAGAAGTTCAGGAGATGGCCAGTTTGTCAGAATCCAGAGTTACACCATTTGACCCACCTTTCACCAGAGTGGGAGTGGACTACCTCGGTCCATTCATGGTGAAGAGGGCACGCTCTCAGGTAAAGAGGTATGGCTGTATCTTCACCTGCCTCTCCACCAGAGCTGTACACACTGAAGTAGCACACACACTGGACACGGACAGCATTATTAACGCATTGGAGAGATTTGTGGCCAGAAGAGGTGAGCCCAAGGAATTATGCTCTGACATTGGTACCAACTTTGTCGGGGCTCAGCAAGGACTCTGTTGTGCCATACAGAACTGGAACCAGAGCCAGATCCATGAGCATCTGTTGAAGAAGGAAGTCACCTGGAAGTTCAACCCCCCTGGAGCCTCTCACATGGGTGGAGTCTGGGAGAGAGATCCGGACCGGCAGAGCTATGTTGGCGGGTATGGTGAAGCAACAGACCATGGATGATGAGACCCTGATGACTCTGATGACAGTAGTGGAGGGCATTGTGAATGGTAGGCCCATCACAAACTGTCAAATGAACCCAGAGATGAGAGACCCTTGACACCCAACCACCTTCTGATGCTGAGATTAGGCCCCATGCTACCTCCTGGGAAGTTTGAGAACAGGGATATGTATCGCCGCCGATGGAAACAGGTGCAATATCTGGCTGATATCTTCTGGCACAAATGGCTCTGAGAGTATCTTCCCACTCTACAAGAGCCCCAAAAGTGGCTGACCCCAAGACCCAGTCTCAAGATAGGTGACTTGGTGCTGATAATGCAAGACAACACACCTAGGAATCAGTGGCCATTAGGATTGGTGGTAGAGACTTACAAGAGTAATGATGGCTTGGTCCGCTCCGTGGAAGTCAGAACTATAACAGGTAGGCCTACTTACGAAAGACCCATTACCAAGATCTGCGTGTTGGAGAGTGCCACCTCAGATCAGGACCAGATCAAAGACTAAGTAAGATGTCCTGTGAATGATGAGTTAGGATGTGAACTGGGTTGGCTGACGAGGAGGTGTAGGCGGATCGCTGCCTCTGAGGACTCACCAATTATGCAGAGAGTGTTACACGCAAACCCAGTGGGAACTTGGTTGTTTTTGCTATAAGCTTATCATATATACCTCTGTATTGTGGACTTTAGTCTGTGTAACCTGTACTTTTTTGTGTGTAAGTTTATATTAAGTATCAAAGAGTTTCATTTCTTTCCCAGGTGTTACATGTTTGTTTGTGAATGCACTATCCCATTAAGCGCATTGGGGCCAGGATGTAACACCTGGCATAGGCAGGCGCTCAAACTTCCCGCCACTAGGTGCTGCGCTGTGGGAGCAGGTTTAAGAAGTGCTTACAGCCGTATTCTTAAACATTTCCTTCCCTTGTAGAGGCATGGGAAGGAAATCTTTAGCCGAATTGGTATTCTTAAAAAATTCCTTCCCTTCCTGGGCCGCGCGAAGGGAAAGATTTTTCCTCTGGGCAGCAGAAATTATTGGAACTTGAAGGAATTCCTTGACCCTTCTCTTCAAAAATTCCTTCATAAACTTTGTGCTTTCTGTTGTGGTTCATTGTCTTATATATATTTAAAATGTTGACAGAAGTTACTGTATAATTTTATTGATGCAGTTTACAACGCTATACTAATGTTTAAGCGCTATTTGTGTCTCTTTAAAAGTGTTACCACGTCGGCTGAGACAATAAGCCAGACATAAACAGAGCAGACGACGTACTACCTTCGATATTCATCCAGTCTTTTATGATCTGACACTGACAAATCTCATACATTATGGCCAGGGTCAAACGAGGATTCATTTCAAGAAACATTTTGGTTGTTAATGTGCCTGAAAAAGGAAAATCTGCCGTCAAGGTCACACGTGTGGTTCGGCTCATGTCTTCCAGCTGGAAAAAAACAAGTGAGCACCGCCATGCGAGTACACGAGACGGACGTTAACAAGTGATTCTTACACTTACTAATAACAACATCAAGCGTAATAATATTCCTCGAATATAATTTATCAAAATATTGTCTTGAGGAGTGAACACGCTGCGGTGTTGGCCAGACTGGCATTTATGACTGAATACAAACCAACAGTATACTGTAGATGTGGTGGCGACCTCCCACGTCTCAAATGTGTTGTGCTTTCATTATCCAGCACGAGATATGCGTGTTCTGATGTATTCGTTTATAAATTTAACGCTCAATCATACCAAATAGCAGCAGGATGGGTCATTTTAGTTTAACAGGGCTACCAACCTGAACATTTTTCCTTCCCTTCCAAGGAAATCTTTACGCATACTGAAGGGAAAGAAAAATCCTTCGAAGGGAAGGAAAAGTTTAGGGAAGGAATTATTTTTAAGAATATGGCCGTTAGTGTCGGGATAGCACGGTGAGGTTGACAGTTGTGGTTGCCCAAGAAAACACGTAGATTATATTGTAACCTATTGGATAAAGTAACACCTCGAGAGCGCCAGAAACTGTAAGTCAAGTTGGTTTATACCTTGTAGATGTATTGTACAACATTATGATCTTGTGTGGGAATATGTAAATGGTGACAGCAAGACGCTGATTTGAAGTTTTGAACTGTGATTCTAGAACTTTTGATAGTGAAGTTAATAAGTGAGTCATGCTGAATACTGCAGGTAATATTTTGTAACTCCTGATTAATTTCTAAAGTGATTAAGTTGATTAAGACTTCTTTGTGTATATTTTAGTTTAGAATGATGCATTACTGTGTTGACGTTTAAGGTGGAAACAGTGATTTTCTCTGATGATATTTGTCAGTCGGCAGTCGTTAGCATTTTATGATACTTTTATTTGGCATTTTTGTTGTATCCATTCCATAGTGAATCTGTATATCAAATTTGCTTGTCTACGAATGACCATTTTGTTTAATGTGATTCTAAAACTGTGTGTAATGTTCTTGTTACAGTTGGACCGTTTCATCAATAAACCAGTAACCCAAGTAAACGTGTGTCATCGTCTGGTGTTGTAAGCACCTTAAGAAACACTCCAAAGTGACTACATAACCCATACACTACAGGTGTAATACACGACAAAAACCTGGACGACACTCATCCAGGCCAGGCGACTCGTCACTGCTGCCTACCCAGAGACCGACACAGCCACCCGGGAGCAACACATATTCAACATACTGTTGAGGATCCTCCCCAGCACTATAAGGGAGCATTTCACCATATATGTAAAATGCCCGCCACAGGACCTCCCACCTCACCACCCCCCACACCACCACCGAGCCGCCACCCCACCACCACCCCGGGAGGACACACCGGTGAGGTTAGTGACCCCGGGCAAGAGGGTCATCGGGGCATCCCGACCCTGAGCCCCTATTCCCCGCAAGTGCCCCTACCCCAGGCGTTCAGACAACCTGAACTACTGTGCGGGCGGGATAGTGACCGTCAGACCAGGGGTGGGACTGAAAAGAGGTCAGTCCCAAGTAACACCGTCTTGACGGTCTTGCTACACCCTCTAGGGCAGGAAGAGGCCCAAGGGCAGGAAGAGGCCCAAGGCTACGGCCTTAAAAGAGAGATAGACACAGGCTACGGCCTGACAAAGTGTGTAAAGGGGAAGGTGACCCCAGGCTCCGGCCTTAACACGCTGAGGAGAGAGAGTTGCCTGTGTGCATCCCTCTCCAGTTGTACCTTGGCTACGGCCAGAATACGGTCCAGGGTAGATAGACCCTGCTACCGTACGTGTAGCGCCACCCAATTACGGAAGCGGCGACTCGGGGCCGGCCTCTCGCCGGAGCAGACGGGTGATCCCGTTTCTCCGTTAGTCGTTTCCCGTACGGGCGGACACTCAGTTACGACTGGGGCACGTACCAGGGTGGAGAATTCCCTGACGGTAGGATCTGTCCGTATTGGAGAGAGTGCGGTCCTCGCGCCCCTCACTCCGGCTTGTTCCCTACTGCGGGAGGAACACCACCCTGACGGCCGCTTGCCTCGGCGAAAGGGCGACCCCGATCACCCTACTGGTGTCCCTCGCACGCCGGACAAGTTCACGGCACCAGCCAAAGTCCATACTAGGGGAAGTGGAGCCCCACCTCAGCCCAATGAACACACTCAGGGAACCACGGAGAGCGTGAGTCTCCCTCCAGGGAGCCCTTCGTCGCCATCCAGGCTTCTTGGCCAAGCGGAGGCGTTAGAGTGGTGGCAAGGCCCGATTGCGGAGTTACCGCCCACACCCGGACGCTCCTTAGCACTGTTGGAGCCCTACAGGAGTCGCTGCTGCAGCCCAGCCCTGACGGCGCCTCTCCCCCTGAGCACCTGCAGACCCCGGACGCCCAGGCCTTCCACCACGGTCCCCGACGACGGCGACCTAGGCTCCCTCACGCCCCGGCAGAAGAAGCAGGCCCGAATCCTCCGCCTGTTCGGTCCTAGTCCCGAGGGCCCCCGATCAGGTCAAGGCCTCCAGACTACGAGGTCTCCTTGCACCCCACCAACGCGGCCCTAGGAAGGAGCCGTCCCTCAGGCCGAGGCCCTAAACAAGAGAGCCTCCCTGACAGTAAGTACTAGTGACCCAACTACCAAAGAAACACGGGTAGAACAGTGAAAGTGACAGTGACCCCTAATACAGTGACAGTGATCCAATGCACAGTGGCAGTGACAAATAAAAGTTATGTTAAACAGTGATATCAGGGTAAGTCGTGCTTGAACATTAAACAGCCCAGTCCCCCCTCTCAGAAAGGAAGTGGGGAGTTTTCTGTGGAATCAAAGGTAGGTGTGTGAGCGAGCCGGAAGGCTAGTGAAGTGCTTCCCTGCGACTAGGTGACGGTGTCGGATGTCGCCACACGCACCCTACCTTTGTTATAGTATCATATCCCCCACAGACTCCCAATCACAGTGAATATAAGTGAGACTCCTCCATTTATTATTATCCACCAGTGACACGACCAGTGTTCTCGATTGACCATTGCAGTGAAGTGATAACTCTCCTCAATAATAGTCACCCATATCCCTGACTGCCCTGTGCCCTGTGCAAAAGTAGATTGGATCCAATTATAAGTGTATTATTGTATCTCTGTGTTACTGTGTATCAAATATTGTGTATGTAGCACTTTAAGGAATAGAATTTAAGCAATAGATGTGATTTGGTGTACTGTCTCTTTTTATGCCCTGTTCCTTTGTTAGTGCATTACATCCGGTCTAGCCAAAGGACCCCGTCCCAGTGCTCGTGTTTTTACGACGAGAAGTCGCCTTAAAAACACAGCATTACACTGGTGGCAGCGGTGGGATAGATCCGAGTAACGCACGGAGGAACGCGAAAGGGAACTTACAATGGCAGCTAAACCGCACATCCAATTGCCGAGGTTCAACCCGGACCAGTGCGACATAGACGTATATTTGGACATGGTCACACCCCTCCTGGACATAGGGTTCGACTCAGACAGAGAAAAGATCGCTGTCACTCTACCTAACTTGGGTAAAATAATCACTAGTGTCACTCCCAAAATCGTCCCGAGACTAAAATGGGATCAATTCAAACAAATTGTGAAACAGGCAGCGACGCCATCTCTGGGCACAGTTGTAGCCTTATCGCAACTAGACGCCCTCACATACGGCGGAAGCCTCGATGACACCTTCATCCAGGCTAGGCGGCTCGTCACCGCTGCGTACCCGGGCACAGACGCAAAAACCCGGGAACAACTCATATTCCACAAACTCCTCAGGATCCTCCCCGATTTCATTAAAAACCACTTTATAATACATGAACCGACGGGAGACCTGGATAAACAAATCAACGCAATAAGGCGCCTTCTAACCGTCCACTCCTCCCCCAAACGCATCGGCATCATCAACCACTTCCCCAAGGATCTCATCCCTGTAAATCCTTGGGAATTTACTCCTTGCTGCTCTGAGTGCCCAATCCACGACATTCGTGAGCAGCTAAAAGCTGCCCGGGGCAGCAAAACAAACCAAGAGCGCCAACAAGCCTCCCCACCATACGCCGATCGCCCCAAGCCTCAAAGAAGAAAAGCGAAACGAGGAAGTCACAGAAGGCGCCCCCCTACTGCCCTCGCATCTCACCATAATGACGGGGGCCACCTCACATCTCCCCCAGTCGATGACAGGGGAAAACGTGATCTTTCCATTTCCTCTCCTCCCACTATCTCTTCTATTTTGCCCTCCCCTATTCCTACTACTATTCCTAACCCTCCCACCTCACACACCACTTTCTCCACTACTACCGCCTCCCCCCTTCCTATTCCTCCCCAACACAAAGCCTGCCTCCCCCTTCGCAGGCCTCCTAGAACCCTTACCCCATCTTTCCCAAACCCACTTCCCAAAACTGCCTCCTCCTGTCTACTCCCTCCCACCTACCACCCCACACCACCCACCACCACCACATCCCCGCCACTCATTTTTCCCACCTACACACCCTCTCTTTCCTCGCTCACTCCCCCCACTCCACCCTCAACCTCACCATACCCACAAACCCCTTCCCCCACGTCACCCTTGCCTGACCCACCACCACCTTCCTCCGATTCTCATCCTTCACCAACCACCCCACCTCCTCCAACCCGCCACTCTCAATCACCGCCCGCTACGCCCGCCACCAACACCTTACAAATAAAAATTGAGAGAGTGCTATGGCGCCGCCACGACCGCCCACCTGTCAGAATCCGAGGGACCCACCACCTTCTCCGACTCCTACGCCGGACCAACCATCCATCCTCCCTCCGGCTCACTCTCAATCCCCATCAGGAGGCTAACACCTTCACCACCCACTGGGTCAGCCTCACCCAACACCTCACCCCGGCCTACCAGACTTCCACCTCCACCACCTACCACCTCCAGTCACGGGGCCGTGACTTCAACAACGCGGAAGGTGGTAAAATGCCCGCCACAGGACCTCCCACCTCACCACCCCCCACACCACCACCGAGCCGCCACCCCACCACCACCCCGGGAGGACACACCGGTGAGGTTAGTGACCCCGGGCAAGAGGGTCATCGGGGCATCTCGACCCTGAGCCCCTATTCCCCACAAGTGCCCCTACCCCAGGCGTTCAGACAACCTGAACTACTGTGCGGGCGGGGTAGTGACCGTCAGACCAGGGGTGGGACTGAAAAGAGGTCAGTCCCAAGTAACACCGTCTTGACGGTCTTGCTACACCCTCTAGGGCAGGAAGAGGCCCAAGGGCAGGAAGAGGCCCAAGGCTACGGCCTTAAAAGAGAGATAGACACAGGCTACGGCCTGACAAAGTGTGTAAAGGGGAAGGTGACCCCAGGCTCCGGCCTTAACACGCTGAGGAGAGAGAGTTGCCTGTGTGCATCCCTCTCCAGTTGTACCTTGGCTACGGCCAGAATACGGTCCAGGGTAGATAGACCCTGCTACCGTACGTGTAGCGCCACCCAATTACGGAAGCGGCGACTCGGGGCCGGCCTCTCGCCGGAGCAGACGGGTGATCCCGTTTCTCCGTTAGTCGTTTCCCGTACGGGCGGACACTCAGTTACGACTGGGGCACGTACCAGGGTGGAGAATTCCCTGACGGTAGGATCTGTCCGTATTGGAGAGAGTGCGGTCCTCGCGCCCCTCACTCCGGCTTGTTCCCTACTGCGGGAGGAACACCACGCTGACAGCCGCTTGCCTCGGCGAAAGGGCGACCCCGATCACCCTACTGGTGTCCCTCGCACACCGGACAAGTTCACGGCACCAGCCAAAGTCCATACTAGGGGAAGTGGAGCCCCACCTCAGCCCAATGAACACACTCAGGGAACCACGGAGAGCGTGAGTCTCCCTCCAGCCTCTTTCCCTCCGGGGAGCCCTTCGTCGCCATCCAGGCTTCTTGGCCAAGCGGAGGCGTTAGAGTGGTGGCAAGGCCCGATTGCGGAGTTACCGCCCACACCCGGACGCTCCTTAGCACTGTTGGAGCCCTACAGGAGTCGCTGCTGCAGCCCAGCCCTGACGGCGCCTCTCCCCCTGAGCACCTGCAGACCCCGGACGCCCAGGCCTTCCACCACGGTCCCCGACGACGGCGACCTAGGCTCCCTCACGCCCCGGCAGAAGAAGAAGCAGGCCCGAATCCTCCGCCTGTTCGGTCCTAGTCCCGAGGGCCCCCGATCAGGTCAAGGCCTCCAGACTACGAGGTCTCCTTGCACCCCAACAACGCGGCCCTCAGGCCGAGGCCCTAAACAAGAGAGCCTCCCTGACAGTAAGTACTAGTGACCCAACTACCAAAGAAACACGGGTAGAACAGTGAAAGTGACAGTGACCCCTAATACAGTGACAGTGATCCAATGCACAGTGGCAGTGACAAATAAAAGTTATGTTAAACAGTGATATCAGGGTAAGTCGTGCTTGAACATTAAACAGTCCAGTCCCCCCTCTCAGAAAGGAAGTGGGGAGTTTTCTGTGGAATCAAAGGTAGGTGTGTGAGCGAGCCGGAAGGCTAGTGAAGTGCTTCCCTGCGACTAGGTGACGGTGTCGGATGTCGCCACACGCACCCTACCTTTGTTATAGTATCATATCCCCCACAGACTCCCAATCACAGTGAATATAAGTGAGACTCCTCCATTTATTATTATCCACCAGTGACACGACCAGTGTTCTCGATTGACCATTGCAGTGAAGTGATAACTCTCCTCAATAATAGTCACCCATATCCCTGACTGCCCTGTGCCCTGTGCAAAAGTAGATTGGATCCAATTATAAGTGTATTATTGTATCTCTGTGTTACTGTGTATCAAATATTGTGTATGTAGCACTGTAAGGAATAGAATTTAAGCAATAGATGTGATTTGGTGTACTGTCTCTTTTTATGCCCTGTTCCTTTGTTAGTGCATTACATCCGGTCTAGCCAAAGGACCCCGTCCCAGTGCTCGTGTTTTTACGACGAGAAGTCGCCTTAAAAACACAGCATTACAATATGACCCTTCAGGAGACCTCGACAGGGACGTGCAGCTAGTGTGATGCCTCCTATAGTCGCCCGCTCCACCCCCCAACACATCAGCGCAGTAAGCAAGTTCCCACCCAGAGGACAGCACAACACCAGAAGCAACGGACGCCCTCCAAAACACTCAAGCCCTTCACCAACACCTTCCGTACCCAGGGCGCACCCTATCAAGAGATGCCCCAATCCCAAGGAAAACCCAAACCTAATATCTATCAACCCATGAGAGTTCACCAGCTGCAGCCGCAGCTGCCTCCTCCATGATATCCGTGAACAATCGAAGGCTGCCCGGCGCAGGATGACCACCCAGGGGCGCCGCAAGGTATCATCATTAGATGATGAAGGCACCGAAGCCGACGTCTCACCCACCGACTACGCCAACCCTAGGGAAATGGAGCCTGAAGAGGAAGACACCCCACAGCAGCATTGATTTTTAGGTCCGCCCCCGCACCCCCCCATGGTGGCGGGGGCCATCCCGCAGCAATACCACCCTCCAGTCTACAACAAGATGAAACTGAACGGGGTAAAAGCGAGGCTGCTGGTCGACACATAAGCGGCCAGATCTTGCCTCTACACACTTCTACTCCCACCACACCTCTGCCTTTGGCCCGCTCCTCCCCACCTCAGCTCATCTTGTAGACGCGGGGGATGGCCCCCTGCCAATACGTGGGGAGATCCAGGTCCTAAGATCCGACACCCACCAGCAAGTTTCCTCCAAACACAAGTTCATCGTTTTCGACTCAACCTGCCGTGCCTGTGATGGCTACCTGGGACTGGACCTTCTACAGAAACTACACACAAACATCGACTGCCACAAGTGGCGCCTCCAGTTTCAAAAACCTCCAGACCCTCCTGCTCAGGGACTCTGCACGTACAGACCACCCCCCTCACCCTGCCCCCCACCATGTCCTCCACCATACCCACCATCCCCCCTGCCCACCCCGCTCCACCCCACCCCACTTTCCCCGCAACCATCGCTTCCGCCCTGACCATTCCCCCCCAGCGCGAGGCCTGGTTGCAGCTGAACAGACCTACCGGCACCTCCGTCCTGTTCTCCCCCAGCTTACCACCAGGGGCCTTCTCCTCCTGCCTACTGTCACCCACCTTTCTTCCCCCCAGCCTCAGAGCAGTACACATCGCAAATCTCCACCAGACCACTCATCCTCCCCAGAGTAGTGGTTGGAGAAATGGAGGAATCCGAGCCTTGTGAAACCCCCCCCCCCATTCCCCTGCCACCTTACCCTCCCTACCTGAACACCTCTCGCCTCACCAAGTTAACAGCCCCAGACTCCTCCTCCTGGATTTCCAAGACCTATTTTCATTAGGACCAGCAGACATCGGCCACACCACGTACCTCAACCACGAAATTCGCACCACAGGACTGCCTGTTCGCCAACCTTCACGGCGAAATAAACCCAAACAACAGGCGGAGGAAGACCGGCGGTCCAGGACATGCTCAATACCGGCGTTATCTCCCCCTCCATCAGCCCGTGGTCCTCACCCGTCGTCCTCGTCATGGCACCATGTGCTTCTGTGTGGATTATAAAAGACTTAATGACGTGACCACAAAAGACCCCACTGCCCTACCCAGGATAGAAGACTCCCTTAATTCCCTACATGGGTCGTCATGGTTCTCCACCTTATATCTGCAGTTGGGATATTAGCAAGTTCCCCTCCACCCCGAGAACCGAGAAAAAACAGCATTCTCCACCAGTAATGGTAAACATTACGAATTTAATGTCCTCCCATTCGGGCTCTGCAATGCCCCTGTCACATTCTCCCGACTGATGGAGTCGGTCCTTAGCAGCCTCACCTGGGAAATTTGCTTGGCATACCTGGACGATGTGATTGTTTTCAGCCGGACCTGGGCTGACCACCTCCACCGCCTCAAGCAAGTCTTCCAGTGCATTCGCCAGGCAGGACTCAAACTCAAACCCTCTAAATGCGTCCTGGCTGAACGGTCCGTCTCCTTCCTGGGCCACATAATCTCAGTAGAAGACATCTCTCCCGACCCAGGAAAACTGCAGGCCATTGCAGACCTCTCCCTACCAAAAGATGTCCACAACGTGCGCATCTTTCTTGGGCTCACCTCCCACTGCCGGTGCTTCGTCAAGGGTTTCACCAACATCGCAAAACCGCTTCACAACCTAACCAAGAAAGGTGAGCCATTCATCTGGACTGATGCCCGAATCACTGCCTTTCACACTCAAATCAAAACTCATCACTGTCCTAGTTGTTGCCTTCCCCGACAACACTTTGCCCTTTCGCCGGTACACAGATGTGTCCTGGCCCAGGTACAAGAGGAACAAGGACACATAACCGCCTGTGCCACCGTCAACCAAGCCGAGAAAAATTATGCCACCACCAAGCGTGAATGCCTAGGCATTATATGGGCTTTGGAGCATTTCCAGGCATACCTCTCTGGCACTCACGTCATGATCATCACAGACCACCAATCCCTTCAGTAGCTATGACACTCCAACACCAACAACGCTCTAATCAGGTGGAGAGAGGTCCTAGAGGAATGACTTCGAAACCGCCTACAGACCAGGGAAACTACACACAAACACCACTGCCGACACCTTGCCCCACCTACCAGTCAGTTCCATCAATGCCACCCCCGACCTTATACAACAATGGCAAGATAAGGAGTGCCCACCCTGGATATCACCCCAGATGTTCTCCAAGTTCCACAGGCATGGCAACCACCTGTTTACTCAGGCCGGGTACATAGTCCTTGACCCCGACACTGCCTTCAACGATGACCCACCTACACTCCAACAACAGCATCCATCTCGGCACGAAAAAAACTCTTGCAAGTGTCCAACGACACTCGGCCCCTCCAACCTCGCCAGGCAAATCATCCAAGCCTGCCGAGCCTGCTCACTGGGTAAGGACATCACCCGCACACCTGGGCCGTCGGGAAAAATCACCACCCACAAACCTTGGCAACTATTATCCATAGACGTAGTTGGGCCCCTACCACCCAAAGCCTGGTACAAATACAGTACATCATAACACATGTGGATGTCTACTCAAAATAACTCATCGCCTGCCCAGCCATGGAGCACCATGCCATGGCCGTGGCTGAAGCACTTGTCTGCCACATTTTCCCGTACTTTGGGATTCCCCAAGTCCTTCACTCAGACAATGCCCCAGAATTTACCAGCAAGATCTGTAAAGAACTAGCCTATTTGTTTGGTTACCAGATCTTCCACTCCTCATTCCTGGCCCCAAGGGAACGGAGTGTGTGAAAGGAGCCATTGCACCCTCCTCAACCAAGTGCGGGCTTGAATACAGGAAACAGGCAATGAGGATTGGCCAGCGCATGTTAAAATAATACAATGAGGCATGAACGCCTGTCTGAGAGACAACGGGATCACCTCCCACGAGCAAGTGTACGGAGAAACCCCCCTCCTCCTACCCCTCTGACACCACCTCCAACCAGCCTCCCCACCCACCCCACGTCTGGCCCCCTTCACTACCTCACAAGGCGATTGCACCACCTGCAAAAACATCAAGATCTCCAGCCGGACGTCACAACATCCAACCCCTACAAAACAGAGGACTCAGTGGTGGTAGCATGCCTACCTGTCCTGAGCAAAATCTCCACGATTCGAGGGACCCTACGCCGTCGTCAACGTCCCCAACCCCTATCAAGTCACTATTAAACACCACGGCACCACACACACGAACCGCAACCGCACGGGCAGCTATTTCGTGCCCCACACGACAATACTCACACAGGCCACACCCACTCTACCCCCCACCATGCCACCCCACCACCTCCCCCCAGAACATGCTTCTCATACAATTACTACCTCACACCCTCCTCCTCCTTCTCACCTACCCACCCCATCCACCAACACTTCCCCCACCCCACCTTCCCCCAGCTCCACATCACCTCCATGAGCCCCCAAAGCTTCATCAGTGACCTCACCTGACACCTCACCTCCAGCCGCCACGCCACCACCACCTGACATGCAGGACAATTCCCCGGGATGCCCCCACCCATCCCCCATCACCCCACCACAACAACCACATCGCATGATGCCCATCACCAGTCCCACGCCCACCAAGTTTTCCCCCGCACATACCCACTCCCCACCCACTGGCAACAACAAACCTTGCCCCAGCCCACCACCCACCATCACTGCCACCACTACTCACACTCCACCACCTACACAATCAACCCACCACCCACATCCAGCTGATATACCACATGCATCACCCGCCACCATCCACGTTCTCCCAATATGCACACCCCACGCACCAGCCTTACACCCACAATCACCCCATGTACTCCTCCACCAGGGCGTTCATCCACCCACCCACGAACAACAAAAACACCATGTGGCCCCACCACCTCACCACCAATGCCAGTCCTCACCACCACCACGACCAGATCTGGCAGCTTCTCGCACCCACCAGCCAGGTATACAGCCACGTCCTCACCCACGTCCCCAACATCACCACAACCACCCCCAACAAGCCCCACCACACCCAACACAGCCCCCATCACACTGGGACTGCATCAGACACAGTGGAAGTTTCCACCCACCCAGTCCCCCAGGGAGAGGATTCACACCCGCCCTTTGAGCTCCCATAAAACCCTGGCCACCTCACCTGTCGCCAGCATTCAGCCGGGAGAGCTCAACCACTCACCACCACCGGAGTTGAAGGTATGACGTGCCATCTGGTCCCCCGCCCAAGGACATAGCCATCGAATTTGGGGGACACCTCAGCTACTCCGCCTGCTCCTGCAGACACCACACACCACAACCCTTCACATCACCTACACTCCACACCAGGAGCCCAATCAGCTCACCCACCACTGGACCACTCTCCTCTGCCACCTCACACCGACACACCGGACCTCCACCTCAGACATTTACCACCTCCAGCCATGGGGACATGACTTTTTCCCCATCGACAGTGGTGAGATGACGGCCCCACTGGAAACCCAGGGAGGGGTGTCACAACACCCACCCCAGGAAGGACCCACGGCCCCACACCCACCCCAGGAGGAGACCATGGGGGGGAGTGTAGAGAGAACGAGAGGAGCCTAAGTGTCCCACGGCCCTGAGCCCCTCTTCCCCTCAACACATCTACCAGCAGGAGAACAGTCCCAGCCAACTACATCTCAGCCAGGCCAGCTCTCACCAGGATCAGGGTGGGACTTGGCTCTGCACAGTCCCAAACAGCACCGCGGTGATGGTCACTGTACGCACCGGGGAAGGGATGGCCACTGTACACCCTTCAGCCATTGCCCCCTGCAGCCCTGCAGTGACAGCCACTGTATGCACCAGGCAGGATGTGATGCCACTGTATGCACGTCGACTGGTAAACGGGGCAGAGGCAGAACTGCAGTGACGGCCATTGTACACCCTTCAGCTGTTGCCCCCTGCAGCCTCGTGGTGACGGCCACTGTACGCACTGGGCAGGACGTGACAGCCACTGTATGCACCGGGCAGGATGTGACGGCATCGGCTGCAGCCACCCCTGGAACCAGCCCTGCAGTGATGGCCACTGTACACACGTTGGCTGGGAAACCAGGCAGAGGCAGAACCGAGGTGACAGCCAATGTATGCACTGGGGGACGGCCACTGTACGCCCTTCATCTGCCTCCTCCTTAGGGAACAGCACTGCGGTGCGGCCACTGTATGCACTGGGGAAGGGACAGCCACTGTACACCCTTCAGCTGTTGTCTCTAGGGCTCGTGGAACCATGGTGATGGCCACTGTATGCACCGGGGAAGGGGCGGCCACTGTATGCCCTTCGTCTGCCTCCTCCTTAGGGAACACCGCCACAATGATGGCCACTGTACATGCTTCAGCTGTTGTCTCTAGGGCTTGTGGAACCATGGTGATGGCCAATGTATGCACTGGGGAAGGGGAGGCCACTGTATGCCCTTCATCCACAGTCCCTGAGATTACCCCTTCAGAGGAATTCCCTGGCTCGGCCCACCACCCATCCGGAGGCAGAGTGGGACATCTCTCTCTCCCTCTCCTCACAGGTGCAGCCCCCAGAGGAGTTGCAGTTCGAGGAGTGGTGGTGAGGACCTATCCTGAACCCGGGGATCCATGCCCTACAATCCGCCCCTGGACAACACCTGCCGCTGACGGATGCCACGCAGAAGGGACACAGCAGATAGCTCCTGATGGCGGTCCAACCTTATGAAGACCACAGCCCTCAGTCACCCAGGGACACCCTCAGGACCCCGGGGTGGGGCCTCCTGAGCCCCACCTGCAGACAACTCTCCGCCAGGAGCAGGCAAAGGCAGGCACTCCTGTTGGTCCTATTCGGCCTCAGTCCAGAGTGCCACCTCCCAAGTCGAGGCCCCAACAGGAAAGGGCCTCCCTGTACACCAATCAACAGTCTCATCCGGACGACATCACTCCTGGTAGTAGTTCCGTGCCCCCCTATGGGAGGGCACGCCTGACGAGTTACCTCCCACGCCCTGGCGCCACCTGTAACTAGCCCTGGCCCCAGCAGCCTGAGACAAGCCTGGCTGTACGTGTATATCACTGCTGTATACTGTAAAGGATTGTAATTAAGGCAATGTATGTGTAAGGTTGGTCAGCGAAGTTTTTATGCCCCGTTCCTCTTGTAATGTATTCTAGTTCCGGTCTCGAAAGAGAACCCCGCTAAGTAGCTAGTGTTCTTAGGACGAGAAATCGACCTAAAAACAGCTAGCATAACAAAAACAGCATCATAAAAAGAAAAAAAAAAAGAGACATCTTGAAGTGGTGCGACACCTTAATACAGGAACTGATAAAGGAAAATAATAAAGGCAACTTCAAGGAGCATCCATACTCATAACAAACACAAGAATATTAAATAAAAAAACAAAACAGTAACACCAGGATAAAAGAAAATGGGTTTCTAATAAAATATACATGAGTTGTGTAATGCTAGGTGTTTTAGGGTCGGCTTTCTGTCCCTCTAACGCCTAGTGTGTAGCTGGGTTCTCTTTCTAGACGGGATCTTAAACAAATAAGAGAGAGGCAGGATACAAAACTCAAGGCAACAATCTTACACATGTATTGCTAAATTCTACAAGTGGAACAGGTAGATGTCACTGAAATACCAGCGCGGCGAGGTGAACCCGACACCACCACCCAAGGAGGAGAGTGTGAGGGGGTGACACCCATCCCACAAGGGGACAACGGAGGGGCTAATTTACCTGGGCCAACGTCCAGGCAACAACGGCGTATCTCCCTTGCGACCCGGCGCCCCTCTTCCCTGCAACCAGACCACCCAGTAATGCACAGGGAAAGTACACTACTCTCCAGCAGAGGGAATGTTCGCCAGAATCGGGGTGGGCCTTGCAGTGGCAAGTTCCCAGGCATACCCTTGGACGCCGAGTCTTCTGGATTGGCTCCACAACTAACTGAAGGCTCAGGGGAGCCTCAAGGGTTGCTATTCCCCTGCCTATACCGAAGAAGGGCATGCTCTGTCGGAGCTGTGGCAAGAGCCGAAAGAGTATGTCCAACCTCTTCCTCCCAACGTTACGGGCACAGGACCTTCCCAGACAGAAGGAGGGCATGTTCCGTCGGAGCTGTGGCAAAAGTCGAGAGTGTACGTCCGACCTCTTCCTCCTGACGTCTCCGGGACAGGTAACCCCAAACCGACGAAGGGAGGGCATGCTCCGTCGGAGCTGTGGCATAAACCAAGAGTGTACGTCCGATCTCTTCCTCCCAACATCCCCAGGGCAGGAGGCCCTAGCCCTCCGACAGGAGTGCCCTTGCACCCCTGTCCCACAGAGGAGCACAGACAGTGCCTAACGGGGCTGTCTGACGAAGGGAGTCCCCTCTGGCTCGCCTCACCGCCCTGGTGTTAGAGCAAGGTGTCACTCCTTCCAGGTCTCTCCTTGGGAGGCTAGAGTTTCTCCCCCTACAGGCTCCCCTCCTGAGTCCGGACCAGACGAGGCGCCCCCAAGGCCCGGAATCCGGTCCCTGCAGCCTGGGTCACCACAGGCACTGATGGGCTCCGCCAGGACCAAAGGCCGCAGTTCTACCCTGTCGGCCTCCCCCTGCAGCTGAGGCCACAGTCCCCGGAGCCAGCGGACCTCCCCAGTTGCTCGCCGAGGCCGAGGGGCCTTCCCCGACGCAGGTAGCTGCAGTTCTCCCCTGACGGCCACCCCAGACCGGGGTACAGGCCGCCCTACCTCGGCGGCACCCTCCTCCCGGCTGACACTCAGGCTGGGCCTCCACCAGGTCCTCCCCCGGATCCCAAAGACGACCAGAGGCCGACGGTGTACTGCCTGACTTCTGGCCCTCTTTGGGCCCAGTCCTGAGAGCCCTGCCTCCTGCACGGCTGACGCAGCAAGAAAGTTGTCCCATTACTCCCGGACTAGTGGCAACTCCATGGTCCCCACTGTTCCGCACAGCTCCCTGGACGGCCCGCCTCCCATGCCTGGCTGCCGCCCGGAGCTCCCTGCATAGGCCCTCTCCCCTGTGGGCCGTGGTCTCCTCTGTCAGAACAGTGAGTGACAGGTCTCGGATTATATACCTCCCCAGTGTTGTGAATCCCTCCCCTTTCTAGTGAACTACCAGTGAACTGTTCTCCGGTGTTCCTTTCCCCTATCGCCCCCCACACACGCACACACACACACCGTGTTCAGTGTTCCTCCCCCCCTTGCTGACGAGTCGAGCTCCTGTGAATCACGTACGGAGTGTATAACCTCAGCTCCGGGGTGAGACCCCCCTCCTCGGACAGGACAGACAAGCCCGTATCACTCACGTAACACAGCAATATCTCTGTACTGGACCCTCCCCCTCCTTCCCCTCCCCCCCCTGCGCGCGCCTCGGCCCCACAGAGAAAGACCCTCCCTATCCTCAGTAAACCCCTCGCCCCCCACTTCCCCCAGTGTGACCTACGGTATATTCTCGGTCAGTGTGACGCGTATATAGAGGCTAAGTTAGCTAGGGACTGCTGTACATGTCACACGAAGATGATGTATTAGCTAGGACCTGTCTATGTCACGCGAGCGCCTAGGCTTAAGAGCTGTCCCTGTGGGTATACTGGATAGTGTTGTATGTAAACCTCTCTGTGTTGATGTATTATCTATATTGGCGCAATATTGCCTGTGATACTGTAAGGAAATAACCCAGATGTGAGACAAAGCTGCTGAACTAGGTGGACAGTGCTTCAGACCAATATAAGTGTAGGGCATTGTGTAATTTCGACTCTTGTCATAGAATACTGTGTGTGTAATTGTTTCTCTATTAATATATTAGTGTATTTGTTCACTCGTGGTGTTTGTGTTTCCCTTCCTTGCTAGTGCTGACCCGGTCAGGAATTAAGGACCCAGAGTTGCACCATGACTGGACCCGAGATGTCAGGACACAGAACACACTGCATAACAGTCACAAGAGTAATTATTCTGAGCAATTATGAACCTTAGGTCTAGATTGTGGGTATTAGTATCACGTAGGATACTATTTGAGACAAGATCGGGTAAAATGAATAGCACATTAACTAAGATCAGGAGTCCTAGGGCAGTAAAACCAAATACACTCACTCGGGGGAAGTTCAGGCTTTATCTATCAGGTGTAGTTCCATTTACTGGGGCTGCGGCACTGTTATCTCTGTTGGCAGTCTACTTCGTTTGTCTGTCACGTTATTAATTATTACTATGGCACTGGGAGCCTCCGACTGATCTCAGCATGAGGCTATGTCACCGTGATAGTATTATGTTCACTCAGACAGACACTTTACTAACTGCCCGGCCGTGTTCACTGTCTCCGATCACTTTATCTATTCCACCTTTCTTTTATACCAACACTGCCAGGATTTATTTTTGACTTCCCGTGTTCTAATAACTCACTGTTCTGCCCTCGCTTTGCTGTATCACTTTCACTTTGCTTTCACTGTCACTCACTATCGGGACTGGGTGGGGTGGCGGTCGGGTACAAGGGCGGCAGGGACGACAGCCTGACTACTGACGGGGCTGAGCTCCGCTGGGGGCTTCCGTGTTCAGAGGCCACGGGATCACTCATAGTGGTGTCCTCTCTTATCTGGAGCTGTGGGTGGCAAAGGGGCCCGTGTTGTCAGGGCTCGCGGCTGGAGTCAGGCCCTCTGGGCTGGGATCGAACAGCTGCCTGAATCATTCACTCAGGCGCCTGACGGAGGACGAGGGTCTCCGGCATCGGGGTGTGGGGATGTCCTGCCCGGGGTTCCTGGGGGCGGTCTGGAGGTCCTGCAGGCTGTAGTCTCTGGTGGTCAGGGACGCCGTCAGGAGTGGGCTGCGGCATCGGCCTCCGTCGGGGTCCATCAGGTAAGGCCTCTCGGGGACCGGCTGTAGAGAGAAGAGCCCGGTGGTGGTCACAGGGCCTCTCCAGTAGTCCTCCAGGCTCGGGCCTCCCTCTGGGTAGCAGTCTCGTGGAAGGGAATCAGCATCTGACAGGGGAGTGGCTACCGATCGTCTTCTCTCGTAGGGCCTGGCTACTGGCCGTGGCCTTCTAGGGGCGCAGCTACCGGCCATCGCGAAGGCCTGGCTACTGGCCGTGGCCTGTGTAGGGAAGCAGCTAAAGGCTGACTCGAGGGCACCTTTGGAGCGGCTGCCGGCCGTCTCCTGATTACCTCCGGAGCGGCTACCGGCCATCTCCTGTAGGAGGGTCGAGCGGCTACCGGCCGTCTAGGGCACCTTCGGAGCAGCTACTGGCTGTCTCCTGATGAAGGTGGGAGCGGCTACCGGCCATCTCCTGTAGAAGGGTCAAGTGGCTACCGGCTGTCTCTTTTAGGGCACCTTCAGAGCAGCTTCTGGCCGTCTCCTGACGAAGACAGGAGTTGGTACCAGCCGTCTCCTTATTACCTCCAGAGCGGCTGCAGGCCATCTCCTGTAGGAGGGTTGAACGGCTACTGGCTGTCTCAGGGATGCTGACTGGAGCTAGAGTAATAGCTCCACCCCAGTCCTGTCAGTGGTCGGCTTGCCCAGAAGGTAGTCTCGTATTCCTGCTTTGGTAGCGACGGGTGAGTTCCGGTTCATGGGGTGCGCGGCCTGGGCGGACTTATGTCCCTGTCGCCTGGAATCAAGTCGCGCTCTATTCACCCCTCCATAGGCTCCTTCTGGGGGTGTTGGGCTGCCCTCAGTAAGACTATTCAGCATTTTAAGTTGGATTGAAAAAAAAAAACTATCCCTGAAGAGACCTCAGTATTATGAGGCTTGATTGATAATCACTCCTTGCAGCTAAAAAAAAAAAAAAAAACTAAACACAGGGTATGTATTATATGTATATAAACTAAAGTGAAACAAAAAAAAACGGCTATATTTGAATTACTCTACAACCCTAATGTTATGCTGGGTGTTTAAGGGTCAGCTTCCCGTCCCTTGAACGCCTAGAATGCAACTGGGTTCTCTTTCTAGACCAGAGCTTAGACAAATAACAGAGAGGCAGGACACAAAAACTCAAGGCAACAGCCTTACACGTTTATTGACTAATTCTGTTTGTGGAACAGGTAGATGCCACAACAACAGGAATCTGGGTATTATAAGTCATATACGGGTATCATAGTATCGTGCAGGATACTACTTGGTCAATAGTTCAGGATAGCATGTGAATGGCACAATAAATAGTGTTCGTAGTATTTCGGGCAGGGGGAATAGCTCGCTGTCACTTGGAGGGAAATAGAAGCTGTACTTATGCTGGGCAAGTATTACACTGGTCTTGTAGTGCTGAGGAATTACACTATAAAGACCGAGTCTGATGTTTACTGAAATCACTGCACTCTTATTAAATCTTTCTTCTTACTCTCACCGTGTCATTGTTTGCCCAGATCTTGATTAGCACATATTACTAGGCCTTGGACTAATATGCCATTGGAGATCACTTGCCTGATATCCTAGTCACTATCACTGCACTATTCACCGTCACTCACTGTCGGTGGGGCGGCGCCGTGGTTAGTGGGGCAGTGGGAGAACTCACAGCCCGACTCCTGATGGGGGCTGAGCCCCGCCTGTGGCCTTTGTATCCAACGGCCACGGAATCACTCATAGGGGCAGCCTCTCTCGTCCGGGGCTAGGGGCAGCAGAGGGCACTGTCAGGGCTGGGGGTTGGAGTGCAGCCCTCAGGGCTGGGACCGAACAACTCCCTGAAACATGCACTTCGGCGCCTGATGGAGGATGAGAGTCGTCTGTGTCGGGATGGGGAGAGGCCTCATCCGGGGGTCCTATGGGCGGTCACGGGGGCCCGGTGACTGTGGCCTCCTGCCGTCAGGGACGCCGTCAGGAGTGAGCTGTGGCGTCTGCTGTAGTCGGAGTCCATCAGGTAGGGTCCCTCTGGAGCCGGCTGGGCAGAGTACAACCCTGGGGATAGCACAGGGCCTCTCCACAGGTCCTCGGGACTGGGACCCTCCTCCTGGAGGATATCATGTCGTAGGGGTGTGGCAGCACATGACGGAGGAGTGGCTGCTGGCCGCCTCCTGTCGTAGGGCCTGGCTACTGACTGTGGCCTGTGTGAAGGAGTGGCTACCAGCTGTCTCCTGAAAGAGGGGCGTGCGGCTACTGGCCGTCTCAAGGGCACCTTCGGAGCAGCTACCAGCCATCTCCTGAAGGAGGGATGAGCAGCTACTGGTCATCTTAAGGGCACCTTCAGAGCGGCTACCGGCTATCTCAATACAAAGGTGGGAGCGGCTACTGGCCATCTCCTGAAGAAGGGGTGAGCGGCTGCAGGCTGTCTCAAGAAGGGCGTGGCTACCGGCCGTTGCTGGGGTGCTGCCTGGAGCTAGAGTAATAGCTCCACCCCGATCCTGTCAAGGGTCAGCTCGCCCGCAAGGTAGTCTCCTTTTCCTGCTATGGCGGCGGGGGACAAGTTCCGGGTCATAGGGGCTTGCGGCCCAGCCGGACTTATGTCCCTGTCACCTGGGGTCGGGTCGCGCTCTGTCTGCCCCTCTGTAGGCTCCTCCTGGGGATGTTGTGTTGCCTTCAGTACCTAAGTTGACAATGAGGTCCAAGGTGTTGGGAAAGACAATCAAGTATCATATTATCTTTTTCTGTTGTTGCACTTGAGTGTTTCCCCTTTTATGAGACAGTTCTGTGATGGCAGTCATGGGTGAGCCTTTATGCTGTGAGCTTACGTAGAGTAAAAGTCCTCTCATTCGGCATCTTCACGACCAAACAGGTGCTGAAAGACCGGGAACCTTCCAAAAAGTTTGTAGCAATCATGTTTTTTTTTTTTTTTTTTTATGTGGCCGACTCTGGGCATAGGCTTCACAGCCTGCTATCAAGGCCCAGCAGTCCTCCTACATACCATACACCTCTACATGTCACCACTTCGGCGCTAACACCCACCGTCCATATTGAATACATGCTAGGGCTGTCTCATACAGGACTGGTGTATTGGTATTAGCGGGGGTATTTTTACGACATGTCGGCGGGTCTTCTGGTAGATCAGTAAAGCCTGATTTAATGAAATTCAAATCCTTAAACTGTTCCCTGCCCCAGCCGGGATTCGAACCTGGGTCCGTAAGGACTGCAGGCCACCTCTCTACCGATTGAGCCACCGCAATGCAATCATGGTGCTTAGCAAATATTATTAGTAAACTCTAAGCACTAAATATTTAATTAAAAACTTCTATTTACTGTATTTAATGATAAAGTAAACATGAACTCTACCAGATAAGTTTATGTGAAGGTACAAAATGTGGTGAATGTTTCTGGTGTATCAGATAGAGCCGGGATTTCAGGGGCTTCAATGATCAGTGAATGGAAGTGTGGTCCATTGGACTGGGCAAACTTAGGCTGTCTGGATGTGCTACTCCTTACCCTGCCATAAAGTGGGAAAGGAGGTCTGAATGATGATGATAAACATGAACTTACCTTAACCTAGATGTATTTACATATATGTACACCGTAAAATAGCACAACAGTTTTCAAACTTTCGATAGGTCCCGCACACAAAGCCAGATACTCATGAGTCATATTGGCCGATGGCATATTCAGTGTTAGGAAGCAGAACTCTTCAAAAGCACTAAGCTCAACTTTAAAACACATTAAGCTATAGGTGAACTGTTCAAAATTTCGAGCTAACCTCGACTTCAAAATGCGCCGCATATAGAAACCTAATACAGTCACGATTCATTTTACGATGGGGTTATGTCAGGTCATACCTTAACTTATAATGATTTTATCGTAAATCGGGAGATTGAAACACATTATAAAAAGGGGGTTACGTCAAGTCAACTTCCCAAAGCCACCTACCCAAGCCTGAAACAAAAATGACACTCCACCTTAATTACTTCCTGTGTCGGTCCAAGTTGTCTCCAAGAGCAAAACAAACACTATCACACCAATACAAGCAGCATTACTCACGTACAGTAAATCATTGCAACAACACAACAAACACACTTGTGCAACATTGGCCTGGTGCTACATGATGTATAGGCCTACAGTAGCACGATGCTTGGCTAAGAGGTGATGATAGCTGGGAAGCACACATGAACGAGTGGAAAAGACAGGGCTTTGAAGAGGTGGCGGGACTGCAACTGAACCAAAACAATGCTTTGCACGCTGAGGCCACCATCTTGCCCGAGACATGCGATGGTCACCTTACGTGTGCCTGGTGCTTTGTACGAAATTTTCTGATGGCAATATCGTTATAGCGGGAAATTTATCGTAAATCGGATTTTGGGGTGGAACTTTTCTATTATCGTTGTAGCGAATTATTGTTCTGTATACCGAATCAACGTAAAACGGGTAGTGACTGTATTGGTGCTAAATTTTTATGAAAAGCACTAGATCTATCGCCAACAGCGCCAAATTGGCAACTATGGGGGTACAGGTGCCAATCGACTCAACATATGTGCCGGAAGAGCAGGAAACTTTCGTAATGGGACTATTTAGGAAAACAGCTGAAAGACCGGAAATACCGTGAGACCAGATGCCCAATGAGAGGACTTTTACTGTGCATAGAACAAAGGCCCTTGTGCAATTTTTTTGACATCTGGTGGTGAAGCAAATTCATGCACTCCAACAATGTGACCCATTCCTGTCTAATTTTGAGGTGAGGTTGGAGTTTATTGCTCACATTAAGGCAACTGGTCACTCTTGGACATACATATCTGGACAAGTACAGTAACGTAGCCCCAAAATCCTACAGTCATGGTTAGCTGATGGCAATAAAGGATTAACTGATGGTTGATGAACTTTCTTTTCCTATACTGCTTCCAAGACATCCATATGGCAATACAACCACACAGACAATAATGAAAACAATACTTTTCCATTTCAAGGATTTGGGAAATGAGTACAAAGGAATGAAAACAGTAAGTGACCTATTGGTCTTGTGATGCTATAAGGTAACTATTGTATGGCTGAAAACAATGACACCAAAGCAGAAGACTGGAAGGCTCCTCCTATCCACCAATCCCTCGAGCCAAAGCCAAGAGGATTAAGTGAAAAAGGACTTCAATGCACCATAAAAAAGCTGATGTGGAAATTTCATATGAAAGGAGGAATGGAAATCATATTCAACATACCTTGACCTGTATGGGAAAGCATTATTATCAACATTAGGATAACTTAAATGAAACACACTGTTCGTTCCAGTAATTCATTAGGAAGAATATTATTCAACACTTTAAAACTGTCTTTCTACTGCTATACATAGCAAACTTCATCATATAAAATAAATGGCTGCAATATTACAATGACAGTCTAAATTACCATAATTTTTTTTTTGTATATGACTGAACATGTAAAACTGATAACAGTATTATCACTTAGATTTAACAGAGCAAATGCCAAAATGCTTTACGTTATTTTCCTGTTTGTTCATCACATAATCCAAAAAATTACGACCAAAGTTCCCAACTACTCACACTTCATGATACCCAAAGGTTCTGCTGCTGGATGTTCACTCTCAACAAATATACTGCATTGTGATTATCAGTTCATATAGGGTTTAGAACTTCATTCCCTGTACAGTACTTCAATGTGAGACAGGAGGAACTTTTTACAATGAGTGTATATCCAACAAGAAGTATGGTGCCCTTGTAGCTGAATCATCATTATCATCCGGACCTCCTTTCCCACCCTAGGGCAGGGTGAGGAGTAGCAACGTCCAGACAGCTTAAGTTTGCCCAGTCCAATGGGCCACGCTTCCGTTCACTCATCATTCAAGCCCCCAAGCCCCGGAATCCTGGATCTATCTGATACGCCGCGTTAAGTGTCCCCCAGATTCCCCTATGTAGAATTACTCAATCATGGCAAATTGTAATTGAATGGATCCTTCATTCTTTCCTCTTCCTTCTGCCTATGGGTGACTCTACACTGAGTGACAAGCCAAATGGTTTCCTGTACACCAGGAAACCATTTACTATGCTGGGTGGTAACCATATAACCAAATTTAGCGCCCGGTGGTTTAGTGGGTAATTTGGGCACTCCAGTCAGATTGAGCCCGTGAAGGTTTATATCCAAGGAGTGGTTGGGGTTTATTGCTTAAGTAAAGCCACTCAGGGATGAGTGAGACTGGTCACTCTCATCTTAAATGTCAGGACCAACTTGCCTAGCCCCTGGCTCCTACGCTCCTCATGGGGCAACATAGGATTGGATGATGGATGGATGGATGGAAATTAGCAAATTCCACACACACACACACATGCATGCATCTATATAGTATGTATCATATCATAATGGCTCCAATATGCTTGCATGGTCTTAGTCACCTTATGGCAGCTCTCCACAATGCGTGATCTCTGGATACCTCGCCACTCAGTCCCCCATCCCTGAGGTCACACACAATGACACTGTCCCAGGTCTTTTTCGGTCTGCCTCTTGTGACCCTACCCTCGATGTTCACACTTCTCACCATCCACATCCAACTGTCATCCTCCATCTTCTCAACATGCCCAAACCATCTCAATCTACCCCTCCTCATCACAGCAACAATACATTCAAATCCCATCCTTCCTCTCTTCACTCACAGTCCTAGCCCCCCTCACCCAAGCCTCGCATTCAAGGACGCGCCACACATCCATCCAATCACTGTTATTTCTGCGTGCCTGAATGCATGAATATCCCTCTCCTTTACTGCCCAGGTGTCACTATCATACAGGATTACACTCCAAATACATGCCACATACACAGATCCCTTAGCACAGAGAGAGTGCCCTCTCAATGTCAGGAGAGGCAACACCTCCCTGAACTTCCTCCAACCACTCCTTACCCTAGTCACAGAGCTAGCTCCAGCCCCACATTTATTATTTTTTTTAATAGCTTAGGCTTGCTACCACCAATGACTTTACTCAACTCAAGAAGGCCTCTCATACTGAAGGGCTTAATGGAGGCTATATACTATTGAACTCATCATTTAATGCCAGAATATAAAAAGAATCAAACCAATGTAGTGAACTGGTCAAGCCAGTGCCTAAGACTAGGTACAATCCTTTCCCCCCCCACCCCCCCCTAGTTTTATATAATTTCAAGTATAGTTTATCAAGGGTAACCACAATGTTTCATCCATGTTTCAAAATGTTAATCACTTCCGTACTATGTTGCTCCCTCCCCATTTTTTTTATCTTGCTATTTCTACAAGATGTTATTCAGTAAATGGGAGACGTTTTAAAATTAAGGGGTCAAATATTTAGAGTTTTCACTAATCCCTTCACTGGTGCTACACAGGGTTGCTATGGCACCAATACAGCCAGGTTATCCGGATGCCTAAATAAAAATATCCACAACTTCTTCCCTATCTGCTGAATGAAAGATGGTGAACTGCTAGAGAAGGGCAACTTTAACCTGTAGTCCACCAAGTTCTTGTTACAGATGAACCTGTGATACAATCAGCAGTGTTGCCAGGCCTCCACAAAAGGGGGGAGGGGAGACACCCCAATCTGGGGGGACGGAAGGAACTGCTGTACATTGTGTACACATTAAATAATCTGAAATTTGAAATGGAGGAGCCACTATGGGGGCCCAAGCTCCTCAAAGCCCCCACCATGGCTATGTCACTGGCTGTTAGTACTATTAACCCCTTCATTACTAAGTTGGTCTCTTTAAGCTAAAATCATTTTGTAATAGCAAGAATGGAATACAAATTACATCTCAGGACAATGGATTAACTGTGGTTAATGGTGTGATACTTCTTCTGAGGGATGTTGTTGTGGACTTTAATATCATGTCACTTTAGCCAAACAATCATGAAAATCTTTTTTAATAGGGTATTTTCTTGGGGTCCAAAGGCTGAATCACCGAGTTTCAAAAGTTGCTGCGCACTGTCCCATTATTTATTGTCATGAGGCATATCAATATTTATGCCTATAACTGTTCATATCCTGCCTATGTCTCTTTCATTAAAGTTTAGTTAGTCTCTCCTTTTAGACTCTGAAACCCTAGACAGGTCATCAATCTTCTGGTTAAGCAGTGCCACATTCTGATCAACCCACTTCAAGGTGTCCATATGAGCAGACAGGACACGGGCTACAGTATTCACTGGATCTGAAGCCTGAGACCCGGAGTTATTGGAGTTGAGGTGCTCAATAACCTTACACAAGTCATCCGTCATCTGCCGCAGCTGGGAGTCCAAGTTCTGCTGGTGGAGATAATAATTAGTAAAGCATTCTCTCATCTTTAATGTTCAGAAGCTTGAGGAGGCTCAGGCCCATAGTCATGCCTCACACCACCATCATCACCTCAAGCTCTTTCTTTAATGTTAGATGGCATTTTGTATTTGTTTTCTTTATTATAATGTTACGTACAGTGCAATCCCGGACATCCACTATGCAGATAACCAGGATTATCACAACTGGAGAAATTCATGACTGCCAAAAAATATCAACAAAAATATAGTATTGTAACTTTAAATGCCTGTTACTCCATGGACAGTCAAGTGTCACATGAGACTGAGAAGTCAGGGGAAGTGAAGTGAAGGCATTTCCAGTCAAGGTTGTTTCCTAGTTAATCCACTTCTCATACCTCCTTTGTGGTAGGTGGGGGCGCTCACCAACCACTCACTCGATATAGTGCTGCTCTCGGGTGTCTGCCCTTTCCCCTCCATCCTTCTTTCCTTCCATCCTCTTCTGTCTTTCTTTCCTTCATTCTTTCCTCATCCTTCTGCCTACGGGTGACTTTACACTCCCTCTTCTGTCTTTCTTTCCTTCATTCTTTCCTCTTCCTGCAGCCTGTGGGTGACTCTACACTAAGTGACAAGCCAAATGGTTTCCTGTACACCAAGAAACCATTTTCTATGCTGGGTGGTAACCATATAACCAAATTTTGGCGCTTGGTGGTTTAGTGGGTAATTATTGTGCCCCAATCGGATTGAGCCGGTGAAGGTTTATATCCAAGGGATGGTTGGGGTTGATTGCTCATGTAATACCACTCAGGGATGAGTGAGGCTGGTCACTCTCATCTTAAATGTCGGGACCTACTGCCTAGCCCCGGGCTCCTACGCTCCTCATGGAGCAATGTAGGATTGGATGATGGATAGATGGATCATACCTCCTCTCCCCCCTCTTTCCCTCTCATCCACATCAGTCACCATTCACACCTCCACATTCCACATCTTCCAGTGACAAATCACCAGTCTGCTTACTGTCGCCACAGTAGACAAACTCTCACTGCTGTGTTGTGACAGACAGCAACTTCTACATTCCATGATGTCTGAAGTGGAAACTAAGCATAAGCGTGTTGTGCTCACCTCAAAACAGAAGCTGAGCATATGCAATAGACTTGAAAAAGGTGAACATTACATGACACTGGTGACAGAATGGAAAGTAGGATATGCCACAATTTATAATACAAAGTACCAAGGACACAAGCACAAGGAATTCTCCCATGAAAAGCGAGACAAGTATATCCATTGGAAATGGGAATACTTTTCATTGGCTGAAAATGTGTGGTGCCAACACAGTTTTCTACCTAACGAATCAACTCAAACTACACATTTGCCAGCAGTGTCTTACCATACCTAGGTAAGTCCATTCTATTAAATATTATCCAATATTTTACTAATAAAAACATGGAAAAATAATTTAAAGAAATCTTGAACATTTAATAGTAAACTGATGATATGGAAAAAATGTTGTATTGTACAGCAGAATTATTACACCACATGTCTGCTGTGTACATGGCCACAATTCATAGTCTATTTCTTTCCCATCTGAACGTTGTCATTCCACCCCTCACTCGTCACTTGGCTGTCTTGCTGAAAATAAAATAAATACGCAGGACTGACAAGCACAGTAATTTTGTCCAACAAAGCAAACCCTCATTTCTATCATCTACATTTTCTCTTCTCTGCCAGTGCATGTTCATTCTATGATAACTTTGTGTACCACATAAATTCATCTTAGAATGCATGTGCACTGGGAGAGAACTGAAAATCTAGCTGATAAGAATGAAGGTTTGCTTCTTTGGACAAAATTATTGTGCTTACAATTTCTACGTATTAATTCTATTTTCTGCAGAACAGACGAGTGGCAAGTGATGGGTGCAGTGATGGCGATGAGAAGGGGAAGAAATAGATGGGCAGAAAGTGGCTACACAAACAGTTGGTGCGTGAGCATGGGAATTGTAATAATTCTACTGTACAGACTGTAGAGTAGAACATTTCTTTCCATATCATCAGTTCACCATGAAGAGAGAAACCTGTACTGTACACAGGAAAAATCATCTGATAAATTACCAATATGCTGGGAATTGAACCAGGGACTCCCAGGTGAGAGCCAGGCAGCATACCACTACACCACGACCAGGTAAAAGTTAACTCACATTGTCACAATCTTGTAACCAACGTCCCTCCGCCCCCACTGTGGGCATCAAGAGGATGAGTTAACCCCCTGGCACTCGGGCAAGTAGATGCTTTTAATCTATCCCAAGCACTTACGGCAAGTCAGAATGAAGAGAGAAACCTGTACTGTACACAGGAAAAATCATCTGATAAATTACCAATATGCTGGGAATCGAACCAGGGACTCTCAGGTGAGAGCCAGGCAGCATATCACTACACCACGACCAGGTAAAAGTTAACTCACATTGTCACAATCTTGTAACCAACGTCCCTCCGCCCCCACTGTGGGCAGTACAGGTTTCCTGTGTACAGTACAGGTTTCTCTCTTCATTCTGACTTGCCGTAAGTGCTTGGGATAGATTAAAAGCATCTACTTGCCCGAGTGCCAGGGGGTTAACTCATCCTCTTGATGCCCACAGTGGGGGCGGAGGGACGTTGGTTACAAGATTGTGACAACGTGAGTTAACTTTTACCTGGTCGTGGTGTAGTGGTATGATGCCTGGCTCTCACCTGAGAGTCCCTGGTTTGATTCCTAGCATATTGGTAATTTATCAGATCAGTTCACCAATAAATGTTCAACATTTATTTCTGTAGGTTCTTTTTCTGTGATTTTATGAGTAAAACAACATGTAATATTTAACAAACTGGACTTACCACGAGCATTTTACACCACTGCAAGACGCTGCAATCATGTGTGTTATATCTATGGGGTGTGTTTAAGAGGAGGTAATGTTTCATATGGAATCTGTTAGTGTGACCCTAGACATCACTGGAGGGTACTGTATATACTGCAATGATATAGCCTATGTATAAGAGTTATGTCAGATCTATCTAACTATCTATATACCTAGGCTGCTTCCCCCAAGGAAGGGGAGGTAGCTGAGACAGGACAACACACTCCCTATTTACTCATCCGCTCAAACACATTCATTCACATCTTAGCCCCAAAGGGGAGAAGGGACAGATCTTCACCGCACCACATCGCACGAGGGTCAACTGTGCAGTGCAATCAGTGACATCTGCAGCAGGGCCCAACAGCAGAGCTGGTTTACCTCTGCCACATCGTAACAGACCCATCCCCTTACTCACACCTGACCTGATCAGCTGATCAAACAAAATGCGGGACAATATCCCCTCAGGACTGCGTCATCACTTATTCACAATTTCTCTCCATTCATTTCCATTACGCACAGCCACTCTTCCTTGCTCAACAGACATCCCTCTCTTCACACTGTCCATCCATCCTATTCGTGGTCTTCCTCTCAGCCTTACGCCTCTCACATCACATCTAGTTATCTTTTTCACCAGTCACTCATTATTGTCACATTTGTCTTAAATTGAGAATGACTGTTAAACCGAATGCAAGCTTGTTCCTTCGAATTATAGTGTAATCTTATCCAAACTGTGAGTCATGCTTCCATTCGGATGTATGATACTAATGTTTAAGTTTTGGAGGGATTTAATTTTCCTAACTGTATTTAAGCCTTATTAGTTGGCTATTGGATTAATTTGCTCAGGATCTCCATTATGCAGGTGTTGGTTAAAAACGTTTTCCTGGTATGAGCTAGGTTTCAGCCGTTCGAGCTGAAGTCTAGATTATTATTTTCATATGCTTGAATATTGTAATGAAATGTCAATTGGGTGTTTGGCGGGGAAAATCGTGGTCAGGATTTGAGGGTGCTGTGAGTCAGTTAGGGTTAGACAGAGGTGAGAGAGGGCGGGCAGAGAAGATTTAGTTGGTGACTGCCTACTCATTTACCCCTATATACCTGGAGGTACTGTTGTATTTTATATATAAAGATGAAAATGCTTCCTTGAGTTTACGTGACCCAGCCAGCGATACAACGTTCCGTGACAATTAAATGGTGCCTAGACCCGGGAATCGTGGCAAGTGCTGTGGTTACATTCTTCAAGGACGTGTTTATGATATATCCAGAGGAAGCAGAGCTTGTAAGTTCATCTGGAAGTGAGGATATCCTGATCTGGCGCAACGAGTGCATACGCTATGTGGTCAGACCTTCTCCAGGTGGGAAGAGAATTGGGAGACGAAGGCAATAAACTCAGGACATTTGTGGAAGAACAACAGAAAGAAGCAAGATCGGAACGCACAAGAATCAGAGAACTGGAGAATGCGCGCAGAATACAGGAGTTAGAAGAGAAAGAGAAAGAAAGGATTCATGAACAAAAGATTCATGAACTTAAGCTTGAACAGCTTCGACAGTCTCGTGAGAATATGGGTACTACACAGAGTGTTGGTTCTGTGACTGGAACACCTAAGCCTAAACTATTGAAGCTGGACGAACAAGTGGATGACTTGGATGCGTATCTGGAAAGATTTGAGAGGTACGCTTTGACTAATAAGTGGGAAAAGGACAAATGGGTAGTTTATTTAAGTCCTTTACTGACTGGTAAGGCACTAGAAGCGTAAATTAGCCTTCCTACCTTTCAAGCTAATGATTATGAAGAAGTGAAGAAGTCTATCCTGTAATGGTATATGTTGACTGAGGAGGAGTATCGAAAGAAGTTTAGAGAAACTCCTCCCGAGAAAGGAGAGACCGTCGTGCAGTTTTCATCGAGGATAAGTTGGTACTTCGACCGCTGGATAGACCTGACAGGCATTCAAGAAAGAATATAAAGACCTCCGTGACTTAATCATCGGGGAACGGTTTCTAGGGTAGTGTCACCACGAATTAAGGATGTTTTTAAAGGAAAGGACCCCAAAGTCTTTATCAGAGATGGTGAACATGGCCGAGAAATTCCTGGCAGCTCACGGTGGGTCTCTCTGTTTTCGTTCAATGCAACAGGATGAGAAAGCAGTCAACAGGCAAGACAACATACCTGGCGAGACATGGACGGACGTAACCTCACAAATTGTTTCTTGAAGAGCTTTTTGAGAAGGACGGTGCTTTCTCTGTGACAAGGTGGGTCATCTTGCTCATGACTGTAAAACCTACTCTAAACCAAACTAAGCATCTGTTACTACAACCACATCTTCACAACATGGCAGACCTGTGAAGAAGGAAGAGAAAGCAGCACTGTGCATGGAAGGGGAATGGCTGGTCACTCTCCCGTCAGGTGAGACGGCGCCTTTGGTCATTGGCTTAGGGTCTGCAGATTCATGACTCGTACAGGAAGATGACTTCGTCAATGAGAAACCGGTGAAGGTGCTTCGTGACACTGGTTGTCCAGGAGTAGTGGTAAAGGCAAGGCTCGTTTGTCTGGAGCAGATGACTGGCAGCATGAAAAGGTGTGTTCTCATAGACAATACTGCTAGACTCTGCCCTGTTGCCCACATTTACGTACATACTCCTTACTACTCAGGTGAAGTACAAGCTGTCTGCATGAAAAACACAATTTGTGACTGATTATAGGCAACATTCCCAAAGCAGTGTTACCAACAGATGCTACAAACATTGGCTCGAGTGAGATACCAGTGGAGGTGGTGGACCAATTTGGGTGTACAGAGCCAGTAGCAGTGTCACTTGACTCTACCTTTTCTGTCCCCTCTGCATCCAATGTGGGGGTAGGTACTCAGACTCCTGACTCTGACACTTCTACATCCTCTTCATCTGATGTTGAGGAAAGCACAAAGGCAGAGGTTGTGGCTGCAGTGGAGACCCGAGGAAGGATCGACCCCTACAACCGCTGAGGGTGACAGAAACTAATCAAGCAACCCCGAAAGAGGATCCTATTACCCATGAGCAACAGGAAGCAGACAAGACACTGCTAAACTTAGTTCAGGGAGGTAAAAACTCTAATAAGTTTGAGGTTGGTCAGGGTAAAAAGGGGCTCTGGTACAGGATTTATGCTAGGAAAAGTGGTGAGGTAGTTAAGCAGCTATTGTTACTGAAAGAACGTAGAGAAAGGGTCTTAATGATTGCTCACGAGTCGTTAATGGGGAGTCACATGGGAGTGCAGAAAACTTTGGACAGAATTTTGGACAGTTTTTATTGGCCTGGTGTAGGTGGAGATGTTAAGAGGTGGTGCCACAGCTGTGATCAGTGTAAACATACATTACCCAAGGGAAAAGCAAGGACAGCTCCTCTGGGTAAAACCTCACTGATGTCAACACCATTTACTAAAATTGCCATTGATTTAGTAGGACCAATTACTCCAGTATCTTCCAAGGGTAACAGGTATACCTTAACCTGTGCTGACTATGCCACCAGGTGGCCTGAAGCAGTACCCCTACCCTCTGCAGATACTGAGAGAGTTGCTGAGGCATTTTTGAGCATATTTTGCACACTGGGATTTCTGAATTAAAGTCTATGTGACAGGGGCTCTCAATTTACCTCAGAGCTCATGAAGGAAGTCTGTCATCTCATCAATGTAAAACAAGCATTTACCACCCCTTACCATCCTATGGCAAATGGGCTAAATGAAAGATTTAATGGTACATTTAAGGCCACGTTAAGAAAAATGTGCTAAAAGCGGCCTGAAGACTGGGACAAATATATTTCTGCAATTCTCTTTGCTTACAGAAAGGTACCACAGGGTAGCACAGGATTTTCACCCTTTGAACTTCTATATGGATGCACAGTGAATGGGCCAGTTAAACTTTTAAAGGAATTATGGAGTAATGAAGGTGATGGAGATGATGTACAAAATACCTATGAATATGTGACCAGCTTGAGGAACAGACTTGAAGAGACCTGTACATTGGTTCAGTGTAGTTTAGAAGATGCTTCAGTAAAATATAAGCATCACTATGACAAAATGGCCAGAAAGAAACCAATTCATGTAGGAGATAAGGCTCTGTTACTTTTGCCTACAAACTCTAACAAGCTGTTGCTCAATTGGGAAAGGTCCTTTTGAGATAATTAAGAAAGTGGGAGACCTAGACAGTAAGATAAAAGTAAGTGAGGATAGAAGTAAAATATTCCATCCAAACCTACTAAAAATGTATGAGACCAGAAGTGATGCTGATAATTCAGCTGATGGTGAAACTGAACAAAGTGAATATATATCTGTGTCTGTCACAGAACCTACTGATACTTATGAAGATGATGTTCCTATAGAAACCTGTGAAACTTAAGGCCAAGATTTCACAATGGTAAATGTAAATTCTGACATATCCCCAGACCAAATAGCAGTCCTCAAGAGTTTGATTCATGAATATAAGGACATTTTTACAGATAAGCCAGGTCAAACTAATCAGTGAAACATGTTATTAACGTTAATAATCACACTCCTATCAAAGAAAGGCCATATCCGATCCCTTTTTCAGTCAGAGAATCCTTTGTTTTGTTTCGTTTCATTTTTAAAGGCTCCAACATGCTTGCATGTGACGGCTTGGTCACCTAATGGCAGCTCTCCATGCTGCACGATCCATTGCAGCCTCCCTGTTCAGTCCCTTAACCCTGAGGTCACACTTAATGACCTCATCCCATGTCTTTCTCGATCTGCCCCTCACAACCCCACCCCCAATATTAACACTTCTCATCTTCCTCACCCAATTATCATCCCCCATCCTCTCCACATGTCCAAACCATCTCAATCTACCTATCCTCATCACAACACCAATACACTACACTCCCATCCTACCTCTCAGCTCTTCCATTGTAAACCCAGCCCCCCAGACCTTGCACGCAGGGATGCACTATACATCCACCTAATCACTGTCATTTCTGTACATCTGAGCCAGCGAACATCCTCCTCGTTTACTGCCCAGGTCTCGCTACCATACAGTATTACACTAGTAACACATGCTGCATACAAAGACCCCTTAGCACGTAGGAAGAGCCCTCTCAATGTCAGAAGAGGCAACAGCTCCCTGAACTTCTTCCAACCACTTCTCACCCTAGCCACAGAGCTAGCTCCAGCTCCACTTCCAGCACACAACATGTCTCCCAAATAACAAAACTCTTCCACACACTCAAGAGATTCACCAGCAAGTTCAATCTTTTCACGCCTGACAGACTCCACCTGCTCTCCCCAACATGCCGTACACATAAAATCAGCATTATCTCGCAGTCTACCTCTGATACCACTACATCTCTTGTGCACCCATTTATCACAAACACCGCACAAGATGGAAGTACTTCCCATACTTCCCACGCCCTTGTGGCAAACTGCACATGGCCACTCTCCCTCGTCTTTGACAGTACCGAAATCATTCCTAGATATTATCAATTTTGTTTTATCTGCATTTACCCTTAAGCCCTTGTGCCCCATACTATCTCTCCACTTCCTAAACCTTTCCTCCGCCTCCCTTTCGTTCTCTGCAATCAACACCAAATCATCAGCATACAACATCTCCCACGGGAGTCCGTTTCTAAAGTCACGTGAGAGGACTTCAAATACCATGGGACTCAAAACTGACCCCTGATGCACACCAACATTCACGGAAAACTCATCACTCAACTCTCCATTCACTCTTACCTGGGTGCAAGCACCCACATACATAGCCATAACCACCCTAACCAGCCACTCCTCCAAGCCAAGCTTTCTCATTGTCCACTTCACCACCTCTCTAGGGACTCTGTCAAAGGCCTTCTCCAAATCAACAAAAACAAAATACAGATCCCTTCTCCTACCAACATATTTTTCCTGAAGCTGTCGAACAATGAATATGGCATCAGTGGTCCCCCTACCTGGCATAAACCCAAACTGCATTTCATCAATATTCACTCTTTCTCTAATCATACCTTCTAATACTCTCTCCATTACCTTCATTATCTGATCTAAAAGCTTTATACCTCTATAATTTCCTCTTTCCAGGGCATCACCCTTCCCTTTATACACATTTACAATTACACTCATCAGCCAATCATCTGGGATAACACACTCATAAATAATCCTATTTATCAGGTCAGTGACTAACCTCACCCCTATATCTCCGGAGGCCTTCAACATTTCTGCAGTCAACCCAGACACACTTGCTGCCTTCCCCACCTTCATCCTGCCTATTGCCTCACTCACAGTAGCAGCATCAATCAAAGGCAAAGGGCCAAACACTGGATCTGTTGGCTCCAAACCTTCCCTGTCCCAGTCAAACTCCTCATTCAACAATCCTTAGAGAAGGAAATTGACACGATGCTAAAGAAGGGAATTATAGAGAAATCCAGTTCAGAGTATTGTGCTCCTATAGTACTGGTAAAGAAACCTGATGAGACATTTTCGTTCTGTGTAAATTATAAGACGTTGAACAAAGTAACCAAGTTTGATTGTGAGCCAATGAATAAACCAGATGATATTCTCGCAAGTCTAAGAGAGAAAACTTTCTTTTCAAAATTAGATTTTAGTAAAGGTTTTTGGCAGATTGAGATGAAAGAGGATTCAAAGCAATTCACTGGGTTTGTTGGTCCCAATGGGAGCTATCACTTTGCTCGAATGCCTTTTGGTTTGGTGAACTCGCCAAGCACATATAATCGAATTATGAGAAAGCTTTTGCATGGACTTATTAATATCAGTAACTATGTAGACGATGGCTTTGTCATACAATAACCTGGAATGAACACCTTGAGGTACTAAGAGGGCTGTCTGGTAGGATAAGAGAATCCGGACTAACAGTGAGACCTTCAAAGTGTCTGTTTGGTTATAAGACTGTAACCTTACTTGGTCATAAGATTGGAAAGAGAAGAGTTACCCCTGTAGATGACACTGTAGATATAATCCTGAAAACCTCTATTCCATGCACAAAAAGACAACTAAGGTCATTTCTGGGTCTAAGAGGATGATATCAGAAATTCATACCGCACTATTCTCATGTAACAGTTCCTCTAACTGATCGATTGAAATCAGGATGTCCTAACAAACAAAGTGGGGAAATGTTCACCAAGAAGCATTTGACTGTTTAAAGAGATGTCTAATATCTTCAATCCTCAGAGCACCTGACTTTGCACCACCATTTATGGTCCAGACTGACGCATCAGCATCTGCCCTAGGAGCAGCACTACTTCAAAAATTTGAGGAAGGACTTCTCCCTGTGGCCTACATATGCTAGTTGCAAGTTGCAACCCAGAGAGCCCAGATATTCAACTATAGAGTGGGAATGTCTGGCCATAGTATTTGCCCTGAGAAAGTTTGACCAATACCTTTATGGTAAAGAATTTGTGTTGTGCACCGATCACTCAGCTCTGAAATATTTAAAGAGAAAGAAACCAGAAAATTCCAGGCTTTTAAGATGGTCATTACTTTTACAGAATTACACTTTCACAATCAAAGCCATAAAAGGCAAATACAATTTGCTCTCAGCTTTCTTAAGACGAATGTAAAGGTTGTCACTTTGTGAAACTTGGTGGAGGGGAGTGTCACATTCGCCTTAAAATGAGAATGATTGTTAAGCCGAATGTGAGCTTGTTGCTTCGAATTATAGTGTAATCTTATCCAAACTGTGAGTCAAGCTTCCATTCAGATGTATGATACTTATGTTTAACCCCTAAACCGCGGGGTTGTTTTGGCGATCCCTGCGTGTCCCACTAGGATATTCACGTTCCGACAGACTTTGTAAAAATATTTGCCAAAAATCAGTTATTAGTCCTAGAATATTATAATTATATATACATATGGCACATAACTTCAGCTTTCTCCTGGGATGTTTGCTGAGCCTTCGTCAACTACCGTAGGACTTGTGGAGACTTCTGAAGTTGGGTAATGAAGTTTCCACTTTACACTTCCCGATACCCCGTAATATGATTACCACAGCCTGATATTATCACTAGAAACACTATTCTATGATTTTCAAATAGTTTGGAATCCATACTCCAAAAAAAAACACTGTGAAAGCAATGAAAATTACGAGTGTGTACGAGTTTCCCACTTGCGCTCGTTCCCCGCTGGTATTCTGTCATTTATTATTCATAAAAACACTCACACTTTATATTCCTATTACTATATAACACTTATATATATCTGCAGTCTTTATCCATATGTTTCCTTCAGTAATAGTAGTTTATTGTCACTGTAGGCATTCAATTTCTCTTTCAGTAAAATAAGTAGCATTCACTTTCTCATCCTGTATACTAGCGTGAACGATTCTGTCACTTTCACTTTCATAACTCCTAGTATTCATACATGCTAGAGTGAAACTTTCACTTTCATTACTCCTAGTATATATACTAGTATTCTTATATTACTACTTATTTACATTTCTATTTACATTCTCTATTTTATTTACATTATTTACATTTCTATTGTATTTACACTATGTTATGCACTGTCACTTGCAGTAACTTATAAAACTATTGTCCACGGTTCAGTTATATTTACATTCACTGCTTTCACTTCCTGTTTACACATTATTTACATTTCCACTTGCACTGTTTTAGAGTCACCAGAAAGATCGTAGTCACTGTCCATCATTTTCATTGATAAATTAGCCAGTTCACGTTCCACAGCAGTCACTTAGCCCTTTACCCCTTTCCACAAGAAGTTTAGTAGGGGTAGAGGTCACAGGGCCCTTTGCATGGGGCTAAAAAGCGACGGAATTGGACAGGCGCGAACCTGATGTGGTTTCACCTTGAAAGACGACAGTAAACTGAATGCTGTTGCCTAGGGGCACTGAAGGGCTGCCAATGTCAGCCTGGTGACAGCTGCTAATATATATGCTATGAAATGATTGGCAGGAAATCTAGACAATACATAATAAATTAGGTAGTTCCAGGTGAATGTAAATATCACTTACGCTTCTCATTTCCTTGCTTATACAGTATATATTTTTATTATGAGAACAGGTCATACGGCATATTTCAAGGGGAAATAAACAGGGAAAATTAGCGAACGAGTGCACGTGAGGTGTTGCCAGGTGATAATTACCCCATTCCAGATGTATGGCAGTATCAATTACCTTTTCTCTTTCTTTTATATAATATTTTGTATAAGAATAGGGCAAATGGCCATTTCCATGGATAAAATGAGTGGAAAAATCCATCCAGCATTTGTGTAGCGCAGCGCAGCTGGTCAGGTGGGAGGAGAGGGTAATGGAGGGAAGGTAAGGAGGCGGGGAGTCAAGGACAGGAGAAAAATGGCTAAATTGTCAACAGTGCATGGGAGTACAAATGACATTAGCAGAACTGAGTATAGCTGGACACTGGTAGTACTGATAGATGATACAAGCCACCACTTGAAAGCCCGGGCAAATTCAAAATAACACGGAATCACAAATGTGTCGCCCTGCAGTATGATCCATTGCTCCCAAGCATCATGAAAGTGACGCCCCGTGGTTAAGGGGTTAAGTTTTGGGGGGATTTAATTTTCCTAACTGTATTTGAGCCTTGTTAGTTGGCTATTGGATTAATTTGCTCAGGTTTTCCTTTATGTAGGTGTTGGTTAAAAATGTTTTCCTGGTGTAAGCTAGGTTTCAGTTGTGCTAGGTTTCAGTTGTTCGAACTGAAGTCTAGATTATTATTTTCATTTGCTTTAATATCGTAATAAAATGTCAATTGGGTGTTTGGCGGGGAAAATCGAGGTCAGGATTCAAGGGTGAGTCAGTTCAGGGATAGACAGAGCTGAGAGAAGATGGGCAGAGAAGATCGAGTTAGTGACTTCTTACTCATTTACCCCTATATACCTGGAGGTACTGCTGTATTTTTATACACACAGAAGAAAATGCATCCTTGAGTTTACGTGACCCAGCCAGCGATACAAGGTTCTGTGACAATTATCCACTCCCTCCATATGCCCAAACCATCGTAACATCCTCTGCTCAACTCGATCAGCCATCTCCCGAACAACTCCAGTTCTCCTTCACACTTCGTCATTTCTCACTTGATCCATACGCGTCACTCCACACATACACTTCAGACACCTCATCTCCATTACATTCAAACTTTTCCTCTCTGCTACACCCATATTCCATGTTTCAGCCCCATATAAATGCAGTTGGTACCACAACACCCTCATACAGCCTTCTCTTTCCATCCATTCTAAGCAAACGACATCTAAACACTTTTTTCATTCCTCCCAGCACCTTTCCTACTCCATTACTTCTAAACTTCACTTCTGCATCTATTCTTCCATCCACAGCAACATGTGACCCTAAATACTTAAAACACTACCTCCTCAAGCAACTCACCATTCAAACCTATATTCATCCTCCTACCATCTACCAACCTCGTACACTTCATCACTTTACTCTTACTCTCATTTACTTTCCATTTCCTCCTTTCACAAACCCTTCCAAACTCCTCTACCAACTGTCTCAATCTCTCCTCTGAATCAGCCACCAGTGCAGTATCATCTGCAAACAGCAGCTATTTCTGCTTCCACTCCCTACCATCAACATTCAACAGACTTAGACCTCCACCTAACACTCTTGCATTCAGCCCCCTTACAACACCATCCATACAAATATTAAACAACCAAGGCGACAACACACATCCCTGCCGCAGCCCTACTCACGGGAAACCAATCACTCACAGTATTTCCCTCTCTTACACATGCTCTACTATTTACATAAAAACTTTCCACTCCTTTTAGTAACCTACCATCAAATCCATACAATCTTAAAACAGTCCATAAAGCCTCCCTTTCAATTCTATCATATGCTTTCTCTAAGTTCACGAATGCCCAAAACACATCCTTACCTTTTGCTAAATACTTTTCACTCACCTGTCTCACAGCAAACACCTGATCCATGCATCCCCTCCCTCTCCTAAAGCCACACTGCTCATCTCCAATCACTCCCTCTGTACCCTCACTAACTCTCTTATTTAACACTCTACCATACACCTTACCAACAACACTCAACAGACTTATACCCCTAAAGCTAGTACATTCATACTTATCATCCTTACCTTTATACAGCGGGACCACACATGCACTTGCCCAGTCAACTGGCACCATACCTTGCACAAAGCACACATTCAACAATCTTCCTAACCAGTCAACAATAGTCACTCCACCACCTTTCAGGCATTCCACAACACACCCATCCATACCTGCAGCTTTCCCTGTTTTCATCTCCTTTACTGCCTCCTGCATTTCCTCCATCGTGATCAAAGTATCATTCAACTCTCCCAACACACTTATTCCTTGCACCCTTCCTTCTGCCACAATCTCAGCCTCCCTTTCCTCATCTACATTTAACAATCTTTCAAAATACTCCACCCATATCTTCCTTGCTGCATCCATCTCAATTAACATACAGTAAGACCTCACTGTAACAGACTAATTGGGGCTCAAACCATTCCGAAAAATGCGAAATTCCGATAAAAGCGACATTTGGACTTCCCCCTGCTAATCCGGACTTTTTCCGATATATCAGACATTAGTCCGGATCGCATGAATGGTTTTTAAACTGTTTTGACTACCATTGAGGTACTGTAATGTGTTGTAACTTCACTACATTAATCAAATGGTATAATACAGTAATCACTCTAATATCCGGACGCCCAATAACCGAACATCCCCACTACCCGGACCTTATCGTCCTGGGATCCAACATTCAAAAAAAAAAAAAAAAAAAAAAACGATTTTTTCCCGTCCATAATTTGAACTTGCCGCGCGCCGCGGGAGAGCATTGTTTTGGTGCGTCATTCCTCCGACGTCCGATAGAGCGCCGCTGCATCCTCCCCACTTCCCGCCTGTCTCTCACCGTGACTGGACCTACGCTCTTCGCAATGGCTGCCCACGTGCTCGTTTTTGTGGTGGTGCCCTACCTGCTGCAGGGCCTCCTGCTGCTCTCGGGCCTCCTCTTAGTGTGTGTGATGATGGCCCCGCCACCTGAGAAAAGGAAGAGAGTGGTGTTGACTCTGGAAAAGAAGAGGGAGATATTGAAGAAAGTTGATGTGGGTTGGTCTTCTTCCCGCATTCTCCACGAGTACAACCTGGCCCAGTCGACTTTGTTCGATATCAAACGTTCCCGAGACAAACTCATGCAGTACACGGCTGACTTCTCGTCGCGAAGCAAACGCAACGTGGAAAGGAAGGTTATGTTTACCCCCAAGTTTGCAGAAATCGACCGATCGACGTTGATTTGGTACAGACAGCAACGTGCAGCTAGTGTGATGGTACGTGGAACGGAGCTGAAGGCTGCTGCTGAGAAGTTCGCAAGACTTCACGACGCCCTAGTCTTCAAGGCATCCGAGGGTTGGCTCTTCGCGTTCAAGTTGCGACATGGCCTTACTAACCGTAAAGCACGTGGCAAAGCATTGGACGCTAACGAGGATGGAGTTGACGAGTTTTGGCACAAGGTGAAAGGCTTGATCGACATGGAGGGCCTAACTCTCGGTCAAGTCTACAATGCTGACGAAACTGGCCTATTCTATCGCTCGCTGCCAACGAACACTCTAGCCGAGGAGACGGAGAAGCGTGTACCTGGCCACAAGCTTTCCAAGGAACGGATATCTGCTTTGTGTTGTGCCAGTGCTAACAGCATGCAGAGGCTTAAGCCCGTTGTTGTTGGCCGTGCAAAGCAGCCTCGGTGCCTTCGTGGGGTGATGGATGTCCTTCCTGTCGTCTGGTACCATTCTTTGAAAGCATAGTTCACAGCTGTGATTTTCAAAGACTGGTTTCACCGTCACTTCGTCAAGGAGGTCATCCATTACCAGACGAAGACACTGGGAATCCCTCGCGACCAGGTAAAGGCTCTCCTTCTGTTCGACAATGCACCTCCCACCAGTGTGACAAGGACTTGGTTGCTGACAATGGCCGGATTAGGTGCATGTTTCTGCCACCTAATACGACTGCTCTCATTCAACCCATGGACCAAGGAGTGATCGTGGCAACAAAGTGCCTGTACCGTCGGAAGTTCCTGGATGAGGTGATGGTTGTTCTCGAGGACGAGGACGAGCGCAGGGAAGGACAGGACACATGAGGCAAGCGGACTTTGGAAAACCTTCGCCACTACAACATCAAGTCTGTGCTGTACAACTGGGCTAATGCATGGAAGGAAGTCCCTGTGAAAACTCTTGAAAATGGTTGGTCTCGTCTGCTTCTCGGAACGGATGTGGAGTACGATTTTCTAGGGTTTGACGTGGATGACTTCCATGCACAGCTACGCACAAACGGCGACGATGTTGATGTGGACGATGTTCGTGAGTGGTTGGACGACGACGAGGGCGATCCTGGGTATCAGACATTGTCTAATATCGAGATAGCGTCTTTGGTTGCTGGTGTCAGTACCAAACTTGAAGATTCCGACGACGAAGGTGACGAAGATGCGGACTCCTCTCAGCAGGACACTACTCCAGCCATCCCCAAGCTGAGTGCACTCCGGGAACATCTAGAGTTCGTCCTAGACTACCTGGAACATCCGGACTGCGACAGGGAGATGGGGCTCTTGGGACTCGTGGAGGAAGTGCGTGCTTTCAGGCAGCGCATCATCAATCGTCAGAATCGTCGGTCCTTGCGTCAGTCAACGATTGACAGTTTTTTCTGTCCCGTGACCCCCGCTGTGCCAAGCCCTGGCTCCACTCCGTTGCCTCCCCAAGACAGGCCCTCAAGCTCCGAGCCACAGCCCAGCACATCAGCCACGGTGGAGTCACCACTCGACGTGAGTTTGCGGCTTTCCTCAGAGTCCTCTGCAGTGGGTACGCCATCACCACGACCCAGCGATGCACCCCTTGGTCGCCTGCCAGTGATACTCTCGGACTCTGACAGTGAATAAACAGCAAGAACTTCTCCACTAGACCACACGGGAATTTTGAGTGTTGTGCAGTGAAAAAAACGGTGTGTTGTGTTAAGGTTTTCGAGTTGAGAGAAAAGACTCAGTGGAAACTAAATTTAATGTAAATAGACTTCTTTGTTTTGGCTTTGGAAATTTTGAAAAGAATGGGAAAAGTTAATGTGCAACACAAAATTAAAATGGAGCATTATTTGGACTAAAGTGAACACTGTGAAAAGAACGGACTTCTGTGTGTTATTGACTAAGCTCAGTGCAAGACTTCAGGAAGAGTGTACTGCAAGTGCTTCAGGAAATCGTTCTTACTGTCAGAGTCCGAGAGGAGGCGGTTATTCATCGAGGTGGCCAGGGACTTGCTGTAAGTAGCCAGAATGTTTCATTCTGTACTTTTTTCCATACTATACTTACCAGAATGTTTCATACTGTACTTTTTTCCATACTATACTTACCTCATGCATGTGCAGTAGGAATGTGTTTTTCTGAGTTAGGCTAGGTTAGGGTCCATAAGTACCAGAATGTTTATTAATGTATAAACATACTTCTAAACCCTCATTTTATGTTTCTTTTGCATTTATTTCAGTCATTTATGTGCCTTACTGGTGTGATTTGGGTGTTAAATAGGTGCTATGCATGTCCAGAGGGAGTTGTATAGGTGTTTCTCTGAGTTAGGGTCCATAAGTACAAGTCAATAAGCTGGGGCCCAATATCCGAACAAAACCAATAACCGGACCTACCAATGGCTCTATTACGTCGGATATTGGAGTAATTACTGTATATATAATAATACTGTACTGTACACTGATGAACATGTCTTTTATTTACCTTATTGTGGTGAACATAGCTGAAGTGGTCAGGCAGTCCGGAATGCTTCTGGCTTTATCAGACTTTTTCCAATCTCCTTGAGTCCGATAAAAGCGAATTCCGGTCTATTGAAGTCCGTTATATTGAGGTTTTACTGTACTTCCGTCCTCTGCTTTTACTCGCTCTTCCTTCCCAGACTCTCCCTTTCGCACCCTTTTCACCTCCTTCCAAAACATTTTTTTATTCTGTTGAAAATTCCCAGTCACCAACCTACCCCATCTCTCATCTGCTGCCACTTTAGCATCACGCACAGCCCTTCTCGCCCTATTCCTCTTTTCCTTATACCTCTCATATGACACCTCATCCTTCCTCTGCAACCACACTTCATATGCACGTCCCTTCTCAGCCACAGCCATACTTACTTCCTCGCACCACCATTCACTTCCCTTTCTGACACCACCACCCACTCGTCTCACACCACACACTTCTTCCACATGCCTCACCACAATACTCTTAAACAACTGCCATTCCTCCTCCACACTGCCATTCTCCTGATCTTTCACTGCATTCCACTCATCTTTCAATTTCTCCTGATGCTCTATCATTTTCTCTCTTTTATCCAACTCACTCACTTTCAAAACCTCCCTGTCACACCTAACTCTCCTAGCTCTCACTCATCTCTTACCTACTCTCAACTTTCCCTCCACCGAGTAGAGGTCAGACATACCTCCACCCTCCCCTCTCAAAACTCTCACATCCAGCAATTTTCCTATTACATTCCTGGACACAACCACATAGTCCATCAATGCTCTATCAACTACTCTTCCACCCTCCTGTCTCACCCTTTATACTTATAAATATCTTTCTTCTCAAATAAGGTATTTCCAATCACCATCTCTTGCTCAACGCATGTCCCTATCATTCGTTCCCCATTTTCAGATATCTGGGCAAAATCAGTAACTGGGAAGGTAAATTCTCCAAGCTTTCCAGTTTTGTACATATGTATACCAGTATATTTTTCCCTGGTTCTGCTTTTACTCATTGAATGGCAGCAAATACCTCTTGTTATGCTCCCATTATATTTTTAATGCCTATATCAATCAATCAATCACATAATCAATCTTTCATTCTCTGCAGATTAATTTTTAACCTTTGAAAGGCAATAACCTTTTGGCAATACATGCAGCCAAGTCTATGTCTCTCTTGTCTGAGGTTGATTTCCAAAGTTTCATGGAAGAGCTAGAGGGAGCTAAGAGCCACTGGCACCACTCTTATGCCTTGAAACACCACTATCACCTCAAGCACATTCAGTCCTTCTCCAAGATTTTTTTACCATCTGGACAAAAGGCACTCCTGAATTTCTTCTGCTACAACAAAAATCAACTATGGCAGTCATAACGGTGCATAAAGTTATGGAGAGGTATGGTGTAAGGGTGCAGGAAAAAAAAAAAAAAAAATGGAGAGGTATGGTTTAAAGGTGGAAAAAAAAAAAAAAAAAAAAAAAAAAAAAAGTTAAATCCTATATACTACAACTGGGTAAATACACACACACAGGAACTAGAGCAAAGTGACCCGAGGTCACAACAACCTGCCTGCACCAGCTGAATTAGGGTCAAAATCACTTTAGGTGAAAGGAAATTGGGTTAAATGAAGTTTATGACTACAGTATTACCAAACAAAATGGCAATTTCTAAGATTTATAACTTTGAAATATGATCGCTGAGTTTGTCCCTTCAAGGTCACATATTAGGGTGCCAAAAGAATCTCCACATATGACATCCTAATAGTGATTAATAGTAACCATCAACCTATATCTCGCCGTTTGACAGATTTAAGCAGTCAAAATATGTGACCCCTCTGGGGGTACGGGTTTTTTTCAAGAATACTCCCCCAGTATCCCTGTTTGTTGTACAAGGCGACTAAAAGGGTTGGCGGAGAGTTAGTGCCTCTCCCAGGAAAAGACGAACAAGAAGCCTTGGACAAGGACTGACCAAAAGATGACGACCAAGGACTGGACAAAGGACAGGGTAATCGGAACATGAAATGTAAGAGATGCGAATGATGAGGTGAAAGAGAGAGAGATTGTCCAGGTGCTTGAGGGTGCAAAAGTGGATGTATGTAGAGTAACTGAAACTAAATGGAGAGGTGAGAGTGTGAGAGAATGGGAGTATGGATGGGGTATATGTGCAGGAGTAGGTAAGAATGAGAGGGCAAAAGAAGGAGTGTGTATAGTTGCGAGAAAAAGATGGAAGAAGAACATAGGGGAGTATGGATCAGTTGGGTCAAGGATTGTGTGGGTAAGATTGAAAGTCGGAATACAAATGTGGGCGATTGTATGCGTGTATGCACCAACGCAAGATCGTGCAAGCAGAGTGAGAGAAGAGTTCTGGACAAATGTGGAAGTGTGCATGGAAAAGTTTGGATGGAATGAGAGAGTGTTTTTGATCGGTGATATGAATGGTAAAGTTGGAAATGTGAAGGTGGATGGAATAGTTGGTGAGTGGGGTGTGCCTGCTGAGATAGATGAGAATGACAGTGCATTAGTGGACATTTGTGCTGGGAGAGGGTTGGTGATAGCCAATACCCTCTTCAGGCATAAAATGATCCACAGGTATACATGGCGAGTGATGAGAAGGTTGGGTGGATGAAAAGATGCGAAGATGTGTAATGGATGCAAGAGCTTATAGAGGTTGGGGGAGTGGACTTTCTGACCACTACTTGGTGGTGACCAGATTCAAGATCCAAATAAGATGGAGTAATAGAAGAAGAGAAGGACGGGAAGAAGGAATATTTGCAAGGAGAGTGGAAAGGTTACAAGAGTATGAGAAAAAGGCAGAATATAAGAGAGAAGTGGAGGAACGACTGGCCAAATATGAATTGGAGTAGATGGGGGACGTGGAAGGTGTGTGCAGGACATTCACAGAAGAAATATGTGCAGCATGTGATGTTGAGTGTGGGATGAAGAGAAGACGGAGGGGGGTGCAAGGAACAGCGTGGTGGAATGAAGAGGTGAGACAGGCTGTGGCACAAAAGAAGAAAGCATATAATGAATGGATGAGAAATAGGGGCGTGGAAGAAGTTGAGAGGCGGAAGAGAGAGTTATATGTAGAGAGAAAGAGAGAGGTAAAAAGATTAGTAAGAGAGAGTAAGAAGAGATTGGATGAGGTATTTGGAAGGAATTTGAGTGTAAAGTGGAGGAACTGTAGGAAAATGTTCTGGAAAGAGGTGAAGAGAGTAAGACAAGGTGGAAGTGAAGTTAGCAGGGGAGTGAAAGATAAAAATGGTAGATTACTAGTGGAGAAGGGAGAAAAAGTGAGCAGATGGAGAGAATACTTTAACCCTTTAACCGCGGGCACTGTTTTGCCCCGACTGGCCTCTCCCGCGGGGGTTTCAGCCAAAATGTAAACAAACTTTAAACCTTTATAACTCTGCACAGAATAAATCTAGAGCGAAAAATAAGGTACCAGTAGAAAGTACTAACCTTCGGCTTTGCAATGATGTAGGTTTCATGATTTCGTTGACTATCACTGGATGGGCAGTGCCGTTAGAAGTGAGCGATCTAAAATCACTATTTTTCGCTCACACACCATTACCTTCGCTCACACATCATTACCAAATGCCAATCTCATTCTGATAATAATACTATAAACATATATGAACACTGCACATACGATAAACACCCACTCTGTGTTCAGTGAAGCAGGTAAAAGGCACTGTAATTGCCCGCACTTCACTGCCACATCAGCGGTGTTGTAATCACTATTTTTCGTTCACACACCATTACCAAATGCCAACCTCATTCTGATAATAATACTATAAACATATATGAACACTGCACATACAATAAACACGCACCCTGTGTTCACTGAGGCAGGTAAAAGGCACTGTAATTGCCCGCACTTCACTGCCACATCAGCGGTGTTGTAATCGCTATTTTTCGCTCACACACAATTACCAAATGCCAACCTCATTCTGATAATAATACTATAAACATATATGAACACTGCATATACGATAAACACCCACTCTGTGTTCACTGAGGCAGGTAAAAGGCACTGTAATTGCCTGCACTTCACTGCCACATCAGCTGTGTTGTCACTCACACAGCTGGACAGATACTGATGTGTGTTGGTCAGGGGTGGGGTGAGGGGCCCGGAGGGTGGGAGGTGGGGGCCCGGGGGGTGGGAGGAGGGAGGTGGGGGTCGGCTGGAATGAAAGAACTTAATAGCTACTCTCCCTTGAAACAATTGGTGCATGGAAAAAACGCGGGGTATTCAAAATATTCACAAACATTCGAGAATGACACCCGCGGTTTGGTCCAGTTTTTGCAATGTCATTCTGGGATGACACCCGCGGTTAAAGGGTTAAGGAATTGTTGAACACAGAGGATGGAAGTGATGTGAGTATAAGTGGATGGGGAATGGCTGGGAGAAGGAGGGAGGTGAGAAGACAGGAAGAAATCAATAGGACAGAAGTTGTGGAAGCAATGAAGAAAGTTAAATTGGGGAAAGCCCCAGGAATTGATGGAGTGTGTGGTGAAATGTTAAAGCATGGGGGAGAGATGGTTGCAGAATGGATGTGGAGGATGTGCAGATTGGCCTGGGAGGAAGGTAACGTTCTGGAGGATTGGAAGTCAGGTATGATTATTCCCTAGTACAAAGGAAAAGGGGAAAAAGAAGTGTGTGGTAATCATACGGGCATTTGTCTTCTCAGTATAACAGGAAAAGTGTATGGTAGGATACTTACTGACAGAGTTAGGGAAATAACAAAGGAATTAGTTGGGGAAGAACAGGGAGACTTTAGGAAGGGAAGAGGTTGTGTAGATCCGATATTCATTCTTAGATCTTTAGTGGAAAAGTTTCTAGAGAAGGGAAAGAAGTTGTATGTGGCTTCCATGGATTTGGAGAAAGCATATGACAGGGTGGATAGACAAGGATTGTGGAAAGTATTAAGAATATATGGAGTAGATGGGAAGTTGTTGAATGCTGTGAAGAGTACAGTGCTCGTCAGAAGTATTCAGCGTTGTCCGCCGGGCGCGCAATACTTATGGCCCAAAAAGAATCACCCATTTTTGGGGGTAAGAATTGAGCCATAAGTTTGAGCTCCGAGCATGACGTCACGGTAGCCTGAGGCCTTCTGACGCGCTGGTTGGTTCCCGCCTCAGTCGCCCACGGGCTGCCTGAGAGAGAGGAACTCCGCCGAGTGTCCCTCTCAAATTGCGCCATTTTTTACCGAGTGTCCCGCAGTGTTTTGGCCTTCAAAACTTTGTTATGGCACCTACCCGTGAACTATCGAGTGAAATCATATCCCAGATCATTGCTCTAAAGGAGGCAGGCCACCACACAAAGGAAATTAGTGAATTAGTTGGTGTGGCACGATCGACAGTGCGTCGTTGGTGTGCGCGGTTTTGGGAGGAAAACAGTGGCGAAGTTCCCACAAAGAAACCGAGGTCTGGTAGGCCTAGGAAAACTTCCCCAAGGTCTGTTAATGTTTTAAAACGTGCAGTGGAGTTTAATCCTTGTGTGAGTGCAAGGAAAATTAAGGAGAGCAACCCAGAAGTGTTTGGTGAGGTGTCAGTGAGAACAGTGTCTCGTAGGGTGCATGAGCTTGGTTACACAAGTCACAGGCCTGTGAAAAGCCTCTTCTCTCTAGCAGCCAGAGAATTCGTAGGCTTGCCTTTGCTATTAAATATCTAAATTGGGGTGAGGAGCAACGGTTGTCAGTGTTGTGGTCTGATGAGGCAACATTTAGTGTTACCTGTAACAGAGGAGCATGCAAAGGTAGTGACCCACTTGACCCACGGTATGTAGAAAGCACAGTTAAACATCCTGATTCACTCATGGTATGGGGTTGTTTCTCAGGGAAGGGTTTGGGGAAGCTTGTTGTACTTCCCAAGAACCTCAGAGTGAATCAGGATGTTTACCTGGAGCTTCTGTGTGATCATTTACCAGACTCCTTCGAGCTAACAGGTGCACGAGTGTTTCAGCAGGACAGTGCACCTGCTCACAAGGCCAAATCGGTCACCAACTGACTTCGTAACTGCGAGGTATCATTCATGACAGACTGGCCAGGAAATAGCCCAGACCTCAACCCGATTGAAAACCTCTGGTACCTCGTAAAGAAGAGTCTCCAAGGGAAGGACGTGAGCTCTCTGCCTAAGCTGGAAGCCGCCATTCGTGACTCCTGGGACAAAATACCCCTCCAGCACCTCAGGAGCCTCGTCCTTTCATTTCCAAGATGTCTCAGGTCCGTGAAGAAACATAAAGGCTACCCTACGAAGCACTAAAGGTAAATAAAATGCATTATTTATATGTTTTTTCAATGTTGAAAGGTTTGTTTCTCAGGAGGGACGCAGGGCGCCCCATACTTCTGACGAGCACTGTATATATGATGGTGCTAAGGCTGCAGTGCGTGTGGATGGTGAACTAAGTGAATTTTTCTCTTTGAAGGTTGGGTTGAAACAGGGATGTGTCATGTCTTCATGGTTGTTCAATCTGTATATGGATGGGGTAATAAAAGAGGTACAAGGTAGGGTAGTGGATGATGGAGTGGCCCCGGTGAGAGAGGGTAGTGTTTGGAAACTCCCTGTACTGTTGTTTGCAGATGATACTGTGTGGTTGAGTGAAGACGAAGGGGAGCTGCAAGGCTTGGTGGATGAGTTTGGGAGAGTGTGCAAGAAACAGAATCTAAAGGTGATTGTAGGGAAGAGTAAAGTGATGGTCTTTGAGAGAGGTGAAGTCAGTGAATGTACAGCGAGGTTGGATGGTGAGGAATTGGAAAATGTGAGTACGTTTAAGTACTTGGGCAGTGTGACGAGTAAAGATGGAGGTCTGGAGAGTGAAGTGCTTGAAATGGTACAGCAAGGAAGAAAGGTTGCTGGTTCCTTGAAAGCAGTGATAAGAAACACGGAAGTGAGCATGGAAGTGAAAAGTTACTACATGACAGTATTGTGATACCAACTCTAACGTATGGAAGTGAAGCTTGGACGTTGTTGGAAGGGCACAAGTCAAGAGTGAGAGCAGTGGAAATGAGTTACTTAAAAGGAGCCTGTGGAGTCACATGGAGAGACAGGCTGACAAATGAGGATATAAAGGAGCATTGTGGTGTGGATGTGGATGTGATAGGAAGCGTTAGGATGAATACACTGAGGTGGTTTGGCCATGTGGAGAGGATGGAGGGTGAAAGACTGAGGAAAAGAGTGTATGTGAGTGAGGTGGAGGGGTGGGGTAGAGGGAGAGGGAGGCCGAGGATGAGATGGAGAGGTATGTGAGAGAGGGGGGTGTGAGTTGGGAGGAGGGCAGTGAAATGGCGAGGGACAGGGCGACATGGAGGCGATTTGTCTATGGTCACCTCGAACAGGATTGAGGCGTCTGGCAATAAATAGATAGATAGATAGACTTTGACCTTTCAAGGTCACCCAAGGTCAAATATAATGGTGCCAACAGAATCCCCATATATAATTTTCTATTAGTGATTAAGAGTAAACATGCATCTATCTCTCACCATTTGGCTGTTTTCAAGCCTCAGAATTTGCATGACCTTGAGTCTGACATTTCAAGGTCACCAAAGGTCAAATCTGATGGTGTCAAAAGGATCTTCATATATGCCTTCTGAGCAGAGATTACAATGGTAATTATGTGTCTATCTCTCACCACTTGGCTGATTTCAAGCTTCAAAATATGGATGACCTTCAATTTGACCTTTCACAGTCTAATTCAAGGCCCTTAACCATAGGACATTTTCACCAAAATAGAATCACTTCCTCAGTGTGTCATACCTGTGTGCAAAGTTTGAAGATCATCCGTCCGTTGGTTCAACAGATAATGAATGCATAGACTCACAATAAATAAATAAAATAAATAAATGCCAACGATCACATACACCCCTTCCACAAGGAACTGCGGGCGGGATGCACAGTGTGTCTGACCTGAGCAAGTAAGTGCATGTTCTCTCGCTGCCGATCGCCCTGGTGTTGGGCTGGGGTAGTAGCAGCAGCAGCAGCTTCCAGAGGTTCTATTAGTTGCTCCAACTCCTGCTGCTGACCCTGGATAAAGTCTAACTCAGCCTGCAATCTTGTCTGGTCCGTCTGATGGGAAATCAGGGATGAAGTAAATACAAAGAGTTAAGCATTTGAATAAGAATATTTCAAATTTCTGAGAATAAGAATACGAATACAAAGAAATACTGTACTGTGAAACTGAATGCAAACGTGAATACCTTATGAATGTATTCGTGAATGCATTCAAGAATACTCTTCATAAAAAAAATAACATCCGGTATAGGTCAGCCTAGCACCGTACTAGTTATGCAATGTTAATGACTTCATGACTGATGCCAGTATTCTGTACTGGGATATCAAATGTATCCTAAGTACAGCAGTAGACATATTAGTTTGTGTTTTCCTAGTAGGCTAGTTACAACAGTAACAACATATCATACTAACCCAAGTTTCACACAGTCTCATCTTGTAGGCTTCACTTTTATTCTTCAGAGCTTTAATGATATCCCTTAATATCTATCTATCTATCTATTGCCAGACGCCTCAATCCCGTTTGGGGTGGCCACAAACAAATTGCCTCCAAGTCGCCCTGTCCCCGCCATTTCACTGCCCTGCTCCCAACTCATACCCCCCTCTCTCATATACCTCTCCACCCCATCCCTCCATCTCATCCTCGGCCTCCCCCTCCCTCTTCCCCCCTCCACCTCACTCACATACACTCTCTTCGTCAGTCTTTCACCCTCCATCCTCTCCACATGGCCAAACCACCTCAGTGTGTTCCTCATAACGCTTCCTATCACATCCACATCAACACCACAATGCTCCTTTATATCCTCATTCGTCAGCCTGTCTCTCCATGTGACTCCACAGGCTCCTCTTAAATAACTCTTAATAATGCTACATTTATGTGAAGCAAAATGGTGATATTGTGCAGCTATTTCAAAGTTCATGGTGATGTGGCTAAAAAAGAACTGATGATGAAAGGCAACTGAAATAGATTTTGGATCAATTTATGTAAGAGCATTAAAACTACAAGCTACTGGTAAACAAACTGAAAAATGGTATCTTGAGAAAAGAAATACTTTTGTATGTATAACATTTTAAAAAATGCAATTACTGTACCTCTCCACCCACAGAGCCTACTGATACTATTGTGCCTCTGACATATGTCCATTATTCTTAATGAACACCAACATCTCAAAAGTCATATCAATAAGCCTACAACATTCACTCCTGCATATCTTCATTCCAATACAAAATGTGCACTCCACTGGAACGGAGGAGGCTAGAACACTTACACCCACCGCAAATTGACTTAGGACCTACACACAGAATTGCTACGGGAGAGTACTCTGTCTTTGCTTTGTGTTTACACCTCTACCAAGTGAATTTTTTAGGCAAGAAGTAACTGGCAACACCTCTGGTGTTGGCGGGAGGTGGTGAAACACTCAGCATGTCAGTGCTTGCCCAGAAGCAAGAGTGGGAGTATATGTTCCCATCGCTCCTAGCTTGCACCTCCGTCTTTTTTTGTATGCATTACTGTTTGCCCTGCTATTTTCCTAGAGTCGAGTTGTCATGCCTGGAAGGTACTGCTCAAGGGATGAGAGGGTCCGTATCACTGCATGGAGGCAGGATAATGTCCCTATTGACACGATTTGTGAATGTACTGGACGCGCAAAGCCGACTGTCACGAAGATTCTTGCTGCAGCGCGTGGCCTACCACCTGACGTCGTACCAAAGCACAAGCATGGCGATGGAAAGAAGAGGACAACTTCCAGAGGTACAGATACGCTTCTGAAAAGGGAAGTAATCAAGAATCCTCGACTGACAGCAGCAGAATTGAAGAGAATGCATTCCCAGCTGTTACAAGACGTCTCAATTCGAACTATCCAACACCGCTTGCTGAAGGAGCTGGGTTTGGTAAGCTGTGCCGAAACCAAGAAATCACTTCTCATTGACCGCATGAAGAAGCAGCACATTCAGTCTGCCAAGAAGTACGCACACTGGACATTGGATGAGTGGAGAAAAAATAATGTTGTCCGATGAAAGCACAATAAAGTGTTCCAGGTGCCTTCTGACAAGGTTCGTCGCCCTGCCCCCTGTAGTCGATATGACCCTGCTTACACTGTGCCGACTGTTAAGCATCTTGTCAACCTCAAGTCTGAACAGACAAATGGTTGGTGCATGGAAATGTCCTTAGATTATTTTAGAGATCTACGTGATTCCATGCCAAAACGCATCCGACTGGTCCTGGAAAACAAGGGAAACATGATTTCATATTAATGAAAGGCATTTCATGAACAAACAGTGTGATATAGTATGATTTCTGTGTTCTTTAATACCTTTTAGGGGGAGGTCCTAAGTCAATTTGTGGTAGCTGTAGATAGCACTTGGCTAGTTCTGATAGGTTTGGGTAATAAGTCCCATGAGCTTTCCAGAATTGCAGTGGGTTGCTGCCCTCCAAGGTGCAACGGCTCTCTAAGTAGTTCTTCAGTTCTGCTTCCACAGGTGATGAAGTGGGCAGAACTGGCTGACTAGGTGTTTGGGGGTGGGGAAGAGTGGATCTCTTTTTTTTTAATGAATTTACTATGTCAGATGTAGTACTTTGTTGCAGTTTTTTTTTTTTTTTTGTGTTAACAGCCTGCAGGTAAAGTCATATGTACTATGGGTCGCAAAAGTATCAGTACACAGGGGGTCCGATGCCTACAGAAAACATTCGAACAACTGCTGATGTTTACCAACATCTCATCATGTAAGAACAATGTCTGTTTATATAAACACAACATTTGCTATAAGTCTGAAAGAGGATATTGCTAGCTGGAGATTTTTGACACCTCCTGACATCAGGGCTACCAACATGTGATCGGTCGGACAATTATAGGCTATTTCACCGACCTTCATTCTATGGTCCCAAATGTTTCACATATATTGTGAACCAATACCTTTGTGACCCATGGTACCTTGATTATTAACCCCTCCGTGGCAGAAAGCCCGGAATTTTCCGTGCACGCCAGGCCAACGCTGGGGCCATTTATTGAAGTTTTGAAAATAATTTTTTTTTTCTCGCCATACTGAAGACAAAAGTTCAGATGCACCTAACAGTGCAAATCCCAGCTTCCCAGACGCATTTCGTGGCTTGCAATGGAGCGCGGAAGTTGCAGAAATATCGGCAACCGATATCCACCGCCCAGGGGCGCTGCCACAACGCAACTGGGCAGGCGTTGTTATTTTTTTTTTAAATCTCCCCAAACAATGCAAATGGTGCTGAGATGTGCATATATGAGATATGATGATATCGAATGATTTCAGTACATAATGTTAGGAATGACTGGAAAAAAAAATTGTCATGAATACTTTTTCACCTTTTTGATATAAATTATGTTTATGGTAGTTTTGAGTTATTTTTTACGTTATCGTTGTGCCCATGCTTGGAAAAGGGACCGAAGAGGTTGAATTTTCAGTCCTAAATGAGAAAACTGCAGATCCTCCAAGGCTAGACTCTGCCATGGGAGAATAAAGTGAAGGGTCAGATCCGATTAGCAATACGGAAGTTGTCGCAACTTCGAGCTTCCATACCACAAGCATGGATAAAAATAGAATCATAATGCAGATTCAGAACTAAGAATAAGTCTAATAATTATGAATACAGATACAAAGCAGAAATAAATACCGTGCGTTTACAGACAGGGGAAAACGTATTTTTTCCATAATAACACGTTTTCTTCTCTATCATTTTACGTTTATCTTTACCATTTGACCTTGTTATATTCACAATATATATTGCTGTCTTGTAAACAGGGTGATTGTGTGTGTTTTGCAAGGGAGGAAAAAGACTGTATTTTCTGTCTGGGTCGAGATAATGGGTGCAATTTTATGTTTCTGGACATGGCCACGAGCGAAAAAATCATACATCCACTCATCACGACAGCAGGTGGTGAACTGACAGATGATATGTGAGAGGGTGAAGTAAAGGTCAGTCTCATGTCCCAGATTTTCGTTCACTTCACGAAAGATTTCACAGTTTTCTACAAGTTGCACTGCATCAAATGATCCAAAACATTACAGCAAACCTGAGCAAATAGGTAAAGATACCAAGACAAGAATGTATTATTCATTTATTATCATGTCTTTTTTGTATGTGCCAGTATTACTTCCTAATCATAAACAGGTGGTTGTGTGTGTTTTGCAAGGGAGGACAAAGATGACATGTTCTGCCTGGGTCGAGATAATGGGTGTAGTTGTGCTTGTTTAGGCATGGCCAGGAGCGAAAAAATTGAAATTCCACTCATCACAGCAGCAGGGTCTGAACTTCTTGATGAGGTGTATGGGAGTGTAGTGTAGGTCAGTGTGAAGACGTTTAGAACGTTCGTTCACTTCCCAAAAATTTTTGCAGTTTTTTATAGGTCACGTTCAAACGACACCTGCGGCCATTTATCGGCTAAATGTCATTCGACACCGGCGGCCATGGAGGGGTTAATGCACCAATATTAAGTCTGAACCTGGGGTCTTAGGAAACTAAACAGAAGACAGCATACTGTTCATAAGGTGTATGTCAAGTTTGGACTGACTGCTTAAGTTTTAGTACAAGGTGACTATTGTACTGTACCTTGATTGCATGTTACTGAACTCATATTTCAGCCCTACGACACATAGTACGACATAACTAGATGTGACAATGTTCTGACTTTGTGTGAAATTTGTTGCATTTGCAAAAGGTGCCAAGATTGGTACCAATTCAGCAGACAGACCCATCATGATAAGCAAGCTTAAATACGGTGGTCTCTAGTTTGTCCAACTTTTCTTCAGGAATTTCCAGTAAAGACTTTCATATATACTACAGAATTCCAATGCACTGGTGTTGCTGTCTGAAGTCTGGGCACCCCCTCTAGCAAATCTGTTACATAAGCAGGTTTTCTAACATTCGCTACTACAGCAGACACCATTGATACAACCTTCTGGAGTAATCCAGCTTTCCTCACTCCATATTATACAGCAAGCTGCAGTGTGTGTGAAAAACAGTCATGTTCAGGAAGGAAACAACATCAGAAGGGTTTTGTACATCTTGAAATTCACCATATGATTCTGAGTCATTCTCTGAACCTCTGTCAGACCTATCTACCAGCTGAATATAATGTTCTTTTGATAGGGACTTGAGTCCAGCTATGGAGAAAGCTTTAATCATGTCTGATGCATTGTCTGTGATTACATGACACTCTGCTGATGATCTTAAAGAAATCAACTACATCCCCAAAGTCAGCAAGGATATTCTCTGAGATGTGACAACCTGTAAATCCCAAACAGGATAACATTATTGAGTGTAGCTTCCAGTCATGTATGAAATGGGCAGTCACTCCTAGTAAGCTGCACATCTGTCTGTTACTCCAGATACCTACAGTAATTTTAATGTTTGGGACAAGTTTCATTAAAGAGATAGCACTGTGTTGAAGCTCTTATGACTTGTTTTCAAGCAAAGTTCTTGACAAATGGCTATGACTTGGGATAACATACTGAGTATCAAATGTACTTATTAAATCCTTATACAGTATTCCCCTGCTCCTACATGTGACAGTGGTTGTATGATTCCAGCAACGAAGAAGACAATTTTGTCAGTAAAAAGCTTCTGGGGTGGGTGTGAAGGTTTGAAGCATTCTGTCTCCTTTGGGTCATCCTTGTAAAGGTAGAAGGAACAGTCTCTGACCTTCGCAGCAGCACTGATGCATGAAAATACTATAGATAAAGTGAACAATAACAATAGCCCTCACAATACTGACTGCAGGTTTACTTCTAGTATGCATTTTTCAGATGTCACAACTCAAAGGATAAAATGTATTATGTAATGTGGCTCACCACCCACTTACTCGATGTAGTGTTGCTCCTGGGTGCCTGCCCATTCCTCTCTTCCTTCCTTCCTCTTCTGTCTTTCTTTTCTTCATTGCTTCCTCTTCCTTCTGTCTATGAGTGACTCTACACTGAGTGACAAGCCAAAATGGTCTCCTGTACACCAGGAAGCCATTTACTACGCCGGGTGGTAACCATATAACTGAAATATGAAGCCTGGTGGTTTAGTGGATAATTAAGGTGCTTCAATCATATTGAGCCGGTGCAGGTTTATATCCAATGGATGGTTGGGGTTTACAGCTCATGTAATGCCACTCACGGATACGTGAGGCTGGTTACTCTCATCGTAAATATCAGGACCAACTTGTCTAGCCCTTGGCTCCTACCCTCCTCAGGGGGCAGCAGTGGATTAGATGACGAATCTTTGTGGTAGGTGGGGGCACTCACCATCCACTCACTCAATGTAGTGCTGCTCTCGGGTGTCTGCCCTTTCCTCTCCTCCATCCTTCTTTCCTTCCATCCTCTTCTGTCTTTCTTTCCTTCATTCTTTCCTCTTCCTTCTGCCTACACATGACTTTATGCTCCTTCTTCTGTCTTTCTTTCCTTCATTCTTTCCTCTTCCTTCTGCCTGTGGGTGACTCTACACTGGGTGACAAGCCAAATGGTCTCCTGCACACCAAGAAACCATTTACCATGTTGGGTGGTAACCATACTCGTATAAAATTTTTTTGGCAACTGGAGGTTTAGTGGGTAATTATGGCACTCCAATTGGATTAAGCCAGTGAAGGTTTATATCCAAGGGGTGGCTGGGGTTTATTGCACACATAATGCCTCTCAGGGATGAGTGAGGCTGGTCACTCTCATCTTAAATGTCAGGACCAACTTGCCTAGCCTTGGGCTCCTACACTGCTCATAGGACAACGTAGGATTGCATTTGCCAATAAATTGTAACAAGTGGGAAAAAACAGTGCAGAAGAAGTAGCATAATGAAGCTGGCTTCTGATGAGGATTATCATTTGCATATTCACCATACTGATAAATTCAGCTACTGTATATCATGTGAAATTCAACTGTTCGGCATTAGCTCTCAGAAACCCCAGCTATATTTTTTAGCATAATTTCCTTGTTTCTTTTCATGACATGGAATTAAGTTATTTCTATTAACGAACTTTTAGTCAACAATAATTTGCACCTAAAATAATCAATTCCTAAAATCACCTACGGTTGTATTATCATGTATCTCATGAAACTGGTACTCAATAAACAGTCATCAAATCTCATACCTGTAATGACCTCCATGCCCTGGATGTTATCATAATGATGGCACTAACTTCCCTGAACAAAAACAGTTGTCATGATGATAGTGCCCCCCACCCCCCACCCCCTTCTCACTAGTCATCCTAAAAATGGCATGCACAATCCTTTTACATAGCCTTATCTTGAGACTTGTGAATTTTGGCTCCCTCCATCATGTGACCCCCCTTTTCATGAACATGTGTATGCCACTGAGTCAAGAAAATTAAATAAATCAAACTCTGCCCTAGGAAAAGGACTATCATTGACCCTCCCCATCATATACACATGAAAAAAAAAAAAAAAAAAAAAAAAAAAAAAAAAAAAGTTCAAGTCCTTGGTTAGTGGACCAGCAGTCCATTCCTTAAAAAATGTTACACCAGTAATCAAGCACACATAAATTCAGCTGCTGCAGAAGATTAAAGGCACAGTAGTTGTTCCTGAAGCATTTTTTTTTTTTTTTTTTTTTTTTTTACAGGAACAGATATTTACAGTGTGCTCTGATGGCACAATTTCTGTCTCCAGGAATAATAAGATGTTTGTACAGTACTGATGACTGCTTAGATGATACTGGTTAAATGAACTGTAATGTTACAGAAATAGATGTCAGTAGTCAATCTGAGATAAAATTATAGAATTTGAAGAGAAAATAAACATAACACAATGACTACGATTATCCATGCATAAGCACAATAGAACCTTTACACATTGATTACGCTCATCACCTTAACCTGTTCCATGATGTGCCTGTATATATACGGATGAACCACTTCAAAACTGCCGAGTCCGAATATATACGGACTAACTCATGCAGTATTACCCTAACTGCCAAGTACGTATATATATATACGGACATGGTTTTCCTCACATTTGCGCAACGTTATTTGAGTCTGGCCTTAGTGCGTGACAGCAAATGGTATGACAGACACCCCTCCTCCCCTTCCATGCCTAATACCACTATATATACAGTAGAACCTCTTTGGTCCGGACCCGTTTGATCCGGATTTCTGTTAATTCGGACAAAATTTAAAAATACAGTAATCACTCCAATATCCGGATCAATAGAGCCATCGGTAGGTTCGGATATTGGTTTTGTCCGGATATTGGGCCCCAGCTTATGGACTTGTACTTACGGACCCTAACACAGAGAAACACCTATACAACTCCCTCCGGACATGCATAGCACCTATTTAACACCCAAATCACACCAATAAGGCACATAAATGACTGAAATAAATGCAATAGACACATAAAATGTGGGTTTAGAAGTATGTTCATACATTAATAAACATTCTGGTACTTATGGACTCTAACCGAACCTAACCTAACCGAACCTAACCGAACTCTGAAAAACACATTCCTACTGCACATGCATGAGGTAAGTTTAGTATGGAAAGAAGTACAGTATGACACTTTCTGGTAAGTATAGTATGGGAAAAAATACAATATGAAACATTCTGGTAAATATAGTATGGAAAATAGTACAACATGAAACATTTTGGCTACTTACAGCAAGTCCCTGGCCACCTCGATGAATAACCGCCTCCTCTCGGACTCTGACAGTAAGAGAACGATTTCCTGAAGCACTTGCACTACACTCTTCCTGAAGTCTTGCACTGAACTTAGTCACTAACACACAGAAGTCCGTTCTTTTCACAGTGTTCACTTTAGTCCAAATAATGTTCCATTAAATTTAAGTGTTGCACATTAACTTTTCCCAAGTTTTTTTAAGTTTCCAAAGCCAAAACAAAGAAGGTTAGTTACGTTAAATTTCTTTTCTACTTAGTCTTTTCTCCCAACTTGAAAACCTTAACACAACACACCGTTTTTTTCACTGCACAACACTCAAAATTCCCGTGTGGTCTAGTGGAGAAGTTCTTGCTGTTTATTCACTGTCAGAGCCCGAGAGTATCACTGGCAGGCGTCCAAGGGGTGCATCGGTGGGTAGTGGTGATGGCGTGCCTACAGAAGACTCTGAAGACAGCCGCAAACTCACGTCGAGCGGTGACTCCACTGTAGCTGATGTGCTGGGCTGTGGCTCGGAGCATGAGGGCCTGTCTTGGGGAGGCAACGGAGTGGAACCAGGGCTTGGCACAGCGGGGGTCACGGGCCTGAAAAAACTGTCAATCGTTGACTGACGCAAGGACCGACGATTCTGGCGATTGATGATGCACTGCCGGAAAGCACGCACTTCCTCCACGAGTCCCAAGGGCCCCATCTCCCTGTCGCAGTCCGGGTGTTCCAGGTAGTCTAGGACGAACTCTAGATGTTCCCGGAGTGCACTCAGCTTGGGGATGGCTGGGTAGTGTCCTGCTGGGCGGAGTCTGCATCATCATCGCCTTCGTCGTCGGAATCTTCAAGTTCGGGACTGACACCAGCAACCGAAGACGCGATCTCGATATCAGACAACGTCTGATACCCAGGATCGCCCTCGTCGTCGTCCAACCACTCACGAACATCATCCACATCAACATCGTCGCCGTGCGTACGTAGCCGTGCATGGAAGTCATCCACGTCAAACCCTAGGAAATCGTACTCCACATCTGTTCCGAGAAGCAGACGAGACCAACCATTTTCAAGAGTTTTCACAGGGACTTCCTTCCATGCACTAGCCCAGTTGTACAGCGCAGACTTGATGTTGTAGCGGCGAAGGTTTTCCAAAGTCCGCTTGCCTCGAGTGTCACGTCCTTCCCTGCGCTCGTCCTCGTCCTCGAGAACCACCATCACCTCGTCCAGGAACTTCCCGACGGTACAGGCGCTTTGTTGCCACGATCACTCCTTGGTCCATTGGTTGAATGAGAGCAGTCGTATTAGGTGGCAGAAACATGCACCTAATACGGCCATTCTCAACAACCAAGTCCTTGTCGCACGGGTGGGCAGGTGCATTGTCGAGGAGAAGGAGAGCCTTTACCTGGTCGCGAGGAATTCCCAGTGTCTTCGTCTGGTAATGTATGACCTCCTTGGACGAAGTGATGGTGAAACCAGTCTTTGAAAATCACAGCTGTGAACCATGCTTTCAAAGAATGGTACCATACGACAGGAAGGACATCCATCACCCCACGAAAGCACCCGAGGCTGCTTTGCACGGCCAACAATAACGGGCTTAAGCCGGTGCATGCCGTTAGCATTGGCACAACACAAAGCAGATATCCGTTCTTAGAAAGCTTGCGGCCAGGTACACGCTTCTCCGTCTCATCGGCGAGAGTGTTTGTTGGCACCGAGCGATAGAATAGGCCAGTTTCGTCAGCGTTATAGACTTGACCGAGAGTGAGGCCCCTCCCTGTCGATCAAGCCTTTCACCTTGTGCCGAAACTCGTCCACTCCATCCTCGTTAGCGTCCAATGCTTCGCCATGTGCTTTACGGTTAGTAAGGCCATGTCGCAGCTTGAACGCGAAGAGCCAACCCTCGGATGCCTTGAAGTCTAGGGCGTCGTGAAGCCTTGCAAACTTCTCAGCAGCAGCCTTCAGCTCCGTTCCGTACCATCACACCAGCTGCACGTTGCTGTCGATACCAAATCAACGTGGAGCGGTCGATCTCTGCATACTTGGGAGTAAACATAACCTTCCTCTCCACGTTGCGTTTGCTTCTCGACGAGAAGTCAGCCGTGTACTGCATGAGCTTGTCTCGGGAACGCTTGATATCAAACAAAGTCGACCGGGCCAGGTTGAACTCGCGGAGAATGCGAGAGGAAGACCAACCCGCATCAACCTTCTCCAATATCTCCCGTTTCTTCTCCAGAGTCAACACCACTCTCTTCCTTTTCTCAGGAGGCGGGGCCATCATCACACACACTAAGAGTAGGGCAGAGAGCAGCAGGAGGCCTTGCAGCAAGTACGGCACCACCACAAAAGCGAGCACGTGGGCAGCCATGACGAAGAGCGTAGGTCTTGTCGCGGTGAGAGACAGGCGGGAAGTGGGGAGGATGCAGCGGCGCTCTATCGGACGTCGGAGGAATGACGAACCAAAACAATGCTCTCACGCGGCGCGCGGCAAGTTCAAATTACGGACGGCAAAAAATCGATTTTTTTTTCCAATTTTTTTGGATTTTCGGACCATTTTGGGAATGTTTGATCCCAGGACGATAAGGTTCGGTTAGTGGGGATGTTCGGTTATTGGGCGTCCGGATATTAGAGGGATTACTGTAATAAGCTCCAAAAATATGTTGAAAGTAATTCTAAAGTCATTTTCAGTATCGGCGCGGGAAGCGATCGTCATTCGTTTAGTCTCGGACCACGCTAGATCGCAACATGGGCGCCTGTTTAAACACACGCTAGCATTCGTACCATCAATTAGTTCACCAACCATTTATATTTTTACGCTGTATTTCAAAAGTTAATCCTCCTTACCATGTCCCTTAATGCAAGCGTAGCTTCTGCAATGAATAAAGGTGTTAAAAGCATGTAACACTAAGTATTGCAGATAAAGTGAAAATACTGGATAAACTAGAGGCTGGTGTTCCTCCAGGAAAACTCGTGAACGAGTTTGGTATCGGCAAACAAACTGAGTCGGACATCAAGAAAAACAAAGATAAAATTAGACAGTTTGCTTTAAAATTTGATGTTACAAACAGTGACTGTGGTGAAAATAAAAGAAAAACTCTAAAAATGCCATTGGACAAGAATCTAGAAGAGGCTGTTTATAAATGGTACATACAGCACTGATCATGCGGAGTGGTAGTGAGAGGAATTGAACTCCAATCTGCAGCAGAAAGGCTCGCCAAACATCTTGGTCATAACAATTTCAAAGCTAGCTGTGGATGGTTATGGAGATTTAGGAAATGACATAATATAAGGAACAAGAAGGTGCGTGGAGAATCCCTGAGTGCTGATGCTGCAGCTGTGGAACCGTTTCGAAAAAAACTGAATGGCATCATTGATAGTTCAGATATACGTCTGTGTCAGGTTTATAATGCAGACGAAACTGGTATATTCTGGAGATCCTTGCCAGAAAATACCCAGGCATCAGTGAATGAAGGCAAAAACCCTGGGAGAAAATTAAGCAAGGAGAGAGTATCAGCACTCGTATGCGCAAATGCCGACGGCAGCCACATGCTCAAGCCTGTCCTTGTTGGCAAATCAAAACAACCTCGAGCTATCAAAGATATCATGCATGAGCTCCCAGTGCATTATTACAGCAGTGCAAATGCATGGTTTACAGGGGAGATAACATCAGACTGGTTTTACCATCATTTTGATCCTGAGGTAAGAAAATATCAAACAGAGGTACTTAAAATTCCCGCAGAAAATGTTAAGACATTACTGCTTCTTTATAATGCCCCATCACACTCGAACATTGAAAAACTGTGTAGCAGGGATGGAAAAATTAGGTGTCTTGCTCTGCCACCTAATACAACCTCTCTTATTCAACCTATGGACCAAGGTATCATTGTGGCCTGTAAGAGACTTCACAAAAGAAAGTTTTTGGAGGAAGTAATGGAGGTGTTGGAATCGAGTGAGGACAGATTTGATGACACAAGGGGCAAGAGGACACTCGAAAATCTTAGAAATTACAATCTTAAGTCCATGATATTTAACTGGGCAAAGGCTTGCAGAGAACTGAAAACCATTACTCTATCGAATGCGTGGAAACAGCTGCTGTATTCAGACGATGTTGAATTTGACTTTGAAGGATTCCAGCCTCAGGATTATCATAAAACTCTGTTGGCTGCTGGAGAGACCTTAACCCTCGTGGATGTGGATGAATGGTTGGATGAAGATGGTGATGATCCTGGATGCCAAAACCTAACAGATAAAGAAATTGCAGACAGTGTTGTAGGAGCTGATAATGTTGATAGCCCTGATGATAACAGTGATGATGATGATCTCCCTGAAAAATTACCATTGTCACAAGCCCAGGAACACATGGACTGGCTAGTGAAATTCCTCGATCACTGCCCCTACAGCAACATGAAACCTTACTACGAGCATATGAGGACTCTACGAGATATAGTAATTAAGGAGCAGTGGAACAGGAAGACACAAATGAAGATTGATAACTTCTTCAACCCACGTCCTTCATCAAGGTCTGCTTCTACAGAGCCTCAACCCTCCACTTAACACATAACTAGTAAGTAACCAGAATCAATTAATTTCCATATCAGTTTATTTCTGAGTAATTTATTTTATTCTTTATTATAGCATCATGATTATAAAGGTCAACTGCATCTCACTCCCCACACTGAGGGACAAGTTGAGATTACGTCCTGAGGGCTGTTATTTTATTATTCATTTTGTTGTCTTCGCAGGTCCTGTACCGCACATTGTAGTCTGTTGCCCGATTTTATGTGAGTACAGTGCTGTTGTCATTTTATAAATTATGGAGGGGTCAGTGCAGTCAACAGATGTTTGGCCTTGTGTAATGCATGGATGCTCCAAAGTCTCACCACACTACACCACCAGCCACCCGATGCTACCACAGCACAGTTTTTTACAATTTTTCATCACAAGACTTCATTAGGGATGATTACTCGACGTGACAAATATTGGTTTCAATAGATTTTAACATGCTGTATTTTGATGGGCATGCGGTATTTCTTGCTAGCAACATAAATGTAAAACAAATTGCAGAAACGTGTGATCGACAGTACAAAGTCAGGCGTTTGCGTGGTTGTCATAGCAACCCCACACTCCTCAAGACAACGGTGCAGCAGTGCACCGCAAATGGATGTCGTAATGCATTATTTTTTCATGACTGCCTAACAGTTCCTTGCTATGGATATGTCAAAAGGTAGCTATGATGGATGGTAACTCTGGCTTCGAACACTAGTGCTGTACGATCATAATTTATATAAACTGCTGAGGACAATTGTGAGCACAAGGCGACTGTGGCTACCCGTAGTTGTTCCACACCACACTAAACACTTTTTTTTTTTTTTTTTTTCCACAGGAGTTTGCTTACACAAAAATGGGTCAGAATATTCTGCAGTGTTTAATGATTACTGTAGGTTATTTTTTGTACTTAATGTGCTTTACTTGTACATCAAACATTAGCTTCTTGCCCATATGGGCGTTATCAATATGCCAAAGATGACAATGTATTTTTTGCCTACATAAGTTTTATTTTTATTCCAAATATTACAGTTAATTAATTTATTTTTTTTGCCTACACAGGCCTTAGTCACTTACTACAATTTAAAATGTAGGCTAGTTTCTTGTCATGGCCTTACCTGTAAATTATGCAATACAAAACTATCGTACATGATTAGTTTGGTTATTTTAGTATCCTTTCATCTTTTGCAGTTATGCAGGGTTAACATATGCCACAAATGTTAATAATTAAGAAGCATACCATATGTAGATAGTTTTTGGTATGAACTGGAGATTACCCTGATGGTCCGGACAATCTGCTAATTCGGACAACCCTTCCCCCCATATAGTCCGAATGAGAGACGTTCTACTGTATATATATATACATATATATATATATATATATATACATATATATATATATATATATATATATACAGTAATCACTCCAATATCCGACGTAATAGAGCTACAGGCAGGTCCGGATAGTGGTCCTGTCCGGATATTGGGCCCCAGCTTATGGACTTGTACTTATGGACCCTAACTCAGAGAAACACCTATACAACTCCCTCTGGACATGCATAGCACCTATTTAAGACCCAAATCACACCAATAAGGCACATAAATGACTGAAATAAATGCAAAAGAAGCATAAAATGAGGGTTTAGAAGTAGGTTCATACAATATTAAACATTCTGGTGACTGGCTCCTCGACTGGTACTTATGGACCCTAACCTAGCCTAACTCAGAAAAACACATTCCTACTGCACATGAATAGCTCCTAACACCCTATTCACACCAGTAACGGACATTAAAGAGTGAAATGAGGTAAGTATAGTATGGAAAAAAGTACAGTATGAAACATTCTGCCTACTTACAGCAAGTCCATGGCCACCTCGATGAATAACCGCCTCCTCTCGGACTCTGACAGTAAGAACGATTTCCTGAAGCACTTCCAGTACACTGTTCCTGAAGTCTTGCACTGAACTTAGTCAATCGCACACAGAAGTCCGTTCTCTTCACAGTGTGCACTCTTGTCTAACTAATGCTCCATTGTAACTTACTAAGTGTTGCACTCTGCACTTTAACTTTTCCCATTCTTCTAATAATTTTCCAAAGCCAAAACGAACAAGTCTATTTACATTAAATTTTGTTCCAAATGAGTTTTTTCTCTCACAACTGTAAATCCTTAACACAACAAACTGTTTTTTCACTGCACAACACTGTAAATTCCCGTGTGGTCTTGTGGAGAAGTTCTTGATGTTTAATCACTATCAGAGTCCGAAAGTATCACTGGCAGGTAACCTAGGGGTGCATTGCTGGATCGTGGTGATGGCGTACCCACTGCAGACGACCCTGAAGACAGCCGCAAACTCACGTCGAGCGGTGACTCCACCGTGGCTGATGTGCTGGGCCGTGGCTCGGAGCATGAGGGCCTGTCTTGGGGAGGCAATGGAGTGGAGCCAGGGCTGGGCACAGCGGGGGTCACGGGACTGAAAAAACTGTCAATGGTTGATTGACGCAATGACCGACGATTCTGACGATTGATGATGCGATGCCTGAAAGCACGCACTTCCTCCACAAGTCCCAAGGGCCCCATCTCCCTGTCGCAGTCCGGGTGTTCCAGGTAGTCGAGAACGAACTCTAGATGTTCCCGGAGTGCACTCAGCTTGGGGATGGCTGGAGTAGTGTCCTGCTGAGAGGAGTCTGCATCATCGTCGCCTTCCTCGTCGGAATCTTCAAGCTCGGTACTGACACCTGCAACTAAAGACGCAACCTCGATATCAGACAATGTCTGATACCCAGGATCGCCCTCGTCGTCATCCAACCACTCACGAACATCGTCCACATCAACATCGTCGCAGTGCATACGTAGCCGTGCATGGAAGTCATCCACGTCAAACCCTAGAAAATCGTACTCCCCATCCGTTCCGAGAAGCAGACGAGACCAACCAGTTTCCAGAGTCTTCACAGGGACTTCCTTCCATGCACTAGCCCAGTTGTACAGCGCAGACTTGATGTTGTAGCGGCGAAGGTTTTCCAAAGTCCGCTTGCCTCGTGTGTCCCGTCCCTCCCTGCACTCGTCCTTGTCCTCGAGAACAACCATCACCTCGTCCAGGAACTTCCTTCGGTATAGGCGCTTTGCTGTCACGATCACTCCTTGGTCCATTGGTTGGATGAGAGCAGTCGTATTAGGTGGCAGAAACATGCACCTAATCCGGCCATTGTCAGCAACCAAGTCCTTGTTGCACGGGTTGGCAGGTGCATTGTCGAGGAGAAGGAGGGCCTTTACCTGGTCGCGAGGGATTCCCAGTGTCTTCGTCTGGTAATTGATGACCTCCTTGACGAAGTGGCGGTGGAACCAGTCTTTGAAGATCACGGCTGTAAACCATGCCTTCAAAGAATGGTACCAGACGACAGGAAGGACATCCATCACCCCACGAAGACACTAAGGCTGCTTTGCGCGGCCAACAACAACGGGCTTAAGCCGGTGCATGCCGTTAGCATTGGCACAACACAAAGCAGATATCCGTTCCTTGGAGAGCTTGCGGCCAGGTACACGCTTCTCCGTCTCCTTGGCTAGAGCGAGAGAATAGACCAGTTTCGTCTGCGTTGTAGACTTGACCGAGAGTGAGGCCCTCCCTGTCGATCAAGCCCTTCACCTTGTGCCGAAACTCGTCAACTCCATCCTCGTTAGCGTCCAAAGCTTCGCCATGAGCTTTACGGTTGGTAAGGCCATGCCGTAACTTGAACGCAAAGAGCCAACCCTCGGATGCCTTGAAGTCTAGGGTGTCGTGAAGCCTGGCGAACTTCTCAGCAGCAGCCTTCAGCTCCGTTCCACGTACCATCACACCAGCAGCACGTTGCTGTCGATACCAAATCAACGTGGAGCGGTCGATTTCTGCAAACTTGGGGGTAAACATCACCTTCCTCTCCACGTTGCGTTTGTTTCTTGAAGAGAAGTCAGCCGTGTACTGCATGTGTTTGTCTCGGGATCTCTTAATATCGAACAAAGTAGATCGGGCCAGGTTAAACTCGCGGAGGATGCGGGAAGAAGACCACCCCGCATCTACTTTCTCCAATATCTCCCTTTTCTTCTCCAGAGTCAACACCACTCTCTTCCTTTTCTCAGGTGGCGGGGCCATCATCACACACACTAAGAGGAGGCCCGAGAGCAGCAGGAGTGCCTGCAGCAGGTAAGGTACCACCACAAAAGCGATCACGTGGGCAGCCATAACGACGAACATGCACTCGCGGTGAGAGACAGGCGGAAAGTGGGGAGGATGCAGCGGCGCTCTATCGGACGTTGGAGGAATGATGCGCCACAACAATGCTCTCCCGCGCCGCGCGCGGTAAATTCAAATTACGGGCGGAAAAAATTCTTTTTTTTTTATTTTGGGGGGGTTTTCAGACCATTTTGGGAATATTGGATCCCGGGACAATTATGTCCGGTTAGTGGGGATGTTCGGATATTGGGCGTCCGGATATTAGAGTGATTACTGTATATAAAAAAGTGAAGGTGAAAATACATAAAATTATCACAGAAGCCCAACTTCCATCATAGTTTCAACCAAGGCTGCATTACATAAACCAAGCTGCGTTTCCACACTACAAGTACTCCAAGCATCCACCCACTAGACACCAAAATGGACTATCTATCTGTCCCAGATGGTTGGATGAAGAGTGTAACTGTAAATATGTACAAGGGGAAGGGTGATGCCCTGGAAGGAGGAAATTATAGAGGTATAAAGCTTTTAGATCAGATAATGATGGTAATGAAGAGAGTTCTAGAAGGTATGATTAGAGAAAGAGTGAGTACTGATGCGACGCAGTTTGGGTTTATGCCAGGCAGGGGAACCACTAATGCCATACTCATTTTGTTCGACTGCTTCAGGAAAAATAAATATGAAAGAAAAAGGAACTGTACTTTGTTTTTGGTGATTTGGAGATGGCCTTCAACAAAGTCCATAGAAAGGTTGTGAAGTGGGCACTGAGAAATCTTGGGATCAACGAGCAGCGAGTTAGGATGGTTATGGCTATGTACATAGGTGCTCACACCCAGGTAAGAGTGAATGGATATTTGAGTAATCAGTTTTCCATGAATGTGTGTGTGCTTCAGGGGTCAGTTTTGAGTCCCTTGTTGTTTATCATGGTACTTGAAGCCCTATCACGACTTCAGAAATGGACTCCTGTGGGAGACGTTGATTGCTGATGATTTGGTGTTGATTGCAGAGAATGAAACGGAAGCGGTGGAAAGATTTAGAAAGTGGAGAGATGGTATGAGGCACAAGGGCTTAAGAGTAAATGCAAATAAAAGTGATGATTATCTAGGGATGGTGATGGTACTGTCAAAGAAGAGGGAAAGTGGCCGTGTGCAATCTCCCACAAAGGAATGGGAAGTAATTCCATCTAGTGCAGTGTTTGTGATAAGTGGTATTAGAGGTAAACTGCAAGATAATACTGACTTTATGTGTGCAGTGTGTTGGGGAAAGCAGGTGGAGATTGTCAGGTGTGAAAGGATTGAACTTGCTGGTGAGTCTCTTGAGTTTGTGGAAGAATTTTATTATTTGGGAGACATGTTATGTGCTGGAGGTGTGGCTAGGGTGAGGAGTGATTGGAAGAAGCCCAGGGAGCTGTTGCCTCTCCTGACATTGGAAGGGCTCTCCCTACGTGCTAAGTGATCATTGTATGCAGCATGTGTTAGGAGTGTAATGCTGTACAAGGTCTACCCAAAAGTTCCAGTAATTTGAATAGAGTAATCTTCTCATTATCCGATGTAATACAGCCACAGGCATGTCTGGAAAGAGTGTCTGCCCGTATAGTTGGCCCCTGCTTCCTGGACTGGTACTAATGGACCCTAACCCAGCCTAACTTTGAAAACCACCTAACTAACTCCCTACTGGACCTGCACAGCACCTGTTTAAGACCCTATTCACACAAATAAGGGACAGAAAGCATGAAATACATGAAAGGGAACCAGAAAATGAGGAATTAGAAGTAAGTACGGATGCTCTCCAGTCTTTCAAACGCAGAGTGTCCAGGCATCTCGAAATGAATGGATCTTGAATTTGGCTCTCTTTTGTATTGTTTTTGTTCCTCCTTGGAAGGAACGGTTTGTGCGCCCCTGGCCTTTGGTTCCTTCTTTCTTACATAAAAAAAAAAAAAACTTACAACACATCTGTGGCCATTCGTTACAAAGGTTAACCCGCCTCCTCTAAGGCTCTGGCAGTGATGCAAATGCTCTTGAAGCACGTACAGCAATCCAGTGTTGTGCTGCACTTAATCTTGTGCTGCACATAATCCTTTCCACTACGAGTTATAATTGTTTAACACTGCACATTCTGTTCTTAAGTGCACCACGCCAGTTTCAACTGCCAGTTTGCACTCTGTACTTTATCTTTGCACTCTGAATTCTAATTTCATAATACTGCACAACACTGTAAATTCCCATGTGGTCTAGTGGCGAGGTATTGCAGTTTTTAAAAAAGTTGGATTTTTTTGGTCTTTTTTTATGTTTTTTGGCCATTTTGGGGTTCCAAAGGCCCAGGCCCAAAATGTCCGTAGTGGGGAGTCCAGATAGTGGGCAACCAGATAATAAAGGGATTACTGTAGAAAAATAAATTACCTTACCTCCAAGTACTCACTATTGCCTTCAAAGTAGTCCCCTTGGGCAAGTATACAGTGGTCCCAGCATTTTTTCCACAAGTCCATGCATCCCTGGAAGGCTTCAGGCATGATGGTCTTGAGCACCTCCTGCGATTATGTTTGGATCTCCTCAATCGGGTCAAATCAACACCCTTTCAATCGTAATTTCAGCTTGGGAAACAGGAAAAAGTTGCAGAGGGCAAGGTCAGCCGAATAGGGTGGGTGGGGAATGACTAAAAATACCATGTTAGTGGAAGCCAGGAACTGCCAGACAACAAGTGATGTGTGGGTGAAGGGCGTTGTCATGATGCAGGACCCAGTCTTTATTCTTCCACTGTTCTGGACGTTTGCGGCGGATGTTCTCCCTCAGACGCTGCAAAACTTCACAGTAAAACTTTCTGCTGACAGACTGACCGGGTGGGATGAATTCCTTGTGAACAATCCCTTGGATAACGAAGAAAACGATCAACATCGACTTGACACTGCTGCACCATTGGTCCACCAATGCAAAACCGCCAAACCACCTACACACCACGTTACAATAGTAAGCGCAGCTCAACAACATGTCCGCTCACAGACACGGCCACACTGATGTAAAAGGGGTGCTGCTGACTCCTCCTAGTGGCAAAAGGCAAAACTACAAATGGTCGGCTCCCTCTGTTCAAATTATTGGAACTTTTGGGTAGCACCTCATATGGTAGTGAGACCTGGGCAGTAAAGGAAGAGGATATTCGCAGGCTCAAACGTACAGAAATGACAATGATTAGTTGGATGCGCAATGCGTCCCTGAGTGCGAGATCTGGGGGGCGTAGGTTTATGATGGAAGAGTTGAGAGATACGATGAGACTGGAGTGTATTGGAGTTATTTTAAGGAGAGATAGGCTGAGGTGGTTTGGGCATGTGGAAAGGATGGGGAATGGTAATTGGGTGCAGAAAGTGAGAAATGTTAACATTAAGGGTGGGGTTGTGAGGGGTAGACCAAAAAAGACCTGGGACAAGGTAATTAAGTGTGACCTCAGGGTTAAGGAACTGAACAGGGTGGCTACAAGATGATCTAGCAGCTTGGAGAGCCGCCATTAGGTGACCAAGACCAACGCATGCAAGCATATTGGAGCCTTCAAAGACGAAACGAAATCATCAGCCGCTGATGGTATCTGAATGTAGCCATCTGACGCAAATCTGGGTCATGCAGTGCTGCCAAAGATAGTGTGCTTACTCCTAATTTCCAGTCAAAGCTGGAGAACTTCCAAGTGATGAACTAACTGATAGTGATGTGTAAAGAGTGTATATAATGAAAGTAATATAATTAACTGTAAGCTAACAGAAGTACTTCATAAAATCATGTAATGTAAGGAAAATAACACAGGAAACATGTGATTTACCGTAACTAACGTGACTGTGTGCAGCAAGAGTGTTTACTGTTCCTTTTGTGTGTGTTTATAGTGCTCTATACCAATATATTGTAATACACACACACACACACACACACACACACACACACACACACACACACTCCTCAATGTCACCAGCCTCAAGACAATGGAGAAAAGCTACACACACACAAAAAAGAAAGTGAAAATAAGTAAAATTAACACAGAACCCCAACTTCCCATCACCACAGTTTCGACTATGGCCGCATCGCATAAACCAGGTTGCATTTTCAGCCTACAAGTACTACATGCATCCAGCCATTCCACACCTAATTGGACTATTTTTTTTCTTTTTTTATGTAGGAAAGAAGGAACCTAAGGCAAATCCCACAAGAACAGTTCTTCCAAGAAAAAAACAAAAACAATACAGAAAAGCCAAATTCAAGACCCATTAATTTCAAGATGCCTGGACACACTGCGTTTCAAAGACTGGAGATCATAGGAAGTAGGAAATACAGATAGTGGGAGACAATTCCACAGGTGACCTATTGCATAAATGAAGAACTGGGAGTAATGGTTAACTCTTGTATTAGAGAGCTGGACAGAAAAGGTACGAGAGTTTGTTGCTAGCCGGGTGCTATGCACATCAGCCGCTGGCAGTATCTGAAAGTAGCCATCTGATGCAAATCTGGGTATGCTGGACCAAAACAAATGTTTCTGGACAGAAAACAGCCAAAGTCAGCATTTTTACTATCACTAGGCTTAGAGTGACCACTTTTCAGGTCTAATCATGGGGGGGGGAGTTGAAAATGGCCGGCATTCTAGGTAACTTTGCTGCCAGACCCTCGGTAATCTACTGTAGACACAAAAGCTGACAAAGGCTCCGACCTGGAATGGGTAAATAATGTAATTCTTTGTAGTCAATAATAGAGACAGATTTTTTATCAGGTTAACTTAGTCATTAGCATAATTTACTGCTTGAAGTTAAGGTCACGAATTCATGTTGTGAATCCTGACTTTATGATTTCATTAGCTCACTCACTTACAAATTCAAGCTCACACAATGTACCTGTCATGTGGGTGACAGAAGACAGAGCCACTCACTGGCTAGTTACCAACATCTCACCCGTTCGCACTCCATACTGACGCGTACTGGATGTGTCGAGCAACACCACCTTCATATGGGTCACAGCACATTCTATTGTATAGCAATGCTGTCAACCCACATTTCATAGCATATTGTAATACCTCTCTATGCGTTCAAACTGAAGTTAGCAGTCAAATGGTTGGTTATTTCTGGTAATAAATGTACAGCTATTCATCAAATTATTCGACAAATACAAATATCTTGCCTAAGTACTCTAATACAAATGCAAGTACCTTGATATCTAATAACAATAATTCACATACTAATACAAATAAACATAAAAACTGTATTCAAATATATCTGAATATGAATACCAAATACAAATACTCAGTCCCTGGGGGAAATGAGAGAGGATATTTTATAATTATTACCATGCGCGTTGCGAAGTGAGCGGACTGGTAATGTTTTCAGTTGTGAGGTTAGCTGGCTGGCTTTGAGTCTGGGTAAACAAAATATCTTATGAAAGGCTTGAGCTATCAACATGAAACTTTCAGGGTATCAAGATACAGCCAAAATCCTGGACGAATTTAAAACTCGGCACTCGGGGTCAAGGTCAAGGTCACCAAAATGGCTGCCAAAGGTCAACTAGAAAACCTTTGGTGACCTTGACCTTGACCCTGAGTGCCCATTTTTGAACTCATCCAAGATTTTGGCCATATCTTGATACCCTGAAAGTTTCACGTTGATAGCTCAAGTTGTTCATTATATATCTTGTTTACCCACACATAAAGCCAGCCAGTCAATCTCACAACTGAAATGAAAACATTACCACTCTGCTCACTTACCACCCACACTGCGAAGCAAACGGAGTGGTAATGTTTTCAGTTACGAGGTTGGCTAGCTGGCTTTGTGTGTTTTACATCCTGAATTTGCGTCAAATCAGAAATGGAAATGCAGAAAAAACTTTCCAGCTACATGGGTGATGTGATGTGTGGGATGAAGAGGAGACGGAGGGGGTTGCAAGGCACAGCGTGGTGGAATGAAGAGGTGAGACAGGCTGTGGCACAAAAGAAGAAGGCATACAATGAATGGAAGAGAAATAGGGGAGTGGAAGAAGTTGAGAGGCGGAAAAGAGAGTTATATGTAGAAAGAAAGAGGTAAGATTAGTAAGAGAGAGTACGAAGAGAGTGGATGAGGAATTTGGAAGGAATTTGAGTGTAAAGTAGAGAGACTGTAAGAAAATGTTCTGGAAAGAGGTGAAGAGAGTAAGACAGGGTGGAAGTGACGCTAGCAGGGGAGTGAAAGATAAAAATGGTAGATTACTAGTGGAGAAGGGAGAAAAAGTGAGCAGATGGAGAGAACACTTTAAGGAATTGTTGAACATAGAGGATGGAAGTGATGCGAGTATAAGTGGCTGGGGAATGGGTGGGAGAAGGAGGGAGGTGAGAAGACAGAAAGAAATCAGTAGGATAGAAGTTGTGGAAGCAATGAAGAAAGTTAAATTGGGGAAAGCCCCAGGAATTGATGGAGTGTGTGGTGAAATGTTGAAGCATAGGGGAAAGATAGTAGTAGAATGGATGTGGAAGATGTGCAGATTGGCCTGGGAGGAAGGTAGAGTTCCGGAGGATTGGAAGTCAGGTATAATTATTCCCTTGTACAAAGGAAAAGGGGAAAAAGAAGTGTGTGGTAATCATAGGGGCATTTGTCTTCTTAGTATAATAGGAAAAGTGTATGGTAGGATACTTATTGACAGAGTTAGGGAAATAACAGAGGAATTAGTTGGAGAAGAACAGGGAGGCTTTAGGAAGGGAAGAGGTTGTGTAGATCAGATATTCATTCTTAGATCTTTAGTGAAAAAGATTCTAGAGAGGAGAAAGAAATTGTATGCGGCTTTCATGGATCTGGAGAAAGCATATGACAGGGTAGATAGACAAGAATTGTGGAAAGTATTAACCCCTTAACCGCGGGGCGTCACTTTCGTGACGCTTGGGAGCAAGGGATCATACCGCGGGGTGTTGCTTTTGTGATTCTGTGTTATTTTGAATTCACTCGGGCTTCCAAGTGGGGGCTTGTATCATCTATCAGTACTGCCAATGTCCAACACTAGTCAGCACTCCTAATCTCATCTATACTCCCATCCATTATTGACAATTTAGCCATTTCTCCCAGTTCTTGACTCCCCTCCCTAACCCCCTCCATTACACTATCCCCTCGCCTGCCCGGCCGTGCTACGCTAAGTAAATCTTCCCTGGAATTTTTCACTGATTTCATCCATTGAAATAAGCCCTATGCCCTATTCTTATACCAAATAATATATACAAGAAAGAAATAAGGTAAGTGAGAGTGCCATACACCTGGAATTGGCTAATTATCACCTGACAACACCTCACGTGCACTCGTTCACTAATTTTCGCTGTTTATTTCCCCTTGAAATATGTCGTATAATCTATTTTCGTAATAAATATACATATAAGGAGGGAAGGGAGAAGCCTAAGTGATATTTACATTCACCTGGAACTACCTAATTTATAATGTATTGTCTAGATTTCCTGCCAATCATTTCACTGCTATAAATTAGCTGTGAAATAAGGTAGGTGAGAGTGCCATACACCTGGAATTGGCTAATTATCACCTGACAACACCTCACGTGCACTCGTTCACTAATTTTCGCTGTTTATTTCCCCTTGAAATATGCCATATAATCTATTTTCGTAATAAACATACATATAAGGAGGGAAGGGAGAAGCCTAAGTGATATTTACATTCACCTGGAACTACCTAATTTATAATGTATTGTCTAGATTTCCTGCCAATCATTTCACTGCTATAAATTAGCTGTGTCAAGAGGCTAATGTTGGTAGTAATGAATTTCCCTAGGTATGCCACCACCCCGGCCCACCCTTATCAGTTCACTCTCATCTTCCGAAGTGGAGGTACGTTTGTTCGCTCTTGCTAGCTTCAGGGACTTTTCACCCCCATGCAAAGGGCCCTGTGACCTTGCAAATAATGTGTAAATAATGTGTAAACAGCAAGTGAAAGTAATGAATGTAAATATATGTGAACAGTGGAAAATAGTTTTATAAGTTACTTCAAGTGACAGTGCATAACACAGTGTAAATAAAATATAAATGTAAATAATGTAAATAAAATAAGAGAACGTAAATAGAAATGTAAATGAGTAGTATTATAAGAATATGAGTATATACCCTAGGAGTAATGAAAGTGAAAGTTTCACTCTAGCATGTCTGAATACTATGAGTTATGAGAGTGAAGGTGAAAGTGACATTCACTCTCAATGCTAGTATACAGGACGAGAAAGTGAATGCTACGTATTTTACTGAAAGAAATTGAATCCCTACAGTGACAATAAACTAATGCTACTGAAGGAAACTTATGGATAAAGACTGTAGATATATATATAAGTGTTATATAGTAATAGAAATATAAAGTGTGAGGAGTTTTATGAATAATAAATAACAGAGTACCAAGAGCAAACTAGCGCAAGTGCGACGGTCAGACACGTTCGTAATTTTCATTGCTTTTACAGTGGGTTTTTTTTGGAGTATGGATCCCAAACTACTTGAAAATCATAGAGTAGTGTTTATAGTGTTAATATCTGGCTGTGGTAATTATATTACGGGTTGTCGGGAAGTGTAACGTGGAGACTTCGTTACCCAACTTCAGAGGTCTCCACAAGTCCTACGGTAACTGACAAAGGCTCAACAAACATTCCAGGAGAAAGCTGAAGGTATGTGCCATAAGCATATGTAATTTTAATATTCTAGGACTAATAACTGATTTTTGGCAAATATTTTTTGAGAGTCTGTCGGAGCCCGAATAACCCCGCGGCACACACAAAACATTGGTAAACATGCCCGCGGTGTAGGGGTTAAGAATATATGGAGTCAATGGGAAGTTGTTGAATGCTGTGAAGAGTATGTATGATGGTGCTAAGGCTGCAGTGCGTGTGGATGGTGAACTAAGTGAATTTTTCTCTTTGAAGGTTGGGTTGAAACAGGGATGTGTCATGTCTTCATGGTTGTTCAATCTGTACATGGCTGGGGTAATAAAAGAGGTACAAGGTAGGGTAGTGGATGTTGGAGTGGCCCTGATGAGAGAGGGTAGTGTCTGGAAACTCCCTGTACTATTGTTTGCAGATGATACTGTGTTGTTGAGTAAAGACGAAGGGGAGCTGCAAGGCTTGGTGGATGAGTTTGGAAGAGTGTGTAAGAAACGGAATCTAAAGGTGAATGTAGGGAAGAGTAAAGTGATGGTCTTTGAGAGGGGTGAAGTCAGTGAATGTACAGTGAGGCTGGATGGTGAGGAATTGGAAAATGTGAGTACATTTAAGTACTTGGGTAGTGTGATGAGTAAGGATGGAGGTTTGAAGGGTGAAGTGCTTGAAAGGGTACAGCAGGGAAGAAAGGTTGCTGGTTCTTTGAAAGCAGTGATAAGAAACAGGGAAGTGAGCATGGAAGTGAAAAAGTTACCACATGACAGTATTGTGATACCAACTCTAACCTATGGAAGTGACGCTTGGACGTTGTTGGCAGGGCACAAGTCAAGAGTGAGAGCAGTGGAAATGAGTTATTTAAGAGGAGCCTCTGAAGTCACATGGAGAGACAGGCTGACAAATGAGGATATAAAGGAGCATTGTGGTGTGGATGTGGATGTGATAGAAAGCGTTAGGAGGAATACACTGAGGTAGTTTGGCCATGTGGAGAGGATGGAGGGTGAAAAAATGACGAAGAGGATGTATGTGAGTAAGGTGGAGGGGGGGAGTGGAGGGGGAGGCTGAGGATGAGATGGAGGGATGGGGTGGAGAGGTATATGAGAGAGGGGGGAGTGAGTTGGGAGCAGGGCAGTGAAATGGCGGAGGACAGGGCGACGTGGAGGCGATTTGTTTGTGGCCACCCTGAACGCGATTGAGGCGTCTGGCAATAGATAGATAGATAGTTTACAGGTGATTTGAAACACAGAAGTGTGGATATTTATGCCTGTGAGGAGGAATCAAGATTACAAGGACCCTCCCTCCCTCTCGACCCTGCCTCACTCTATTCCATGGTGGGAAAGGTGGTCTGAATGATGATCATGATTATTATGTGCAGAATTCAATTGCACTACAGCTCACCCAACATTCCCTCACACCAATTCTTTCAACCCTTAGGAAAACAAACCTTTTTCATCTTGATTTCCTCAAAAACAGAATGACACATATTATTCAACAAAGAATAGTATCATCACCAGAAGCACGTGGAGAGGATGGAGAATGACAACTTGAGATGGAGGGTGAGAGGTGTGAACACTGAGGGGTAAAGTTGCAAGAGGCAGACTGAAAAGTACTTGGTACAATGTCATGAGGGGCACCTCAGAGATAAAGGACTGAATAAAGAGGATACTAGAAATTGAGCAGCATGGACAGCTGTCATTAGGTGACCAAGGCCAATGAATGCAAGCATGTTGGAGCCTTTATAAAGTAAACAAACAAATAAGCCCTACCACCATTCATACCAAAAAGTAAAATGACGGAAATATAGAGAGAATGAATAAAACTGAAGAGTTATCACCAACATGCCCAGTGAAAACAGGTCACAGAAGCATTCACAAATAATTTAAGCCTTCAAAGATTCAGTTGCAGCACAATCATTAAAACTCCTGGGCTTCTGCTTGAACCATTTACACTTCCAGTGAGACCATTTGTCACTCTCTCCTGAATGAGTGATGATATACTGTAGTACACTTAACCCCTTCATGCCCAGGATGTTTGTGTTTACATTCGCAAAGCACTTAGTAATGCCACCCATGATGCAGCCTTTTATGTCCCATAACATCTGGATGTACTGGGATGTGGTTTGTTGGCCTATATGCATTCACTGAGCCTGGTATACCTCACTGGGAAAGAAAAATAAGCCTCACCCACCAACCAATGACAGCTCAGACAAATGAAGTCATATGAAACATCACTGTTCACCACGAAGTTTTATTGGCTCCTACTTTGTACTTGGCTCTCAGTGTGTGTTTGGCACTCAAGGGAGTGGGTTTACATCAATAGTCGTATCCGTGCATTACCACATTGAGAATTTATTGTGATTTTTTTCTGTGATTGTTTTCAGGAATATGTAGCCACATCAGACAGTAGTGACAAATATTCTGATGCACTATATGTGCCAGGGGAGTTCAATGAGGATGACAGTACTGACAGTGAGTTATCACAAAGTGATAATGAATTATGGAGAGAAGATGACCCACTGAGGAGAGTGGGTGGAGGTTTCTGGTGGACATTTTTGCTGACCAACGCCCAGACGCCATTCCCGCCTTCAGTGATGGTGCTACCCAGGGTATGAGGCCCCTACTTTTGCTACTCCTGCCGCTGCTTTTAGTCATTTTCTTGATGATGAAGCGATCCCAAAATTGTGTTCATGGATGAATGAGAGGGCTGATGTGTGCTGGGCTGTGAATCCTAATAAAAGTAAAGTACATGGCCTAATATGGAGACCAGTTACAACTTATGAAATGCTTGTTTTCATAGGACTATTGATGGTGATGGGGGTGTTACAGTACCCAGATGTGCACATGTACTGGTCTCACAATGTGTGTTATGGAGGCCCAAATATATTCTGTAATGATGTGATGAGTAGGAACAGATTTCTTACAGTTTTGAAGTTCCTGAGGTTTTTCTCTGCTGCAACTGTGAAGAAAAATGACCAACATACCAGTATTGAACCCTTTTGGAGCTACTAAGGGAGAGATGTCAGTCAACGATGCGACCAGGCAAGCATATTGCTATTGATGAGGAACTAATTTTGTGGAAGGGATGTCTTGCATTCAGACAGTTCATAAAAACAAAAAGAGCACGTTTTGGCATCAAAGTGTTTGTACTGTGTTCCTCTGGTGATAGGTGTGATGGCTATTCCTGGAATTTTGAAATCTACTACGGCAAGGGAGAGTTCAACGTACAAGATTCTGCAGCAAAAAAACCCTCACCATATCAGAAGACATTGTTCTGCACCTCATGAAGGATTTATTAGACCATGGTCACCATATTGTGAGAGATAACTGGTATACCAGTCTCCAACTTAGTGATTACTTGCTAACACATAACACGAGTATTATGACTGAACCTGGGACTGTGCAGTGGGTGGGGCCTGTGGTATGTCTACCCCCTTTATTATTATTACCGACTATGACTAAACACAAGAATAAGATTCAAAGTAAGCCTAAGGACATTAAATCGCCCAGGGAGATGAGAGTGGGTTCATGGAATGTGGGAAGTTTGAGGGGAAGAGCAGGGGAAGTCGTTGAGGCATACAGTACAAGGTGGGTGGATGTGGCATGTTTGCAGGAAGTCTGGTACAGGGGTGGATCAGCCAGAAAGATTGTTGGGAAGGATTGCTACTATAAGTTGTTTTGGCAGGGGGGGACAGACGGACATGGGGGTGTGGGCGTGTTGGCTGCGGAGAAATGGCTGGAATATGTTATGAATGTTATGAGAATACGCGATAGGATATTGGTAGTGAAAATTTTGTTCGGAGGAAAGATGACTGCAATTATATCGGCGTATGCTCAACAGGCAGGCTTGGATGAGGAAGAGATGGACAGAGTTTGAGATGACTTAATACATGTAGTAGTTGGTATGAGGGATGATGAGACAGTGGTTTTGGGAGGGGACTTAAATGGTCATGTTGGTGAAGCAGCTCAAAGTTATGAAGGAGTGCATGGGGTATGTGTGTATGGTATAAGGAATGCAGAAGAGGAAAGGACTCCTGAGTTTGTGCAACACACATTTTAGGAAGAGAGAGTAGGTTAATTATGTACGAGTCTGGGGGAAACAGCAGTCAGATAGATAATTTTCTGGTCAGGAGGGCTGATAAAAGGTTAGTGAGGGGTGTTAAAGTTACAGGAGCGAGGAGTGTCTGCAGCAGCACAAACTATTGATATGTGACATGGTGCTTAAAGAAAGAGTGATGAAAACGAGGACCTATGTACCTAGGAGGAAAATATGGAAGCTGGAAAACCAAGCAGTAAGGGATGCCTTCTATGGTGAGATGAGGAAAGTGGTGGCTGAACAGGGAGCCGTAGACAGAGGCGTTAATGAACAGTACAGAGACCTCAAGAACAACCTCTTGAGAGTTACTGATGTAATATGCGGTTGGACAAGAGGCCCACCAAGACATGAAGCAATTTGGTGGTGGGATGAGGGTGTAGAAGCTGCAGTTAAGGAGAAAAGAAGGCTTATCTGGGAATGGAAGAATGGTGGTAACAAGAGGGAATACTTGGCTCCCAAGCATAGGGCTAGAAGAGAGGTATACAGGGCAAAGTCTGAGTCACAGACACTTTTACTTGACTTTTAATTGATAGCCTAAATCACAGTGAAAGGATAAATATGATATTCAAGGTGGCAAATTAGATGAAGAGGGATAATCGGGATATTATAGGTGAGCAGTGTGTGAAAAACAATGAAGGAAGGGTAGTGGTGAACAGTGGGGATGTTAGAGATGCGTGGTGAGAGCATTATAGCCGTCTGTTGAATGAGGAGTTTGACTGGGACAGGGAAGGTTTGGAGCCGGAAGATCCAGTGTTTGGCCCTTGGCCTTTGATTGAGGCTGCTACTGTGAGTGAGGCAATAGACAGGATGCAATTGGGGAAGGCAGTAGGTGTGTCTGGGTAGGCTGCTGAAATGTTGAAGGCCTCAGAAGATATAGGGGTGAGGTTAGTCACTGACCTGATAAATATGATTATATATGAATGCGTTGTCCCAGATGATTGGTTGAAGAGTGTAACTGTAAATGTGTACAAAGGGAAGGGTAATGCCCTGGAAAGAGGAAATTACAGAAGTATATGGGTGACTTTACACTCCCTCTTCTTTCTTTCCTTCATTCTTTCTCCTTCCTTCTGCCTGTGGGTAACTCTACACTGAGTGACAAACCAAATGGTATCCTGTACATCAGGAAAACTATGCTGGGTGGTAACCATATAACCAAATTTTGGCGCCTGGTGGTTTAGTGGGTAATTACAGAGCTCCAATTGGATTGAGCCGGTGAGTGTTTATATCCAAGGGGTGTTTGGGGTGTACTGCTCACGTAAAGCCACTCAGGGATGAGTGAGGCTGGTCACTCTTATCTTAAATGTCAGGACCAACTTGCCTAGCCCCGGGCTCCTATGCTCCTCATGGGGCAACGTAAGACTGGATGATGATGATGATGATGATGATGATAAAGCTCTTAGATCAGATAATGAAGGTAATGGAGAGAGTTCTAGAAGGTATGATTAGAGAAAGAGTGAATATTGATGAGATGCAGTGCGGGTTTATGGCAGGCAGGGGAACCACTGATTCCATATTCACTGTTCAACAGCTTCAGGAAAAATATATTGGGAAGGGATCTGTATTTTGTTTTTGTTGATTTGCAAAAGGCCTTTGACAGAGTCCCTAGAGAGATTTTGAGTCCCATGTTGTTTATCACAGTACCTGAAGCCCTCTCACGTGACTTCAGAAATGGACTCCCGTGGGAGATGTTGTATGCTGATGATTTGGTGTTGATTGCAGAGAATGAAAAGAAGGCGGACGAATGATTTAGGAAGGGGAGAGATGGAGAGATGGTATAGGGCACAAGGGCTTAAGGGTAAATGCAGATAAAACAAAAGTGATGATATCTAGGAATGATTGTGGTACTGTCAAAGACGAGGGAGAGTGGCCATGAGCAGTCTGCCACAAGGGTGTGGGAAGTAATTCCATCTTGTGCACTGTTTGTGATAAATCGGTGCACAAGAGATGTAGTGGTATCAGAGGTAGACCGTGAGATAATGCTGATTTTATGTGTGCGGCGTGTAGAGCAGGTGGAGATTGTCAGGCGTGAAAGGATTGAACTTGCTGGTGAGTCTCTTGAGAGTGTGGAAGAGTTTTTTTTATCTGGGAGACATGTTATGTGCTGGAGGTGGGGCTGGAGCTAGCTCTGTGGCTAGGGTGAGAAATGGATGGAAGAAGTTCAGGGAGCTGTTGCCTCTCCTGACATTGAGAGGACTCTCCCTACGTGCTAAAGGGTCTTTGTATGCAGCAAGTGTTAGGAGTGTGATGCTATATGGTAGTGAAACCTGGGCAGTAAAGGAAGAGCATGTTCGCTGGCTCAGACGTACAGAAATGACAATGATTAGGAGGATGTGCAGTGTGTATCTGCGAGAAAGGCCTGGGGGGGCTGGGTTTACGATGGAGGAGTTGAGAGGTAGGATGGGACTGGAATGTATTGATGTTGTGATGAGGAGAGGTAGATTGAGGTGGTCTGGGCATGTGGAGAGGATGGGGGATGATAATTGGGTGCAGAAGGTGAAAGGTGTTAATGTTGAGGATGGGGTTGCGAGGGGTAGACCGAGAAAGACATCGGACGAGGTCATTAAGTGTGACCTCAGGGTTAAGGGACTGAACAGATGGGTGGCTGCCATAGCTCAGCTGGTACTGCATGGACAGCCACCATTAGGTGACCAAGGCCGATGCATACAAGCATGTTTAAAAAACGAAACGAAATGAACCGAAACGAAACGAACGAAACAAAGTTCAAGAGGCACCAATCAGTGTTTGCCAGACAAGGACACACTCATTGTGAAGTACCAAGACAAAAAAGAAGTTACAGTACTTACCACAAAATATACAGCTGGCATGGTTGAGAAATGTAAGACATACTTTGGAGAAAAAACTGCATTGTACAATAAACCCCTGCATATTAAGAAATAATACAGCAGAATGGGAAGTGTTGATATGGCTGACCAATTGCTGGAGCCATATGCCTTTCAAAAGTGGAGCCTTGCCTGGTTCAAGAAACTCGAGATTCATTTCATTTTTCTCATTCTCCTAAATTCATTCATTGTGTACAGACATGGCTCTTGGTACAAAGGGGAATTTCTTCAGTACATAAAAGAGGTCAGTCAGCAGTGGTTGTGTGAGCATAGTCGTGGTGCTGAGGCTCTCATCAGACAGGAGGAGGCCATGAAAAAGAAAAGGCTTATGAAAGCAATCAAAGTAAAAGAACTGTGTCAGCCTGGGTCCGCCATGAGAAGTCAGGGAGGCAAAAGAGATGCCTAGTGTGCAGGAAGAAGGAAAAGAAGAGAAAGGACACTGTCTACTACTGCCCTGGGGATCCAGGTCTGTGCTCCGAGGGCCAATTCAGGGTGTGGCACACTGAAATGACACAGGAATCACAACCAGGGCCAAGTGGTGTGTCATGAAAGCCATTTATATATTTTACATATATATATATATATATATATATATATATATATATATATATAACCCCTGGGGGTAGGAGGTTTTTTCAAGAATACTCCCCCAGTATCCCTGCTTGTCGTAAAAGGAGACTAAAAGGGTTGGCGGAGGGTTAGTGCCCCTCCCCGGAAAACAACTAATTAAAAAAACAAACAATAAGCCTCGGACAAGGACTGACCAAACGATGACGACCAAGGACCGGACAAAGGACATGGTTATTGGAACGTGGAATGTAAGGGGAGCGAATGATGAGGTGAAAGAGAGAGAGATTGTCCAGGTGCTTCAGGGTGCGAAAGTGGATGTATGTGGAATAAATGAAACAAAATGGAGAGGAGAAAGTGTGAGAGAATGGGAGTATGGATGGGGTACATGTGCAGGAGTAGGTGAGAATGAGACGGCAAAGGAAGGAGTATGTATAGTTGTGAGTAAAAGATGGAAGAGGAGCATAAGATAGTATGGATCAGTTGGGTCAAGGATTGTGTGGGTAAAGTTGAAAGTTGGAATACAAATGTGGGCGATTGTGTGTGTGTATGGCCACCGCAAGATCGTGCTAGAAGAGTGAGAGAAGAGTTCTGGATAAATGTAGAAGTGTGCATGGAAAAGTTTGGAAGGAATGAGTGAGTGTTTTTCATTGGTGATATGAATGGTAAAGTTAGGAATGTGAAGGTGGATGGAATAGTTGGTGAGTGGGGTGTGCCTGCTGAGATAGATGAGAATGGGAGTGCATTAGTGGACATTTGTGCTGGGAGGGGGTTGATGATAGCCAATACCCTCTTCAGGCATAAAATGATCCACAAGTATACATGGCGAGTGATGAGAAGGGTGGGTGGTGAACTGAAGGAAAGGAAGGCAATGATTGATTATGTGTGTGTGGATGAAAGGATGTGAAGATGTGTAATGGATGCAAGAGTTTATAGAGGTTGGGGGAGTGGACTTTCTGACCACTACTTGGTGGTGGCCAGAATTAGAATTCAAGTAAGATGGAGGAATAGAAGAAGGGAAAGACGAGAGGAAGGAGAAGTTGCAAGGAGAGTGGAAAGGTTACAAGAGGATGAGAAAAAGGCAGAGTATAAGAGAGAAGTGGAGGAACGATTGGGCAAATATGAATTGGAGCAGATGGGAGACGTGGAAGGTGTGTGTAGGATATTTACAGAAGAAATATGTGCAGCATGTGATGTGGTGTGTGGAAGGAAGAGAAGACAGAGGGGGGTGCAAGGAACAGTGTGGTGGACTGAAGAGGTGAAACAGGCAGCATGTGATGTGGTGTGTGGAAGGAAGAGAAGACGGAGGGGGGTGCAAGGAACAGTGTGGTGGACTGAAGAGGTGAAACAGGCTGTGGCACAAAAGAAGAAAGCATACAATGAATGGATGAGAAATAGGGGCGTGGAAGAAGCTGAGTGGCGGAAGAGAGAGTTACATGTAGAAAGAAAGAGAGAGGTGAAAAGATTAGTAAGAGAGAGTAAGAAGAGAGTGGATGAGGAATTTGGAAGGAATTTGAGTGTAAAGTGGAGGGACTGTAAGAAAATGTTCTGGAAAGAGGTGAAAATAGTAAGACAGGGTGGAAGTGAAGTTAGCAGGGGAGTGAAAGATAAAAATGGTAGATTACTAGTGGAGAAGGGAGAAAAAGTGAGCAGATGGAGAAAACACTTTAAGGAATTATTGAACGTAGAGGATGGAAGTAATGCGAGTATAAGTGGCTGGGGAATGGCTGAGAGAAGGAGGGAGGTGAGAAGACAGGAAGAAATCAGTAGGATAGAAGTTGTGGAAGCAATGAAGAAAGTTAAATCGGGGAAAGCCCCAGGAATTGATGGAGTGTGTGGTGAAATGCTGAAGCATGGGGGAGAGATAGTAGTAGAATGGATGTGGAAGATGTGCAGATTGGCCTGGGAGGAAGGTAGAGTTCCGGAGGATTGGAAGTCAGGTATAATTATTCCCTTGTACAAAGGAAAAGGGGAAAAAGAAGTGTGTGGTAATCATAGGGGCATTTGTCTTCTTAGTATAATAGGAAAAGTGTATGGTAGGATACTTATTGACAGAGTTAGAGAAAGAACAGAGAAATTAGTTGGAAAAGAACAGGGAGGCTTTAGGAAGGGAAGAGGTTGTGTAGATCAGATATTCATTCTTAGATCTTTAGTGGAAAAGTTTCTAGAGAAGGGAAAGAAGTTGTATGCGGCTTTCATGGATTTGGAGAAAGCATATGACAGAGTGGATAGACAAGGATTGTGGAAAGTGTTAAGAATATATGGAGTAGATGGGAAGTTGTTGAATACTGTGAAGGGTATGTACGATGGTGCGTAGGCTGCGGTGCGTGTGGATGGTGAACTAAGTGAATTTCTCTCTCTGAAAGTTGGGTTGAAACAGGGATGTGTCATGTCTTCATGGTTGTTCAATCTGTACATGGATGGGGTAATAAAAGAGGTACAAGGTAGGGTAGTGGATGTTGGAGTGGCCCTGGTGAGAGGATAGTGTTTGGAAAGTCCCTGTACTGTTGTTTGCAGATGATACTGTTGTTGAGTGAAGACGAAGGGGAGCTGCAAGGCTTGATGGATGAGTTTGGGATAGTGTGTAAGAAACGGAATCTAAAGGTGAATGTAGGGAAGAGTAAAGTGATGGTCTTTGAGAGAGGTGAAGTCAGTGAATGTACAGCGAGGTTGGATGGTGAGGAATTGGAAAATGTGAGTACGTTTAAGAACTTGGGTAGTGTGATGAGTAAGGATGGAGGTTTGGAGGGTGAAGTGCTTGAAAGGGTACAGCTTGGAAGAAAGGTTGCTGGTTCTCTGAAAGCAGTGATAAGAAACAGGGAAGTGAGCATGGAAGTGAAAAAGTTACTACATGACAGTATGGTGATACCAACTCTAACGTACGGAAGTGAAGCTTAGACGTTGTTGGAAGGACACAAGTCAAGATTGAGAGTAGTGGAAATGAGTTATTTAAGAGGAGCCTGTGGAGTCACATGGAGAGACAGGCTGACGAATGAGGATATAAAGGAGCATTGTGGTGGTGATGTGTATGTGATAGGAAGCGTTATGAGGAACACACTGAGGTGGCTTGGCCATGTGGAGAGGATGGAGGGTGAAAGACTGACGAAGAGAGTGTATGTGAGTGAGGTGGAAGGGGGAAAAGGTAGGGAGAGGCTGAGGATGAGATGGAGGGATGGGGTGGAGAGGTATATGAGAGAGAGGGGTGTGAGTTAGGAGCAGGGCAGTGAAATGGCAGGGGACAGGGCGACTTGGAGGCAATTTGTTTGTGGCCACCCCAAACGGGATTGAGGCGTCTGGCAATAGATAGATAGATATATATATATATATATATATATATATATATATATATATATATATATATATATATATACAGGTATATACATTTGCTGTATATACATTTATATATCTTATAGATTTATATCTTTTGCATTTATAAGTAAAGTGTCATAAGATGTGTGTATGTAATGAATATGTATTTTATATATTTTGCATCTATAAGGAAAGGGAACATTATGACATTTTACTGTAGACAAAATATGTATTTTCTGTGAAGTATTCTTCATGCACATTTACAGTTGGGAGGGTGGGATGGGCGGGCTACGTTATGCCCTGCGGCATGGGCGTGAAGGGGTGAACCCCCAAAAGCCGGGCTACTCATAATGCAGTTTTCACCTCACTATGGACATTTTCTCGGAAACCGCTGAAAATTGCTTGTTTTCAAACCTCTCTCAGGAAGTATAGCAATTAGGGAAATGAAATTAATGACCACTTTACTCATCAACTCTTCCTCTTGCGAATGAAAGTATCCTCAGGGCTGTAGGTCCTTGCGTTAATGAGTAATGATATGAGGAAGAGAACTAATTTTTGGCGCAAGGGCAGATGTTCATGCATCTGCCCGCAGTGATGACTATGATTTTGCTCTCAATGTGATAACTCCACTACTAGATAAATTAGACACTGTTGGAAGGAAGCTTGACAGGGATGGATGATGCAATTGGCTACAGGTGGTGCAGACGGAATCAGACAAAAAGGAACCTGAAGAAAGCGTTGTACACCTGGCAAAGGCACGGGACAGACTGACTCTCACCTGTGTGCTATAGAGGGACTCCCTCCCTACCCTTTGGTGGCGAGATGACATGGTGGCCAGTTCAAACAGTGGCGGAAAGACAACTGCATGTATACACATCGCTAAAGCCTGCTTTTTGGCCAGTTCAAACAGTGGCGGAAAGACAACTGCATGTATACACATCGCTAAAGCCTGCTTTTGACATGTATACACATTACCCGGTGGATGGGGTAAAAAAAAAAATAAATAAAAATAAAAATAATAGCAATAATAAAAAAAAAAAAAAAAAAACACTATTGCCATTATAACCCTTTTTTACTACAAATGAATGGGGTGGGTGGGATCTACAAATAGCTATAGTAAAGCAATAAAGTTATCAACAGAGTGCAATGTGAAAACATGTTACCTGGTGGATGGGTTAAAAAAAAAAAAAAAAAAAAAAAAAAAAAAAAAAAACACTTGCCATCATAACTCTCTTTACTACAAATGAATGGACATAGCTATACTAAATGCAAATAGCTATACTAAAGCAATAAAGTGGGAGACCTATCAACAAAGCACAACATGAAAAATTACACATATTTCACACATCATTCAGGTCTTACTCTTAAAAATAAATAAATAAATAAAAATAAAAATTCACTGACTGCCAGCTTCAGGAAAAATATATAAGAATGTAAATGGATCTATAGCTTACTTTGTTTTCGTTGATTTGCAGAAGGCCTTTGACAGAGTCCATAAGGAGGTGGTGAAGTAGGCAAGGAGAATGCTTGGTATCGAGGAGTGGGTCGTTGGAGTAGTTATGACTATGTATGTGAGTGTCTGCACCCAGGTGAGAGTGAATGGAAGTTTCAGTGATGAATTTTTCATGAATGCTGGAATGCATCAGGGGTCAGTCTTGAGCCCCTTATCATTTGTCATAGTGCTTGAAGCTGTCTCACATGACTTCAGATATGAACTCCCATGGGAGACATTGCATGCTGATGACTTAGTGTTGATTTCAGAGAATAAAAGGGAGATGGAGGAAAGATTTAGGAAGCTGAGAGGCGGAATGGGGCACCAGGGTTTGAGAGTAACTGTGGATAAAGCAAACGTGATGATATCTAGGGCTGGTGACGGTACTGTCAAAGCAAAGGGTGAGTGGTCATGTGTGGTTTGCCACAAGGGTGTGAGAAGGGCTGGTGACGGTACTGTCAAAGCAAAGGGTGAGTGGTCATGTGTGGTTTGCCACAAGGGTGTGAGAAGTAACTCCATCTTGTGCAGTATTTGTGATAAGTGGGTGCATAAAAGATGTGGTATATGTCAGAGGTAAAGGGAGAATGTGATTTCATGTGTGCAGTGTGTCAGGGAGAGAGTGTAGAGATTGTCTGGTGTGAAAGAATTGATCTTGCTGGTAAGTCTCTTGAGTGTGTGGATGAGTTTTATTTGGGGGACATGTCATGTAAAGGAGGTGGGACAGGAGCTAGCTCTGTGACTAGGGTAAGAAGTGGCTGGAGGAAGCTCAGGGAGCTGTTGCCTCTCATGACATTGAGAGGGCTCTCCCTCTGTGCCAAGGGACCTTTGTATGCAGCATGTGTTAGGAGTGTAATGCAGTATGGTAGTGAGACCTGGGCAGTTAAGGTAAAGGATGGTCATGGGCTCAAACATGCAGAAATGTCAATGATTAGATGGATATGTAGTTGTCGTCAGCATCATCATCATCATCATCATCATCCGGACCTCCTTTCCCACCCAAGGGCAGGGTGAGGAGTAGCAATGTCCAGACAGCACAAACTTGCTCAATCCAAATAGGACACACTTCCATTCACTCATCATTCAAGCCCTCAGAATCCTGGCTCTACCGGATATACCAAAAACATTCACCACATTCTGCAGCTTCACAAAAATGTATCCGATTGAGTCAATCCGGACGCTGCCATGCTCATGAGGGGTGCCAAAATCCCTGATCATGCACTTCTCCTCACAACATTCATCCAGCCAGCTCGATCTCATGTCAGTTCCCTAGCCTCACTGACTTCCAAACCTCTCTTCCTCAAACACTCATCCACCATATCTCTCCACCTTCTTGGCCTACCTCGCCTCCTCCCTCCTTCAAATTCACCTAGGTATATCTTTTTCACCACTCTATTGTTATCCATTCTTTCCACATAACCATACCATCTCAGGACACTCTCTTTGATTCTGGTGTCCAACAACTTCCTCACTCCTTATCTTTCACGAATCACATTATTTCGTATTCTATGTAGTGCGTCCTTGAATGCAAGGTCTGAGGGGGGGAAAGGGTAGGTTTACAATTGAAGAGTTGAGAGGAAAGATCAGACTGGAGTGTACTGATGTTGTGATGAGGAGGAGCAGACTTAGATAGTCTGGGCATGTGAAGAGAATGGTGGATGACAGGTGGGTGAAGAAAAAGCAAAGTGTGAACATCGGGGGAAGGGTTACATGAAGCAGACCAAAAAAGACCTGGGACAAGGTCAGAGATCATGACCTCAGGGATAAAAGACTGCACAGGGGGGCTGCTAGAGGTCAAACAGTGTGGAGAGCTGTCATTAGATGACCAAGGCTGACATATGCAAGCATGTTGGAGCCTTTACAAATGATGCATTAAAATATGAATGTAAAGTAAAATTAAAACTTTAGATTTCATTAACCTTTTCAATCTAATGATGTCTGTTTCATTTCTTTCTTTCTATCCCATGATTTTACCCATTTTATGAGAAACTTTACACACTCATGGGATTAAATAAAGCCTTCATTAATACCTCCAAAAAGAACTGTCCCTTCTGATTAAAATCATCTGTCTGCCGATTCCATCATTCTTCAATCTAATATACTGGCTCTTTACCAGCCTGTCTTAGCAAATCTCCATTTACTACACTGGGTGGTAACCATATAACCAAATTTTGGCGCCTGGTGGTTTAGTGGGTAATTATTGCGCTCCAATCAGATTGAGCCGGTGAATATCCAAGGGATGGTTGGGGTTGATTGCTCATGTAATGCCACTCAGGAATGAGTGAGGCTGGTCACTTTCATCTTCAATGTCGGAACCAACTGCCTAGCCCCGGGCTCCTACGCTCCTCATGGGGCAATGTAGGACTGGATGATGATGGATGGACAATCTTTTCCTTTTGTTCTGTCAGACTCTTCCCCACTGCTCTCATGCCATCTCTTGGTTCCTACTCAGTCATCCAGGTTGTTTATCAGTTATCTTAGAACCTGGTATGGTAATTCCATGGTCTGAAAAGACTGGATTAAACCTTTACGTGACTACTAAACTTGGTTCACTTTAACTGGGCATATATTGCTATCATTCCATTTTGAATGTTCTGCTAACAAGAGAAAAACAGTAGAATACTTTCCTAGTCACAAAGAAGGTCTATAGAAAATGTGCTGAGCTGCAGTACTTGTCTTATTCTGCCACAGCGCTACAAGAGATAGGATACAAAAGGACAAGAATCTCCACCTAGTTAAAATGAATGAACTATAGTTATACAGTACTCGCCTCACTTGAACTTGGCCCAGATATTTTTCCTTTTGCAGCTTACTTCACATAGATCAGTGGCAGAAAAAGATAATGCTACAGCTCTTTATGCTTCCCATGACACTTCTTCATGACTGGCACCATAGTTTAGTCTACTGTTACAGCTCAGCATTCAAGATCAAGAGATGGCAATTTCACATAGTTAAAGCAAAATACTATAGTGCACATGACTTACCTTAACCTTGTTCAGTGTGGACCTCAGCTGCTGCACCTGGTCATGTCCATGCTGCAGAAGCTGATCCCAGGCATTGACGTGTGCAGCTTGCCTCAGCAGCCGCTCTTCTTGCTCTCTCAGTTCTGACACCCACTTGTTCACTTTCTCCTCCAGTCCTGCCACACTCAATGTTCCTGTTCCGGCACCAACACCAATGGTTCCACTGCTGGTGCTGCAACAATCACATTAAGTTCTCACTGTATTTTGCCTGTTTTAGTGTCTTTTTCCAATATATATATATATATATATATATATATATATATATTTATATAATTTTTAACTGAACTTATCCTCACTCTACCAAGTACAACTATATTTTTATAGAGAATTTGCCAGATACTGCATAATAGAGCACTGTGGCATAAAGTGACAACCTGACAAGCAATAACTCCACCTGCTGGCACATCATAAAAACAAAGGACCCTATTCTCATTAGCCTGGATGTTTACTTGCATCTCTTCCTTTGCAATTTATTTAGTATATTGAGCCCTAGCACTCCTTCGTAGTTACTCAAGTGTTCTCATTAAGTACTTAAGACAGCATACACAACATAAAGACAAAAGTGATGTGCTGTATATAGAAATAACGTACTAAGGAAGACACACTAGGAAGCCTCCTTAATTGACAAGATTATGACCTAAGGACTGCAGGGCCCTAAGGATACAAACTGACCTTGTAGCTGTGGTGAGGGTTGTTAGGGCAGTGGTGGTAGCTGGGGCAGCTGAACTTGGAGCAGTAGTGGTTGTCAGACCTTAAATGAAGGGGAGAGAAGGGCAGTGGTTGTTATTTTAAATGTCAATTATTGTGGACATGGCTTACCTAGACATGAATCTGGTGAACTGCACAGGTGAGCACAGGTGAAACTTTTCAAACTAGGGGTATTTGACACAGCCCACATTAACCCCTTTAGGTACATGATGCTTCCCCAAATGAATAAAACCATCTGGCGAGCAGAAATAAATTACCTCATAAAATACTTTCCTGGGCTGAAGGGATTATAATAATTGGTTTATCACTGTCTCCTAGCTGGACTTCTTCCACTTCTACCAGACTTGACTACACCAACACCATAAGCACACATACACACACTGAGTTGCATTCACCTTTGCCAATCATGATAGGTTTGCTATGGCAGCAGTGATGCTGAGGGTGAATGGGATTGATCATTCTGATCGCTTCACCTGCTAAGAATACAACAAAAACGGCAGATGCTGCTATGAATACCCATCAGGCACTGCTAATTTCAGATATTGTATCAATTATGCTACTCCTAAATTTCATCCCATTTTCATACCAAAGTACTGTAATTGGGTGAGACCTGAGATGCTTAGACATTGCTAAAGTACTTCAGTCATGACTGAATCTATCTATCTATCTACTGCCAGACGCCTCAATCCCGTAGGGGGTGGCCACAAACAAATCGCCTCCATGTCGCCCTATCCAATGCCATTTCACTGCCCTGCTCCCGGCTCACACCCCCCTCATTCATATACCTCTCCACTCCATCCCATCCTCAGCCTCCCCCTCCCTCTCTCCCCCTCCACCTCACTCGCATAAGTGTAGCTGTAATTTCAGGCAGCACTGTTTAACATTACAACTGTTTTTTCTGTTTCTCGTTACTGGTAATATAAGAAAGTTTTCTTCTATGATACTCGTCTTGAATGAAACAAAATGCCACTAAGAGAAGCTAGCCTAACAAGGGTGACTGAATTTTCATATGCAACAAATGTCTATTTTGATGACTCAACAGTTTCGTTAGCCAGCCTCTCTCCAGTATGACTGCTTTGCTAGTTAGTGTGTCAATGGCAAGCAAAAAGATAATGATGGCCTTTCAGAAGGTTTGCAGGCAGATCACCAGTGATCACGTTAGCTCGCTAGAGTACGGTGTATGCTAGACACTAACTGCTAAAGTGCTAAACCACTAAACTGCTAAACTCGTAGACTGTCATATGGCTAGTTGTGCTGTAAACAAACCACTTGCATTTTTTGTGTTCTTGAACCTGCGTTTTTCTAAAATCTGCTGAGTAATATATATGCACAAGTGCTTATTATTTTTTACAGGAAATCAAGTCTGTATACTCTAGACAATACCTGAGATCGCCAAGCAGTGAAATGATCATCTGTATGAGTTTCTTCTCAATGGTGCCCAGATAAAATACATAGTCTGGCCTCCAGGACACATGGGGATACTTCATGGTAACTCTGAGAGAAAAAAGTGCGTCTTATACACCGTGAAATACGGCAATGTAAGACTGGTGGCGGCAGTTGACATGGTTGTTGTGGCTGGGGAAAATTATATAGCAGCAGCAAGAATACTCTAAAGAGGACATCTTCCAGTCTCAAGGAGTTATGACTGCATACCTAGGGGTGCAGCAGTGGTGGTGGTGGTGGTGGCAGAAGCAGCAGTTTGTGGAGGGAAGAGTGATGTAAGACCGGCAGTGGGAGCTGATGTGGTGGTGGCGGTGAGAACAGTGGTGGCAGGTGTACCAAGGAGACCACCTGTGACAACAATGGCTGTGACATCATCACTCTTAACAAAATTCTATCTATCTACTGACAGCCACCCACTTTAAACCTGTAAAGGGTGGCCACAAACCAATCACCTGTGTCACCCTGTCCCCCACCATCTGGATGCCCTCCCTCTAACTCATACCCCCTCTCTCATATATCTCTCTGTTCAATCCCTTTATCTCACCCTTGGTCTCCCCCTCTCCCTCTCCATCTCCACCTCACTTATATACAGTACACTCATCTAATCAGTCTCCCATTCTCCATCCACTTCACGTATCCAGACATAATTACCATAAAGTATCATATTCCTAAACAATACGTATGGAATGTCGGGGACCATTAGCTCCTTACCTATTAACTGGTAGCACTGTACCTTACTACCAAAAATATCAATAATAAATTCATAGATGATGGCACTGTAACTTACTACCAATAAAAATAATAATTGCATAGGTGATGTGGTGTTGTCACAAATAGATGCCCAGGTGACCAGGTCAGAAAGAGAAAGGAAACAAAACAGAGTCCAGCAGATTAGATAATTTGGATCCAAAGGGATTCATTGGATCTGACAGACACCTATGTAAGGTCAAGTCAGTCTGAGTGTATTCATTCCTCTGAAGAAGGCTCGCGGTGAAACCGGTTAGAAACAGTAACTCTGTGACTCATGTTTCTCTGTACCACCCTACTATTATGATACCTCTTAACCTCTAGGCTGTGGTATGCCACTCAGAACCCATCTGGTTGCCTGTGTCATGTCTTCCACAATCTCACCTAATTCTTTATACTGTACAGTATTTTCTGTTTCCTTATGGTGTGTACTATATGGTTATGTTTGGTGAGTGGCCAGATATAGGGTGATACAACCTCTACTTTGCACAGTGGTTCATGGTGGCAATTTCCCATCTACCTGGGTACTATAGGCTATAGCAGGTTTGTTTTCATCTAAAGGGATTGGGCGACTCCCATGACTTGAATACTAAGCCTTGGTTGCATGAAATTCAATGAGCCTTAGTTATGAGACAGGAATGAGCATCCTTGGTTACCTGATCTACTAATCCGCCCTCCAATCTGACTACACTTGGCCATCAACTGATCTGAAAGGGGTTATGGATCTTTGTCATATTAGAGGAAATGCACTACGTAGTTAGTTAAGAGATGCTCCTGTGGTGAAAAATGGCATAAAATACAGTAAACTCTCAATTATCTGTGTAATTCAGCCAACCCCGATGTTGGATACTGCAAAGTACCCCCAATTGGCTATCCATTCGGCATCATGCTGGATAATGTGTTATTATCTGTCTCGACCCTCTATCCTAAAAACTTTCCTACAATATTACCCACGAGTAAAAGATTAAAATTAAGCACAAAATGCAATGCAGTATTGATACAGTACATCCATCCATCATCCAATCCTATGTTGCCCCATCAGCAGCGTAGGAGCCTGGGGCTTGGCAAGTTGGTCCGACATTTAAGATGAGAAAGACCAGCCTCACTCATCCCTGAGTGGCATTACGTGAGCAATAAACCCCAACCATCCCTTGGATATAAATCTACACAGGCTCAATCCAACTGGAGTGCCTTAATTACCCACTAAACCACCAGGTGCCATAATTTGGTTATATGGTTACCACCCAGCGTAGTAAACGGTTTCCTGGTGTACAGGAAACCATTTGGCTTGTCACTCAGTGTAGATTCACCCACAGGCAGAAGGAAGAGGAAAGAGTGAAGGAAAGAAAGACAGAAAAGGGCGTGTAAAGTCACCCATATGCAGAAGCAAGAGGAAAGAATGAAAGAATGAAAGACAGAAGAGGAAGGATGAAAAGAAGGCAGAGAGGAAAGGGCTGGCACCCAAGAGCAGCACTACATCGAGTGAGTGGATGGTGAGTGCCCCCACCAACCAATTATACCTAATACAGTACAGTAATACAGTACACAATATAATCATAATCATACTGTACTCGCCTAGTGATGGCACTGATGGAGGGCAGATACACACAGATACCCTAAGTCCTCACTATTCGGTAGGCAGTGCACAAGGGTATGAAACACTGAGGGGCCACACGGTTAGTTACAGCACTACAGCAATAAGGGCACGAGAGGCCACACACTAAGTCACAGCACCAAGGTTTTGCCACCACGTGGGCCACAACAGCAGAGAGCATAGATAAGTCCTCCAGGTACGGCATCCATGGGAGAGACTGAAAGAACGACGACAGGCTCGGTATGCTGGGTGGGCTGCTGCCGCAACGCATTGTGATTGGCTGGCACGTTGCAAGGTCTGTCTGTGCGCTAACTGGGTACGGTGTCTGAGCCAGATGTCCAATTGCTTCCCATTTCTGAGCCAGATATTGCTTTAATAGACCCAGGCAAAAAGCACCGGATATTGAGACAACGGATAATTGAGAATTTTCAGTAGCATGTCCACAACTTATGACTGTTTGTTCATGGGTGCACTGATGGTCTTCTAGTTTGATTCAATTGCAAACAGAGAGACTGACTGACTTAAATATGGATTTTTGTAAAAGTATGAAAAGTATCTCAATATTCTTGATGTAAAAAGTTTAATTTCTGCAATTCTCCTACACCACAAATGTCCCATTTGAAAGGCATGTCACAGCCTAGGGTTAAACTGGTGCTGTAAAAGCTTACCAGTCAGTCAGTCACACATGCATTACTCACTCACTCAATCCCCACCTCTCTCTCTCTCTAAAACACACACACACACATCTGTACCAGAGAATGTCATAATTTTTTTATGAACCTGACCCTCACTTAAAGCCATTTTCATTGAATACAGTAGTTTCTAGGAAAGCACGGTGTTAAGAGAGGGATTACTGTATACAGCCTACATGTGTTACAAAATTCATTACCTGAAGCAGGTTTTGTCGGGAAAGTAAAGGTGGGTTGTGAGGTTGTGGCAGCTGTTGATTTAACAGGGTCAGGTGCTGCTGTTCCCAGTGGCTTAGGCTGAAAACTAAATGATGAGAGAGGAGCTGCAGAGGTGGTGGTGGCTGGAGTGGTGTTGCTAAAGGAAAACCCAGCAGACAAACCAGTGGAGGAACCTGTAGTGGTGGTAGCAGCAGAGGTGGTGGGGACAGTGAAGCTAAAGGTGCTGCTTGCAGCTGATGTTTGAGGAGTCCCACTCAACAGACCACCACCTGTGCTACTACTTGGGGTATTAGTGAAGCTGAAACTGCTACTTGTGGCAGTTGTGGCAGTGGATGCAGGAGGACCAAAGCTGAAAGGTGATGCAGTAGCTGTGGGAGCCTGAGGGACTACAACGTTGCCAAAGGTGAAGCCACCACTGCTACCACCACTGGCTGTGGATGTGGTAGTAGTGCCAATGCTAAACCCTGTGCTGGCAGAGGTTGATGTAGGAAAGCTGAACCCACTACCCCCAGTGCCTCCACCTGAAGACAGAAATCAAACAAACATTAGAGTACAAAACTTTACAAGTAACAAACAGCATCACAACATTATGTAAATAACAAATAACAGTACAAAATAAGGTAAGCAGAAAACAACATTATAAAACTGTATATTTAACATAGAACATAATAAAAATCATATAAGTAATAAATAACAAATGAGTGGAATACCGGTATGGCACAGATGTAGATGTGATGAGAGTAAATGAAAGGATTATAGCAATGAAAATTTTGTTTGGTAAGGTCACAATTTCATTTATATCAGGATATGCTCCAAAGGCTGGTTTCGATGATGTCATAAATTACAGATTCTGTGACAACTTAATATGAGTGGTAAGTGGTACTGGTATGGGGGATGGATGAGATTACAGTTTTGGGATGGGACTTAAATGATCATGTGGGTGACGTAGCTCAAGGATATCATGGGGTTCATGGGGGATACACATATGGTATGAGGAATCTGGAAGGGGAAAGGATACCTTAATCTGCGGGCAAAAAGAACACCATTGTCTGCAACACGCATTTCAGGAAAATAGAGTGGGTTAAGTAGCTACATATGAGTCTGGGCAAAATAGTAGCCAGTCTGAGTATTTCCTGGTCAGGAGGGCTGTTAGGAGGTTGGTGTAAAGTTACAAGGAGTGACAAGTGTGTGCAGTACCACAAATTACCGATACATGACATGGTGCTTAAACAGCAGGTGGTGAAGAAGAGGACTTGAGCACCTGGGAGGAAAATGTGGAAAGTGAAAAGGCAAGCAGTAAGGGATACCTTCTACAGCGAGATCAGTCAAGTTGTGGCTGAACAGAGGACTGCTGACAGAAATGTTAATGAATGGTACAGAACTCACTGCAAAACAATCTCCTGAAAGTTACTGATTCAGTGTGCGGATGGACAAGGGGCCCTCCAAGACATGAGGTATCACAGCGGTGGGATGAGGGTGTAGAAGCCACAGTTAAGTTGAAACGATGGCTTTTCCAGGAATGGAAAAGGGGTCGTAATAAAGAGGAATACAGTAACCCCTCCAATATCTGGATCAATAGAGCCATCGGTAGGTTCGGATATTGGTTTCGTCCGGATACTGGGTCCCAGCTTATGGACTTGTACTTATGGACCCTAACTCAGAGAAACACCTATACAACTCCCTCCGGACATGCATAGCACCTATTTAACACCCAAATCACACCAATAAGGCACATAAATGACTGAAATAAATGCAAAAGAAACATAAAATGAGGGTTTAGAAGTATGTTCATACATTAATAAACATTCTGGTACTTATGGACCCTAACCGAACCTAACTCTGAAAAACACATTCCTACTGCACATGCATGAGGTAAGTATAGTATGGAAAAAAGTACAGTATGAAACATTCTGGTAAGTATAGTATGGAAAAAAGTACAATATGAAACATTCTGGCTACTTACAGCAAGTCCCTGGCCACCTCGATGAATAACCGCCTCCTCTCGGACTCTGACAGTAAGAACGATTTCCTGAAGCACTTGCAGTACACTCTTCCTGAAGTCTTGCACTGAACTTAGTCAATAACACACAGAAGTCCGTTCTCTTCACAGTGTTCACTTTAGTCCAAATAATGTTCCAGTTAACTTTCGTGTTGCACATAAACTTTTCCCAATCTTTTCAATTTCTAAAGCCAAAACAAAGAAGGTTAGTTACGTTAAATTTTGTTTCCACTGAGTCTTTTCTCTCATTTCGAAAACCTTAACACAACACACCGTTTTTTTTCACTGCACAACACTCAAAATTCCCGTGTGGTCTAGTGGAGAAGTTCTTGCTGTTTATTCACTGTCAGAGTCCGAGAGTATCACTGGCAGGCGACCAAGGGGTGCATCGGTGGGTCGTGGTGATGGCGTACCAACTACAGAAGACTCTGAAGATAGCCGCAAACTCACATCGAGCGGTGACTCCACTGTAGCTGATGTGCTGGGCTGTGGCTCGGAGCATGAGGGCCTGTCTTGGGGAGGCAACGGAGTGGAACCAGGGCTTGGCACAGCGGGGGTCACGGGCCTGAAAAAACTGTCAATCGTTGACTGACGCAAGGACCGACGATTCTGGCGATTGATGATGTGCTGCCGGAAAGCACGCACTTCCTCCACGAGTCCCAAGGGCCCCATCTCCCTGTCGCAGTCCGGGTGTTCCAGGTAGTCTAGAACGAACTCTGGATGTTCCCGGAGTGCGCTCAGCCTGGGGATGGCTGGAGTAGTGTCCTGCTGAGAGGAGTCCGCATCATCATCGCCTTCGTCGTCGGAATCTTCAAGTTCGGGACTGACACCAGCAACCGAAGACGCGATCTCGATATCAGACAACGTCTGATACCCAGGATCGCCCTCGTCGTCGTCCAACCACTCACGAACATCGTCCACATCAACATCGTCGCCGTGCGTACGTAGCCGTGCATGGAAGTCATCCACGTCAAACCCTAGGAAATCGTACTCCACATCTGTTCCGAGAAGCAGATGAGACCAACCATTTTCAAGAGTTTTCACAGGGACTTCCTTCCATGCACTAGCCCAGTTGTACAGCACAGACTTGATGTTGTAGCGGCGAAGGTTTTCCAAAGTCCGCTTGCCTTGAGTGTCACGTCCTTCCCTGCGCTCGTCCTCGTCCTCGAGAACAACCATCACCTCGTCCAGGAACTTCCGACGGTACAGGCGCTTTGTTGCCACGATCACTCCTTGGTCCATGGGTTGAATGAGAGCAGTCGTATTAGGTGGCAGAAACATGCACCTAATACGGCCATTCTCAGCAACCAAGTCCTTGTCGCACGGGTGGGCAGGTGCATTGTCGAGCAGAAGGAGAGCCTTTACCTGGTCGCGAGGGATTCCCAGTGTCTTCGTCTGGTACTGGATGACCTCCTTGACGAAGTGACGGTGAAACCAGTCTCTGAAAATCACAGCTGTGAACTATGCTTTCAAAGAATGGTACCATACGACAGGAAGGACATCCATCACCCCACGAAGGCACCGAGGCTGCTTTGCACGGCCAACAATAACGGGCTTAAGCCGGTGCATGCCGTTAGCACTGGCACAACACAAAGCAGATATCCGTTCCTTAGAAAGCTTGCGGCCAGGTACACACTTCTCCGTCTCATCGGCTAGAGTGTTCGTTGGCACCGAGCAATAGAATAGGCCAGTTTCGTCTGCGTTATAGACTTGACCGAGAGTGAGGCCCTCCCTGTCAATCAAGCCTTTCACCTTGTGCCGAAACTCGTCAACTCCATCCTCGTTAGCGTCCAATGCTTCGCCATGTGCTTTACGGTTAGTAAGGCCATGTCGCAACTTGAACGTGAAGAGCCAACCCTCGGATGCCTTGAAGTCTAGGGCGCCGTGAAGCCTTGCAAACTTCTCAGCAGCAGCCTTCAGCTCCATTCCATGTACCATCACACCAGCTGCACGTTGCTGTCGGTACCAAATCAACGTGGTTCGGTCGATTTCTGCAAACTTGGGGGTAAACATAACCTTCCTTTCCACGTTGCATTTGCTTCTCGACGAGAAGTAAGCCATGTACTGCATAAGTTTGTCTCGGGAACGCTTGATATCGAACAAAGTCGACCGGGCCAGGTTAAACTCGCGGAGAATGCGTGAAGAAGACCAACCCGCATCAACTTTCTCCAATATCTCCCGTTTCTTCTCCAGAGTCAACACCACTCTCTTCCTTTTCTCAGGAGGCGGGGCCATCATCACACACACTAAGAGGAGGGCAGAGAGCAGCAGGAGGCCTTGCAGCAAGTACGGCACCACCACAAAAGCGAGCACGTGGGCAGCCATGGCGAAAAGCGTAGGTCCAGTCGCGGTGAGAGACAGGCGGGAAGTGGGGAGGATGCAGCGGCGCTCTATTGGACGTCAGAGGAATGACGAACCAAAACAATGCTCTCACACGGCGCGCGCGGCAAGTTCAAATTACGGACGGCAAAAAATCGATTAAAAAAAATTTTTTTTTGGATTTTCGGACCATTTTGGGAATGTTTGATCCCAGGACCATAAGGTTCGGTTAGAGGGGATGTTCGGTTATTGGGCGTCCGGATATTAGAGTGATTACTGTACTTGGCTAGAAACAAGATATAAAGGACAAAATCTGAGTCTCAGAGTCTTTAACCCCTTAACCGCAGGGCGTCACTTTCGTGACGCTTGGGAGCAAGGGAACATACCGCAGGGGCGTCACTTTTGTGATTCTGTGTTATTTTGAATTCACCCGGGCTTTCAAGTGGTGGCTTGTATCATCTATCAGTACTGCCAATGTCCAACACTAGTCAGCACTCCTAATCTCATCTGTACTCCCATCCATTGTTGACAATTTAGCCATTTCTCCCCATTCTTGACTCCCCTCCCTACCTCCCCTCCATTACCCTCTCCTCTCGCCTGCCAGGCCGTGCTACGCTAAGTAAATCTTCTCTGGAATTTTTCACTGATTTCATCCATTCAAATAAGCCCTATGCCCTATTCTTATACCAAATAATATATACAAGAAAGAAATAAGGTAAGTGAGACTGCCATACACCTAGAATTGGCTAATTATCACCTGACAACACATCACGTGCACTCGTTCGCTAATTTTCGCAGTTTATTTCCCCTTGAAATATGCCGTATAACCTATTTTCATAATAAAAATATATATAAGAAAGGAAGGGAGAAGCCTAAGTGATATTTACATTCACCTAGAACTACCTAATTATTGCAGGCCACCACACTGTATTCTACGCTAAGTAAATCTTCCCTGGAATTTTCCACAGATTTCATCCATTGAAATAAGCCCTATGCCCTATTCTTATACCAAATAATACATACAAAAAAGAAATAAGGTAAGTGATAGTGCCATACACCTGGAATGGGATAATTATCACCTGACAACACCTTCCGTGCACTCGTTCGCTAATTTTCGCTGTTTATTTCCCCTTGAAATATGCCGTATAATCTATTCTTGTAATAAATATACATATAAGCAGGGAAGGGAGAAGCCTAAGTGATATTTACATTCACCTGCAACTACCTAATTTATTATGTATTGTCTTGGTTTCCTGCCAATCATTTCATTGCTATATATTAGCAGGTCTCACAAGGCTGAAGTTGGCAGTATTGCACTCACCCTAGCCAGGTGGCAGGAGGCCACCACTATCAGTTTACTGTCGTCTTTCAAGGTGAAAGTACGTCGGATTCGCGCCTGTCAAATTCCGCTGCTTTTTAGCCCCATGCAAAGGGCCCTGTGACCTCTACCCCCTACTAAACCTCGTGTGGAAAGAGGTAAAGGGCTGACAAATGATAAAGAGTGACTATGATCTTTCTGGTGAGTAAAACAGTGCAAGTGGAAATGTAAATAATGTGTAAACAGCAAGTGAAAGCAATGAATGTAAATATAAGTGAACAACGGAAAATAGTTTTATAAGTTACTGCAAGTGACACTGCCTAACACAGTGTAAATAAAACAGAAATGTAAATAATATACAGAATGTAAATAGAAATGTAAATGAATAGTATTATAAGAATACGAGTATATATACTAGGAGTAATGAAAGTGAAAGTTTCACTCTAGAATGTATGAATACTATGAGTTATGAGAGTGAAGGTGAAAGTGACATTCACTCTCAACGCTAGTATACAGGACGAGAAAGTGAATGCTACGTATTTTACTGAAAGAAATTGAATGCCTACAGTGACAATAAACTACTATTACTGAAGGAAACTTATGGATAAAGACTGTAGATATATATAAGTGTTAGATAGTAATAGAAATATAAAGTGTGCGGAGTTTTATGAATAATAAATGACAGAACACCAGCGGCAAACGATCGGAAGTGGGAAGGTCATACGCCCTTGCTTTCACAGTGTTTTTTTTTTTTTTGGAGTATGGATTCCAAACTATTTGAGAATCACAGAATAGTGTTTCTAGTGATAATATCAGGCTGTGGTAATCATATTACATATTACGGGTTGTCGGGAAGTGTAAAGTGGAGACTTTGTTGCCCAACTTCAGAGGTCTCTACAATTCCTACTGTACTCGACAAAGGCTCAACAAACATCCCAGGAGAAAGCTGAAGGTATGTGCCATGTGCATATGTAATTTTAATATTTTAGGACTAATAATTGATTTTTGGCAAATATTTTTAGAGAGTGTCGGAGCGCAAATATCCCCATGGGAGCCGCAAGTCAAAGCAAAACAAGCCCGCGGTTTAAGGGTTAACTGGATAACTTTACCCACTGACTGCAGCTGTATCATATATGATATCTGAGTCCAAATGGCTCTGACTGTGGCTGTATCATATATGATTTCCTGCTTTCAAAAATTCTGCCATTAGAAATGGCATGAAATAAATCAGCTTGCAACTCATGGCACCCTACAGAATATTGCCATACACAGATTATGCATTTTTACGAGGTGCAGAGCTCAGCTTAGTTACCTACAAAATGACGAAGGTAAAGGTACGAAATTTTCTCCATGCCGCTGCTAGCAGTAGCCCGAGCAAATACTGGATGAAATCTCTGGATGAGTGAAGTAATGATAGTGATACACTGTTAGGTGATGACACTGATGGTTCAGATGTTGATTTACACCTTATCAGAACGCATGATTGACAATGACAACACAGTACAACCATAACACATCGTTCGCCTGGCACCACTGCACAGGGAATGTTTATTACTTCACGGACCTGTATCAGAGGTAATTTTTTTGTTTGCTATATATTGTTATATACCACTGAACTTGGGATTTTCTTCTCTATCTTTGGGCAATATTATCTTTTTTTTATTTTTTTCTAAAAATTTGAAAACTGCTGCATACAGGATGTACATGTAAACAAACACTGATGCAGTGAATGGGTTAAATAGCACTGAAAGGAATCTATCTATCTGCAGCCCGACGCCCTAATCCCGCAAAGGGTGGCCTCAGACAAAACGCTTCCAAGTCGCTCTGTCACCTACCATTTGACGACCCTCCCCCCAACTCACTCCCCCCTCTCTCATATACTTCTCAACTCCATCCCTCCACCTCATCCTACATCTTCCCCTTCCTTTCCCTCCCTCCATCTCACCTACATACACCCTCTTAGTCAGTCTCTCATTCTCCATTCTCTCCACATGTCCAAACTACCTCAGTGTATTTCTCCTAATCTTCTCAACCACATCCACATCCACCCCACAACGTTCTTTCACTTCTTCATTCGTCAACCTGTCCCTCCATGTCACTCCACAAGCTCCTCTCGAGGAACTCATTTCCACTGCTCTCACTCTTGACTTGTTACCCTCTTGCAAGGTCCATGCCTCGCTTCCATACGTCAGGGTAGGGATCAGAATACTATCATGCAGTGACTTCTTAACTTCCATACTCACCTCCCTATTTCTCATCACTGCTTTTAGTGAACCAACAACCTTCCATCCCTGCTGTACCCTTTCAAGCACTTCATCCCCCAAAGTTTCATCCTTACTCATCACACTACCCAAGTACTTGAATGCACTCTCATTCTCCATATACTCACCATCCAACCTCACTGTGCATTCTGTGGTTTCATTCCTCTCAAACACCATAACCTTACTCCTGCTTACATTAACTTTCAGATTCCTCTTCCTAAACACTGTCCCAAAGCCATTCACCAAACCTTGCAACTTCCATTCATCTTCACTCAGCAATACTGTATCATCAGCAAACGGCAACACCAGAATCATCCAAATCTCACCCTCATTCATTAGAGCCAGCCCCACATCCACTGCCTTACCTTGCACCTCTTTTACAACCCCATCCACGTATATATTAAACAGCCATGGAGACATCACACAACACTGTTTCAGTCCCACACTGCGATCAAAGAACTCACTCAGCTCACCATCCACTCGCACTGTAGCCCTAGCTTCTTCACACGTACTCTTCACAGCACTCAACAATCTCCCCTCCACTTCATATATTCTTAATACCTTCCACATACCTTGTCTATCTACTCTGTCATAACTTTCTCCAAGTCCATGAAGGCAGCATACACTTTCTTTCCCTTCTCTAGACACTTCTCCACTAAACATCTTAGAACGAGTATCTGATCTAAACACCCTTTTCCCTTCCTAAATCCCCCTTGTTCTTCTCCAACTAGCTCCTCTGTTTTATGCCTAACCCTATCAATGAGTATTCTACCATATATTTTTCCAGTCACACTAAGAAGGCAAATACCCCTATGGTTACCACATACTTCTCTCTCCCCTTTTCCTTTGTATAAAGGAACAATTATACCTGATTTCCAGTCCTCCGGAACCCTTCCCTCTTCCCAAGCCAATCTACATAACTTCCATATCCACTCCACTACAATCTCACCCCCGTACCTCAGCATTTCACCACACACTCCATCAATTCTTGGGGTCTTTCTTATCTTGATCTTCATTGCTTCCACTACTTGTGCCCTACTGATCTCTTCCTCTCATCTCTTCTTCTCTCAGCCATTCTCCAACCACTTATACTTGCACTGCTCTCACTCTCTACATTCAACAAATTCTCAAAGTGCTCCTTCCATCTCCTCAATTTCTCTCTCTTCTCCACCAACAATCAACTATTCTTATCTTTCACTCCTCTACTATTACCCCTTTCACACTGCCTTACTGTCTATACTTCCTTCCAAAACAATTTCTTACTCTCCCTCCATTTCACACTCAGATTCCTCCCAAACTCTTCTTCCACTTTCTTCTTACTCTCCTGCACCAATCTCTTCACCTTCCTTCTCCTGATCACATATACCTCTCTCTTCTCTCTCTCCCATACCTCTACTCGCTAGCCATTCACTATATGCCTTCTTCTTTTGGTCCACAGCTCATTTCACCTTATCATTCCACCATGCTGTCCCTTGCACACCACTGCATCTCTTCCTCACTCCACAAACCACCTCACATGCTGCGCCTATCTCTTCCGTGATTATCTTACATACGTCTTCCACTCCTTCCATCTGCTCTAATTCATACCTTCCCAATCTTTTTTCCTCTATGCTCCTATACTCTGCCATTTTCTCACAATCTTGCAACTTCTCCACTCTTTTCACAGGAGCTGTTTCCTCCTGTCTTCTCCTTCGTCTCTTCAACCATATTCTTTGCAGCCTTACCTTGGCCATCACTAAGTGATGGTCTGAGATTTCATTCCCCCACCCTCTCCACACTCTTGCATCCAACACTTGTCTTCTCATTCGCTCATCTACACACACATAGTCTATCACTGCCTTTCGTTCAACAAGTTCACCATCCATCCTCCTCATGACTCTCCAGGTATACCTGTGGATCATCTTATGCTGAAAGTAGGTGTTAACTATTGCTAACCCCTTACCAGCACAGATGTCCACCAAAGCACTATCATTCCCATCTACTTCAGGTGTTACACCCCACCGACCAACCACTCCTTGCACTCATACACTCCCAACTTTGCCATTCATGTCTCCAATCAAAAACACTCTTGCTCCTCTCAAACTTGTCCATACATACTTCTACACTTGCCCAAAACTCATCTTTCACTCTTGCCACTCAGTCCTCCGTTGGCGCATACGCACACACAATTGCCCACGCTTGTATACCTACTTTCATCCTCAACCTTACAATCCTTGTACCCACTGTTCCATACTCTCTTATATTCTCCTTCCACTTCTTGCTTATCATCAGACATACTCCCTCTCTTGCCCTCTCATTCTCATTAACTCTTGCACATATTCCTAAACTGTATTCCCATTCTCTCACCCTTCCACTTTTCCATTTAGTTTCAGTCAATCCATATACACTCAATCCTTGAGTACCGCGGGCAATAGGGACTGGACAAGGACCGTGGTACCCAAATCCGCGTCACTCAGACAATATGTTTACATGTATAATGGTACAATGTGTTCTGGCAACTTTCCAAAACTCTCACTTTTACCCCTTCTTACCACCTAACCCCACGTAAATTACCCCCACTTGCACCCACCATCAGGTAAAACATTGAAAGAGATATAACTGTTAATTAAAAACATCAATGGTATTAAAAATAGCATTAACAAAAATAAAAGTTGGGATGGGTGCCCTTTTGTTGATACGTAGCTCCCCGGTAGTTTCCTCCCATCCCCCAACCCCAATGTTGTTGTCAAAGTTTCGCCTTCTCTCATATCATGTGGCTTTCAGGAGAGACCTTAGGCCATATGGTTAGACAAAAATTTATGGGTCTGGCAGTTTTAGAGTACGAAATAGAACGAAAATTTGTGCTAACAAGAAAAAATTACTTTAATCCGTGTGTTCTCGTGAGTTAGCGTTCAGTTTCACATTTTTCATTTGATATCGCGTTTCCCAACACATTTCTGATAAACTAAACATATGGCTAAACTGCTCAATCAGTTCGAAATGTGTTGGGAATAGCGATACCAAACGAAGAGTAATGTGTTGGGAAGAGCGATACCGAACAAAGAATGTGAAACGGAACGCTAACTCAGGAGAACACATGGATGAAAGAGTACCTTTTTTCTGGTTTGCAAACATTTTCGCTCCATTTTGTTCCCTAAAACAGCCAGACCCGTAAATTTTAGTCTAACTATACAGCCTAACGTCTCTCCCGAAGGCCACATGATACGACAAGGCGAAACTTTGACAACAATTTTGGGGTTGGGGGGCGGGAGTAAAATACCGTGGAGCTACGCATCAACAAAAGGGTACTCAGTGGAGGTGGTGTTGACCCAGTCCAACTTCTGTTTTTGTTAATGCCATTTTTAATACCACTGATGTTTTTAATTACAACAGTTATATCTCTTTCAGTGTTTTACCTGATGGTGCGTATAGGTGGAGGTAAATACGTGGGGTAAGATGGTAAAAAGGGGTAAAAGTGAGAGTTTGCTTTCTCTGACGCTCCACATAACGCCCTATAAGCTTCTCAGTCAGTTTCAGGACAACATATAAACCTTCACAGCTGCCAGGATTGCATCACTTCCAACGAACGATCTTTATCTTCTCCCTGTCCTTCCAAATCGTTACGATGGTGCTTTCTTTTATGCTATGGTTTTTCTTTTTTTCTTTTGCCATTTTGGTATTTGTACGCTTAAAGCAGTGGAAGAACCTTACCAATTCAGTTCATATTCCTCTAGTTTGTTTTCTGTATTTTTCTGACTATTTTCAGGGTGGTAAATTACCTTTTCCTGCTGAAAAACTTCCCACTTTTTATCATCACGTTCCTTAAGCCATAACATGATTGTCTTGATGTACTCAAAGGTGATTTTCGTCTCCCAACTTCCCAACTGGATGCTACGTTAGGTTAGGTTAAATTATAAGGTATAGTTAAGCTAGGTTAGGTCAAATTTAAACACAGGTTAGGACAGGCCCTAATTTCGCCATAACCCTGATGTGTCAAACAAGTTGACAGCGGAATACAACTTAAAACGACGGGGGAAACAGATTTAGTATGAAACGTTTATTTACCTCTCAGAAGTAATCCGAGAAACATAAGACTATCAGGAAGAAGAACGAAGAATGTGAAACTGAATGCTCACTTACACGAGCAGAAGTATTTTGTGTGTGTGTGTGTGTGTGTGTGTGTGTGTGTGTGATTAGCAAACATTTTCGTTCAGTTTTGTCTCCTAAAACTCGAAACCCATATGACTGTGAGGTAGAGTCTGCGAGACGCGAGAAAGGACTTGATAGCCGTATGCTCAGTTGGTCCTAAATGTGTTGGGAAGCACGAAACCAAACGAAAAATGTGGAACTGAACACTAACAAGAACACATAGACGAAAGTATTTTTTTCTAATTAGCAAACATTTTCGTTTCATTTCGTCCCCTAAAACTGCGAAACCCATTATGAGTGTGGGGTGGAACTAGGTGAAGCATGAGAAAGGATTGATAACATTATGCTCAGTTAGTTGGAAGTGTTGGGAAGCATTAAATCGAACGAAGAATATGGAACTGAACGCTACGATAACACATGGACAAAAGAGTAACTTTTCCTCTAATTAGCAAACATTTTTGTTCCATTTCATTCCTTAAAACTGCAAAATCCATGATAATTGTGGGTAAGAACTAGATGAGGCATGAGAAAGGACTGATAACCATATGCCCAGTTGGTCCAAAATGTGTTGGGAAGCATGAAATCAAACGAAGAATGTGGAACTGAACTGAAACTTACGAGAACGCAAGGATTTTTTTTTTTTTTTTCTGATTAGCATACATTGTCGTTCCATTTTGTCCCCTGAAATTGCCGAAACCCATAAACTTTGTCAAACCGTTCGGCCTTGAGTTTGCCCAGAAATCATATTTCCATTCTGTATGCGTATTCATAAAAACCACCAGGAACCCTCAGCCAGGAACAACGCTTACCCATTCGTTTCAAAACTAACCATAGGTTTTTCACGAAAATATGCCCACTGTGCTTCCCAGGCAAAATTTCAGCAACCTAACCTACCCTATCCTATCCCATCTCACTAGGGCTGTTTGGCTGAGGTGGCTGGCTGTGGTACTGAAATAAATACCCATACAGAATGGAAATATGCGCCCAGGAAATGTACCCAGAGGTTAGAGGGTGACGTCATAGCATGCGGCTTTCAAATTTCGTCCCCAGGCCAGCTGACTTTCCGCGTGAGCTCGAGTTTTTCCGCGTGTTGACATGACTTGTCTCATTATGCTGACCGCGTTAGAACAAAACCGTGTTACTCAACCACGTGTTACTTAAGGATTGAGTGTATATCCACTCTTGCATCCTCAAGCACCAGAACAATCTCTCTCTCTCTTTCACTTCATCATTCACTCCTCTCACATTCCATGTTCCCACCCTCAGAATGTCCTTTGTCCGTTCCTTAGTGGTCAATGTATGGTCCGTCCTGGTCTGAGGTGCTTTATTCGCTTGTTTAATTAGTTCCTTTTACGAGGTGGGGCACTAACCCACCACCAACCCTTTTAATCGCCTCATACGACAAGCAGGGATACTGGGGGAGGATTCTTGAAGCCCCCCTACCCCCAGGAAGACTATGATATTTAAGGTGGTAAATCAGATGATAAGGTAAAACAGGTATTATACGTGATGAGTGTGTGCAGAATGATGAAAGAAAGGTAGCAGTGAACAATATTAAAGAACCTTGAGAGAGTATTACACCGTAACTGGTTACTGAATGAGGCATTTGACTCGAACAGGAAAGGCTTGGAGTCAGCATATCCAGAGTCTGGCCCATGGCCTTTGATTGATGTTGCTACTGTGTGCAGAGCAATAGGCAGGATGCAGATGGGGAAGGCGGTAGGTGTGTCTGGGTTCTATTCTATCTATCTACAGCCAGCCACCACAATCCTGTAAGGGGTAGCTGCTTGCCTTTGAGTTAGGTGTTTTATGAGGAGAGGTAATAAACCTCCAACAACCCACTTGTTGACATGTAGGGAAAAAAATATAGCCAGGTTGGTTATGTGGTTACAACCCAGCATTGTAAATGGTTTCCTGGCTTATAGGAAACCATTAAGCTTCTCACTCAAGGTACAGCCACTTGAAAAGGAAAGAAGAGTAATAAAAAAATGACAGGAAAGGCAGGAGAAATACAAAGAAGAAGGCAGACACAGAAAATGAATGATAATGGTGAAGGAAGAAGTAGGCAGCACTACATCAAGTGAGTGGATGATGGTCATCACCACTTGGCTTGACTGTTGAAATGCTGAAGGCATCAGGAGATATTCTGGGAGTGGGTTTTGATGCTGATTTCATTATGATTATATATAAGTATGTTGTCCTAGATGACTAGTTGAAGAGTGTAACTGTAAATGTGTACAAGAAGAAAGATGATGCCTTGAAAAGAGGAAATTATAATGGCATAAAACTTTTGGACCAGGTAATAAGGTAATGGAAGGTTCTGGAAGGTATGATCAGGGAAACGGTGAATATTGATGAGATGCAGTTTGGGTTTATGCTACGCAAATGGACTATTGAAGCAACAGTCACTGTCTGACAGCTTTAGGAAAAACATACAGGAAAGTACAGGGATCTGTAACTTTGTTTTTGTTGATTTGGAGCATGCCTTTGACAAGAGTCCCTAGGGGGGTGGTGAAGTGGGCAGTGAGAAAAGCTTGGGATTGAGAAGTAGCTGGTCAGAGTGGTTATGGCTATGTATGAGGGTGCTTGCACCCAAGTGAGGGTGAATGGAGATTTAAGTGATGAGTTTTCCGTGAATACTGGCGTGCATCAGGGATCAGATCTGAGCACCTTATTGTTTGTTGTGGTGCTTGGAGCTCTCTCACATGACTTCAGAAATGGTCTCCCACAGATGCTGTATGCTGATGAATTGGTGCTGATTTCAGACAATGAAAGGGAGATGGAGGAAAGATTTAGGAAGTGGAAAAATGGTATGGGGCTTAAGGGATTGAAAGTAAATGCAGATAAAACAAAAAGTGATAGCATCTATGACAGGTGGCAGTATTATCAAGGCAGAGGGAGAGTGGCCATGTGAAGTTTGCCACAAGAGCATGGGAAGTAATTCCATCTTGTGCAGTGCTTGTGATGACTGGGTACATAAGAGATGAAGTAGTATTAGAAGTAAACTGCAAGATAATGCTGATTTTGTGTGTGGTGTGTCAGGGAATGCATGTGGAGACTGTCAGGCATGAAAGAACTGAACTTGCTGGTTTCTCTTGAGTGTGTGGAGGAGTTTTGTTATCTGGGAGACATGTTATGTGCTGGAGGTGGGGCTGGAGCTAGCTCTGTGGCTACAGTGAGGATTGGTTGGAGGAAGTTCAGCGAGCTGTTGCCTCTCCTGACACTGAGAGGGCTCTCCTTCCGTGATAAGAGATCTTTGTATGTGGCATGTGTTAGGAGTGTAATGCTGTATGGTTGTGAGACCTGGGCAATAAAGGAAGAGGATATTTGTTGACTCAAACATACAGAAACGACAATAATTAAGTGGATGCATAGTGCGTCCTTGAATGCGAAACCTGGGGAGGGGCTAGGTTTACAATTGATGGCTTGAGAGGAAGGATGGGACTACAGTATACTGGTATTGTAATGAAGAGGGGAAGACAGAGATGGTCTGGGCATGTGGAGAGGATGAAGGATGACAGTTGGCTGCAGAATATGGGATGTGTGAATATTGGAGGTAGGACTGCGAGAGGTAGGGGTGAACACATAAGACAAGGTCATAGAATGTGACCCCAGGGATAAGTAAATAAATAGGGAGGCTGCCAGAGATTAAGGAGCATGGAGAGCCATTACAGTATTATGGTCCTTTCACAGCAAGAAGTCCGTTCAGGGTGTGGCAGAAGTTGGAATTCCCCCGAGTGCGACGTTGCCAATTTGACCACCAATTATCGGATTATCACTGTCTCCCTACCTACCCCCATCACACCTGTTTCTCTCTCTTTCTCTTTCTCTCTCTCTCTCTCTATATATATATATACATATATATTGTACATATTTATTATTTATTTTCAATTTTTTTTCCACACCACTTATGAGGTAAAAGTCTAGGCGTGTTTTATTTTTAAGAGGTTTCCCCTGTAGGCCTAATTCTCTCTCTGATCTTTAACCATAATCTTCTTCGTCATCAGAACTTTCTGTTATATTGACGAGAGAGAGAGAGAGAGAGAGAGAGAGAGAGAAACAGGTGGGATGGGGGTAGGTAGGGAGTGAGTGATAATCCGATAATTGGTGATCAAATTGGCAACTCTATGGCGTGGCAACATGGGAAAAAAGCACTGCCACGTGTCATAGAATTCATTCAAATCGTTGTTATAATTCTAAAAAGTGATATTCAATGTACTATATAGCTTCCTTTACTATATACAGAATATAAAAAACAATTTCAAATAGCACATAAATGGGAAATAAGAGAGAGAGAGGCATGTACTACGGTTGATTTGGCAGCATCGCTAGAGGTGATTCACCAGGTGGGCCCCACCCTGAACGGACTTCTTGCGGTGAAAGGACCATAGTTGACCAAGGCCGATGCATGCAAGCATGTTGGAGCCTTTATAAATGACACAATGATACGCGCACTGGTGGTCTAATGGATTAAAGAACTCCGATTGGATGTGGTCCACAAGTGTTTAAATCTGAGGAGTGGATGCTGCTTATCATTTCTGTTAGACCACTTCCTCTGTGGAACCCACAGACAGGGGATGGCCATGAAGAACCGTCGCCAGGCTACTTTACGACTACATAACTCTACCACTCTCTCAAACACTCCTTCTCCTTTTCCCTCTCTCATTAATATACTGTCTTACTTTCTTCTTTCATATCAATGACGGTCTGCCTCTACCTAAATTACCCGAAGCTAATATAGATTTCATTTTTACCAACTATCTCTGGCAACCTATCTATGTGCATTCTGTGTACTGTATATATCCATATCATCTCAACGCATTCCTTTTTCTAACACCCACAGTCCTTTCTTCCATTCATAACACCCATAAATTTAACTATTATTTACATCCTCAATCCTCCCGATGCCTGCAGCCATTCTGAAAGGGTCCATCTCTTGAGTTTAGCAGGAAGAGAAACATGAAATTATACAAAGGGAGGGGATAGTTATGTGAAATGAAGTAGCTAAATTGTTTGTTTGTGTGTGTGTGTGTGTGTGTGTGTGTGTGTGTGTGTGTGTGTGTGTGTGTGTGTGTGTGTGTGTGTGTGTGTGTGTGTGTGTACAAATGCACATGTATGCAAGCAAGCATGCATGCGTGCATGTGTATGTGAGCATCAAAATGGTTGGCCAGATGAAGAGCTGAGTTCAATGGTTTCTGTACGGTACTGTAGTTCCCCTGTGTTCTATACTCCAAATACTAGCGTAGGGCTACAGTAATGGTGTAGTTTCAATTCTGATGGAAACTACCATACGCTTGCATGAGGAAAAAAGCTCTCAATGGTGGACTTTAAAATCTACCTCAAACAAATTTCACAGTGTTCTTAACATCATCAAAATGACACACACACACACACACACACACACACACACACACACACACACACACACACACACACACACACACAGATAAACAGACAGATATAGATGGATACTTTTTTTCTTGCAACCTCCAGATAATTTTCTTATGCTAGGGAGAAATCATTTCTGTGATGAAGTTAGAAATACTGTAGTTTCCATTAGCTTAGCCTTTTTACAACTTATGTTTCTCCCTAAACTGAGAAGACTTGCCTGTGGGTAGCAAATGTACAATAAAAACATGTCACGGGACTAATGGGATTAACAACTATTTGCATACCATCATCATCATCATCATCATCACCATCCAGACCTCTTTCCCCACACTTGGAAGGGATTATGCACAGTCCACAGAGCTAGAAGAAAAAAAACTGATAGGAAGAGAAACTAACCAAAGTCTGTCCAACTGAATGGGCCACACTCCCATTCATTCCTCACTCCATCTCACAGGCATAAACCTCCACACTTCCATGCTTCATACTACCTATCAGCTTGATCAATCTGGTTTTTAGCAATATGGTACAAACTATTCATCAGGCAGAGTAGCTACCTGTACTATGCTGGTTACTCCCACTGCAATCTAGGGCTAACTGCTTCTAACTGCTATCACAAAATAAAGTGAGTAATCTCTATCTGTCTGTTTATAGCCAGAAGCCTTATTCCTGGAAGGGATGGCCAAAAATTAGTTGCCTTCATGTAACTCTGTCCTCTGACATCAGGCTGTCCGTCCTCTAACTCAAACCACCTCTACTCATATACCTCTCCATCCCATCCTTCCATCTCTTCTTCAATCTCCTTCTCTCTTCCACCTCAAACACGTACATTCTTCTAGTAAATTCCCTGTCTCCACTGTAATGTAATGCTGCTGGAAGAGCACTATAAATGAAAATGCAATTTTGCCAACTCCTTAATCATGAAGTGTTAAGAAAATAATATGCTACTAAAACATACTTACTTCCAAAACTGAAGCTCATATTGGTTGTCGGTGTCCTTTCTGAAAGAGAGAGAGAGAGAAAAAAATGCTTAGCATGGGTGGGGAGTGTAGCAGTGGTTACAATACTGGTGATAATACCACTAGCAATTTTAGGAATGAAAATCTGAATTACAGCATAAGGAATCCTCTCAAGAAGACTATAGTGATGCAATCTGAATGAAAATATCAAATGAATAGCAGATAATTACTGTAAAAACTGTATATAAAAAAAATCCGGTAATACAGTACTTGTACAGAAATATCGGGCGACTATGGAGTACGATGATGCAGATTTATATTCCTCCTTCTGGAGGAGTTAGGGTACTACCTCTATTCAGATGACTTGAGTTGGGGTAACTTCATGCCCTTCCTAGCCTCAACTAACAGTCACAATATTATTACAGCAATACTGGTAACCAGTAAACAAATTATGGCAGTATTTTGGCTAGTCAGTTCTGTAGTACAGGCATCCAGCCGCTACCTACTGTTCTGATGACATCCACTAGACTTTCCTTAAATTTTTTCAAAGAATCCTAACCTAAGGAAAGAAGTACTGGTACAGTACGTGACTCCTGTAAGCTGACTGGGTAAATTAAGTCAGTGTCTAAGGCTAATCCCTTCACTAAAATGAGGCCCTCTTTAGCAATGTACATTACTTTACTGATGGTTATTACTTCTGCCAATGAAGTTGGAGAAAGTTATGTATTCGCCATGTTTGTCCACACGATAACTACAAAAGTTCTCAATGAATTGCAATGATATTTTGTGGAAGGGTGGGCCATGGGCCAAAAATTTATTAAATTTTGGGGCATATCCGGATACTGCAATGACATTGGCGGAGGTTTGCACACTCTGAGTGCTTTCTGGTTGTAAATCATACTAGAAAGCATTAATAAAGCACATACCTCCGCCACTGCCACTGCAAAATCCGGATCCGTCCCCAAATTTAATCAATTCTTTCTTAGCCCATGGCCCACTCTTGCACAAAATTTCATTGAAATTCACTGAGAACTTTTGGAGATACTGTGTGGACAAACAAACAGCCAAACACAGGTGAATGCATAACCTCCTTCAACTTCATTGGCGGAGGCAAGAATTTTGATTACATTTCAAATCACTTGCATTATAGTTAAGTCTCCATCCCACCTAACATGAATAGTGAACACAGGGGACTTTGGGATTTTCTGAGAGGAGATAACAAAAACAAGTAAGGGAATCATTTAATGGAAGCTGAACTGCTTACTGTAAATTATAATGTTGCCAATTTTTGTACACCATTCCTGGGTATACCACCAGCTAGTTACTACTAAACTCTTTAGGTTAAATGGTCAGCCTACAATGTCAGAACCGATTCAATTTCATCTCCCCCACAGAAAATGACACACTAATAGCAGTAGTACTCTAGCAGTAGTACCTGCTGCAACCCCAGACTCATCTGAACATGAACTCAGTGGATTGCAGGCCAAATCTGCCCTTCATCGGCAGTCCACCTTCTACCATTTGGGGGACAGGGAGGGGACTGAGAGATGTTTATATGACCAGGCAGCTTCACCACCTGTATATCAGTACCATCATGTGATGGTATTCCTCTCTAGCATCAAACACTGACTGGTTAAACACAGCATGGGAGATTTACTGCTCTATCATCTGTTAATTTTGTGGCTAATTAAATTGCTGGGATGAGAATGGTCTTTGAATATGACCTGGGATGATAACAAAAATAAGGTTAACTTACAGCTGCAAGGACCACCTATGACATCAAATCAACCTATAAGACCAAAAAAAGGAGCTACTTTGCGGTTTCACACAATGATTCTGGGAATTTCCTGTTGCCGGACAATGTATTTCATTCTTCCAACTTTTATTCTCTATGAAATCTTATCACAAATGAATATCAGCAACAGTGAAGTTTCTGTGTTTAGTAGTAGCTAAATGGGAGGCTACCATCAACCCTGAGAGGTACTATCATGAAAGTGGAAGGCAGCTGTAACCTTGTTAACTAGCCACGCCATCAACACTCTTAAGCCTATGTCCCACTGTCAGGAACTTTCCCATGATACGCCACGATCTTCATGTCTTCGTGTGTCGCCGCATGTCGTCATGAGTAACATAGCGTTACTTAACAATGACATGGAGAACTTGGTCATCCTTCGCAGCTCTTGGCACACTACGACAATTTTTGGAATGGTGAAAAATTGTCAGCGTGGGTGCCGACAAGGAGGAGAAAATGACATGTCGTGATGGTAACGTCATTTGTCTTAGCCGTGACTTAGCGTGTCTTAGCTTATCGTAGCTTGTCGTTAGGTGTGACTTGACATGCAGTAGCAATAACTTGGAGATTGGATCCTGAAGAACCGCTACGACACATGAAGTTATACCTACGACAGGCAAAGTTATCCCTAAGAGACACTACAACAACTTACCACATGCTACTTGGCGGTGTCTTGGTGTGATGTGGAGTCAAAGTGACCGTTATTTTTTTACTGAGGGATAATCGTAGTGTCGTCAGGATAATGTGACGCTTCCGTAGGGTGTCATAACAATGTCTTTAGTGTGTTTTAGCACTAATGTGATTGTGTTGTGAAATGGCCGTTTAGGCCTACCATTTGAGGTATGATTGTGGCATTTCACCAAGATCATACCTCGAGGGTAAGATTGTGGTGATCGAGGCCGTTCTCGAAGATGAACTTGAATATGGGACACGGCCTTAGGCAAGAAACATTCAGCCACAAGTACACAGAGTTAAAGTCCAAGCTGAGACTCGCATATTGTTATAGATTTCATTACACATCTCAGACTTATTTTATTCCCCAACAGCTGGGAAAGTATTTAGGTAGCTAGTCTTGGCAGGGCATAGCTTAAACATCACTTTATCATGGCCTACCCCAATACTTAATAGGACTGTCTGATCAAAACATTACTAATCCTTAACAGGAAACATGGCGTCCTTTTTATGTACTGGTATCTATGTACAGTATATACCGTATGTAGCAAAGTATTACATGTATGCATGTAGCTATATATGTACAGTATGTATGAACAGCAGGGTCTCCCTATATGCAAGAACATGGTCCACAAAATGAACTCCAAGTTGGAAATTTCGTATATTAGAAACCATTGAATCAAAGGAAATAAAAAGGTATATGGTCAACACCTCATCCTATCTTTGTTATTTACCATACTTCCCCATCACTGACTATCATTTTAAGAAAGACTTTTGCTCAATGAAAGATAACAGAACTGAGAATGTAGTGTACTAGGTAGAGCTCCATTTGTATAACTGCGGGATTAGCAACCTTACTCCAGACGTTCATTTGCTGGCCTCCATACGTCTTGACAGTTTGAAAAATCTGCTCCTTGTTCTTGAGAATGCTCCTCACAGTTGATTCACCAAGGCCAAGTTCACGTCCAATATTTGAGTTCCTTTTACCTTGCTTATTTAACTCTATAACCTTCCTTTTCAGCTCCAAAGCGATCTCCTTATTCTTGGAATGAAGTGATGGGGCCATGATGTAACAGGTAAGCAACACCAGGTCTTGTACAATACTAAGAACACCACACTATGCGATCGCAGCGCAAGAAGACACAGACCAAGAGTTTTGAGACTTGAGAGATGCCGTGAGGGAGGGAAAGGGTGGGAAACCAATCAGCCATCTGGTGGTGGCTTTTGATACTACCGGTACCACTTTGAGCAGGAACATCACTTTTCCGTTGCTTTCAGACGAATTTGCATTTTAGGATCACTTCACATACTTAAAAATTTATTTTTTTTCCCTAAGTAGAGTCCACATATTGAGATCCCACATACTGGGAAACCCCACTGTGCAGTATAAGCAGCCATTCGTTTTACCGTATCCTACTGGAGTGGATATCAGATTTAACAAAAACTTTGACGGCCCACAGACAAACCGTTGTACATATCGGATACCATATGGAAAAAAAGAAAAAGAAAAAGAAAGAAAAGGACCTTCCAGACAAATCTGGGCCCAAAGAAATTTTTTTTTGCATTTAAAGTATAACTGTACTACCTACTGGTATTCATTAATGAAGCATATGACGCAGACCTACCGGATTGCTTCCCATGCACAGTGTGACTCAGAATGCAGTTACCAATGCTGTTTTTTTTTTTTTTTACTCAGTCTCCAATGCATGGTGAGTGGGAGTAGGAGCAGCCTACATCCATCTGTTCAGGAACAGTGTATAATACATGAGTTTGTTACCCTTTTTACCCCAACCTGGCTCTCTCTCCCTTGTGATGACTAAATTGTTATACAGGGCTATAGTAATACTGCACTAGTCATGAAGAAATGCTATGACAAGGTGTGAAATTATGGGTGGTTAATGTAAAATGGGTATAATTTCATTTTTAGTACCAGAAAATGCTATTTTACACATTTATTTTCCGTGCAACGTTGGGTTTGGTTAGTACTTGGATGGGTGACCGCCTGGGAACACCAGATGCTGTTGGCATCCCTAAGTCAAGTGGGGTTGGTGGAGGATTGGTGCCCCTCCCCGTGGAACAGCTAACTCTGAGCCCTTGGCCACCCTGTCTCGGATGCGTGGCGTCTGGCAATGAATGAATGAAATCCAACTTCAGTAGTGAGGGACCATTGGACTTGCCAGATTATTGGCATTATTGGATCAGGGTTCCTCCCAGCTGATCCACTGGCTATAGAGAGGGTGCAATGTATGTGTGTATATACAGTATTATATATATACAGTAGAACCTCTTTGGTCCAGACCCCTTTAATCCGGATTTCTGTTAATTCGGACAAAATTTAAAAATAATAAGCACCAAAAATATGTTGAAAGTAATTCTAAAGTCATTTTCAGTATCGGTGCGGAAAGTGATCGTCATTCGTTTAGTCTCGGGTCACGCTAGGTCGCAACATGGGCGCCTGTTTAAACACACGCTAGCATTCGTTCCATCAACTAGTTCACCAACCATTTATATTTTACGCTGTATTTCAAAAGTTAATCCTCCTTACCATGCCCCTTAATGCAAGTCTGCAATGAATAAAGGTGTTAAATGGAGGGGTTTGCTTACACAAAAATGGGTCAGGATATTCTGCAGTGTTTAGTGATTACTGTAGGTTATTTTTTTTTACTTAAATGTGCTTGACTTGTACATTAAACATTAGCTTCTTGCCCATATGGGCATTATCAATATGCCAAAGATGACAATATATTTTTTGCCAACATAAGTTTTATTTTTATTCCAAATATTACAGTTAATTAATTAATTTATTCTTTTGCCTACACGGGCCTTAGTCACTTACTACAATTTAAAATGTAGGCTAGTTTCTTGTCATGGCCTTACCTGTAAATTATGCAATACAAAACTATCATACATGATTAGTTTGGTTATTTTAGTATCCTTTGCCAACGGCCATACCACGTTGAGTACACCACTTCCCGTCCGATCAGCGAAGTTAAGCAACGTTGGGTATGGTTAGTACTTGGATGGGTGACCGCCTGGGAACACCAGATGCTGTTGGCATAACGTTCTCCCTAAGTGTCAAGTGGGGTTGGTGGAGGATTAGTGCCCCTCCCTGTAAAACATTTAACTCTAAGCCTTGGCCACCCCGTTTGGGATACATGGCGTCTGGCAATGAATGAATGGATGAATTTTAGTATCTGTTCATCTTTTGCAGTTACACAGGGTTGACATATGCCACATATGTTAATAATTAACAAACATACCATATGTAGATAGTTTTTGGTATGAACTGGAGATTACCCTGATGATCCGGACAATCTGCTAATTTGGACAACTCTTCCCCCCATATAGTCCGAATGAGAGAGGTTCTACTTTATATATATATGTAATCTCTCTAATATCCGAACACCCAATATCCGAATATCCCCAATAACCGGACATAATCGTCCCGGGATCCAATATTCCCAAAATGGGCCAAAAACCGCAAAAAAATATAAAAAATCTGACTTTTTTCCCTCCCGTAATTTGAAATTGCCGCGTGGCGCTGAATAGCTGTTACACCATGGTCCCTTCACCCCTTCCTTCCTCCCCCTCCCCTGTCAGGGTTGCCAATTGGTATTTTTCATTACCAAATGTGGGCCAATTTGGTAATGAAAAATTCGTTTGGTAATGAATCAGAATACAAGTAAGCCCTTAATTCACGCGAGGGTTAGGTTCCCAGACCCTTTGCGTATGTGGTAAATTCGCGTATATGTTCTGCCCTTGTGTGCACATAATTACGCATGACTATACATATACAGTATTACATCTGAATAATACTGTTTATGCACTACATACACCTTATAAACTAGCATTAAGTATTAAAAACAACAAAAATGTAACAAATTTAAAACTGAAACCTGACAAGCACAGGCGTAGGTGGAGACACTTCAGCAGACTGGTGCACTAGCTCTCACTGCCTCCTGTATGCTACATTCTGCCTTCTTTATTGTATGAACAGTTGACTCATTCACCCCAAACATGCGGTTACAAGACAATTCACAGGTGTAGGTGGAGACACTTTAGCAGTCTGGTGCACTAGCCCTCACTGTCTTCCGTATGCTACGTTCTCCTTCTTTATTGTATGAACTGTTGACTCACCCCAAACATACGGTTCTGAGACAATTCACCATCAAGTCAATTCACCGTCAAACATGGACAATTCCCTATCATTCTATTAATATACTTATTATTGATTAATTAATACTTTAATAACTAATTTTCAGGGGGATTTTATAACTCATATAAGTAAAAAACTAATGTACTGTACTTGCTAAATAAACTGGTATGTAAATAAATGACGGGGAATCGTCCTGACGGAGAATTGTCACCGACATTCCTCCCTGAAGTTCGTCCAACACTTAACTTTCTCTGTCAGCAACATCACTTTACAAGTCAATTTTGGTGTGTTACCGCATGCAGCACTAGCACTACGCTTATGCCCCATGTTGACAGACAAGGCAAGCAATTACTGGAAGGCAGAAAAATAAGCCACAAATAACGATTTGCAAGTCATGCATGGTTCGACCGTCGGATTCAAACTGACTGTGTGGTGCGTGGTAGACCGGTCTCCCAGGCTCCCACACACACACACACACATACATATATGTGTGCACATGGGCAGCAGGTAGGCATTTTTTATATTTTATTTATTTCTCTTGTATATTGAAAGTACTTATTTCAATACTATAATTTTGTTTTAATTATTGTACGAAAAATTCGTGGATAACCGAAATCGCGTGAAAAAAGTTCGCGTGCATTAAGGGATAACCTGTAATGCATTACCAAATGGATTTTCACATGTATGAGGATACACAGGATGGAGATGGTGGATTGTTTGCTCTCTATGATTAATCTGCTACCCTACAAAGCGTGAAAATAATCAACATGGTGTTAATTATAAGGAGAGTGATTACATGTACTTCCACTTGTATATACAGTACCCTTGCGTTCAACACGCATTAGTCCAGCACGATTCACGTCCAGCACGGCGAGCAAATAATTAGTATTATTTAATACAGTTTAATTACTACAACAAGAGTGTGTTAGCATAACACGCACAGAGCTCTGAGAAGTGGGCGAAATCCGCAGAGTTCACCTCTAGCACGATCACCCCCGGTCCAACACGGTCATACTGGACATTCCCATGATGATGATAGCCAATGAAAACTTCTCATCAAGTAGCCTTCCCTGCCTGCTATCGTGATGTGTTCGTGATGCCGCCCAATTAAAAACGCTTCTGCTGTCACGTGACGTTTTGTTTAAATTTCTCCCGCCACAGCGCCACTCAGTCGCATAATTCGCATTGGAAGGTGCTTTTTTCTTGCTGCATTTTCTACCCTTGTTACTGCATTTTACCCTGCTCACGATGCCTAGGAAGCCTTCTGAGAACCCTAAGAAGCGTCAGCACCTCCCTCATGCCACCAAGCTAGAAAGCATCGAGAGGAAGAAGAAAGGGGAGAGGAAAGTTGACATTGCCAAGGCCTACGACATGAATGAAGCCAACGTAAGGACCATAATAAAAAACCAAGACAAGATCCTGGCAGCAGTGAAGGCTTACAGAGTGCTAGGACAGACAGAAGCAGGACCTTCCATGGCTGTGGACGAAGATAGTGATTCTGAGCGTGATTTCGAAGGATTTATGAGGGAGGTTGAGGAGGAGCAGCAGCCATTACCCACTAGTGATGCCAGCAGCCATCCTCTGGGGACCCAGTAGGACTACCTACAGCCTTGGATACCACCTTCCATTCCCAGCAAGCCCACCAACACTATCCTAAAAGGTTAGTTATCATTCATAGCACAGTACCATTTATTATAATTACAATAGTACCAATATATGTATAGGTATATGGTAGGTATTTAGGGTGACCTTTCCTAGGGTTGCTGACATAATTCATTTTTCCCCATAAGCTCTATTGTTTGTCCAACACGTTTTTGGTCCAAGACGTGACCCATGCATGACAGTATTACCGTGTTGGACGCGAGGGTACTGTATAATTAGTGAAGAATAAATGCTAGCTTTACGAATTTGGTAATGAAAAGTTAAATTTGGTAATGAAAGTTGGGGAGATTGGTAATATGGCCATTGCGATCTGGCAACTCTGTTACCCTGCCATCATCAACAGTCACAGCCAAGCTCCGATCGAGAGCAGATGCTTATAGCAGTGCAAGCCACAGGTACTTGTTTTTTGTGAATAAACAGTGAATAAACTGCAATACCTCGCCACTAGAACACACGGGAATTTACAGTGTTGTGCAGTGTTAAGAAATTAGAATTTAAAGTGCAGAGGATTAACTGTGGACTGCAAACTGGCAGTTCAAACCAGTCCAGGAGCCAGGGACTTGTAAGTACCCAGAATGTTTAATACTGTATAAATTCACCTCTAAAACCTCATTTTATGGTTCTTTTGCATTTATTTCAGTCTTTTATGTCCCTTATTGATGTGATTTGGGTCTTAAATAGGTGCAATGCATGTCCAGAGGGAGCTGTATAGGTGTTTTTCTGAGTTAGGGTCCATAAGTACAAGTCCAGGAGGCTGGGGCCCAATATCCGGACAGGATCACTATCCAGACATGCCTTTGGTTCTATTATGTCGGATATTGGAGGGATTACTGTATATATATATATATATACATATATATATATATATATATATATATATATATATATTTGGGGATATCCAGGGAAGCTGCCAGTTTGCCGGTGGCAGTTTGTTTATCTACAATCTCCTCAGTTGGATGCATTGTTTATCGACAATCTCACTGACATGAAGCAATGGTGCATCCAAGCTGTGGGAAACCTGACAAACCAACCTAAACTAACCTAGCTTAACTGGGGACTTTGCTCCCCCAAACCTCCATGATTTTATCCCCCCTAGGATTTCCACATGACCAAACTTTGAAAGCCCATAAATATTTATCATCAAATTCCAAACTCACCTAACTTACTATGGTAAACCAGTAATATTCTGCAAGTTGCCAATATGCAGTTCAGGGATATTACCACCATAAAAGCATAGTACAATACCTAATAATGGTAATGAACCCCATAATCCCATTCGGAAATCGATATTTACAGAGATATTGAATTTAATTAAATTTTCCCAAAAAACCATACCTTGGATCCTGACTCAGCCAGTCCGTGTAAAAAATGCGTATGTTTGTATGTGTGTTTCTCCTTTTGTTAACTGCGCATGCGTCTTATAGGTCTGTTTTACCCACCATAGGCATCGTTTATGTCATGTGATGATATTCTACCAATCAATTTGAAGTGCGGTCTTTGATTCCTTCTGGGTGGAAAATTCAAATCTTTCTCGCTATGGCTTCCGATGAAGTAGGACGTGATCTCTGCACTGGGTGTAATATTGATTATTTACGCGTTATTAAGCGTTTCCACTCAGAACTGGAGGAAGCCGTTGAGTTACTGAGAAAAACATGGTGTATTTTATCTGGTAGTTTTTGATGAAATTTGAGTAATTTTGACCTTCATTTTTGTTGGAAAAGCTTCATTTTGTCTCTTTAGCTGGATAAGGATGTGAAATGAATCATTTTCAGCAGAAAATGAAGGCAAAAATCACTCAAATCACATAAAAAACCACCAGAAATATATACTGCATAACCTGGACCATCGTATCTCTAAAGTAAGCATTCCGCTGCAGCACGTTAGGTTAGGTTACATTAGATTTGGTTAGTTTAGGTCTGTTTGGTTAGGTTAACCGCTTCTGCAATAAATTTTTCTTGCGTTTTTTTTATGGAACTCAACGTCAAATGGCCACCCATTACGGGATTATGGCATCTGGCAATAGATAGATAGATAGAGTGATTTTTGCCTTAGTTTTCTGTTGGTTAGGTAAAGTCTGTTTGGCTAGGTTAGGTCAGATCTGTTTTTTTAGGTTGACCGATTTTCCAGTTTATTTTTCTGGTGGTTTTTTATGCAGTGTGAATGATTTTTGCCTTCATTATCTGTCGAAAATGCTTCATTTCACCTCATCCAGTCACCAGTCAAGGTTCATGATTGGAAAAGAGGCAAAATGAAGCATTTCTGATAAAAATGAAGGTCAAAATCACTCAAATCTCATCAAAAACCACTAGAAAAATATAATGCACAACCTAGGGGGTCTATTGGCATCTTGTAAAAATTTACCCACTATCTCAAATCCTAACTCACCTTACCAAACAAATCTCGCAAACAAGATTCATCATGTGTCTAGGCTGGGCAAGCCAGCAAGTGGCAAGTCTAGGCCTATACTAGTGAAGCAGACGGACTGTAGTGTGAAAAAAGCCATATTCAAAAATGTAAAAAAATTGCAGGATAATACAGTATATGATAAATTGAGTGTAAAGTGGAGGGACTGTAAGAAAATGTTCTGGAAAGAGGTGAAGAGAGTAAGACAGGGTGGAAGTGAAGTTAGCAGGGGAGTGAAAGATAAAAATGGTAGATTACCGGTACCAGTGGAGAAGGGAGAAAAAGTGAGCAGATGGAGAGAACACTTTAAGGAATTGCTGAACATAGAGGATGGAAGTAATGCGAGTATAAGTGGCTGGGGAATGGCTGGGAGAAGGAGGGAGGTGAGAAGACAGGAAGAAATCAGTAGGATAGAAATTGTGGAAGCAATGAAGAAAGTTAAATTGGGGAAAGCCCCAGGAATTGATGAAGTGTGTGGTGAAATGTTGAAGCATGGAGAGACAGTAGTAGAATGGATGTGGAAGATGTGCAGATTGGCCTGGGAGGAAGGTAGAGTCCTGGAGGATTGGAAGTTAGGTATAATTATTCCCTTGTACAAGAGAAAAGGGGAAAAAGAAGTGTGTGGTAATCATAGGGTCATTTGTCTTCTTAGTATAATAGGAAAGTGTATGGTAGGATACTTTTTGACAGAGTTAGAGAAAGAACAGAGGAATTAGTTGGAGAAGAACAGGGAGGCTTTAGGAAGGGAAGAGGTTGTGTAGATCAGATATTCATTCTTAGATCTTTAGTGGAAAAGTTTCTAGAGAAGGGAAAGAAGTTGTATGCGGCTTTCATGGATTTGGAGAAAGCATATGACAGGGTGGATAGACAAGGATTGTGGAAAGTATTAAGAATATATGGAGTAGAAGGGAAGTTGTTGAATGCTGTGAGGAGTATGTATGATGGTGTTAAGGCTGCAGTGCATGTGGATGGTGAACTGAGTGAACTTTTCTCTTTGAAGTTTGGGTTGAAACAGGGATGCGTCATGTCTTCAAGGTTGTTCAATCTGTACATGGATGGGGTAATAAAAGAGGTACAAGGTAGGGTAGTGGATGTTGGAGTGGCCCTGGTGAGAGAGGGTAGTGTTTGGAAACTCCCTGTACTGTTGTTTGCAGATGATACTGTGTTGTTGAGTGAAGACGAAGGGGAGCTGCAAGGCTTGATGGATGAGTTTGGAAGAGTGTGTAAAAAGCGGAATCTAAAGGTGAATGTAGGGAAGAGTAAAGTGATGGTCTTTGAGAGAGGTGAAGTCAGTGAATGTACAGCGAGCTTGGATGGTGAGGAATTGGAAAATGTGAGTACGTTTAAGTACTTGGGTAGTGTGATGAGTAAGGATGGAGGTTTGGAGGGTGAAGTGCTTGTAAGGGTACAGCAGGGAAGAAAGATTGCTGGTTCTTTGAAAGCAGTGATAAGAAACAGGTAAGTGAGCATGGAAGTGAAAAAGTTACTACATGACAGTATTGTGATACCAACTCTAACGTATGGAAGTGAAGCTTGGACGCTGTTGGAAGGACACAAGTCAAGAGTGAAAGCAGTGGAAATGAGTTAAGAGGAGCCTGTGGAATCACATGGAGAAACAGACTGACAAATGAGGATATAAAGGAGCATTGTGGTGTGGATGTGGATGTGATAGGAAGCGTTAGGAGGAATACACTGAGGTGGTTTGGCCATGTGGAGAGGATGGAGGGTGAAAGACTGACAAAGATAGTGTATGCGAGTGAGGTGGAGGGGGGGAGAGGGAGGGGGAGGGCGAGGATGAGATGGAGGGATGGGGTGGAGAGGTAAATGAGAGAGGGGGGTGTGAGTTGGGAGCAGGGCAGTGAAATGGCGGAGGACAGGGCAACGTGGAGGCGATTTGTTTGTGGCCACCCCGAACGGGATTGAGGCGTCTGGCAATAAGTAGATAGGTAGGATAAATTGAGGATTTCTCATGATCTCACCAGGAGAGAGAGAAAGCACGAGACAGCTCTATGGAATGAGGAAAAAAACTTGCACACCACAGGGAAAGGGAGGCACACTGTGGTAGGGCCACCATGGAGACGAAGGATTGTGAAAGCCAAGAAGCCTCAAAACCAAACAGAGCACAGGACTACAGAAGGGACCGAGAATCAAGGGCAGCCATACAGGACCACAGCAGAGACCGGGAATCAAGGGCAGCCAAACAAGACCATAGCAGCAGAAGCCGGGAAATGAGAACCACAAATGGATCCCAGTACAGTATTCGAGGAGAGAAATGAGCCCCATTGTGAAATCACAGGATAATGTAAATAATGTAAATAATAAGGATATATTTATCATGTTTAGTAATGTTGATACATTTAGTTTAGAAAAAAGACTTGAGTTGAGGTACAGGCTGGAGAAAATAGATAAACCACCACAGATTATTGCTCTGCAGGAGGTGAAGCCACAAAAGTACAGGTACAAAGGGATTACAGCAGAATATACTTTGGATGGATATGAGATTGTTGAAAAAAACCTTCACAATGAAACAGGGATGGGACTGATTATCTATATTAAGAAAGGTATGGGATTCAACATATTAGAACTGATGAACAAATATTGTGAGTATTGTTGTGTTGAGGTAGTAGTAGTAGTAGTAGTAGTTGTTCCCTAGGCAGTCTGGCCGAACAGCCCTGAGTCCCTTAGGAAGGCCATGGCCGAGACCGGGCATTCCCACAGAGCTCTCAAAGACTGTATGTTGTGTTGTTGACATAGGTGATTGTGTGCAATGCAGTCTTCCATAATGTGCTTAATAGTATGGGATGCTGTGTTGCATCCTGGACAGGCATCAGCGACGGAGTCATCCAGCCTCTTCTGGTAGCTTAAGAGGGCTGGATGGTACCCACATCTCAGCCTGGCCAGGTGGACCTTGTCCTCACGAGGAAGATAGGATTCAGAAGGGTGGATGTCAGGAGGCCGTGCATGCAGCTGTGTGTTATCTTTAAGTGACTGAATGGAGCGGCGAGTGATCTGAGTGTGGATATGCTTCTGGAAGCTGGTCTGAGGTAGGCGAGGGGGGGAGAGATGACAGTATTTGCGTATGGTATCGTGTGCTGGGTGTTGTTTTCATGTTCCTTGGTGTGGGTGGATGTGCTGCCATGTACTGTAGTGGATGCTGTGGGTTTGTGGAGGCTACAGCAAGAAACTGGGTGCCTCTCAAGTCTAGGTGATCCTTGACTTTGAGGACTTTGGTGTCTTGATGTAGGTGGTCTGTGGGTGTAGTAGCTGTGCAGCCTGTGATTATTTTTAGGGCCTTGTTCTGTATGGTCTGCAGAGTGTTGTAGTGTGTTTCGGTCAGGTCAGAAGCCCAGGCAGGGCTTGCTTAATTCATCACTGAACGTATGTATTGTTTGTATACTGTGGTGGTGGTTTCTTTGTTGCGTCCGAATGTTGTATGGGCAAGTGACCTTAAAGCATTGAGTCTTGGTGTTATTTTTTTTTTTAATGTTTGTGATGCGTTGTTTAAATGACATTGCTGTGTTGTATGTTACACCAAGGATTTTGTGTGTGTGTGTGTGTGTGTGTGTGTGTGTGTGTGTGTGTGTGTGTGTGTGTGTGTGTGTGTGTGTGTGTGTGTGTGTGTGTGTGTGTGTGGTAGGGGAGTGTTGTTTATGGTGAGGTGTGGGATGTGACTGTGTTCTGCTGTCCAGTTTGTGAGAAGAGTCACTGTAGATTTGGCTGGGGCTATTTTGAGCCCGTTTGTGGTGAACCATTCGTGTAGTGTGTTGAGGTAAGGTTGAATGATGTGTTTGCATTTTGGTGCGTAGCCTACATGTAAGTATTATATCATCTGCATAGGAAGCTATGTGTATCTGTGGTGTGTGGGTACGTCATGCATGTATAGATTAAAGAGTGTAGGGGACAAAACAGATCCTTGGGGGACGCTGTTTGTGAAGTTTCTGATGTTAGAAGACTGACCGGCAAATGTTACGAGTGCACATCTGCCTGTTAAGTAGTTTGCCAGCCATCTTTTTGTGTTATTGTGCATGTTTGACCCCTGGGGGTAGGGGGGTTTTCAAGAATACTCCCCCAGTATCCCTGCTTGTCGTAAAAGGCGACTAAAAGGGTTGGCGGAGGCTTAGTGCCCCTCCCCGGAAAACAACTAACTAAAAAAACAAACAACAAGCCTCGGACAAGGACTGACCAAACGATGACGACCCAGGACCGGACAAAGGACTTGGTAATGAGTACATGGAATGTAAGAGAAGCGAATGATGAGGTGAAAGAGAGAGAGATTGTCCAGGTGCTTGAGGATGCGAAAGTGGATGTATGTGGAATAACTGAAACAAAATGGAGAGGAGAAAGTGTGAGAGAATGGGAGTATGGATGGGGTATATGTGCAGGAGTAGATGAGAATGAGAGGGCAAAGGAAGGAGTGTGTATAGTTGTGAGTAAAAGATGGAAGAAGAGCATAAGACAGTATGGATCAGTTGGGTCAAGGATTGTGTGGGTAAAGTTGAAAGTTGGAATACAAATGTGGGCGACTGTGTGTATGTATGCGCATACGCAAGATCGTGCTAGAAGAGTGAGAGAAGAGTTCTGGACAAATGTGGAAGTGTGCATGGAAAAGTTTGGAAGGAATGAGAGAGTGTTTTTGATTGGTGATATGAATGGTAAAGTTGGTAATGTGAAGGTTGATGGAATAGTTGGTGAGTGGGGTGTGCCTGCTGAGATAGATGAGAATGGGAGTGCGTTAGTGGACATTTGTGCTGGGAGGGGGTTGGTGATAGCCAATACCCTCTTCAGGCATAAAATGACCCACAGGTATACATGGCGAGTGATGAGAAGGATGGGTGGTGAACTGAATGAAAGGAAGGCAATGATTGATTATGTGTGTGTGGATGAAAGGATGCGAAGATGTGTAAAGGATGCAAGAGTGTATAGAGGTTGGGGGAGTGGACTTTCTGACCACTACTTGGTGGTGGCCAGAATTAGGATGCAAGTAAGATTGAGGAATAGAAGAAGGGAAAGACGAGAGGAAGGAGTAGTTGCAAGGAGAGTGGAAAGGTTACAAGAGGATGAGAAAAAGGCAGAGTATAAGAGAGAAGTGGAGGAACGATTGGGCAAATATGAATTGGAGCAGATGGGAGACGTGGAAGGTATGTGTAAGATATTTACAGAAGAAATATGTGCAGCATGTGATGTGGTGTGTGGAAGGAAGAGAAGACGGAGGGGGGTGCAAGGAACAGCGTGGTGGACTGAAGAGATGAAACAGGCTGTGGCACAAAAGAAGAAAGCATACAATGAATGGATGAGAAATAGGGGCGTGGAAGAAGTTGAGAGGCGGAATAGAGTTATATGTGGAAAAGAAGAGAGAGGTGAAAAGATTAGTAAGAGAGTAAGAAGAGAGTGGATGAGGAATTTGGAAGGAATTTGAGTGTAAAGTGGAGGGACTGTAAGAAAATGTTCAGGAGAGAAGTGAAAAGAGTAAGACAGGGTGGAAGTGAAGTTAGCAGGGGAGTGAAAGATAAAAATGGTAGATTACTAGTGGAGAAGGGAGAAAAAGTGAGCAGATGGAGAGAACACTTTAAGGAATTGTTGAACATAGAGGATGGAAGTAATGCGAGTATAAGTGGCTGGGGAATGGCTGGGAGAAGGAGGGAGGTGAGAAGACAGGAAGAAATCAGTAGGATAGAAGTTGTGGAAGCAATGAAGAAAGTTAAATCGGGGAAAGCCCCAGGAATTGATGGAGTGTGTGGTGAAATGTTGAAGCATGGAGGAGAAATAGTAGTAGAATGGATGTGGAAGATGTGCAGATTGGCCTGGGAGGAAGGTAGAGTCCCGGAGGATTGGAAGTCAGGTATAATTATTCCTTTGTACAAAGGAAAAGGGGAAAAAGAAGTGTGTGGTAATCATAGGGGCATTTGTCTTCTTAGTAAAATAGGAAAAGTGTATGGTAGGATACTTATAGACAGAGTTAGAGAAAGAACAGAGAAATTAGTTGGAGAAGAACAGGGAGGCTTTAGGAAGGGAAGAGGTTGTGTAGATCAGATATTCATTCTTAGATCTTTAGTGGAAAAGTTTCTAGAGAAGGGAAAGAAGTTGTATGCGGCTTTCATGGATTTGGAGAAAGCATATGACAGGGTGGATAGACAAGGATTGTGGAAAGTGTTAAGAATATATGGAGTAGATGGGAAGTTGTTGAATGCTGTGAAGAGTATGTACGATGGTGCGAAGGCTGCAGTGCGTGTGGATGGTGAACTAAGTGAATTTTTCTCTTTGAAAGTTGGTTTGAAACAGGGATGTGTCATGTCTCCATGGTTGTTCAATCTGTACATAGATGGGGTAATAAAAGAGGTACAAGGTAGGGTAGTGGATGTTGGAGTGGCCTTGGTGAGAGAGGATAGTGTTTGGAAACTCCCTGTACTGTTGTTTGCAGATGATACTGTGTTGTTGAGTGAAGACAAAGGGGAGCTGCAAGGCTTGGTGGATGAGTTTGAGAGAGTGTGTAAGAAACGGAACCTAAAGGTGAATGTAGGGAAGAGTAAAATGATGGTCTTTGAGAGAGGTGAAGTCAGTGAATGTACAGCGAGCTTGGATGGTGAGGAATTGGAAAATGTGAGTACATTTAAGTATTTGGGTAGTGTGATGAGTAAGGATGGAGGTTTGGAGGGTGAAGTGCTTGAAAGGGTACAGCAGGGAAGAAAGGTTGCTGGTTCCTTGAAAGCAGTGATAAGAAACAGGGAAGTGAGCATGGAAGTGAAAAAGTTACTACATGACAGTATTGTGATACCAACTCTAACGTACGTAAGTGAAGCTTGGACATTGTTGGAAGGACACAAGTCAAGAGTGAGAGCAGTGGAAATGAGTTATTTAAGAGGAGCCTGTGGAGTCACGTGGAGAGACAGACTGACGAATGAGGATATAAAGGAGCGTTGTGGTGTGGATGTGGATGTGATAGGAAGCGTTATGAGGAACACACTGAGGTGGTTTGGCCATGTGGAGAGGATGGAGGGTGAAAGACTGACGAAGAGAGTGTATATGAGTGAGGTGGAGGGGGGAAGAGGGAGGGGGAGGCCGAGGATGAGATGGAGGGATGGGGTGGAGAGGTATATGAGAGAGGGGGGTGTGAGTTGGGAGCAGGGCAGTGAAATGGCGGGGGACAGGGCGACTTGGAGGCGATTTGTTTGTGGCCACCCCAAACGGGATTGAGGCGTCTGGCAATAGATAGATAGATAGATAGATAGTGCATGTTTGTGTTGAGTATTTTGTTTGTGAGGTTGTGGCAGGGGATGGCATCAAAAGCTTTGCTAATGTCTAGTGTGACTAGGTGTGTTCTGTGTGGTGGCCTAGCTGAATTCATGCCATCGAAAACTCTCTGTGTAAAGTCTGTAAGAAGGGTGTTTGTGGAGTGCATGTTGTGACTGAGCTAGGGGAATGTGAGGTGTGACTAATTGTAGTATCAGTTGTTCAGTGACTTTAGATGGGGTGCAGAGGAGTGTGATGGGGCGATGTGAGGAGGGTAACGTGGGGTCTTTGTTGGGTTTAGGGATAGTGATGATACTGCCATGCTTCCAGATGTTGGGTATTATATTGTGTGAGTAGCTGTAGTTTGATATGTTGGTGAGTGCTTGTATGCCTTGTGGTCCTAGGTGTTTAAGGTGAATGTTGCTTAGGTTGTCTGGTCCACAGGCAGATGAGTGCTTGAGGTTGTTAATGATGTGCTTCGTCTTGTTGTAAGTGAAAGGTGCGTAGTCTGGGTCTGTGGGGAACTGTCTCTTACGTCTGATGATACTTCGGTCTTCGAGATGGGGGGTTAGATGGCTGACTTGTGAAAAGTGATTGATGAGAGTGTTTGCTTGTTGTTTGTTGGAGGGTATGGTGTCTGTTGTTGTGATGGCAGCGTGTGATTGTGTGGTGTTGCTGTTGGAAAGTGTGATGCTGTTTAGTGTTTTGTAGAGTTTGCTGATGTTTGTTTTGTGGTCAAGTGTTTGGAGGTAATTTTTCCAGTTTAGTGTTTGCTATTCTGATATTTTACTGTTTATCTGAGGGTTGAGTTCTTGTATTTGTTGTATGGTGTGTTGGGGAGTGTCGCAGTGTGTCCCGTTGTCTGATGAGGCCTTGAATTTCTGGTATGAAGTTGGGGTTGTGTCTCTTTCTGTTGCCTCTAGGGATGTGTCTTTTGTCTGTGTTTAGTATGATTGTATTGAAAGTGTGCACAGCGGTGTTCATGTTTGTGTTGAGGTGTGTATGCAGTGGTGGGAAATTACTAATCGCCTCTATGGAAGCCCCAACAGTGACATGGAAAATAACAACAGTTTGCTCCAACTGATATGGGAATCAAGTGATATGAATGTGCAATATAAATCATTCATAGGAGATTTTAACCTTCCTCACGTCAGGTGGAGTACCCACACATCAGAAACTGAAGCTACGGAGTTCAACACCCTATTCATCAAGAAGGTGCGAGATTGTTTTCTCACCCAACATATTAGCAGCATAACTAGGACAAGAGGTAATGATACAGGCAATACCCTTGATATGTTATTTAGCAATGAAGAATCAAGAGTCAAGGAGATCAAGGTAGATAGTCCACTCGGGAAAAGTGATCATGCTTGTATTCTTTTCTGTGTAGATATCCAGGAGCTGGAGGATAATAGCAAAAGGAAGATCTATATGTACGAAAAGGCAGACTATCAATTAATGAAAAGGCGACTTGATATAGATTGGACACAATATCTGTCTCAGGATGAAAACACAGAACATGAGTGGAAGAAATTTATCGGCAAGCTACAAGAAGTCGTGGAGGAGGGTGTACCCAAGAAACATTATGTTGGTGTTAAAAAGACGGGAAAAAGAATGAAAATCTGCCAATGAATAGGAAACTCTGGTCAAAATTTAGGAGAAAGCAGCAACTGTGGGGGAGGGGAAAAAAAAAAAAAAAAAAAAAAAAAGACATACCGGTACAGGGAATGGACAGGGATCTCAAGGAGTACAGAAGGCTAGACAACCAAGTTAGACGACAAATGAGAAATGCAGTGAAAATTAGGGAGAAAGAAATAGCAAAATATGTGAAAGAAAACACCAAAGTGTTCAGGAAGTATGTAATGTCAAAGACCACAACTAAATCTTGCATTGGTGATCTATACAAGGATGTTAGAAAAATGAAAAGGCAACAAGTGACAAAGAAAAAGCTGACATACTTTCGGAGCAATTTGCAGGGGTCTTCAATAGAGGACCAGATGGAGATTCAATGCCCACTACCACAAGAAATTACACATGACAACATAAGGAAGGTTCTACAAAGACTTGAGATAAATAAGTCACCTGGACCAGATGGGATACACCCTAGAATAATCATGGAGTTGATGGAGCCCCTAAGGATACTGTACAGTAGCTCATTGCAGGAGGGTGTGGTACCAGACGACTGGAAAATTGCTCACATCACAACCATTTTCAAGAAAGGGGACAAATGTGATCCAGGAAACTATAGACCAGTCAGCCTGACAAGTGTGTTCTGCAAAATAATGGAGTTACTGTTGAGGGAGGAATAATTTCACATATGAAACAGAACAAGCTATTCAGTAATAAGCAGTTTGGCTTCATTTCTGGTAGATCAACAGTGCTACAACTCATCATGGTGCTTGATGTATGGACTGAGGCTATTGACAATGGGCTGGAAGGATGTGGTCTACTTGGATTTCATGAAGGCTTTTGACAGAGTACCTCACAAACGACTGCTTGAAAAAGTACCGGTATCCAGCTATAAGATCGGTGATAAGGCACTGATGTGGATCCAGAGCTTCTTGACGGGTCGTAAACAGAGAGTGATGGTGAATGGCAAGGCATCGGACTGGAGGAACGTATCAAGTGGCGTCCCACAGGGCTCAGTGTTGGGTCCCTTGCTCTTTGTCATGTTCATCAATGACCTACCAGAGGCAGTCGGGCATGGCAGCAACGTTTATCTGTATGCAGATGACACCAAGATTTTTAGGAAGATACAGAGCATGGAGGATTGTACAAAGTTGTAGGAGGACCTGGATGAGCTCAGGAGATGGACAGAAAAGTGGCTCTTAGGTTTTCACCAATCCATTCGGTTCCCGCAACGTCCATCTCAGCAGTTACTTTAACAAACAAGGGACGAGGCTATGGCACACATAATGTCTGACTTGGCTCGTATCTCTGACTGGGGTAAAAATAATCTGGTTGTTTTTAATGCATCGAAGACTCAGTTTTTACACCTATCAACCCGACAAAATATTCCACAGGTATACCCACTAATGTTTAATAATATTCAGCTTAATCCCGCATCATCCTTGAACATGCTTGGGGTTTCATTTACTCAGGACTTATCTTGGAAAAATCATATTACATCTCTTGTAAAATCTGCTTCCAAGAGATTGGGTGTGCTAAGCCGCCTCCGTTCCTTCTTTACCCCTGTACAATTGTTGACTCTATACAGGGGTTTTATCCACCCCTGTGTGGAGTACAACCCTCATGTGTGGGGAGGCTCCCCACATACAGCTCTTCTCAACAGGGTGGAGTCAAAGGCTTTTTGTCTCATTAACTCTCCTCCTCTTACTGACTCCCTTCAACTTCTGTTTCTTCGTCGCACTGTAGCATCTTTATCTCTTTTCTATCGCTACTTCAATGGTCACTGCTCTTCTGAACTGTCTGCATGCATTCCTCCACCTCTACAACGGGCGCGTAGCACCCGTCTAGCAGCGAACTCTCATCCTTTTTCTGTCCAACTCTCTAATGCAAGAGTTAACCGTTACTCCCAGTCTTCCATTTATGCAACAGGTCAACTCTGGAACTGTCTCCCTCTGTCTGTATTTCCTGCTTCCCATAATCTCCAGTTTTCCAAACGCAGTGTGTCCAGGCATCTTGAAATGATCAGATCTTGAATTTGGCTCTCTCTTGTATTTTGTTTTTCTCTTGGAGGGAACAATAATTGCGGGCTCACGGCCTTTGGTTTCTTCTTCCTCACATTAAAAAAAAAAAAAAAAGTACACGAGAATAGGAAGGACTCTTGTTGAGGACAAGGGATACAATATGCACACTGGCATCGACAGGACCAGAGCGGAAAAATATATAGGTGGGGTCATTGATGACATGCTTGCATTCTCTGACCATCTAGCTGAGAAAATCAACAAGGCAAATAAAATTGTGGGGCTCATAAGATGATCATTTGTTCACCTGGAACTAGCAGCCTTCAAGCCATTATTTACAGCTTTGGTAAGGCCGCATCTGGAATACGCCAACCAGGTATGGTGTCCCCACCTTACGAAGGACACAGAAGCTGTGGAGAATGTACAACGGAAAGCAATCAAGCTGGTGCCCGGCCTTAAAGTCCTTCCCTACAAAGAAAGACTGAGGAAGCTAGACCTACCCATGCTGGAATACAGGAGATCCTGGGGCGACCAAACTGAAACCTATAAAGTCGTCACTGGTATAGACAACAGCGATTGCACCGAGGGTCTCTTTGGATTGAGGGAAAGCAACACTACACAGGGGAACACTATGAAAATCTACAAGTCAACAGCTAGGCTAGATCTGAGAAAGTTTTCGTTTCCCAACCATGTTGTTAACAACTGGAATGAGTTGCCAGAGTGGGTGGTGAGCGTTGAAAAGTTTGAGTCCAGGCTAGAAAAATTTTGGAAACACCAGGACCAGAAATATAATTACAAAGCACAGCTTAACACAAGCAGCCAACAATCAACGTTCAGGCTAACATACTGGAGCTACAGGCCCCCTAGGGCCTCTTGCAGGGAACCTTCTGTATCTAACTAGAGAGGGTGAATCCCAGAAGCTGGGATCAACGGATCATAAAGCTCTACAGGGCAAGGAGATCCTTGGAGACAGTACAACATCTCTCACCAGAAATACGCTACCCTCCAACAATGATGGATAAAGTGAACAAAACTGACCAAACCTAACCTAAATACCTTATAATTAAGGGAGGTGATGAAGTCCGAAAACGCGGTTGTGATATCAACATTATAGCCTATACCATCTCACATATGGCTTGACTCCATTACTTCTACGGCCCTGCGCTACTCAACTGGCCAGGCTGCTACCATACAGCAATAAGCAAGCACACCATCAATAAAACTGTCAATGCTAAATAGATATGTATGCTACATCGACAAAATTTGCCCAATTTTACTTTACCGTCTTTATAAATCAAGTATAATTCCAAATCAATGTATTCAGATTACCCTACATCCTTAAAACAATATTATGGCAAATCATTATATACATTACATACAAATACCTGACCATAAATTTAAAAATTATGAGTTGTTTACCTCACACCACTACCACAGCAAGCCTATGGTGAAAAGCCTAATCTGGGACACGGTACTACACAAATACTACATTATGTTGACAGCTAAAATGTATGATATTCCACATTTTCACATGTAACTCCAACCGAAATTTAACACCATCAAGATTATCCTATTATTTTTTTTAAATCGTAAAGTACAAAATCGTATTACAACACCGAACCACGCGCAAACGCTTCCCGCCGTGGTTATGATCTTTAGAAGGGGACAAGATTGTGAATTTGTGATACTATGAAGGCACCACAAATCATTTTTTTTTTTTTTTTTAACAATCTGATTTATTATTTGCTACTAGTCTGTCCCATGGCGGCCTATAAAAATATATTTCCTCTGTTTGTACAAGCGTACTTATCTTGTCCCAAGTTCGCAATCTCTATAAAACCAAATGGTTTAATCCATCAAACTGCATTGTGCCCATTCGTTGCCATCTTGGAACTCTATATTGTAGCACAGACTGATTGACGGAACTATTTATTGTTGTAAAAGTACACAGAGTACTTATACAACAAAAGAATGTGGTTGGTTTTGCCACACACCTTCTTCAGCTAACAGCTATATTCAGTCACTGATTCATAGGGTGGGGACGTGGAATGTGAGAGGAGTGAATGCTGAAGTGAAAGAGAGAGAGAGATTGTGCAGGTGCTTGAGGATGCAAGAGTGGATATATGTGGATTGACTGAAACTAAATGGAAAAGTGAAAGGGCGAGAGAATGGGAATACGGTTTAGGAATACGTGCAGGAGTTAATGAGAATGAAAGGTGTTATGCTGGGTGTTTTTAGTCCGACCTCTCGTCCTACAAGCGCCCGCGACTGAGCGGGGTCCTCTTTCCGGACCGGAAGCATGCACTCACAAAGGAACAGGGCATAAAAACTCGGCAGTATACCTTAGCACATCTATTGACTTTACAGTACAGAACAAAGAGACACTGGATACAGAATGGGCATTGTGTACACAACACAGTAAAGTAGTTAGGGGGAAATACACACATGGATATTACAAGTCACTAGGGCACAGTACTGTTATTGGAGTTTAGGCACAATTGTCATTTAATGTACTCGACAGGATATACTATACGTGGATCGAGGGAGTGAAGGGTCAGATTGGTTGATTTTACTATACACATTACAGGGCGCGGGCCGCAGCACACGGGAATGTCACTTAGCCGCGGCAACACTTATTTTGCTGGTTCTGTCTTTACTGGCTGGTCGCGGTTTATCTCGGGCCGCCACTGGTATAGACACAGTACTCTAGTACATCACAGTCACCTTGTCGGTCGTGTTCATTGACCCTTGTTTCCTGCCCTGGTGTTTATATTCACTGATGGTCACTTTATATTATATTGTCACTGTTTTACTGTCACTTTCCCTTTATGCTTATATTCACTGATTGTCACTTTACATTATATTGTCACTGCTCTACTGTCACTTTCACTTCTGCCCATTCACTTAGTCTCTGACATGACTTGAGGGGTAAGGGCCGTCGGCACTAAACCACTTGTCCCTGGGGTTAGTGAAGGTGGCGCCCGGGCGTGGGAGGGGGCCCCTCCGGAGAGCTCTCCTGCAGGAGACAATATACGGCTCTCGGGGGCGTCACTGCCCCGGCCTGCTTCGTAGCTGGGGTGCAGGGAGGCCCTACCGTCTGGGGGCCTCGACCTGGTAGGTGGCCCTCGGGTCTCGGGGCAAAGCAACTTAAGGAGGCGGGCCTGCTGCCTTTTACTCTGGGCTGGAGGGCCTGCGGGGACTGAGGCCTGAGTGGTCCCGCTTTGGGGCCTGCTGGCTGGCCCTGGGAGGCCGGATGCTGCGGTCGCCTACAGAGTGGGGCGCCGTCAGGAGTGGACTGCGGCACCTCTCCTCTCGGGCGTCTGTCAGGGGCCGGCGTCGTCTAGGGGTCGACTGCAGGGCAAGGATAAGACCTCGCCACCACTCCGGTAATGGCAGCACCTCTGGGGAACCACACCTGGAGGGAGAGAGTAAAGGGTGTCCCGTGCAGCCGAGAGGTAGTGAGCCGGCCGTGCAAGGGACCTTCTCCCCCGGGAGAACCCTAGAGACTGCAGATGAAGGGCGTACAGTGGCCGCTCCTTCCCCCACACATACAGTGGCCGTTGTGGAGGTTCCGCAGTCTCTGAGGGTAGCAGCAGAAGGACGTACAGTGGCCGTTCCTTCCCCCACACGGACGGTGGCCGTTGTGGCAGAGCTGCTCCCGAAGGTGGAAGAGGTGGATGAAGGACGTACGGAGGCCGTTCCCTCCCCGACACGTACGGTGGCCGTTGTCACAGTTCCACTCCCCCTGCCTTTGCCTGTCGGTGTGTGCTCAATAGCTAGCACGCCGAGGCTATCTCCAGATGTGGCTGTAGCTGAGGGGCGTATGGTGGCCGCTCTCTCCCCCACACGGACGGTGGCGGTGCTACAAGGGGAAACAACTGAGGGGCGTACGGTGGCCGTTACCGCGGTGTTGCTTGGGACTGTACCTGGAGCAGTCCCACCCCGAACCTGCCAAGGGCTGCTTCGTCCGTGGGGGTTGTCTCCCATTCCTGCGTTGTCGCCGTCGGGTGGGTTGAGGGGAAGAGGGACTTAAGGTAGGGGCGCCCCGGCGCCCTTCTCGCTCTGGGCCAATCCCGCAGTGACTTGGCCCGCCGTGGTGTCCTCCTGGGGTGGAGGCAGGGTGCGGCTCCTCGGCGGGATGGGGGGTGGTGGGGTGGAGGGCTCGGCGGCAGAGGCGCCTATTTCAGGAGGGCAAGAGAGGGAGTATGTCTGATGATAGGCAAGAAGTGGAAGGAGAATATAAAAGAGTATAGAACAGTGGGTGGGGTGCAAGGATTGTATGGGTCAGGATAAAAGTAGGTATACAAGCGTGGGCGATTGTGTGTGCGTATGCACCGACAGAGGACCGAGTGGCATGAGTGAAAGATGAGTTTTGGGCGAGTGTAGAAGCATGTATGGACAAGTTTGAGAGGAGTGAGAGAGTGTTTTTGATTGGAGACATGAATGGCAAAGTCGGGAATGTACGAGTGGATGGAGTGGTTGGTCAGTGGGGTGTGCCAACTGAAACAGATGGGAATGGTAGTGCTTTGTTGGACATCTGTGCTGGTATGGGGCTAGCAATAGCTAACACCTACTTTCGGCATAAGATGATCCACAGGTATACATGGAGGGATATGAGGAGGATGGATGGTGAATTTGTTGAACGAAAGGCAATCATAGACTACGTATGTGTGGATTAGCGAATGAGAAGAGAAGTGGTGGATGCAAGAGTGTGGAGAGGGTGGGGGAATGGAGTCTCGGACCATCACATAGCCAAGGTAAAGCTGCAAAGAAAATGGTTGAAGAGACGAAAGGAAGACAGGTGGAAACAGCTCCAGTGAGAAGAGTCGAGAATTTGGAAGACAGTGAGAGAATGGCAGAGTATATGAGCATAGTGGAAGAAAAATTGGGAAGGTATGAGTTAGAGCGGATGGAAGGGGTGGAAGACGTATGTAAGATATTCACGGAAGAGATAGGTGCAGCGTGTGAGTTGGTTTGTGGAGTGAGGAGGAGATGCAGGGGTGTGCAAGGGACAGCATGGTGGAATGGTGAGGTGAAACGAGCTGTGGAACAAAAGAAGAAGGCATATAGTGAATGACTAGCAAGAAGAGGTAGGGGAGAAGATGAGAGAGAGAAGAGAGAGGTATATGTGATCAGGAGAAGGGAGGTGAAGAGATTGGTGCAAGAGAGTAAGAAGAAAGTGAATGAAGAATTTGGGAGGAATCTGAGTGTGAATGGAGGGAGAGTAAGAAATTGTTTTGGAAGAAGGTAAAGAAAGTAAGGCAGTGTGAAAGGGGAAATAGTAGAGGGGTGAAAGATAGGAATAATAGATTGTTGGTGGAGATGAGAGAGAAATTGAGGAGATGGAAGGAGCACTTTGAGAATTTGTTGAAGTGAAAGCAATGCGAGTATAAGTGGTTGGGGAATGGCTGGGAGAAGGAGAGATGAGAGGGGGGAGGAAGAGATCAGTAGGGCGGAAACAGTGGAAGCAATGAGGAAGATCAAGATGGGAAAGGCCTCGGGAATTGATGGAGTGTGTGGTGAAATGCTGATGTATGGGGGTGAGATTGTAGTGGAGTGGATATGGAAGTTAAGTAGATTGGCTTGGGAAGAGGGAAGGGTTCCAGAGGACTGGAAATCAGGTATAATTGTTCCTTATACAAAGGAAAAGGGGAGAGAGAAGTATGTGGTAACTATAGGGGTATTTGCCTTCTTAGTGTGACTGGAAAAATATATGGTAGAATACCCACTGATAGGGTTAGGCTAACAGAGGAGCTAGTTGGAGAAGAACAAGGGGGATTTAGGAAGGGAAAAGTGTGTGCAGATCAGATATTTGTTCTAAGATGTTTAGTGGAGAAGTATCTAGAGAAGGGAAAGAAAGTGTATGCTGCCTTCATGGACTTGGAGAAAGCTTATGACAGAATAGATAGACAAGGTATGTGGAAGATGCTGAGAATATATGGAGTGGAGGGGAAATTATTGAGTGCTGTGAAGAATATGTGCGAAGGAGCTAGGGCTACGGTGCGAGTGGATAGTGAGCTGAGTGAGTTCTTTAATCTCAATGTGGGACTGAAACAGGGTTGTGTGATGTCTCCATGGCTGTTTAATATATACATGGATGGGGTTGTAAAGGAGGTGCAAGGTAGGGCAGTGGATGTGGGGCTGGCTCTAATGAATGAGGGTGAGATTTGGAAGTTTCCGGTGTTGTTTTTTGGTGATGATACAGTATTGTTGAGTTAAAATGAATGGGAGTTGCAAGGTTTGGTGAATGAATTTGGGACAGAGTGTAGGAAGAGGAATCTCAAAGTTAACGTAAACAAGAGTAAAGTTATGGTGTTTGAGAAGAATGAAGTCACAGAATGCACGGTGAGGTTGGATGGCGAGGATATGGAGAATGTGAGTGCATTCAAGTACTTGGGTAGTGTGATGAGTAAGGATGGAACTTTGGGGGATGAAGTGCGTTAAAGGGTACAACAGGGAAGGAAGGTTGTTGGTTCACTGAAAGCAGTTATCAGAAATTGGGAAGTGAGTATTGAAGTTAGGAAGTCGCTGCATGATAGTATTGTGACGTATGGAAGCGAGGCATGGACCTTGCAAGAGGGGAACAAGTCAAGAGTGAGAGCAGTGGAAATGAGTTCCTTGAGAGGAGCATGTAGAGTGACATGGAGGGACAGGTTGACGAATGAAGAAGTGAAAGAATGTTGTGGGGTGGATGTGGTTGAGAAGATTAGGAGAAATACACTGTGGTAGTTTGGACATGTGGAGAGAAGGGAGAATGAAAGACTGACTAAGAGGGTGTATGTAGGTGAGATGGAGGAAGGGAAAGGGAGGGGAAGACGTAGGATGAGGTGGAGGGATAGAGTTGAGAGGTATATGAGGGAGGGGGGAGTGAGTTGGGGGGAGGGTCGTCAAATGGTGGGTTACAGAGCGACTTGGAGGTGTTTTGTCTGCGGCCACCCTTTGCGGGATTAGGGCGTCGGGCTATAGATAGATAGATAGATTATAAATCCGTGAGTGTTGCAACACGACTGTAATGCTAGATGTTTTAGGGTCGGCTTCCCGTCCCTCTAACGCCTTGCAGCTGGGTTCTCTTTCTAGACAGGAGCTTAGACAAATAAGAGAGAGGCAGGACACAAGAACTCAAGGCAACAACCTTACACGTGTATTGCTAAATTCTACCAGTGGAACGGGTAGATGTCACAAGAGTAATTATTCTGAGCAATTATAAACCTTAGGTCTAGACTGTGGGTATTAGTATCGCACAGGATACTATTTGAGACAAAATCAGGTAAAGTGAATAGCACTACGATCAGGAGTCCTAGGACAGTGAAACCAAATACTGTCACTCAGGGGAAGTCCAGGTTTTATCTATCTCAGGTGGAGTTCTGTTCACTAGGGCCGTGGCACTGTTATCACTGTTGGCAGTCTAACTTGTTTGTCCGTCACGTTACCAATTGTTACTATAGCACTGGGAGCCTTTTACTGATCTCAGCGTGAGGCTGGGTCACTGTGATGGTAATGCGTTCACTCAGACAGACACTTTATTCACTGCCTGGTCGTGTTCACTGTCTCACAGTTACTTTATCTCTTCCACCTTTCTTTTACACTAACACTGACAGTTTTTATTTCTGACTTCCAGTATTCAAGTAATTCACTGTTCTGCCCTTGCTTCACTGTATCACTTTCACTGTGCTTTCATGGTCACTCACGATCGGGACTGGGTGTGGTGGAGGTCAGGTACAAGGGTGGCGGGAGCAACTCAGCTGGACTACTGAGGGGGCTGAGTTCCACCGGGGGCCTCCGTATTCAGAGGCCATGGGATCACATGTAGGGGCATCCTCTCTCCTCCAGGGCTGTGGGTGGTGAAGGGCCTCGGGCTCTCAGGGCTCGAGGTTGGAGTCTGGCTCTCAGGGCAGGGGCCGAACAGCTGCCTGAATCGTTCACTCAGGCGCCTGATGGAGGACAAGGGTCTCTGGCGTCGGGGTGTCGGGATGTCCTGCCCAGGGGTTCTGGGGGCGGTCTGGAGGTCCTGCGGGCTGTGATCTTCGGTGGTCGGGGACACCGTCAGGAATGGGCTGCGGCGTCGGCCTCCGTCGGTGGTCAGGGGGCCTCTCCAGTAGTCCTCCAGGCCGGGGCCTCCCTCTGGGTAGTAGTCTCATGAAGGGGAGTCAGCACCTGATGGAGGAGCGGCTACCGGCTGTCTCCTCTCGTAGGGCCTGGCTACTGGCCATGGACCCCACAGTGGACCCTCCCCGTGATCCCTTCCCAAAGAACATGTAACTCTTCTAAATTTTTTCTTTCTATGTATCCGACTCTGGGCATAGGCTTCACAGCCTACAAGCAAGGCCCTGTAGTCCTCCTACATACCATACACCTCTACATGTCACCACTTCAGCACTAACAGCCACCGTCCGTATTGAATACATGCTAGGGCTGTCTCACACAGGACTGGTGTGTTGGTATTAGTGGGGGTATATTTATGACATGTCGGCGGGTCTTCTGGTAGATCAGTGAAGTCTGTTTTTATTAACCCTTTCATGCACAGACTCCAATCGAGTCATTAAATACCATCCTGTACAATGCACCATGTAGTCTAGTCCGGTTTTCAGGTATTTGGACAACTCCAGGTATTTTGGAGTCAAAGTTGGAAAATAAGCTTTTCTAGGGTGTTTTTTTGTACAGAATCCATTTTTGCTGTTTGTCAAGCTGTATCTCTCAAGCTGACACCGTCAGACGGGTAAATCCAAGATGGCCACCTTAAACTCAAAAGCATCATTTTTACAAGTGGTACCTCGTCCGTATATCATTATGACGACCGTTAAACCTTATTAAAACCCACTATAAAGTCATTGTACATTAATTATTTTATTGATATTACTTTTCTCTTAATTAAGCAATAAACATAAGCATAAATCCAGGATGGCTGACAACACATTTATATTACAACAAGTTGCAGATTGCAAATTGATGAACAGGCATAGTGGCAGTGTGTTTTACACAGTGTCATTGTTGGGCTTCGACATTGCTACAATCGTCATCGGATGTTCTACATTTGCATGCTGCTGTACAACGCAAGTGGAACTTTTTACATTTGCAACGTGCACTCATACATCGGTTGGCGCAGTTGCTGGTGATCAGTTCCACACATGAGTCTGGGACTGGGGGTAGGGACATCAGCATTGGCACCAGTGATGCAATAACAGTTCTTCAATGTCTTCACTGTTTGCTTTTGCCTCTATTTCAGCCCTCAGCCCTTGCACTTCGTTTTGGATGATGGTCAGGAGTTTTGGCATCAGGATTCTCCACATGGCCTGGATGGTTAGCTAATGTGCTCGCATTGCTTTGGAGTATGACTTGCCTATGCCCGTGAAGACTTGTTCTGCTGTACCAGGACCAAGGATTTTGCTTTCAACCCAAGCCTCCAGTAGACCAGATGATTGAACATGTTTCCCAATGACCTTCAGAAAGTTCAGAGATATGTGCAACCCGCCCATTCTGACGATCAGGAAGTCCTGGTATTCGTCCTTTGCTCACTTGAGCTCCATCAGCTTACAATAAAGGGCTTCATCAACTGTAAGTACGACATGGTGTTGTCCAAGTTGTGTTGCAATGTGTTTGCATCTTTGAACCACCGTATGGAGAGCGTCAAGTTCATGGGCTGGGGCCTGGACAATTGGTATGTAACCAACACTCGTCATTTCAGGATTGGCGCTACAGTTGCTTTGGTTAAAATGTGTGCAGCCTGTCTTGATGTTCACATCTTGTCGTTTCAGGAAAAAGGCCATGTCCTTGGCAATGGCTTGAGCTGCTGATGGATTGTCATCATTTGATTCATTGTACCATTCTTTGTTGATGCCCTCAGTTGCTCTAGGTTCTAGTCTTCTTGTCACCACTGCAGCAGGTGAAAGTTGATCCATGACTTCGGGAACTTTCAGACTCGTGTTTGGGGAAGGTCGAAGGTCCTTCAGTCCTATGTCCGCTTTAGGACCTCTTTGCTATCCAGCGATCTGTGTGGCATGGAAGCTGTTTTTACCATCAAAACTGTTGTCGTTGATGTCAATGTTGTCACACGTGAAGTGCACGAATCTGTTTGGTACAAAATTTGGTGGAATCACTGCTCCTGTTTCTGCATCCATTGTTTTCAGTGTACGCTCAGCCAGGGAAGTGCAACCTGCAGTAGTTTCGGGTAACTTATGATGTGTCCAGCTTTGTGAAATAGTTCAACAAGTTCTTTAGACCGTGTAACCTGGTGCAATGTGCTGGCAAGCCCAAGATGTTTAGGAGTCCAGTGCTTACATCCAGTGACGTTGTGCAATACTAAGAACTTTTGCTTGACCGTCATCCTGTTTTGTATCGTCTGCTACGTCGTCTGGGTCTGCTTCCAAAAGACTCTGTCCACCAAACATCAACCGAAGGAACATAAAAAGGCTATTTGAGACGCAGGATATCATTTCATCTTCATTGACAACAAATCCCTTGTACATGGGATGTGCCAGGATATCACCTCTCAGTCTCCAAGCCACATGAATCATCTCAATAAATCCTTCTTGAGCCTGATATTTTGGTATCAGTGTTGGTTCCTCCTTTTCAGAGAGTAATGTTGAGAAAGGGACAAGAATAAAACAAAAACATATCATATACATCGTTCCCGGAAGCAAAGATATCAACAATCAAATAAAACTGTGGCCATCTTGGATTTTCACTGTTTATGATGCTTTATTTACACACAAAGACACACATTTTACATATTTTATTATCAATATGTACGTTAGGAGCTTGTGCAATGCATTATATCCATTAATATATTTTTTATTTGAAGCAATTCTTCAAAATATGCATTTTCTAGAAAAATGGTGGCCATCTTGGATTTTGTCCGCTAGGAGCAAAACCGCACGAGATACAGCTTGGCAAACAGCAAAAATGGATTCAGCACAAAAAACACCCTAGGAAAGCCTTTTTGCCAACTTTGACTCTAAAATGCCTGAGGATTTTTATACAGCCACATTTTCCTGATATTCCACTAGTCTAATGATGCATATCGTGTCAAACAAAGGAGGACACAAGTTTTCCGCCGATGTGTGTCATATTTCGGTATGTTTTTTTACCCGATTCATGTCATGGTGCACTTTACAGGTTGATAAACAATCTAATGACTCAAACCACCTGTGCCGGAGAGGGTTAAATTCAAATCCTTAAATTGTTCCCTGCCCCAGCGGGGATTTGAACCTGGCTCCGGTAGGACTGCAGGCCACCTCTCTACCAACTGAGCCACTGCCTTCCCCAAATATAGTATAGTATCATCGAGGGCAACCCAACATCCTCAGAAGGAGCCCACAGAGGAGCATATACAGCGCGACTGGACTCTGGGCGACAGTGACATAAGTCTGCCCAGGCCGAGTGCCCCTATGACCCAGAGCTCGCCTGCCGCCACCATAGCAAGCAAGCGAGACTACCTTCCGGGCGAGCCAATCACCAACAACCACAGGGTGGTGTTATTACACTAGCTCCAGTCAGCACCCCCGAGACAGCCAGTAGCCGCTCAACTCTCCTACAGGAGATGGCCTGCAGCCACTCTGGAGGTAATAAGGAGACGGCCAGTAGCCGCTCCCGCCTTCGTCAGATGACCAGAAGCCACTCTGAAGGTGCCCTAGACGAGATGGCCAGTAGCCACTCGACCCTCCTACAGGAGACAGCCTGCAGCAGCTCCGGAAGTAACGAGGAGACAGCCAGTAGCCGCTTCCACCTTCATCAGGAGATGGCCGGTAGTCGCTCCGAAGGTGCCTCTCAGGAGATGGCCAGTAGCCACTCGACCCTTCTACAGGAGACAGCCTGCAGCCCTCTGGAGGTAACAAGGAGACGGCCAGTAGCCGCTTCGAAGGTACCCTTGAGTCAGCCTGTAGCCACTCGACCCTCCTACAAGAGACAGCCTGCAGCCGCTCCAGAGGTAACGAGGAGACGGCTGGTAGCCGTTTCCGCCTTAGTCAGGAGATGGCTGGTAGCTGCACTGAAGGTGCCCATGAGTCGGCCTGTAGCCGCTTCCTTCCCCAGACCACGGCCAGTAGCCGGGCCTTAGTGACAGCCGGTAGCCGTACCCCTAGAAGGTCATGGCCAGTAACAGGCAGGAGACGGCCGGTAGCCATTCCTCTGTCAGGTGCTGACTCCTGCCCACCAACCTACAACCCAGAGGGAGACCCCAACCTGGAGGAGTATTGGAGAGGCCCTGTAACTACCACCAGGCTATTCCCACTACAGCTGGTTCCTGAAAGGATCCACCTGATGGACACCGACGGAGGCCAATGCCGCAGCCCACGCCTGACGGCATCCCCAACCACCGGAGACCGCATCTCCTGGGACCTCTGGACTGCCCCCAGGACCCCCGGGCAGGACATCCCTTAACCCCGACGCCGGAGATCTTCGTCCTCCCTCCAGCGCCTGAGTAAGAAGTTCAGGTAGCTGTTCGGCCCCAGCCCAGAGGGCCAGTCTCCCACCTCGAGCCCTGAAAGTGCGGGACCCTTCGCCACCAGCAGCCCCAGATGAGAGAGGATGCCCTTACGCGTGATCCCCTGGCCCCTGAATATGGAGGCCCCTGGCGGAGCTCAGCCCCGTCAGTAGTGAGGCTGAGCCATTCCCACAGCCCTTGTACCTGACTGCCAGTACGCCCAGTCCCGAAAGTGAGTGAATGTGAAAGCACAGTGTTCGTGACATAGTGAAACAAGGGCAGAACAGTGAATTATCAGAAAATGGAAAGTCAGTTGAAAAGCATCAGTAATAATATAAAAGAGAAGAGGAATAAGTAGGAAAACAGTGAAACAGTGAATATGGCAAGGCAGCGAAACAAGGGTCTGTCTCAAGTGAACATGCTACCATATATAGTGTCTCCGCCTCGCATACAGAGGCCCCAGTGCATCAGTAATGATTAACGACACGACAGACAATCCAGTTAGCCTGCCAGCAGTGACAGTAGTACCACAAACTCCACCAGCACACAGAACCTAGACTTTCCCAGATAGTAGTGTTTAGCTTCACTGTCCTAAGTGCTATTCACCTTACCCAACTTTGTCCTAAACAGTATCCTGTGCGATATTAACACCCGATATCTAAGCCTTAGAATTATAATTGTTCAGCATAACTGTATTTGTGATATCTGCCCGTTCCACTGTAGAATTTAGCAATAGACATGTAAGGTTGTTGCCTCGAGTTTTTGTGTCCTGCCTGTCTCTTATTTGTCTAAGCTCCGGTTTAGAAAGAGAACCCAGCTACATAGTAGGCGTTAGAGGGACGGGAGGCCGACACTTAAACACCTATCATTACATCTTCCCCAGTGTGCTCACCCCTACCTTGTGAATTCTAATGTACCATATTGATCAAAGTGCTGTAACGCAGAGTGCTCAACTTACCCGCTCGGGTCCGTTCCCCCCCCCCTCCTACCGTGACCGATATTTCCCCAGTGTCACCTTCCCTACAGAACAGCAGGCGTCAATATAACCCACACCCATGGACTCCCACTAACTCCCCTCCTTCTCTCCATTCCCATGGGAGTACACCCACCCTAGCCTCATTAACCCCCCCCCCAGTGACTGTCAGTGTGAGACCATATATATATATATATATATATATATATATATATATATATATTAAAATGCGTGAGCTACAGCATAGTGCCCCCAGAAACTCCCCAACAGGTAACATGCACGGACTACAGCATAGTGCCCCCAGAAACTCACCGACACCCCCACCTGGACCCCATGGAGTAGCTGCAGCTGAACCACAGGATGCAGTGCGACAATGGTACGTCAGCCCGGGCTGTGCGCCCTTATAACACTCAGCCTTCTCACTGTCGCCCTAACAGGAATTCAACACTACCTTCGGGGAGAGGGACCGCCAGATCGGATTGGGGTGGAGCTGTCTGTCCAGCTCCAAACTGCGCCCCTCAGGAGATGGCCGATAACCACTCCCGCCTTCTACAGGAGTGCGCCCATAGCCGCTCTGAAGGTGCCTTCTCTTTAGGGACGGCTGATAGCTGCCCGCCCCTCGAAAGGGAATCAGTGTCTCACCAACCTGAGGGTAATCAGGAGACGGCCGATAGCCGCTCCCGCCTTCGTCAGAAGGTTTCCTTCCTGGAAGGGCCAATAGCCGCCCTACATCCCCTCCTGCAGGAGATGGCTGATAGCTGCTCCTCCCTCCGGCAGAAGAAGACAGCAAATGGCAACTCCTGCCTTCGCCAGATGGCCGATAGCTGCTCCGAAGGTGCTACCCCCAAGTCAGCCGATAGCTGCTCTTCCCTCCGGCAGAAGGAGATGGCAAGTGGCCGCTCCCGCCTTCGTCAGATGGTCGATAGCCGCTCCGAAGGTGCTGCCCCTGAGTCAGCCTATAGCCGCTCCCTCTTCCTCCTGCAGGAGACGGCCTGGGGCTGCTCCCGCCTTCGTCAGACGGCCGATAGCCGCTCCGAAGTGTCCAGAAGAGCACTGATTCCCCCACTCAGGCCACGGCCAATAGCCGGGCCTTGGCGCCTCATAGTCACGCCCTTGGGCACCCACGGCCAATAGCCAGGCCCCACGGCCAGAAAGAGGTGAGAACAGTGTCACCGCCCCAGCGTGAGACGAGTGTCCAGACCTCCAATGCAGAAGGACCCCAGAGAGGCCCTACAGCCTCCCCCGGCCTCTGCTCCTTATGCCTGGCCCTGGAGAAGACCCACCTGATGGACCCTACTTCAGGTCAGTGCCGCAGCCCCTCCCTGACGGCGCCCCTTGACTCTGGGGGCCGCAGTCCTAGAGTACTCCAGGCCCTCCCCTGGAAGCTCGGGCACGATCTCCCCATGCCCCGACGGCGTAAGACCTCCACCTCTGGCCGAGACCTGAGCCAGAGATTCCTGGACCTGTTTGGCCCCAGTCCTGAGGGCCATACCCCTGTACCCAGCCCGGAGAATACGGGCCCCTTCGCCACCTGCAGCCCTGGACGAGAGAGGACGCCCCTGCGAGTCGTCCCGTGCCCTCTCGACACGCCCTTCCCTGGCGGTGCCCCTGTTCCGGCAGAGTTGTCGCCGGCGTGTCTCCCCGACGCCCCCACCATATAAGTGACTTATGTTAAGTGTGATGTTGCCCCAAAATTAGTGTAACAGTGATACAGTGACTTAGTATATGTTGAATAACAGGGCAAGTGTTCAGGAGAAGATAACAGGAGAATACGTGATATCACGGGGCGGATTAATAAGGACGAGTGCAGAGACTAAGTTCTGGTGAATCAGACTCAGGAGTGACGCCCTCGTATAAAATCAGTAAGACTCTTAGCACGAGAGATTCTCCTGAATGAAATATCCAAACCCTTGCTACCAGGAAATATTGAAGAAAAGTGTTAGTAATATCGTCCCGCTCTTATTACCATAAACATAACGAAACTCTCAGTGCCTTCTACCCTCCCTTAATAAGTCTCCTTTCAGCAGTCAGTGCGTATGTAAGAACCTGGACTAGCCATATAATCAATTATCAAAATCCTCTTGCTACCAGAAAGTATTAAGTCAGAATCTGTAACATCAATTCCCTCCCAATATTACTATAACTTTGATCTGACCTTCCGCGCGTCACCCCCCCCCCCCGTGTAAGACCCACTCCTACTCTCCGAACGCATCGCGACCTTGTGTTCCAAGTACACCTGTGCACTAAACCTAGAGTGTTAGCATCAGCGTCTGTTAAGCTAGTATCCTGCGAGATACTAATTATCTAGTTAAGGTTTTATTCTCTACCATATAATGTGTTGTATTATCTGCTGTTTTTGTCCTGTGTCTGACTGTGGTAATATACGTAAAGAGGTTATTGTCTGGAATTTTTGTGTCTTACCTCTCTTTATTGCATTAACCCCCGGTCTCGATAGAGGACCCCGCTACACGTTAGGTGTTCTAGGACCGAGGAGTTGGGCCTTTTTCACCTAACATTACATATATATATATATATATATATATATATATATATATATCCTTAAACGTGATGCGGTATGGACTAAGTTAGCTAGGACTTCGTATAGGTGACCTAAACATATTACAGTAAATTTGCTAGGCTTTCGGCTCTGTGACGCGGACACCTAGGCTTAAGGTCGATTATATACATTGTCCTCTCTCTTGTGCTGGTGACACTGAGCTCTGTTGTGTACGTATGTGTCACATGTCATGTGCCTGAATATTTCTGTGGAATACTCATTTTGGTACAGTATGGACAAATTGTAAAATTACTCAGGTGCGATCGCGTATTAGATGAGCCGAACTAGGAACTGAGAGTGATCCTTGCAACTGCTACATTGTACCATTGTATCCATCTGGTATTGATCACGGAATAATGCATGTATGCATTCTTAGTTAATAGATATGTGTACTGTTGGACCCAAAGTGTTTGTGTTTTTCCCGTCCTGGCTGACCTTGACCCAGTCTGGAACAAAGAACCCCACACTGAACCGTACCTAGGACCGAGAAGTCGGAACCTAGAATATGCTGCATAACACTGGTGGCTAGCAGTGGTTCTTGACCCGGTGGTGGAACAGCAGGAAACGAAAAATCCGCAGACATGGAGGCCAAACCACATGTACAGTACAACTCCCTAAGTTTGATTCCAGACTGTATGACATACATATATGTCCATGATCAAGGCCATATTAGAATTAAGTTTAAAAAACGACAGAGAAAATAGCAGTCACACTCCTCCACCTTGGCAAAATCGTCTCCAATATAGCCAGGATTATAGTCCCGGATTGAAAATGGGACCAATTTCATTAAATTGTTCTGTCACACCCTTGTTAGGGAAAGTCGTCACTTTCTCCCAGTTAGACGCACATATGTACGATGGGAACTTAGATGACACCCTCATCCAGACGCGATGCCTCGTTGCAGCTGCCTTCCCAAAGGCAGATGTACAAACCTGGGACCAGCATGTATTTAATACCCTGTTGCAGATACTCCCCAGCATTGTCAGGGAACACTTTACTATCCACGACCCGACTGGGGATATCGACAGGGATATCCAGCTGGTGAGGCGCCTCCTCGCCGCCCGCATCACTCCCTAGCAAACTGGGGCAGTAAGCAGAGTCTCTACCCACAAGCCACCCTCCAGCAAGCCTCGGACACCCACCCCGAACCCACCGCCCCAGGAACCACCAGCCCTACCACAAGCCATCCCCACCAAGAAACAACACAACCCCAGGGAAACGTCCAGATTGATCTCTATCAATCCCCGGGAATTCATGGCATATAGCCACTGCTGCCCCATACACGACATCTGGGGGCAGCTGAAAGCCGCTCAGCAGAGGGCTGCCAAATCAGGGTGCCTCAAGGTGTTGGCCATCGAGGACGACCCTGCTGATGAGCCTACCCCTCTCACCGACCGCCCTGACACCAAGGAAGTCGGCGTGGGCGGCGAAGGGGAAGGACTCTCACAGCACCTGGATTTTTAGGACCGCCCCCGCACCTCCCCACGGTGGCGGTGCCACTTCGCACAATTACTGTCTCCCAGTCTATGATAAGGCCAGACTGAATGGGGTAAAGGCACTACTACTGGTCGATATGGGAGCAGCCAGGTCCTGCCTATATCATCACTTCTACTCTTGCCACGCCAGAGCCTTCGGCCCCCTCCTCCCCACTTCGGTCCACCTCGTAGACGTGGGGAAACACGGGCCTTCCATGTCCAAACACAACAAGCAACTGCCCGACACCAGTTCATTATTTTTTATTCTTCCTGCCGTGCATACAACGGTTACTTGAGGCTTGATCTGTTGCAAAAACTCCGGGCCAATATTGATTGCCACAGAGGGCGGTTGCACTGTAACAAGGCACCAGATCCGCCCGCGAATCTCTGCATGTGCCACACTATAACACACCCCCTTACTTCCCCTCCCCTCCCTCTTCCTTCCCTCCCCTTCTGCCATCACCCTTCCTACCCCACCCCCCCACTTTCCCCGCCACACTCTCGTCTGCCATCACCACTCCTCCCCACCATGAGGCCTGGCTCCCCTTGCACCGACCCGCCAGCACCCATGTAGTATTCTCCCCAACCTCACCAGCAGGCGCCACTGCCTCCTGCCTCCTGTCCCCCACTTTCCTTCCCCCCCACCTTGCCGCGGTCCACGCAACTAATCTTTCCACCTAGCCCCTTACTCTCCCTAAGGGCCTAGTAGTGGGCGAGATTGAGGAAGCTGAGCCCTGCACAAATCCCCTCCCCCCCACCTCCCCCACCCTGCTGCCCCTCCCCGACCACCTCTCCCAGCAACGAACCACCAATCTGCAATGACTCCTCCTGGACTTCCAGGACATCTTCTCATCGGGACCCATGGACATCAGCCATACCACCCTCCTGTCCCACGAGATACACACGATGGGCCCTCCCATCTGGCAACCAGCACGCCTGAAGAATCCCATGCAATGGGCAGAAGACCAGCAGGTCCAGGACATGCTAGATGCTGGCGTTGTGTCACCATCAACCAGCTCGTGGTCGTCCCCCATCATCCTCATCATAAAGAAAGATGGGACACTGTGGTTATGTGTGGACTACCGTCGCCTTAACAATGTCACCACAAAAGACGCCACCCCCTGCCGAGGATCGATGAGTCCCTGGACTCCCTGTACAGGGCATATTGGTTCTCCACCCTGGACCTACAGTCAGGATACTGGCAGGTCCCTGTGCACCGGAAAGATCGAGGGAAAACCACTTTCTCAACCACTGACAGGAAGCACTACAAGTTTAATGTGCTCCCCTTTGGCCTGTGCAATGCCCCAGCTACGTTTTCCCGCCTGATGGAGTCCATACTTAGTGGCCTCACATGGGAGATTTGCCTTGCCTACCTCGATGATGTAATCATTTTTAGTAGGACCTGGGCAGACCACCTCTATCACCTACATCAGGTCTTCTCCAGGACACACCAAGCCAGACTCAAACTCCGTCCATCCAAGTACGTCCTGGCTCAGAGATCTGTCTCTTTCCTAGGACACGTCATATCGAAGGAAGGCATCACTCCCGACCCCAAAAAACTGAAGGCTATAGCTGAACTCCCCCTCCCTAGGAAAGTGCATGAGATCTGCGCATTCATAGGCCTCGCCTCCTACTACCGGCGCTTTGTAAAGGGGTTTGCGACTATTGCCAAGCCACTACATGACCTCAGTAAGAGAGGGGAGCCCTTCACCTGGATGGAAGAATGCCTCCAAGCCTTCTGGGTTCTCAAGGATAAGCTCATCACGGCTCCCATAGTGTCATTCCCCGACTACACCCTACCATTCCGCCTATACACTGACATCTCACTAGTGGCCATCGGAGCTGTACTAACCCAGGTACAAGACGGCAGGGAGCACATCATCGCCTGCACCAGCCACACCCTCAACCAGGCAGAATGCAACTACGCGGCCACAAAACGGGAGTGTCTCGGAATCATTTGGGCCCTTGAATACTTCCGTGCTTACCTGGCGGGCACCCACGTTACCATCATCACAGATCATCAGTCCTTCCAATGGCTCTGCCAATTCAACACCAAGAATGCGCAGATGATCCGATGGTAAGAAACCCTGGAAGAATTCAACTTCGACATCTACTGGCCAGAAAAACTCCACACAAATGCCGACGCCCTTTCCAGGCTCCCCGTGAATGCCATCCAAACCGTGCCTACCCTCATGCAACACTGGCAATCCAAGGACCGCCCCGATTGGATGTCGGCCCATATTTTCTCTAAACTGCAACAGCACAGTGACCTGCTGTACACCCACTCTGGCCACATCGCCCTTCACCCCGACGCTGCCCTGAACACCTTCACCCATCTCCACGCTGACAACGGAATACATCTGGGCACAAAAGTATTACTTCAGACTTTTAGCAACACTTTCTGGGCCCCACATCCCTCCAAACTCGCGCAACAAGTTGTCCTGGCCTGCCGAGCGTGCACCCTTGGAAAGGATGCCACCTGCACACCGGGCCCCACTGGCCACCTGGTGGCCAGCAAACCGTGGCAACTACAATCACTTGACATTGTCGGTTCCCTTCTACCAAAATCAGGCTACCGCTACATTATTACGTTTGTTGACACGTATTCCAAATTTCTGATAGCTTGCCCGGTGAAAGAACACCACGCCCTCTCCATCGTGGATGCCCTTACTTAGGTATCCCACATGCCCTCCACTCCGACAATGCACCCGAATTCACAGGAAAAATTTGGACTGAATTTTCCAACCTTTTCGGATACAATATTTCACACTCTTCCCCCTACTGGCCGCAAGGGAACAGCAACTGTGAGAGCAGCCACTGCACACTACTTAACCACGTGAGGACTCGCATCCTAGCCACACAGAGCGACAACTGGCCCGCACACATCAAGATAGTCCAATGGGACATGAACACCTGCCCACTCGAGGATGGCATTACACCCCACGAGCAAGTGTTCGGGGAACCACCCTTATTGCTCCCCCTCCACCAACACCTGCAGGCCCTGCAAACTCCACTCCTTCCGATCCCCTCCACCACCTCAAGTGGAAACTCCAACACCTGCAAGACATGCAAGACCTTGTCCCAGACACCCCATGCACTAACCCCTACAAACCTGGCGACCTCGTCATGGTTGCCACCCTACCCACCCCTTACAAACTCGCCCACCGCTACATCAGCCCCTACGAAAGAATAAGGATTCCTAACCCCTATCAAGTTACCATCAGATACCACCACACCACTCGCACCTACAGATATAGACACGTGTGCTGCTCCCCCACATCGGACACACCACCCCCTCAACCACGCCACCCGCCGACCCTATCCCCCACTGCCTCCCCCTCACCAGATAACTCCCATGCCTGCTACCTTTCCCCCTCCTTTTCCTCCACCCCCACCCTGGCCACCACCCCGCCGTCACTCACACCAGGTCCCACATCATCCTCCCCCTCTCCAACCTCCACCCCCACCTCGCCCCCTCATGCTCCCTCCACCCCCTCTCCACCTCCATCATTCCCTCCAACTACCACAGCCTGACCAGCCCCAAACCCCACTTCCACGACCACCCGCCCCTTACCTTCCCAACCCCCATCACCACACCTGCAACCTATGCCCCCACCTCCCGCACGCCCATCCTCAACCCCACCCTCATCCTCTTCCACCACCACACCCTCTCCTTCGTCCCCTTCTCCCACCTCCACCCATACCACTACCCATCCCCCCCCACCACCGCAACCACCCACCACACCGTCCCCGCATGACCCACCATCAAAATGCCCATCCCCCACTCCCCACCCACACCCGTGCTGACCACCACCCGCACCCGTTCAGGCCGCCTGTCCCACCCGCCAGCCCGCTACACCCAGACACCCTTCCCACCCTCCACCCCTACCCCTAACCTTGTCCCCCTCACCTTTGCACCACACCACCCCCTGAACAATATCCCAGTGGCCCACCCCACTAAGCTGATATACCAAAGATGCCCTCATAAAAGCATGACAGTGTCATCCCTCTCCAGTCTCCAACCTGACTTCACTACTTACGCCCCACCACCATCACCTGACATGAAGATCACAGCCGTACTGTGGACCCCTCACCAAGGGCACAGACACCGCATCCAGGGCACCAACCAACTCTTGCAACTCCTTCATCACACCCTGGACTCGTCATCCCTCACCGTATATTACTCCTAGAACCTCCAGCCCAATCCACAAACCACATACTGGGAAAACCTCCTCAGCCACCTCACCCCCTTGCACTGCACCACCAACGCCAAAACGTTCTGACTCCAGTCATGGGGATGTGACTTTCACCCCCAACACGGTGGTGAAATATCCGCACAGTGAGGTGAGCCGGACACCACCACCCCAGGAGGAGAGTACGAGAGGGCAGTACCTACCCCACTAGGAGGTGACAGGGAGGCTGGTTTACTTGTCATGTCTTCCAGTCAAGAGCGTCATGTCTCCCTCGCGCCCTGATGCCCCTCTTTTCCGCAGCCAGACCACACGGCATTGTGGCAATAGCCAGGCGTATCCATCGGGCACTTTCTCCCTGCCCTTGAAACGATGGTTGGAGAGCAGTCTCCGTTGGCACTGTGGGAATAGCCGGGCATATCCATCGGGCACCTTCTCCCTGCCTTCAACACAGTGGCTGAAGTGCAGCCTCCGTCTGAGCTGTGGCAACAGATGGGCGTATTCATCGGGCGCCTACTTCCCATCGTCAGGGTCTGTAGCAGGAGGCGGGTTGGCTCCAGGCCGCTCTCCCCCTGCCCATTACCAGGCTCCTGCAGAGGGCAGCACCTCCCACCCTGACCACCACCTCGGTGGCGAGGTGAGGTGCTCCTCGTCCTGCCCCTCGGTATCTGAGGGCGACTCTTGCTCCTTGTCAGGGGAGCCTCCAGAGACTAGAGTGGGCGAGACATCCCCAAGGGCCAGTGTCCTGTCGGTACAACCTCAGGTGTTGTCAGACTCCCCCAGGACGAGAGGCCGCAAGTTGCCCCTAACGGCCTCCTCCCAACAATGAGACTGCAACTCCCAGAAATGGCAGGCCTCCCCCGGTGCCTGTCACAGCAACTGAGCCTTCCCAGACGTCAGTGGCCGCAGCCCCTCACTGACAGCTGCCACCGAGGGGCGTGATAGCTGTGCATCCAGGGCGCCGCCCCCTCCACGCCTGACCCCAGCCCCGGGCCTCCCCAGGTCCTCTCCCAGAACCCCGACAATGATGAAGGGCCAGCGCCGAGCTGTGCGCCTGTTGGCCCTCTTTGGCCCCAGCCCCGAAAGGCCGGCCCCCTGTCGGGCCGTAGCGGCTAGGGAGCCGCCCCACACACCACCGGCCCATTCTTCCCGGACTCGTGGCAACCCGATGGAGCACCTGCCTCTATACTACTCACCAGGCAGCCCTCCTCCTACGCCAGGCCGCCACTTGAAACTCCCCCCGTAGCAGGCCCTGTCCTCCCCTCCATCAGAAACTGTGAGTAATAGATCCTCCGTTTATATTCCCCCAGTGTGACCAGCCCCCGCCCCACAGTGGACCCTCCTCATGATCCCTCCCCAAAGAACGTGTAACTCTTCTCTAGTGTGCTCACCCCCTCCTTGTGAATTCTAGTGTACCATATTACTCAAAGTGCTGTTACGCAGAGTGCTCGACATACCCACACAGGTCAGTTCCCCCCCACTACCGTGACCAATGTTTCCTCAGTGTCACCTTCCTCACAGAATAGCAGACGTCAGTGTAACCCGCACCCATGGACTCCCACTAACTCCCCTCCCTCTCTCCATTCCCATGGGAGTACACCCACCTTAGCCTCATTAACCCCCCCCCACAGTGACTGCCAGTGTGAGACCATATATATATATATATATATATATATATATATATACTGTATATATATTCCCTTATATGTGACGCGGTATGGACTAAGTTAGCTAGGGGTTCGTATAGGTGACGCAAACATATTATATTAGCTAGGATTTCGTCTCTGTGACGTGGACACCTAGGCTTAAGGTTGAATATATATATATTGTCATTTCTCTTGAGCTGGAGACACTGAGCTCTGTTGTGTACGTATGTGTCACATGTCATGTGCCCGAATATTTCTGTGGAATACTCATTGTGATACTTGTAATGCTAGGTGTTTTAGGGTTGGCTTCCCGTCCCTCCAACACCTAGTGTGTAGCTGGGCTCTCTTTTTAAACCGGAGCTTAGACAAAAAGGAGAGAGGCAGGACACAAAAACTCAAGGCAACAACCTCACACGTGTATTACTAAATTCTACAGTGGAACGGGAAGATGTCACGAATACAGATACACTGGACAATTATAATTCTTAGGCCTAGATATGGGTTATTAGTATCGCGCAGGATACTACTCAGGTCAAGGTTAGGCAAGGTGAATAGCACTTAGGGCAGAGGTTTATGTACTATTATTGCAGGAAGTCCAAGTTTTATATACTTGTGGAGTGGGTGGTACTATTTCACTGTTGGCAATTATTACTTTATCGCAGGGGTCTGTGTATGATTTCAGTATGATGCGGCGTTATCAGATGGTAGCATACTCATTGTAATAGGCCCGTATTTCACTGCTTGGCCGTGTTTACAGTTGCACAGTGACTTTTATTCACTCCTCCACTTTTATATTGTCACTGGTGCTTTATTCCTCCTATGAACTATTTTACACACTTCCTCATGTCACCACTGTGGTGCTAACCCCCACCGTCCCTACTGAATATATGATAGGGTTGCTTCATACAGGTCTAGTGTATTGGTATTAGCGGGGATGTTTACGGCGTGTCGGCGGGTCTTATGGTAAATCAGTAAAGTCTGTTTTAACGAAGGGCAGATTCTGAACGCTCAAAAATCCTCGCAAATCCACCATCTTTGGGCGTAAAAGCAACTTTTTACTTAAGTGCATATTCTGGAGCCCTAGAAAACGAGTGCAAACCCTATGCAGCTTTGTCAATTCTCCTCTTAGAGCTGCACCATGTGAGGGGCAGCCCTAAGTACATCGTAAGCCTTATAACTCTCCTCTTTTTACAAATGTTTTAGCTCAAACATCCCCCAAATCCTTAGAATTAAATAATGCATTAATTAATCCTTAAGTGCATACAACTGTTGCGATTCTACAAAAAATAATAAGTACAAGTGGCAGCAGACCGTCGTAGGTGATGCCAAAATACTATATCGGAGCAAGTACTACTTCGACATAAGTGGTAAAACTAGCATTGTCGGCCAAATATAGCCTTTATTGCAAACAAATTACAGACTAATGATATAATGTTCACAAAAAATTCGATTAAACAAACCAGTGTAAAGAAGAAACTCATCTAAAATTTGGTGATAGCCTACATGACACAATATCGAAAACATTATGAATCAGGGGGCGGATTCTGAAAGCTCAAAAATCCTCGCAAATCCACCATCTTTGGGCGTAAGAGCAACTTTTCACTGAAGTGCATATTCTGGAGCCTTAGAAAACGAGCGCAAACCCTATGCGGCGTTGTCAATTCTCCTCGTAGAGTTGCGCCATGTGAGGGGCAGCCCTAAGTACATCGTAAGCCTTATAACGCTCCTATTTTTACAAATGTTGTAGCTCAAACATCCCCCAAATCCTCAGAATTAAATCATGCATCAATTAATCCTTAAGTGCATACAACTGTTGCGATTTTTCAAAAAATAATAAGTACAAGTGGCAGAAGACCGTCGTAGACGATGCCAGAATACTATAACGGAGCAAGTACTATTTCGACATATGTGGTAAATCTAGCATTGTCGGCCAATATTGCCTTTACTACAAACAAATTATAGCCTATTGATACAATGTTCACAAAACTTCGATAAAACAAGCCACTGTTCAGAAGAAACTCATCTAAAATATGGTGACAGCCTACATGACACAATGTTGAAAAAATAATGAATCAGTGCACTTATTTCTTCCTCAGAGAAGTTCATTGCCCTTCTGTACATAATATTTAGGTGGTCTTCCACTGCTTCAATACTGTCTTGGAAATTATGACTGGCGGTGTGGAAACATCGTCCGCTACCACTATGACGTCATACTCCGTTGTACTGTGATTGGTTACTCAGAGTTAAATAGAGAAACCTTCCGCTCCTTGATTGGCCAACACTTGCCCTGGCGCCACCTGGTGTTGGTCTTAAGATTGTCGTACAACACTCTCCAGAATATCACTTATCAAAACCTCGTATGCACATCGCAAAAGTTCTCGCAGATTTTCTCGTAACCCAGACACCTTTCAGAATCCGCCCCCAGGCGCACTTATTTCTTCCTCTGAGAAGTTCACTGCCTCTCTTTACATAATATTTTGGTGGTCCTCCACTGCTTCAGTACTGTCATGGAAATTATGACTGTCGGTGTGGAAAAATCGTCTGCTACCCTTATGACGTCATTCTCTGGTGTACTGTGATTGGCTACTCAGGTTTAAATAGAGAAACCTTCCGCTCCTTGATTGGCCAACACTTGCGCTGGCACAACCTGGTGTTGGTCTTAAGACTGTTGCACAACACTCTCCAGAATACCACTTATCAAAACCTCGTATACACATCGCAAAAGTTCTCGCAGATTTTTTCGTAACCCAGACACCTTAGCTTGTCCCATGTCCCAGCCACAGGGACCGCAGGCTCTCTCTCTCTCTACCGTATTAAAAAAGAAAAAAGAAAAAAAAATGTTAGTATACAAAGTAGCCTCAGTTTACAGAGTCAAGAATTTCAAGGTAAATAAGAGGGTGATATAAATGAAGCCAAATTACTTACTATTTCTATCCGGCAATTCCTTCCAAGGAGATGCCACAAGAGCCTCCATTATCTTTGTTCATTCATCCACTCCTCACATCCTAATATCGGCATTCCTTTCCTATTCAGCCACGTTCATGAATTATCGTGCACAAAAGTTCCTTCCATGAACCTGGGGACAGGGTAACCTGCCGCTAGAGGTCATCTACCCCTCAACTCCCCCTCCTTACCCACACCAATGCACTGATTTCTTAGGCAGATGGATTGGAGATATGATGTTTCAGTAGACTGACCCGAATGTAGTCTTTCCAAATCTCTATCCAACGTGCTTTACTCGATATACTATAATCCAAATAAATGCACTAAGTTATATGATTACTAGCTGTCACGAATTCATGAGATTGTGTATTCTACAAATCCGTGACATTGTACTTGGGTGAGAAAACCACGAACTCTAGTGGAATTCCCACTGTGTATCACTCAGCTTAACCGTCCTCATATGCAATTCGATTGGGATAGTTTTTCAGAATATTTGTCACTGCTCCAAAAGTGACTGTTCTTATGCGCGACATTAGTGCTTCACTGAGTGATTTTATTGCATATATATATCATTCGCCCTCTCTCCGTTGACCGTTGAAGTTAGGCCACGCCTACTTCCGGCGAACATGGCCATCTCTCACCCCCCTTCCCAGTTTGGACTCAGTCAGCTTTGGACCGCATCGAGAGTAGGATAATTTGTGCCCAGCGTAAAGAGCAGCATCTCTGTTGTACAGCAATTTCCTGGATCTCCACCTAAACGGTGATCGGCGAAGTGAGCTGAGCAGTGTAAAGCAGCGCCTGGTGTTCAACAGACAGGCGCCCAGTCTTTCGTAGCTTCAGCTCCGTTCCCTCCACTGACCAGTATTTCTTTTCGTTTTTCTTAGCCTTAAGTCTTCTTAGCTTTTGAATGAGTGAGTGTATTTCCTTTGGTATTTGAATTCACGAGTCCCCCTGTGACCGTGAATTCCCCTTTTGAATTCATTTTGAGATTCATGTAACAAATTTATTTTATTATAATTAATAAATTTACAGTTCTTTTCTTTGAGCTCGTTGAACTGTGTTAATGGTGTTTCATTTCTGCACACTGAGCTTACTTTAGTTTGCCGCTCCTAGTTTGCACAAGCTCCTTGCATTATTCATGACTGGTATTTAAGCCAATTCTTCCAAATTAAAACTTAAATCCGTTGTGCCAGCTGAGAGTTAATCACCAGCAAGGACCTGTCCATTATTAGTATTAGTTATTGATTGTCAGGGGGTAAGAATACTTTCTCAGAGGCTAACAGTACTAATGATACAGCACTCGTGAGTAGGTTAGTCTCCGCTGTGTGATGTTGGGAAAGTTCATAAAATTCTCGTCTTTGGAGAATTGGTGAAGTAAGCCAGAATAAAGTAAAACTCACTACTTGATTCCACAAGTCAGTTCTTTGTCTTTTGTCTTTAATTTCGAGTAATATTTAGCATTTTATTCTTAAATTCACATCCCCCCGTGACACTAGCCACATAAGTCTTTCCTGGCCTGTCAACGGGGGAGACACATATCCACCCACCCACTCGTCCACCTACCCATTCAGTCCATCCAACACATCCCACGAACCTCACTTCGGCTACTCACCCCGACCAGACACCTGGGTTACCCATCCAGCCCACTGATCCCGGCCATCCACCCTACTTACTCATGAATGCCACCCACGAAGCTCAATCAACAATGCCACTCAGCACATCCACCCACTCACCTATCCACCCTGAACCGATCCAGCAACCCAACCAATCACCCAAACAATCTTTAGACCTTGAACCCAACCACCCACGCAGAACACCCCAGCCAAACAATCGTCTCGGCCACCCTGGCAAACCCACTGTGCCCACCCTGGCGACCCACCGTACCCACACATTCCGACGACCTGCCTTGCCCACCGTCCCCTACCACCCTCCCTTCCCACCCACAAAATCCAACCACCCTGCTTACCCACCAATGCCATCCATCGCATCCACCCACACAACCCTCCCACGGTACCCATCCACTTCACCCACCTGCCCACCCACCGCACCCTGGGAACCCACTCATCCTACCCACCCACCCCTTCCACCGATCCACCCGCCGAACCATATGCCCAACTACCCTTCTTACCCTATCTCATTCACACCCCAATCCCATTCACCCATTCGAACCCGACTCATCCATCAAATTCATCCCATCCACAATTAACTTACCAAGCCCTCCTCGACCACCCACATATCCAGTCACTCACCCACCCAGCCCACCTCACGCACCTACTCACTAACCCATCTACCCCTACAACCCACCCCAAGCCACTCCACATGTCCCACCCAACCAACCCACCTCCTTACCAACCATCCTACCCCCCCACCTTGATGATGCACCAACCTACCACACCCACCAGTTCAACCTCATTGAACGTACCCAACCAACCAACTTGCTCCAACACACACACACACACACACACACACACACACACACTGGTATAGAGGAGGAAGAAATAAGAAACAAGATTTCGAGAGACAAAAAGGAGATGGCAAATGTAATGAACATATTGAAGGAAGTGTCAGAGGAAATCTGTAGTAAAGACACTGAGGAACACAAAAGGCTAGGGAACTATGAGAAAAATAAATCAAGGCCCCTGAAAGTAACATTCCAGAGTGTAAACACTGTGGAGGAAATACTGAAAAATGCAAACAAACTTATGGAAAAAGAGGACTTCAAAAATGTATGGATAGAGAGATGCCTAACTCAGAAGGAACTTGGATTACTAAAGGAGAAGAGGGAGGAGGCAAAAAAAAAAAAAAAAAAAAAAGAATGAGGGAAGATCAGAGGAAGAGAACACATTCTTTTACAAAGTAATTGGACTGCAGGTTCGAAAGTGGTACATAAACAGGAGGGAATAAAAAAGGAGAAAGGTAGTAGGCCCAAGTCATGACAAGTATGTAAAGAAGATGATTAAGTTGATGTACTCAAATGTAGATGGAATAGTATTTAAATTACTAGAGATGAACGATTATATCAAAGAAAAGGAATCACATATTGTTTGCCTAACTAAAACAAAATTAACACCAAGGATATCAAACGATACACTAAACCTAGAGGAATACAATATATGGAGAAGAGATAGGAACTTTAAAAAAGGCGGAGGAATTATATTAACAAAGAAACATCTGCAAGTCAAGGAAATAGAACTAGATGTACCATCACAGGTAGAATTGATCGCAGTTGAGATTAGTACGTCTGAAAGGAAAGTAACTGTGGCAAATTTATACATGCCGCCCAGATCAAACTTTTGGGAAAAAGGAGAATATGAAGACCTGGCAGAGAAAACAATTCAAAGTTTAAGAGCATTACTACATAGAATGGAGGAGAGATCTGAAAGAATTATACTAACTGGTGATTTCAATACAAATATAAACTGGAATACTCTAGATATAAAAAGCCAGGAAAGCTGTTGGGAACTAAAGCTCATGGACCTTGTGCAGGAGTTCTTCCTAACAGCATATAAAAGAAAGCACCAGAAAAAGAAGACTTGACATACCATCAGTACTAGATCTTATATTTACTAGGCAAGAAAATGATATTGACAATATAACGTATCCCCCTCCATTCGGCAAAAGTGACCATGCAGTATTAAGTTACAACTTCAGGATTTCATTTGACAGTTAATAGTAACGAAAGTTACAAAAAGAGCCTTAACGACAAAAAGGGCAACTATCATGACCTAATGAAATACTTAGAAATAGATTGGGAAAAAGAGCTTAGAGGAGAAGATTTAAATGTTATATATAGAAAACTCTGTGAACTTTATGAAATAGGAGTCCAGAAGTACATCCCACAGCACAAAGAAGCAGAAAAGAAAATAAAGAAATGGTTTAATACAGAATGTAAAAAATCAAAAGAAAAAGGGAATTTGTTGTGGAACAGATACAGAAGACACAATAGTGAAAGGGCATATAACAACTATAAACAGGCAAGAAACGATTATACAAGAATAAGGAGGGAAGCCCCAAAACAGTTTGAGGAGGACATCGTAAATAAAAGTAGTGATCAACCTAAGCTAGTTTACAGCTACATTAGAAGCAAAACCAAAGTAAAAGATAAAACACAATCCATTACAGATGAGAGGATCACCTACACACAAGAGAAGGATATTTGTGAAGCACTAAATAAAAATTTCCAATCAGTTTTTACAAAAGAAAATAATTTTGAGAGGGATTATATAGAACATGCATGCCAACACATACTACCAGATATACAAATATCAGAAAAAGAAATACAGGAGGAGCTAAGTAAATTAGACAAAGGAAAAGCAAATGGTCCTGATGAAATTTCATGTTGGGTGCTACATGAATGTGCAAAGGAATTAAGTAAACCATTATTTTTAATTTTCAAGGAATCCTTGGGACAAGGTAAACTTCCTGATGTCTGGAAGAAAGCGCATATTATTCCCTTCTTCGGGAGAGGGAATAGACAAAATCCACTCAACTACCGACCATTATCACTAACCAGTGTTGTAGGCAAGGTATTAGAAAAGCTGATAAAAGTTTGGGTAAATCATCTAGAAGAACACAATATGATAACTGAAAGACAGTTTGGTTCAGTAAGGGAAAATCATGTGTTACCAATTTGTTGAGCTACTATGATAGAGTAACAGAAACATTACAGAACAGAGAAGGATGGGTTGACAGTATCTATTTAGATTTCAGGAAAGCATTTGACAGAGTACTGCACCAAAGACTTTTATGGAAACTGTACCATCAAGGAGAAATCCAAGGCAAACTGTATTGTTGGATGCAAGGTGTTCTAAAAAAAAAAAAAGGGAAATGAGAAGAATACTAAGGGGAAATTATTGACCATGGAGAGAAATGACTAGCGGAGTTCCACAGGGCTCAGTGCTGGCACCAATTATGTTTTTAGTGTATATAAATGATATAGACAGTAACACTGGAAATGAAAGCTATCTAAATATGTTTGCTGATGATGCAAAAATACAAAGGAGAATTACTAACAGACTCATGTAAGGAGATACAAGAAGAATTAAATAAACTTCATGAATGGAGCAATACATGGCAAATGGAATTCAATTTGGACAAGTGTCTTGTAATCAAGTTTGGTAAAAATGGAAAAAGACCTGATTGGGATTATAAGTTAGGAAGCAAAACCTTACACACATCAGAAAAAGAGAAGGACCTACGTGTGATTATCAATAACAGATTCTCTCCGGCTGACCTCATCAGTGAGAAGGTACGGATCATGTATACACTGCTTCCAAATATGAGAATAGCATTCACATACGTATATGAAGACATGCTAAGAAGGATAATAACATCATTCATCAGAACAACCCTGGAGTATGCGTCAGTAGTCTCGAGTCCTCATCTAAAAAAAACACATAGATAAGATTGAAAAAGTTCAAAGGGCTGCTGCATGATGGGTACCAAGCTTAAGTGATCTAAGCTACAGAGAAAGACTAGAAAAACTGAATCTACCTACACAACAGGAGAGAAGGAAAAAAGAAGACATGATTATGCTATACAAATGCATATCAGGGAAGGAGAAAGTAGACATAAATGATTACATAACCTATGGGGATGCATCAGCAAGAGGACACTGCAAAAAGCTGCATAAAAAGAGATGCGATAAAGTTTCCCAAATATGGCAATTGATCAGTGGAATGCACTACCGAATGAAATAGTGTGTGCCAAAACAATCAATAAATTCATTCCTGTAAAGATACAGTTAGTTAAGAACAATTAGGTAAGAACACGCACGCACGCAAGCAAGCACACACACACACACACACACACACACACACATACTATCTATCTATCTATAGTCCGAAGCCCTAGTCCCGCAAAGGGTGGCCGCAGACAAAACGCCTCCAAGTCGCACTGTCACTCATCATTTGACTACCCTCCCCCAACTCACTCCCCCCTCCCTCATATACTTCTCAACTCCATCCTTCCACCTCATCCTCGGTCTACCACTCCCTCCACCTCACCTACATACACCCTCTTAGTCAGTCTTTCATTCTCCATTCTCTCCACATGTCCAAACCACCTCAGTGTATTTCTCCTAATCTCAACCACATCTACATCCACCCCACAACGTTCCTTCACTTCTTCATTCGTCAACCTGTCCCTCCATGTCACTCTACATGCTCCTCTCAAGTAGCTCAATTCCATTGCTCTCACTCTTGACTTGTTCCCCTCTTGCAAGGTCCACGTCTTGCTTCCATACGTCAGGGTAGGGATCAGAATACTGTCATGCAGTGACTTCTTAACTTTCATACTCCTCTCCCAATTTCTCATCATTGCTTTCAGTGAACCAACAACCTTCCTTCCCTGCTGTACCCTTTCACGCACTTCATCCCCCAAGGTTCCGTCCTTACTCATCATACTACCCAAGTACTTGAAAGCACTCACATTCTCCATATCCTCGCCATCCAACCCCACCGTGCATTCTGTGACTTCAGTCCTGTCAAACACCATAACTTTTGCTTTTGTTTACGTTAACCTTGAGATTCCTCTTCCTAAGCACTCTCTCAAATTCGTTCACCAAACCTTGCAACTCCCATTCATCTTCACTCAACAATACTGTATCATCAGCAAACAGCAACATTGGAATCTTCCAAATCTCACCCTCATTCATTAGAGCCAGCTCCACATCCACTGCCCTACCTTGCAACACCTTTACAACCTCATCCATGTATATATTAAACAGCCATGGAGACATCACACAACCCTGTTTCAGTACCAGATTGAGATCAAAGAACTCACTCAGCTCACCATCCACTCGCACCGTAGCCCTAGCTCCTTTGTACATACTCTTCACAGCACTCAACAATTTTCCCTGCACTTCATATATTCTTAATACCTTCCACATACCTTGCCTATCTATTGTCATAAGCTTTCTTCAAGTCCTTGAAGGCAGCATACACTTTCTTTCCCTTCTCTAGATACTTCTCCACTAAACATCTTAGAACAAATATCTAATCTACACACCCTTTTTCCTTCCTAAATTCCCCTTGTTCTTCTCCAACTAGCTCCACTGTTTTATGCCTAACCCTATCAATGAGTAATCTACCATATATTTTTCCAGTCACACTAAGAAGGCAAATACCCCTATGGTTTCCACATACTTCTCTCTCCCCTTTTCCTTTGTATAAAGGAACAATTATACCTGATTTCCAGTCCTCTGGAACCCTTCTCTCTTTCCAAGCCAATCTACACGACTTCCATATCCACTCCACAACAATCTCACCCTCCATACCTCAGCATTTCACCCCACACTCCATCAATGCCTGGGGCCTTTCCCATCTTTACCTTCTTCATTGCTTCCACTACTTCCACCCTACTGATCTCTTCCTCCCTCCTCTCATCTCTTCTTCTCCCAGTCATTCCCCAACCACTTATACTAGCACCGCTCTCACTCTCTACATTCAAGAAATCCTCAATGTGCTCCTTCCACCTCCTCAACTTCTCTCTCTTTTCCACCAACAATCTATTATTCCTATCTCTCACTCCCCTGCTATTTCCCCATTCACACTGCCTTACTTTCTTTACCTCTTTCCAAAACAATTTCTTACTCCCTCCATTTCACACTCAGATTCCTCCCAAATTCTTCATTCACTTTCTTCTTACTCTTCTTCACCAGTCTCTTCACTTCCCTTCTCCTGATCACATATACCTCTCTCTTCTCTCTCTCATCTTCACCCCTACCTCTACTCGTTAGCCATTCACTATATGCCTTCTTCTTTTGTTCCACAGCTCGTTTCACCTCGTCATTCCACCATGCTGTCCCTTGCACACCCCTGCATCTCCTCCTCACTCCACAGACCAACTCATACGCTGCGCCTATCTTTTCCGTGAACATCGTACATTCGTCTTCCACCTCTTCCACCTGCTTTAACTCATACCTTCCTAATCTTTCTTCCACTATGGTCTTATACTCTGCCTTTTTCTCACTATCTTGCAACTTCTCCACTCTTCTCACGGGAGCTGTTTCCTCCTGTCTTCCCTTCGTCTCTTCAACCATTTTCTTTGCAACTTTACCTTGGTCATTACTAAGTGATGGTCCGAGACTCCATGCCCCCACCCTCTCCACACTCTTGCATCCAACACTTGTCTTCTCATTCGCTCATCCACATACACGTCAAAGAAATAACAATAGATATAACCTCACAAGTAGAACTGATTGCATTGGAGATTAACATATCTGAAGGGAAATTAATTGTGGCAAATTTATACATGCCACCCAAAACAAACACCTGGGAAAGAGGCGAATATGAAGAGGTGGCAGAGAGTGCAATTCAGAGTTTAAGAATATTACTACATACAAGGGAAGGGAAATCTGGAAGAATTATATTAACTGAAGATTTCAATACAGATATAAAATGGAATACTCTAGATGTAAGAAGCCATGAAAGCTGTTGGGATCAAACGTTTCTGGATCATGTGAAGGTTTCCTAACAAAGCATGTAAAGGAAAGCACCAGAAAAAGAGGACTTCATGATCCATCAGTGCTAGATCTTATATTTACTAGGCAAGAAAATGATTCATTTCATTGCCAGATGCCACGTATCCCAAATGGGGTGGCCAAGGGCTTAGAGTTAATTGTTTTACAGGGAGGGGCACTAATCCTCCACCAACCCCACTGGACACGTAGGGATACTGACAATATAATGTATCACCTTCCATTCAGCAAAAGCAACCATGCAGTACTGAATAGCAAGTTCAGGATTGCATATGACATAATTACCAGTAATGAGAGTTGCAAAAATTTTAAACTACAAATAGTGCAACTATCATGACCTGAAGTAGTACTTTTTAGAAATAGATTGGGAAAGGGAGCCTAGAGGAGAAGATTTAACCCGCGGCGTCCCATCGACGTTCTTTAACGTCCACACGTTTTGTCACTGCCAATCCCGTCGACGTACATAAACGCGAATCAATTGCAAGGTCCCTAATTTGCACAATTTTCAATTTTCGCGAGTGATTTTTGGTATGTATACATGTGACACCTTCTTCTACAAGATGCCAGGCAGGAACAATGGAAGCATGACCTCCTCCCTCCCCTTGCACACCAATGTCTCAGCAATTCATCTGTTATCAGTGACCTGGCCAGTAAAGCCATGTCATGCCACGGTACGAAATTCAGGGCCAGAGTGATTCCCCAATCAGTGGCAATGTGGAGGACAAAGTTTACATAGCATTAGAGGAAGAAACAGTCAGAAATGATGATCAGGTAATGTGCCAAAAAAAGGTCAGGTATGGTGATGAGTTAGTGAGTGAAACAATGCTTATAATGCCTATATTACGTCTTGAAAACCAATATACTTTCATACTACATATAAATTCGTACCAAGTAAATAAATAAATACCATTTATGAGTGGTGTGAAATAGTTATCCTCTCATAGAACTCGTTTTCTTTGGTGCCAGCCTGTTAGAAAACCCAGTAAGGTAAGGAGGTACTCCTACCTGTATCGAATATTTTAAACCTCAGGTGAGCAATTTCTCTATGAATTTTCGATGTTTCTCACCAAAAGCGGAGGTTTGAGCCAAAAAAAAAAAAAATTCCGAAAATGGTCGGGATTGGGGGGAGTCAGTGGTGGAAAAGTGGTCGGGATGGGGCGGGTTAAATGTTATATATATATAGAAATTTCTGAGATTTTTATGAAACAGAAGTCCAAAATTACATCCCTCGACACAGAGAAACAGAAATGAAAAAAAAAAAAAGGCTTAATACAGAATGAAAAAAATCAAAAGGAAAAGCAGAAGACACAATAGTGAGAGGGCATGTAACAACTACCTGTATAAACAGGCAAGAAATGATTATACAAAGATAAGGAGGGAAGCCCAAAGACAGTTTGAAGAGAACATTATAAAAAAAAGTAGTAATCTGCCTAAGCTATTTTACAGCTACATCCAAAGCAAAACCAAATTTAAAGATAAAACACAGTCCATTACGGATGAGGGCATCATCTATACACAAGAGAATGATGTTTGTGAGGCACTAAATAAAAAATTCCTATCAGTTTTTACAAAAGAAAATAGTTTTGAAAGAGATGATATACATGCATGCCCACACATATTACCAGATATACAAATATCAGAAAAAAAACAAGTACAGGAAGAGTTAAGTAAATTAGACAAAGGAAAAGCATGCTGTTAAGCAGCGGGATTTGCTAGTTAAGTAGTCTGGAAGTTTCTCGATGTTTCTGGTATTTTACCATTGCGTGTCTGAGTTCCCAGTTAGCCTGCTATTGTGAGCGTAGTTATTTCTTAAGTTGTACATTAATATTTGTGTTCATTTTCTCAATAATGTTTTATGTGATTGCTTGGTAAATTATGTAATTTAGTATTCGTTTGTATGGTTAATAATATGCAGTGTTGTTTTGGATGTCTCCGAGTTGGTAACAGTTGTGACTGTTGCCCCCTTCGGGAATGCACGAAAAATTTGAAAAAGTGTAAAATGCTCTAGAATATAGGAAGCTTTTATAAGGATGGGAAAGAGACTAGAGCGAGTTCAGTTGGTTTTCAGTTCAGTTTGAGTGTAGTTCAGTGTCAGTGCAGTGCAGTTTGTCTATTTTCGGTACATGTGAAAATAGTGAAGTGTTGCTGGCAAACAGTGAAGTGTTATTGCAGTCTGTGTATCTTCGATGCTTGTGAAAATAGTGAATGAAGTTGGTAAGCATTAAGTAATTATCTGAAAAAAAAAAAAAAGACTGAATTTAAGAAGCCAGTGTTTATCTACCACACCTGAGCTGATCTTGTGTACTGTACACCGTAAGGTTGCCTCTAGGAAGAACAATACACTAGGCAACGTCCTTCCTAGACTGTACTACAGCTGTCGGAGCTAGTGGCAGTGTGAGATGGGATGTAACATTGGTGTCAGGAGTGGGATTTTTATAAAGTGCTGCAATGAGTCTAGTCTTCGACATGGAGCAAGCAGGTGTGCAGGCAAGATCACCGAGCTGGGCGGGAGGACGAGGCGTCATTGGCTGCAGTCATGAAGCTATTGCAAGCACAAATTGTCCAACTACAAGCACAGAATGAAGGACAGAAAGAACCCAAAGAAAAATTACAGGCACAGAATGAAGGACAGAAAGAGCTCAAAGAACAATGACAGTCACAGAATGAAGGACAGAAAGAACTTAGAGAATAATATTACAGGCACAGAATGAAGGACAGAAAGAACTCCGAGAACAATTACAGGCACAAAATGAAGGACAGAAAGAGCTCAAAGGACAATTACAGTAACAGAACGAAGAACAGAAAGAACGATATGAAAATCTGCAAGAGGTATTCCAGGAGCAACTGAGGGAATTACAACTGAGGATGCAAGGACCTCTAGATGCTTTCATGGGGGAAATGAAGGAAGGGCAGCAACAGTTGAAGGTGGAAGTATACGCTGAGCTACAGCAACAGAAGTATGAGATAAGCAATAACATGATGGAGTTCAGACAACATCTAGACGTCAAGCTGAAGCATGTAGACAACCAGCTGAAGATAATTTGTGAGGGAATTGTAATGGAGTGTAGACAGCATGTAGACAACCACTTGAAGATGATTAGTGAGAGAATTGAGGTTGTGGAGAAATATTGCACTGCTGAGTCTTGGGTTAGCGTACAGGGAGCATATTGTTACGTCCCCACCCCACACTGCCACAGGGTCCAACAGCAGTAGTCCAGTACAAGAAGGATGTTGCCTAGTGAGTTGTTCTTCCTATGGTCAGCCTTTAGGTGCACAATACACAGGATCAGCTGAGGCATCGTAAATAAACACTGGCGTCTTAAGTTCACTGTCTTCATCATTCATTCATTCATTGCCAGACGCCATGTATCCCAGACAGGGTGGCCAAGGGATTAGAGTTAATTGTTTTACAGGGAGGGGCACTAATCCTTCACCAACCCCACTTGACGCAGGGATGCCAACAGCATCTGGTGTTCCCAGGCGGTCACCCATCCAAGTACTAACCAGACCCAACGTTGCTTATTTTCCAAATAATTACACTTAATGCTTTCCAACATCACTTCATTATTCTCACAAGCACTGGAGCTATGCAGACTTTAATAACTGCAATTACACTTAATGCTTGACAACACTTCAATATTTTTCACAAGTACCGATGATATACAAACTTCAATAACCACTGTTTGCCAACAATACTTCATTGTTTTCACAAATACCGAAAATATACAAACTATAAAAAAAATACACTGACACTGGACTACACTCGAACTGAACTGAAAGCCGTCTAAACTTGCTCTGGTCTCTTCCCTGTCCTTATATAAGCTTGCATTACTCTAGGAACTTCTACGTTTTTCCACAGTTCTGGTATAGTCCAGAGAGAATGCACAGTTAAGAACTTGGAGACAACTAAAACTTGCCAGAGCTCTCCCACACTGCACAACACTCTATTTTATTTAGAATACAAACTTAAATAAAAATACACAGGTTAACAAACAGACACGTAAATAAAACATTATTGAGACAAGAACATAAAAATTAATGCATAACTTATGAAATAACTACGCTCACAAACAGCAAGCAAACTGGCAACTCTGACTCGCACCGGAACTAGCCTATGGTAAACATTAGGAAACGTTGAGAAGCTGCTGAAATACCTAGCTGACAAATCTCTTTTCTTAACAATGTGAAAAGAACGGACAATGTTTGGTGAATCTTGACGGATCCCAAGGATCTAAAGGTAGCATTGTAGGGTTGAATAGTCAGAATGCAGAAGTTTTAAGTCCTGGATTTAATTATGATGCCCCAGGTTTTAGGCCTCAAACTAGTGAAGTGCATGGCTATAATGAGGGTCCAATTAAAAAGAAACCTCAGGAATCTGATGGTAGAGTATCTTGGGAAGCTTATTGTGTGCAGTTTGAGTTGCTTGCAAATCAAAATGGTTGGGATGATAGGCAGAAGGCAGTGCAGCTTGCTACAAGCCTCAGGGGTGCTGCAATGGAGATTCTTGGCCAAAAATCACTGGGGGATAGGAACAATTTTCAGTCCCTAGTAGAAGTGCTGGACCACAGATGGGACTGAGGTTTACACAGCAAGATTCCGCAGCTGTGTACGGGCTCGAGGAGAATCCATACTGCAGCTTGCTCATGACCTGGAGAGTATGGCATAAGGTGTACCCTGGAGCAGCACCTAACCTGTTGGGTATTCTTCTGAGGGACCAAGTCATTGATGCTCTTGATAGTGCAAAGTTGAAATTGCAAGTAAAGCAGGCACAACCCAGAAGCATGCAAGACGCACTAGCCAGGACTCTGGAATTTGAGTCCTACATCAGATCCAGGACATCTACTTTTCAGGCTGGTCACAGTGCAGGATTCAAGGCAAGAAAGGTGCAGGTTTATGAAGTGGGAAAATTTGAAGGAAGGTGCTGGTACTGTGAAAAGCCAGGACATAGGAAAGAGGACCTTTTTATGTGGAAGAGGGAACAGGAGAAGATCAAAGGAAGTTGCTGGTATTGTGAGATGCCAGGACATCGGAAAGTGGATTGCAACAAGTGGAAGGGAGAACAGGATAAGACCAGAGGAAGCTGCTGGTTCTGCGAGAAGCCAGGATACAAGATGGTGGATTGTTTACATATGGAAGGTGCAAGAATGGAACAGTGCAAGGAAACCCACGATTGCAACAAATGGGTGTTGGACATGTGGTTAGGTGGGACACTTCAGCTATGAATGTCCAAATGAGAAGAACGGCAAGAAGAAAGCTGCAGAAGACGAGAAAGATGAGAGTAAAGTAGTAATGGCTGGTGACAAGAGGCAACAACCAGCCAGTTTTTCCCAAGAAGCCCCACCACTGAGGAAATGCGGGAGAACCTTGATGAGCAGTGTGTGATAAGACGGAAGAACAGACGGCAAACAGTTTAGTAGGAATGGGAATCTTATCAAGAAATGCAGCCGTACTGCAGTGACAGGGCCAGCATCAGATGCAGAAGACCTGAAGAGGATGCATATGGAGGAAGCAGGTTTACAATGGAGTGCGACCATCTTGGGAAGAAGTTTCCAGGTTAAACCCTGTGACCAAGAGCTACTGGAGTCAGTGGGACCTTCTTTGTTTGAACAACAGACTACTGGAGCGTCAGTGGGAGACACTTGATGGCCTCAGCAAGTATTGGCAATTGGTGGTTCCGAAGAAAATGAGGTCTGGGATCTTAGATGAGTCTCATAATCAGATCACTAGTGGGCACCTGGGAGGGAAGAAAACTCTAAGCTGGCTGTGAAAGAGGCCCTACTGAACTGGTATGTGGCAGGTTGTTGAAGAGTGGTGTCGGGTCTGTGATGTATGCTGTGCCAAGAAGGGACCCAAGAAACGTGGTTGCGCCCCTCTCCAGCTCTACCAAGTGGGTGCACTGATGGAAAGAGTCGCACTAGTCATTGCTGGACGTTTGGCACTCACTGAAAAAGGAAACTGGTATATATTGTCACCATGGACTATTTCACATCATGACCAGATGCCTATGCCGTCCCTCATCAAGAGGCTGCGACTGTTGCTCAGGTGTTGGTTGACCAGTTTTTGTGTCACTTTGGCATGCCACAAGAGCTACATTCAGACGATGGTAGAAACTTCGAGTCTGCTGTGTTTCGTGAATGCTGCAACTTACTGGGGATCAAGAAGACCAGGATGACCCCACTAAGGCCATAATCAGATGGGATGGTGGAGAAATTCAACTGGACCCTGGGACAAGAACTGGCCAAGTAATGCGTACAGGGACAAATGGAATGGGACCAAAAATTTCCTGCGTGTTTGATGACATATTGGTCTGCATCCCATGAGTCTGCCAGATACACATCTACATAACTGATGTTGGGCCACGAGTTACGCTTACCCATTGACTTGTTAATGGGAAGACCACCTGGTGAAGAGCTGCCTACAGACACCTAGTCCAGCTATGCAAAGCATCAAGAAACGGTGGTTGAGGTACATCATCAAGTGCGAGGAGCCCTTAAGTTTTCAGGAGAGGTGATGAGGTGCATGTATGATGCCAAGGCAAGTGAGGTGAGCTTCAAGGATGGTGACCAAGTTTGGTTATACAATCCTCAGTGAAGGAAAGGACAGTCACCGAAACTGCAGAGCCCATGGGACGGGCCTTAGACTGTGTTGGACTGCCTATCAGATGTAACGTATCAGATTTGGGGAGGCAGGAAGCCTTGCCCAAAGGTGGTACACATGAAGCGTCTGTGCAAGTACCATGGACCAGGACAGTACAGCTGGGATGTCTCCAAGGAATCGTGCTTTCCTACAGCCGGGGATGTTGAGGAGGACCAAGGAACTGAAGTACAAGAAGACGGTGACAGTTTCCCGAGAGAAGATGTGCATCAGGAAGAGGACCAAGACATTTCAGGAAGAGTGGACTGTGTGGAGGACTGAGGACATCATCGGAAGCAGCACCGGAGAAGACCTGATAAGTTGAAAGGATTATTTTGAGTATAATTAGATGTTTCATTAGGATTAATTATGATTGTAAGTACTGTGTAGTTTTGTTGGGACGACAAAGGACAAGGGAGGGGGTAGTGGTAAGAAGTGGGATTTTCTAGCTAAGTAGTCTGGAAGTTTCTCAGTGTTTCTGGTATTTTATCATTGCTTGTCAGAGTTGCCAGTTAACCTGCTGTTGTTAGCGTAGTTATTTCGTAAGTTGTACATTAATTTTTGTGCTCTTTCAATAATGTTTTAAGTATGTAATTGCTTGTTAAATTATGTAATTTATGTTTCAGTGATAAATAATATGGAGTGTTATGCAATGCAAGAAAACTCTGGCATGTTTTGGATGTCTCCAAGCTGGTAACATTTGTTACCATTGCCCCCTTCAGAAATGCACAAGAAATGCAGAAAAGTGTAGAACACTCTAGAGTATAGGAAGTTTATATAAGGACGGGGAAGAGACTAGAGCGAGTTCAGTCGGTTTTCAGTTCAGTTTGAGTGTAGTTCAGTGTCAGTGCAGTGCAGTTTGTGTAAAAATAGTGAAATGTTGCTGGCAAAAAGTGAAATGTTATTGCAGTTTGTGTATCTTCAGTGCTTGTGAAAATAGTGAAGTTGGTAAACATTAAGTGTAATTATTTGGAAAATAAAGACAGCAAACTTAAGATACCAGTGTTTATTCACCACACCTGAGCTGATCTTGTGTACCATACACTGTAAGGCAGCCCCTCGGAAGAACAACTCACTGGGGAACGTCCTTCCTATACTGTACTACTGCTGTTGGAGCCTGTGGCAGTGTGGGACGGGGACGTAACAATATGGTTCTGCCGAAATTTCAGGTTGGGTGCTACATGAATGTGTAGATGAGTTAAGCAGACCATAATATTTGCTATTCAAGGAATCCTTAGGTCAAGGTATACTACCTGATATTTGGAAGAAAGCAAATATTGTTCCCCTATTCATGAAAAGGAGTAGACAGAATCCACTGAAGTTACTCATCTACCGACCAGTATCACTGATCAGTGTTGTACTATAAAAGCTGATCAGAGAAGTTTGGGTAAACCATCTAGAAGAACACAGTATGATAACAGAAAGGTAGTTCGGTTTTATCATGTGTTACTAATCTATTAAACTACTGTGACAGAGTTGCAGAAACATTACAGAAAAGAGAAGGATGGGTGGACAGGATCTATTTAGATTTCAAGAAAGCATTTGACTGAGTACCTCACCAAAGACTTTAATGGAAACTGTACTATCAAGGAGGAGTTCAAGGAAACCTGTACTGTTGGATGCATGATTTTCTCAGAAAAAGGGAAATGAGAACAGCATTAAGGGGAAATTACTCATCATGGAGGGAAGTGACTAGTGGAGTTCCACAAGGCTGGCACCAATTATGTTTTTAGTATATATAAATGACACAGACAGTGACCTTGGAAATGCAATCTATCTAAATTTATTTGTGGATGATGCAGAAATACAAAGGAAAATTACTAACACAGTTTTTTACAGAGAACTACAAGAAGATATTAATAAACTTCATGAATGGAGCAATTAATGGCAAATGGAATTTAATGTGGACAAGTGTCATGTAATTAAGTTTGATAAAAGTGAAAAAAGCCCAGATTGGAATTATAAGTTAGGAAGATCAAACCTACACATATCAGAAGGGGAGAGGGACCTAGGAATGATTATCAATAACAGACCATCTCCGGCTGACCATATCAGTACGTAAGGTACACACTGCTTGCTAATATAAGAGCATTCACATACATAAATGAAGACATGCTGAGAAACATAATAACGTCATTCATCAGACCAACCCAGGAGTATGAATCAGTAGTCTGGAATCCTCATTTCAAAAAACACATAGATATGACTGAAAAAGTACTTGCAAGGTATTTACAAGGAGGAACTTCATTTGTTGACACGGTTTTGTGCCTAATTAATCAAGATCTAAGCTACGGAAGAAAGACTAGAAAAAATGAATCTACCAACACTACAGGAGAGAAGGAAAAGAGGAAACGATTATTCTATATAAATGCATCTCAGGGAAAGAGAAAGTAGACCTAAAGGAATAACCTATGGGGAGGCATCAGCTAGAGGACACTGCAAAAAAACTGCATAAAAGAGAGGAAATTCAGTTTCCCCAAAAGGGCAATTGATCAGTGGAATTCAGTTTCCCCAAAAGGGCAACTGATCAGTGGAATGCATTACCCAATGAAAAAATGTGTGCCAAAACTATCCATAAATTCAAGGATATGTATGCTGAAAATGGTGTAATACACGGGATAGTACGAGCTTGACTCATTCCTGTAAAGATACAATTAGGTAAGGAAATAACACACACACACACACACACACACACACACACACATGTAGAGGGATTCAACCGGGGAGGACGTGCGACATCGGCGCTCCGTACCGAACCAACATGGCCAGTGGCATTACCTAAATTAGTATCTTTGCATGAGTCAAGCTCTGTACTAGGTTAGACTAAATGGTTTTTCATTATTAAAAGGAAAAAAACTAAGTTTAAACAAGACTTGTTCAAACAGGAAAGAGAAACAAGACGAAAGAATATGCTGAGTCATCTAAGGTTTGTTTAGACTACAACAACACGGGGATTGTAAGTATATACTTTGCACTTTTAGTATTGCAAAATGGATATATACTTTAGTAAAGCAAATTTGGAAAAGAAAAGGGATAAAGGTAAAGAGCAAAATGATGATTTCTACCAAGAACTGCTTGAAGTGGAGACTCACAATAGACTGGTTGAACGTGTAAACAAACTAGAAATGGCTTTCAAAAATGAAATTGATGAAATAAAGAAGCAGATGCACTTGCAACAGGAAGAAATAGAAAAACTAGGAAGGGAGGCCAATAAGAAAGACACAACCATCAGTGAACTAACAGTGGAATTGAGTACACTCAGGAAGAAAATGAGTGAACAGGCAAGTACAGTAGTCAATCACGAGGGTGTTATGGAGGAGTTCAAAAATGACACAGAGACAATTAGGCAAGTAAGCAGTCTTATAAACCAGAGCAGTGATATTGAGAAGATAACACAGGTGAATGAAGCTGTGCAAAGCTACAAAAATGATGTGGAAACCACGTATGCTGAAATGGTGAAAGTAAAGAAAGACTTAGAAACAAGGGTGGAGGAAAAAAAACATTAAAAAGGAAGTGAAAAGAATAATCCAAAACAATCCAAAGTTAGTCAGAGATTCAGTAGATATAAACAAATCTATAGTAATCACTGGTATAGAAGAGGAAGAAGTAAAAAACAAGATCACAAGAGACAACAAGGAGATGGCAAATGTAATGAGCTTACTGAAGGAAGTATCAGAGGAAATCTGTAGTAAAGACATAGAGGAACACAAAAGGTTAGGGAAATATGAGAAAAGCAAGACAAGACCTCTAAAGGTGACTTTCCAGAGTGTAAACACTGTGGAGGAGATACTAAAAAATGCAAAGAATCTTATGGAAATAGAGGAGTTCAAAAATGTATGGATAAAAAGATGCCTAACACAAGAGGAACTGGAATTACTGAAATAGAAAAGGGAGGAAGCAAAAACAAAAAATGAGGGAAGATCAGAAGAGGAGAAGAAGAATTTTTTTTACAAAGTAATAGGATTGCAGGTACGAAAGTGGTACACAAACAGGATGGAATAAAAAGGAGGAAGGTAGTAGAACCATGTCATGACAAGTATATAAACAAGATGATAAAGTTGATGTACTCAAATGTGGATGGAATGGTATCTAAATTACTAGAGATGAATGATTATGTCAGAGAAAATGAGCCACAAATAATATGCCTAACTGAAACAAAATTAACACCAAGGATATCCAATGATATACTAAACTTAGATGAATACAATATATGGAGAAGAGACAGAAATTTAAAAAAAGGAGGAGGAATTATAATATTAACTAAGAAAAATCTAAAAGTCAATGAAATAAAACTAGATATACCATCACAAGTAGAACTGATTGCAGTAGAGATCAACACATCTGAAGGTAAAGTAATTGTAGCCAATTTGTACATGCCACCCAGATCAAACACATGGGAAAGAGATGAATATGAGGACCTGGCAGAGAGTACAATTCAGAGTTTAAGATCATTACTACATAAAATGGAAGAGAAATCAGAAAGAATTATACTAACTGGAGATTTCAATACAAATATAAATTGGAATACTCTAGATATAATTAGCCAAGAAAGCTGTTGGGACCAAAAGCTCCTGGATCTCGTACAAGAGTTCTTCCTAACGCAACATGTGAGGGAAACCACCAGAAAAAGACGGCTTGATGTACCTTCAGTGCTAGATCTAATATTTACTAGGCAAGAAAATGATATTGACAATTTAATATATCACCCTCCACTCGGCAAAAGCGATCATGCAGTACTAAATTATAACTTCAGGATAGCATATGACATAGTAAACAGCAATGACAGTTACAAAAAGAGCCTAAACTATAAAAAGGGAAATTATCAAGACCTAAAGAAGTATTTCTTAGAAGTTGATTGGGAAAATGAGCTTAAAGGACAAGATTTAAATGCTGTATATAAAAAATTCTGTGAATTTTATGAAATAGGAGTCCAGAAGTACATCCCACAGCACAAAGAAGCAGATAAGAAAATACAGAAATGATTCAATACAGAATGTAAAAAATCAAAAGAAAGAAGAGATTTGTTGTGGAATAGATACAGAAGACATAATAGTGAAAGGGCGTATAATAATTACAAACAGGCAAGAAACGATTATACAAGAATAAGGAGGGAAGCCCAAAAACAGTTTGAGGAGGACATAATAAATAAAAGTAGTGATCAACCAAAGCTGTTTTACAGCTATATCAGAAGCAAAACCAAAGTAAAAGATATAATACAATCAATTACGGACGAGGGAATCAGTTATACACAAGAGAAAGATATTTGTGAAGGACTAAATAAGAATTTCCAATTAGTTTTTACAGAAGAAAAAAATTTTGAGAGGGACTATGTGGAACATGCATGTCCACACATACTGCCAGATATACAAATAGCAGAAAAAGTAATACAGGAGGAGTTAAGTAGATTAGACAGAGGAAAAACAAGTGGTCCTGATGAAATTTTATGTTGAGTACTACGAGAATGTGGAAAGGAGTTAAGTAAACCATTATTTTTAATTTTCAAGAAATCCTTGAGTCAAGGTAAACTACCTGATATTTGGAAAAAAACAAATATTGTCCCCTTATTCAAGAAAGGAAATAGACAAAATCCACTCAACTACCGACCAGTATCACTGACCAGTGTTGTAAGCAAGGTATTAGAAAAGCTTATAAGAAAAGCTTGGGTAAATCATCTAGAAGAACACAGTATGAAAACAGAAAGACAGTTTGGTTTCAGAAAAGGAAAATCATGTGTTACTAATCTGTTGAGTTACTATGACAGAGTAACAAACACAATACAGGAAAGGGAAGGATGGGTGGACAGTATCTATTTAGATTTCAAGAAAGCTTTTGACAGTGCCACACCAAAGACTTTTATGGAAACTGTACCATGAAGGGGGAATTCGAGGCAAACTGTTTTGTTGGATGCAAGACTTTCTCATAAAAAGAGAAATGAGAACAGTACTAAGAGGAAACTACTCATCATGGAAAGAAGTGACTAGTGGAGTACCACAGGGTTCAATGCTGGCACCAATCATGTTTTTAGTGTATATAAATGATATAAACAGTAACACTGGAAATGAGAGCTATCTGAATATGTTTGCAGATGATGCAAAAATACAAAGGAGAATTACTAACACAGACTCTTGTAAAGAGCTACAAGAAGAATTAAATAAACTTCATGAATGGAGTAGTACATGGCAAATGGAATTCAATGTGGACAAGTGTCATGTAATCAAGTTTGGTAAAAGTGGAAAAAGACCTGATTGGGATTATAAGTTAGGAAATAAAACCCTATACACATCAGAAAGAGAGAAAGACCTAGGTGTGATCATCAATAACAGACTATCTCCGGCTGACCACATCAGCGAGAAGGTACGGAACATGTATACACTGCTTGCAAATATGAGAATAGCATTCACATACATAAATGAAGACATGCTAAGAAGGATAATAACATCATTCATTAGACCAACCCTGGAATATGCATCAGTAGTCTGGAGTCCTCATCTCAAAATGCACGTAGACAAGATTGAAAAAGTTCAAAGGGCCGCTACAAGATGAATACCAAGCTCAAGGGACCTAAGCTACGAAGAAAGACTAAATAAACTGAATCTACCAATACTACGGGAGCGAAGGAAAAGGGGTGACATGATAATGCTATATAAGTGCGTATCAGGGAAGGAGAAAATAGACATAAATGATTACTTAACATATGGAGAAGCATCAGCAAGAGGACACTGCAAAAAACTGCATAAGAAGAGAGGTGATAAAGACGTAAGGAAATTCAGTTTCCCAAACAGAGCAATTGATCAATGGAATGCACTACCGAATGAAATAGTGTGTGCCAAAACAATTCACAAATTTAAGGATATGTACGATAAATATGGTTTAAGACACGGGACAGTACGAGCTTGACTCATTCCTGTAAAGATACAATTAGGTAAGAACAATTAGGTAAGAACACACACACACACACACACACACACACACACACACACATTTTACTAGCTGTACTTTAACCCACATTGGCTGTAATTTTGCCCCCCCCCCCCCGCCCATGTTGGAATTCTTCCGGCGCTATTGACTCTTCAGTCTATGCAGTCAGATACATGAATATAATGGTTTGAAATATTGCAAGGTATTTACAAGCAGGAACTTCATTTGTTGACACGGTTTTGTGCCTAATAAATAAATATAGCCTCAGTATGTGATCTAACCATCCACATAAGCAGCATAACATCTTAGTAACAGCATAACATCTTTGTAACTGGATATTTGTTAACTCTGTCATGCTCGGCCCATCTCCAGTATCCTGTTTCACCTAACTTACAAGCAGTGTTAGTGCAAAAGCAGTTTATAAATTCCATGGCTTGAAAGTATTCACAGGTGCTGCATTTGGACAGCGGAAGGAACCGCTGAAAACAGCCATTAAACGGTTCATTCCAGCCTCGCGCACAGTGTGAGGGAGTTCCGTTTGGTGTTGTTTGTTTGTCTCTGTGTATCAGCTCAAGATCCATCCATCCTTGTAACTTTATGGTGTATCCCCCTCCCCCTCCTTCACCTCCACAATGAAGCAAAATATGAAGAACTGATGAACTGTCCACCACTACACAGAATGTCTCAGTAACATCCCTTCTGCTTCAACCAACATTAAACTTCACAAACACATTGACAAACACATACCTACCACTAAGAATGAAATAAAGAATGAGACTATTATCCGCAGCAGTATATATATATATAGAAGAGAATGCTTATCTGTCTGTCTGTCCGTCTTTGTAAATGGAGGGGGATACATACAAAAGTCTTTAAACAGCTCTAACAAGTGCATCTTTTTACTGTGAGTTTAGATATGTTCATTAGTGTTGCAAAAATTTTGTGAAAAGTTGCTGAAATTGCAAAAAGGCGAATTTTCTTAGTGTCCCTCTCTTAGTCCAAACTGGAAGTACACGGTTTTCGGTGCCAGTAACGACAATTTTCGGAACATCGCAGCGAAGCAGACCGGACGAGTGGCGCAGGCATGGTGAGCAGAAACTTGCGTGTAAAGCTGAGAGTTGGGCTTAGAGAATATAATTCAGAATAACTGATGAAGAATAAAATTGAAACTAATGAAGGATACTGAGATTGAATGATGATGGATATGACAAAAATAGAACTAAATTTAATGGTTTATTACACTTGCCAAAATTTTGCAAAACGTTGCTAAAACTGAAAAGAAAGTGGATTTTCTCAGTGACCCTCTGTTGGTCCAGTTTGGAACTACACGTTGTTCGGTGCGTCTAGCAAACGTTTTTGGAGCACCGAACCAGAACAGGTCAGGCGGTCAGAAAGTCACGTGTAAATCTGAGGAATGGGCTCAGAGAAATTAATTCAGATTAACTGATGCATATATATATATATATATATATATATATATATATATATATATATATATATATATATATATATATCATCATCATCATCAGCCGTTTGAGTATCCACTGCAGGACCGGCCTATCCCGACCGAAGTCGGGACGATACAGCCAATTTATCTCTACCAAGCGGCTTAGGCTGTCTGGTAGAGATTGTGTGTAGGGTGAGAAGTGCTTGTAAGTGTATTTGTAGTGTTGGAGTCGCTATGGATGTGTGTGTAGTCTGTGAACCAAGTGTGATCGGCCCACGCAAGCCTACTGGGTGCAAGTATACTTTATAGTATGCGACGCGGGTTCAACCACAGCACCCCTTGTGACCGCCGTTGCAGTATGTGGCCAGAAGAACGCTCCCAACGTTTATTACCCTGGCAGGGCGCGAACCCTTGTTCTTCAGTGTACGAAAACGCACACTTCACCACTGTACTTTGTTACAAAGGCTCATATATATATATATATATATATATATATAGATAGATAGATAGATATTAGAATGTTTCTCTGCCTGTCTGTCTGTCCTTTATAACAATCAAAGAGATGCACATTACACATATAAACCATTTTCTTTGTTACTGATGGGCACTATATCGATATTAAAGTGATCTAAAAAACAAAGGAATGTTTATAAGCAACAATCAGAATAAGACGCTAAGGAAGAGGTACGACGAGGCATCCTGTCACCTAGAATATTTTACGTGGATTTGGATATTTCGTAACAATTATTCCGTAGCAATTTACTCGGCAAATTATCCTTCATATCATCTTGTATGTTACTGCTACCAGCTGTGTTGATATTAAAATTAAATATCATACAAGAGAATGTGTGGAAGAAGCAAAATAAATCGCTGAGGAAACGGCGCCACGAAGCTGATGAGAAAAGAGGTAGGAGGCTTTCCAACACATCTTCCTTAACGATTAATTTTGCATACGACGCCTTGCAGGTGGGGGCGCTCACCATCCTCTCACTCGATGTTGTGCTGCTGTCGGGTGTCTGCTCTTTCCTTTCCTCCATCCTTCTCTCCTTCCATCCTCTTCTGTTGTTCTTTTCTTCATTCTTTCCTTGTCCTTCTGCCTATGGGTAACTTTACACTCCCTCTTGTGCCTTTCATTCCTTCATTCTTTCCTCTTCTTTCTGCCTTTGGGTGACTCTACGCAGAGTGACAAGCCAAATGGTTTCCTGTGCACCGGGAAACCATTTACTACGCTGGGTGGCAACCATATAACCAAATTTTGGCGCCTGGTGGTTTAGTGGGTAATTATTGCGCTCCAATCGGATTGAGCCGGTGAAGATTTATATCCAAGGGCTGGTTGGGGTTGACTGCTCATGTAATGCCACTCAGGGATGAGTGAGGCTGGTCACTCTCGAGAATCTTAAATGTCGGAACCAACCGCCTGCCCCGGGCTACTACGCTCCTCAAGGGGCAGTGTAGGATTGGATGATGGATGGATGGACACCTTACTACTCAGTTGAATGATGTTTATGTCTTTCTAATACCATACCAATTTACTGACGAGCCATAGACAGATTTAAACCAGAGAGAGAAAGAGAGAGAGAGAAATTTAGGACGATGCGGAGGGGTAGGGGAGGGAGGATGAGTGGTGCTTGAGGAGAGTAAAGAGAATAGTTGGATAGGAATAACGAAGGGCTTAGCAAAATAATGCATCTATGAAAACGAAAGGGAAAAATATAAACAGAATATGGAATAACGTATCATCATTTGCTTTACAATTTACAAGTTAATTCAGCACAACATAAGCTCTGCATACACACACACACACACACACACACACACACACACACACACGTTTCACACGAACTTCCACACGCATCTCAGCGAGCGCGCGCTCACACACACACACACACACACACACACACACACACACACACACACACAGCCACAGACACACATTCCCACACACACAAATGGACACACACACATTCACACGCACGGAGACACACAAAACCAAACACGCGCGGGTGAGCGCTGGCACCACACTTTTAAATTGGAGGTGTCTACCTGTACATCAGTGAGCATTGTATCCTTCTGCACCAGCGTGTCTTCAGGAACAATGCTATTATTTGGAATGAAATAACCCCCAGAATGTGACTTTCAATCCAGCAGCTGAACTGGGGCGACTTTCTAATCAGCTCCTGACCTGAGAGTTCACCTCCGACCGCAAGGGCAGAAACAAGACTTTCTAACCAGCTCCTGACCTGAGGAAGAACATCTACGGGAAGAGAACCATGGCAGCCAAGGTTGTTGGGCGGGTTAAGTGGTACCACGTCCGAAGGGGCTACGGCTTCGTAACTTGCCGGGACACAGGGAAGGATGTGTTCCTCCACCGGTCCTCCATCGTGGCCCCCAACCCTGTCCACCCTGTGCCCTCTGTTGCTGCTGGTGAGGAGGTGGAGTTTGTTGTCGGAGAGGATGTCAAGGGCCCTGTAGCTGCTTCTGTCACCGGCCCTGCAGGCCAGGCAGTGCGGGGCTCTCCCCACGCCCTTCCTCGTGATCGTCGTCAGCGTCAGCCTCTACTTGCTACTCCTGCCTCCTCTCACTCGACCATCATCACCATGTGTGTGGAGGTTGCCAAGGCCTTCTCGGGAGGAGATTTGGCAGTTTTAGCCCAGCGCCTGCCTGCCATCTTCCGGGCCAACGGGCTCCCCGCCGTCTCCATTCCCGATTCTTTTTCCTCCACACCCGTGGTGAGGAGGAGGCCTGGGAGGAGAGCTCCTAAGCGTCGTTCTGGGTCATCTGCAACCCCCACCTCCCTGGTTCCGAGGGTACTGCAGCTGCAGCCCTCTACTCCCCCGACAAGGATCCAGCTGTCGGGGCGTGCCGTCTCCCGTCAGTCTGCCTCTCAGCCACTCCCTGAGGTGCCCATGGAGGTGGGGGATGTCACACCCTCCTCGCCACCTGCTGTTGCTGCTCCCGACGACCCTGTGACTTCAGTGGCGCCTCCTTCTGTGACCAGTCCTCCACCAGAGAGCCAGGCATCGGCGAGTCTACAGCCTACAAGCTCGGGCCGACAGTTATCTTGGGATGACTTTGCCTCCCTCCCCCAGCTGGGCCTCGAGATCTTAGAGGACCAGCTGCGTCATTATGAGGGCTCGGCACCAGAGGAAGCTGGTGAGCTTGAGTATGCCAGAGGGGACTATCGGCGGGCATTGCTCTCTTTCACCGAGCTGCGCCGGGGGTCCCTCCAGGCTGTAACCGGCCCCGAGGAGTACCGTATCCTCTCTTACACCCTCGGGGTCGTGAAGTCCCATCTATCTACTGGTCCTAACTCTGACTCAGACTCGGACTCCAGCGATTCGACAGCATAACCTTCTGTCAGCCTCCATAGCCTTCGAGCCCTACTGCTCCTGTTTTGTCGTTTCCTTAAATTGGCAGTTTTACTGCTCTAGAGAACTGGCACATAGATATTGTAGGATATATACTGTACAATGTGAAGTGCATGTAAGTGTAGATAATGTATATATATTTTTTGGCTTAGTGCATGTAAGTGTAGATAATGTATATATATTTTTTGGCTTAATGGCCTATCATGTGGCCGATAGCCATAAATACCAACCAAACAACCAAACAAAAACCCAGAATGTTCTTTTGAGCTATACGACGCCACTGCCCTTTGTATAAAGGCGACTTCACACTGGGACAAAAGTGGCTAACATGCATGTCAGTTTTGCGACCTGCTACAAGGCCCATAAAACCAGAGAGGTCAACTCAGCAGCCAGAGTATGTATGGTTTGTGTTGAGGAAGCCATGACGTAGCGAGTAGAACTCGAGTGGCCAGATGTCACCGCCTCTCTCTCTCTTTTTCCCAGTCACGTTTTTCTTTTACCCATTCCCATTTTTTAAAACCTACAAGTCTATCGCTTTCCACTATTATTTTACGTATTTCATTTTCCCAATCACTTCTTTCTTTTACCCATACTGTAGCACTCTCAAGTGATGCAGCAGCTTCATCTATCGCATTTGTTTCTACTAAAAATCTTTTTTCCCTCTTCTTCTGGCATTCACTTCATCAACTGTAATGGAGACTGCAACAATAATTAGTTTCATGGCAAATTCGTATAAGTAAATTTAACTTCAATGTAATATTTCATTTGCCGTCTTATGTGGGGAGAGAGAAGGGATTGGAACGGAGAGAGAGAGAGAGAGTGAGAGATCTGGGGGGTGGGGGGGAGAGGAAAAATGAATCACTGCCAACAGTTGCCAGGTAGTTATATTATTTCGTGAATTTTGTGTGTGAAATGCCCAAGTTTTTCTAACTCTTCGTTGAGTGCTTGAGAACATAAGAAGAGAAGATAACTGAGTATCAGCCAGCTCATTTTAACTTGAAAGAATTATCACTTATTATTTGTGCAGAAACATTATGATGGAAACTAAAATGCGTGAGCTACAGCATAGTGCCCCCAGTAACTCCCCGACAGGTAACACACACGGACTACAGCATAGTGCCCCCGGAAACTCACCACCACCTCCACCCAGACCCCACGGAGTAGCCTCATCCGAACCACAGGATGCAGTGTGACAACGGCACAAGTCAGCCCGGGCCGTGCACCCCTATAACACTCAGCCACCTCACCGTCGCCCTAGCAGGAAGTCAACACTACCTTCGGGGAAAGGGACTGCCAGATCAGATCGGGGTGGAGCTGTCTGTCCAACTCCAGACAGCGCCCCTCAGGAGACGGCTGATAGCCGCTCCTGCCTTCTACACGAGTGCGCCCATAGCCGCTCCGAAGGTGCCTTCTCTTCAAGGGACGGCCGATAGCCGCCCGCACCTCGTAAGGGAATCGGTGTCTCACCGACCTGAGGGTAAGCAGGAGATTGCCGATAGCCGCTCCCGCCTTCGTCAGAAGGTGTCCTTCCTGGGACGGCTGATAGCCGCCCTACACCCCCTCCTGCAGGATACGGCTGATAGCCGCTCCTCCCTCTGGCAGAAGGATACGGCAAGTGGCCACTCCCGCCTTTGCCAGATGGCCGATAGCTGCTCCAAAGGTGCTGCCCCTGAGTCAGCCGATAGCCACTCCTCCCTCTGGCAGAAGGAGATGTCAAGAGGCCGCTCCCGCCTTCGCCAGACGGCCGATAGCTGCTCCGAAGGTGCTGCCCCCGAGTCGACCGATAGTCGTTCCTTCCTCCGGCAGAAGGAGATGGAAAGAGGCCGCTCCCGCCTTCGCCAGATGGCTAATAGCCACTCCGAAGGTGCTGCCCCCGAGTCGGCCGATAGCTGCTCCTCCTCCTGGCAGAAGGAGATGGCAAGAGGCCGCTCCCACCTTCGTCAGTTGGCCAATAGCCGCTCCGAAGGTGCTGCCCCCGAGTTGGCCTATTGCTGCTCCCCCTCCTTCCTGCAGGAGACGGCCTGGGGCCGCTCTCTCCTTCGTCAGATGGCCGATAGCTACTCCGAAGGTGTCCAGAGGTGCGCTGATTCCCTCATTCAGGCCACGGCCAATAGCCGGGCCTTGGCACCTCATAGTCATGCCCTTGGGCAGCCACGGCCAATAGCCGGGCCCCACGGCCAGAAAGAGGTGAGAGCAGTGTCACTGCCCCAGTGTGAGACGAGTGTCCGGACCTCCAACGCAGAAGGACCCCAGAGAGGCCCTACAGCCTCCCCTGGCCTCTGCTCCTTACGCCTGGCCCTGGAGAAGAACCCCCTGACGGACCATACTTCAGGTCGGTGCCACAGCCCCTCCCCAATGGCGCCCCTTGACTCTGGGGGCCGCAGTCCTAGGGTACTCCAGGCCCTCCCCCGGATGACCGGGCTCCCCACGCCCCGACAGCGGAAGACCTCCACCTCCGGCCGAGACCTGAGCCAGAGATTCCTGGACTTGTTTGGCCCCAGTCCTGAGGTCAGCCCGAAGAATATGGGCCCCTTCGCCATCTGCAGCCCTGGACGAGAGAGGACAACCCTGCAAGTCGTCCAGTGCCCTCTCGACACGCCCTTCCCTGGCGGTGCCCCTGTTCCGGCAGAGTTGTCGCCGGCGTGTCTCCCCGCCGACCCCACCATATAAGTGACTTATGTTAAGTGTGATGTTGCTCCAAAATTAGTGTAACAGTGATACAGTGACTTAGTATATGTTGAATAACAGGGCAAGTGTTCAGGAGAAGATAACAGGAGAATACGTGATATCACGGGGCGAATAAATAAGGACGAGTGCAGAGACTAAGTTCTGGTGAATCAAACTCAGGTGTGACGTCCTCGTATAAAATCAGTTAGACTCCTAGCACGAGAGATTCCCCTTAGTGAAATATCCAAACGTTCCTAGCTACCAGGAAATAGTGAAGAAAAAGTGTTAGTAATATCCTCCCACTCGTATTACCATAAACATAACGAAACTCTCAGTGTCTTCTACCCTCCCTTAACAAATCTCCTCTCAGCAGTCAGTGTGTATGTAAGAACCTGGACTAGCCATATAATCAATTATCAAAATCCCCTTGCTACCAGAAAATATTGTCAGAATCCGTAACATCAATTCCCTCCCAATATTACTATAACTTTGATCTGACCTTCCATGCGTCACCCCCCTCCCCATGTAAGACCCACTCCTACTCTCCCAAGCACACCACGACCCTGTGTTCCAAGTCCACCTGTGCACTAAACCTAGAGTGTTAGCATCAGCGTCTGTTAAGCTAGTATCCTGCGAGATACTAATTATCTAGTTACGGTTTATTCTCTACCATAAACTGTGTTGTATTATCTGCTATTTTTGTCCTGTGTCTGACTGTGGTAATATACGTATAGAGGTTATTGCCTGTAGTTTTTGTGTCCTACCTCTCTTTATTGCACTAAGCCCCAGTCTCGAAAGAGGACCCCGCTACACGTTATGTGTTCTAGGACCAAGTAGTCGGACCTTTTTCACCTAGCATTACAGAAACATTGGAAGGATTATGCGTGGGGTCAAGGCCATACTTAATCTCTCTCTCTCTTTCTCTTTCTCAAATTAAAATGGATAGCACGATTATATATTACATATATATATATATATTAAAATACACACCTCTGCTGCCGCCGGCCCAACCACCCCGCCACCCCCCAGGCCCACCACCACCAAAGGGGGACACCACGGCAGGCCAGGGCAGGGTAAGACTGACCCGGAGTGAGAAGGGCCCCGCGGCGCCCCTACCTTGAGTCCCTCCACGGAACCGACCCAACAACGACCACACAGGAAGAAGAGATGACCCTGCGAGCGGGGCAGCCTTCACCAGGTTCGGGGTGGGACTGCTCCAGAAACAGTCTCAAACAACACCGTGGATACGGCCATTGTACCTACTGGGGAGGGAATGGCCATCGTACGCCCCTCAGTTGTTTCCCCCTGTAACACTGCCACAATGGTCATTGTACGTGTGGGGGAAGGAGCGGCCATCATACGCCCTTTAGTTACAGACCCATCTGGAGACAGCCTCGGTGGAGTAGCTATTGAGTGCACACCGACAGGCAAAGGAAGAAGTGGAACCGTGATCACGGCCATCGTACGTGTCGGGGAGGGAGCAGCCATTGTATGCCCCTCATCCACTTTCTTCTCCTGCTAAGGGAGTAACACCGCCACAACGGCCATCGTACGTGTGGGGAGAGGAGCGGCCACCGTATGCCCTTCAGTTACTTCCCGTTGGGCAGGCAGAGCCGCGGTAACGGCTATCGTATGTACCAGGGAGGAAGAGGTCATCATATGCCCCTCATCTGCCTCTTCCTCCTTCGGGAGCAGTACCGCCACAACAGCCATCGTACGTGTGGGGGAAGGAGTGGCCACCGTACGCCCTTCAGCTGCTGCCCTTAGGAGCTGCAGAACTGCCAACATGGCCATCGTACGTGTGGAGGAAGGAGTGGCCATCGTACACCCTTCATCTGCAGTTCCTAGGGTTCTCCTGGAGGGGAAGGTCCCTTGCGCGGCTGGCCCACTACCTGTTGGGTGCGTGGGACGCCCTTCTCTCTCTCTCCCTCTAGGTGTGGTTCTCCGGAGGTGCTGCCATTCCTAGAGTGGTGGCGTGGTCCTGTCCCAGTCCTGCAGCTGACCCCTGGACGACCCTGGCCCCTTACGGATGCCCCACAGAAGAGGTGCTGCAGCTCACTCCTGACGGCACCCCGCCCTACAGGCAACCGCAGCCTCCAGACCTCCAGGGGCAGTCAGCAGGCCCCAGAGCAGGGCCGTCTGGGCCCCACTCCCCCACGGCCCTCTGCCAGGAGTTTGAGGCGGCAGGCCCGGCTCCTGGAGTTGTTTGCGTCCAGCCCCGAAGGCCACTTATAAGGTCAAGGCCCCCAGACTGGAGGGCCTCCTTGCACCCCCCTGACGAAGCAGGCCTGGGCGACGACGCCCCTGCGGGTGGTCCACTGCCTCCTGCAGGAGGGTTCCCCAAGAGGGCCCCCTCCCATGCCCAGGTGCCACCTCTGTTAGCCCAGGGACCCAGGCTTTAGTGGCAACTTCAACGCATCTCGCACGTCATGCATAAATGTAAGCCCCAGAGACAGTGATAAAAGTGACAGTGAAACAGTGAGGGAAATAATATAAAGTAATGCACTATCTCAGTGAACACCAAGGCAGCAAACAAGGGTCAGTGAACATATATATTAAAGTGACTGGATGTTAAGAAACTCCAGTAGTGGCAAAAGAACGAGGAAACCAGTATAACAGTGTCGCCGCGGCTAAGTAACAATTCCTGGTGCTGTGCCACGTGCTATAACAAGTGTATGCAAATATAAGCCAACCTGACCCTTTGTTCCGATCATATATTGTGCATCCGGTCCAGAACACTAAATGACAATTATTCACTGTTTATAATACCGATGCCATGTTCTAGTAATTACCAACACCTATATATATATGAATTCTGCCCTTGACATCCTTGTGTGTATTGTGTACATTGCGTGTTAGCAAACCTGCTCTGTCTTCCTGTTCATGCCATATCCAGTGTCTCTTTGTTCTTATATTGTAAGGTGTATTGAACTAATACAATAGATATGTTAAGGTGTACTGCCGAGTTTTTATGCCCTGTTCCTCTGTTGGTGCTGTATTTCCGGTCTGGAAAGAGGACCCCGCTCAGTCGCGGGCGTTTTTAGGACGAGAGGTCGGACTAAAAACACTCCGCATAACACTGGTGGCCAGCGGTGGTTCTGGATCCGATTAAAGCACGGAGGAACACAATAAGGGAAACTTGCACAATGGCAACCAAACCCCACATCCAATTGCCAAAGTTCAATCCCGAACAAAATGACACTGACATCTACTTGGATATGGTAAAATCTCTCTTAGATATTGGGTTTGACACTGACAGAGAGAGAATAGCAGTCACACTACCCATCCTGGGCAAAGTAATTGCAACTGTTGCCTTAAAAATTGTCCCGGAATTAACATGGGATCAATTCTCACACATCGTGAAACAGGCCGCCACGTCTTCACTGAGCAAAGTTGTCGCCCTGTCACAACTCAGTGCCCTCACCTATGACGGTAGCCTAGATGACACTTTTGTGCAGGCACGGCGACTCGTCACCGTCGCCTATCCCAAAGGAACCGCAGCCACTTGGGATCAACACACCTTTAATACCCTGCTGAGAATCCTCCCAAGCACAGTCAGGGAGCATTTTACTATCCATGATCCCTCTGGCAATATGGATCGTGATCTACAACTCGTACAACGCCTCCTTGGCATCCGCCCCACGCCCCAGCCTATCCATGCTGTGAGCAACTTCCCCTCCACCAAGGCTCCACCACCCAAACCTAGGACACCACCTACCCAGCCTACCATGGAGCCATCACTCACTGTCCCTAGGGCCCACCCCCAGAAGAAACGTTCTAACCCCAAGGAAAATCACGACCTCATTTTCATCAACCCCTGGGAATTTACGGCCTGCAGTCACACCTGCCCCCTGCATGACATCAGGGTACAACTGAAAGCTAGCCGACACAAGCCCTTCACACAAGGGCACCGAAAGGTATCCTCCCTGGAAGATGATGCCCCACAAGATGATGCCCCACCCATAATATACCCAAAGCCAGACGATGAGGAGCCCGACGAGGATGACCACACTCAGCAGATGGATTTTTAGGCCCGCCCCCCCACCTCCACATGGTGGCAGGGGCCACTTCATACAATTACAGACCCCCAGTCTACGACAAAATACACCTGAACGGGGTCAAGGCAAAGCTACTGGTGGACACGGGAGCTGCCAGGTCATGCCTGTACTCTCACTTTTACTCTCGCCACAGTTTCGCCTTTGGCCCCCTTCTCTCCACCTCAGCCAACCTCGTAGACGCGGGGGATGGTCCCCTGCCTATCCGTGGAGAAACACGGGCCCTGTGAACTGAAACTCACCAACAAGCTGCCACCAGACATCCCTTCATTGTCTTTGACTCCACCTGTCGTGCATATGACGGGTACCTGGGGCTGGACCTCCTACAGAAGCTGCACATCACCATCGACTGTTACCAATGCCGCCTCCACTTCTGTCCAGCCCCCAACTCCCCCCCAAAAAAACAACACCAACTACATAACCCTTCACACCACACACACACACACACCATCATCCCCCACCACTCATCTCCCCCAACCACTCTGCACATGCAGCCCACAAATCCCATCACCCCACACCTCACCTCCTCACCACCACCCCTCATGCTCTCCCTCACCTATTCCACCTTCACCTCCAACTTTTCCCGCCACCATCGCTTTGGCTATTACCATTCCACCCCACCACGAGGCTTGGTTACAACTCAACAGACCCTCCTGTACCTCTGTCCTCTTCTCCCCAGCCCTGCCAACCGGACCTCTCTCATCCTGTTTAGTGTCCCCAACCTTCCTCCTCCCCCATGTCCGTGCAGTCCGCATTGCAACCTCGCCGCCACACCACTTACCCTACCGCGGGGATTGATTGTAGGCGACATGGAGGAGGTAGAACCCTGTGAATCACCTCCCTCCACCCCTCCCACTCTACCTACTTTACCTTCCCACCTCTCCACCTCCCAAACTAACAGCCTCCGACAGTTACTCCTGGATTTTCAAGACCTTTTCTTATCAAGCCCAACAGACATCGGCCACACTACCTATCTCAACCACAAGATCCACACCACCGGCTCACCCATCTGTCAACCCTCACGCCGCAAAAACCCCAACCAGCGAGCAGAGGAAGACCAGCGGGTCCAGGACATGCTCAATGCCGGAGTTATTTCTAACTCCACCAGCCCATGGTCCTCCCCTGTCATGCTGGTTAGAAAAGAAGATGGCACCATGTGGTTCTGTGTGGATTATTGCAAACTCAATGATGTTACCACCAAGGACGCCACACCCCTACCCTGAATTGACAATTCCCTCGACTCATTACACGGCTCATCATGGTTTTCCACTCTTGACCTGCAATCGAGTTACTGGCAAGTCCCCGTCCACCCAGAAGACAAACAAAAAACGGCCTTCTCAACCTCAAACGGCAAACACTACGAGTTCAACGTCCTCCTCTTTGACTCTGCAATGCCCCAGCTACATTTTCCCGTCTCATGTAATTGGTCCTGAGCGGCCTTACCTGGGAGATCTGCCTGGCATATCTCGACGACGTCATAGTATTCAGCCGTACTTGGGCAGACCACCTCCACCGCCTCAAACAAGTCTTCATACGTATACACCAGGCCGGACTTAAACTGAAACCATCCAAATGTGTCCTAGCCGAAAGATCCATCTCCTTCCTAGGGCACATGATCGGAACCGAGGGCATCTCTCCCGATCCCGACAAACTCCGCGCCATAGCCGACCTCCCTCTACCCAAAGACGTTCACGAAACGCGGGCCTTCCTAGGCCTAACCTCATACTACCGACGTTTCGTCAAAGGCTTCGCGGACATCGCTAAACCCCTACACGACCTCACAAAGAAGGGTGAACCATTTGTGTGGATGGATGCAAGGAAAACAGCATTTAACACCCTCAAATCAAAACTCATCTCAGCCCCCATTGTAGCCCTCCCAGACTACAACCTCCCGTTCCGTCTTTACATCGACGTCCTCATTGCCTTAGGGGCTGTACTCGCTCAGGTGCAGGATGAGCGAGAACACATCATCGCCTGCGCCAGCCGCACCCTCAATCAAGCCAAACGGAATTATGCTGCCACCAAGCACGAGTGCCTTGGGATCGTCTGGGCGTTGGACTATTTCCATTCCTACATCTCCAGCACCCACATAATCATCATTACAGATCACCAATCACTTCAGTGGCTACGGCAATCTAACACCACCAACGCCCAACTCATTCGATGGCGAGAGGCTCTGGAGGAATTCGATTTCAAAATATCCTACCAGCCTGGGAAACTACACACCAATGCCGATGCCCTTTCCCACCTCCCCATTGGCACTATTCGCCCCAGCACTGACCTAATTCAAATGTGGCGAAATAAACACTGCCCCACCTGGATCCCGCCACATGCCTTCGCCAAACTTTACCAACAAGGCGATCAACTCTTCAACCCAGACGGCCACATCGTCCTCAACCCTGACACTGCACACGATGCCATGCTCCACCTTCACGCCGACAATGGCATTCACCTCGGCACAAAAAAGCTTCTGCAAGTCTTCAGGGACATATATTGGACACCAAACCCCTCAAACATCGCCAAAAACATCATTCAAGCATGCCAAGCCTGTGCCTTAGGAAAGGATATCACACGCACGCCTGGACCACTGGGGAAACTGGCGGCTCAAAAACCATGGCAGCTACTCTCAGTCGATGTCATCGGCCCTCTCACACCTAAAGTGGGATACAAATACATCATCACCTTCGTTGATGTTTATTCAAAATTCATCATCGCCTGCCCCACTAAAGACCACAGTGCCGTCACAGTCACCGACGCCTTAGTCTGCTATGTCTTTCCCTACTTTGGGACTACCCAAGCCCTACGTTCAGATAACACCCCAGAATTCACAGGCAAGATCTGGGAGGAACTCGCAACAATCTTTGGTTACCATATTTCCCACTCCTCTCCATACTGGCCTCAGGGAAATAGTGTCTGCGAAAGAAGTCATAGATCCCTCCTAAACCAAGTCAGAACCAGAATTGTGCAAACAGACAACGACGATTGGCCGGCCCACGTTAAAATTGTGCAGTGGGGCCTCAACACATGCCCCAGAGATGACGGCATAACACCCCACGAGTGAGTCTTCGGGGAAGCCCCGCACCTCCTACCCCTCCAACACCTCCAACCCCCTGCCCCACTCTCCACCACTGACCTCCTACACCACCTCAAAAAACGTCTCCATCACCTCCAAGCCCAACAGGACCTAGAACCTGACACTTCCCTCCAACACCTACAAACCAGGAGATTCCATCGTCATGGCACGTCTGCCAACCCCCAGCAAAACCTTCCCCCGATTCGACAGTCCCTTCTCTATCATCAACAACCCTAATCTCTACCAAGTCACTATCAACCACCAAGGACAAACACGCACATACCACAACATGCACTTGCGTCCCTTCCGCCCCGCCAACAAGGAACCCACACTCAGCTGTGCGCCACACACCTCCCGCCGCTCACCACCCGCCTCGGCGTCTTCCGAGAATCACCCTCCTGATTCATACACCTGCTACTTCTCACCCCCCCCCCGCCTCACCCTCCACCACACTGCCGCCCCTTACACCGACACCTGACCCACCACCAACTCTCCGATTCTGACCCCTCACCACCCCCAACTATCCATGGGTCCCCTATGCCCACACCACCATCTCCACCACGCCACTCTCAACCACCACCTGCGGCGCCCACCACCCAACCCACACCCCATCGCCAGATGGAAACTGCACCCAACACCACCGCACCACCACCACCACCCCTACACCCCTCCCGCACCCCTCCATGCACCACCCCACGCAACACACCATCTACTAACCCACCACATGTACACACTCCACCTGCCAACCGCACCACCCACGCACCCACTCCTGCCTACCCCTTACCCACCGACCATTCTCACTACACACGACACCCCACACCCTCACCCACAACCGCCCCTGACCAAATTAGAACGCCCACGCCACCACGTGCCTCCCCACCTTCACCACCAACACCCACCCTCACCACCACTACCACCAGATCAGGATGCCTCTCATGCCCACCATCAAGATACACCCCTACACCAACCCCTATCTCCCTTACTACCTCACATTCCCCAACACATACCACCCATACCCCCAACACCACCCCCATCACGCTCCCCATCCATCAAGCAAGGTGGAAAGTTCCCAATTCCCAATTCCCCAAAGGACAATGCTCCTCCCACCATATGCTCCCGCATTAAAAGCCCAACCCCTCATCCCTCGCCAGCATACAGCCTCTCCCTCTGCACCAAGCACCACCTCCAGAGATGAGAATCGACCGCATACTATGGTGCCCACACGATCACCCACTCGTCAGACTATGGGGAACCCAACAACTCCGTATCCTACGCCACACCACACAGCCTTCATCGCTCTAGCTCACCCTCAACCCCCACCAGGAGCCAAACACCACCACTTACCACTGGACCACCCTCCTCCAGCACATCCAACCGGCTCACCAGACGTCCATGACCAGCACATACCACATCCAGTCACGGGGCTGTGACTTCTCGACCGCGGAAGGTGGTAAAATACACACCTCCATCGCTGCCGGACCAACCACCCCACCACCCCCCACCCCACTGCTGACTCCCGGCCCCACCACCACCCCAGGACACCACGGCAGGCCAGGGCAGAGTAAGACTGACCCGGAGCGAGAAGGGCGCCGGGGCGCCCCTGCCTTGAGTCCCTCTTCCACGGAACCGACCCAACAATGACCATGCAGGAAGAAGAGATGACCCTGCGAGCGGGGCAGCCTTCACCAGGTTCGGGGTGGGACTGCTCCAGAAACAGTCCCAAACAACACCGCTGATATGGCCATCATACGTACCGGGGAGGGAGCGGCCACTGTACGCCCCTCAGTTGTTTCCCCCTGTAACACCTCCACAATGGCCATTGTACATGTGGGGGAAGGAGCGGCCATCGTACGCCCTTCAGTTACAGGCCCATCTGGAGACAGCCTCGGTGGAGTAGCTATTGAGCACACACCGACAGGCAAAGGAAGGAGAAGTGGAACTGCTAACACGGCCATCGTACGTGTCGGGGAGGGAGCGGCCATCATACACCCCTCATCCACTTTCACTTTCTTCTCCTACGGGAGTAACACCACCACAACGACCATCGTACGGTTGGGGGAAGGAGCGGCCACTGTATGCCCTTCAGTTACTTCCCGTCAGGCAGGCAGAGCCGCGGTAACGGCCATTGTACATACCGGGGAGGAAACGGCCATCGTACGCCCCTCATCTGCCTCTTCCTCCTTCGGGAGCAGCACTGCCACAACGGCCATCGTACGTGTGGGGAAGGAGCGGCCACCGTACACCTTGCAGCTGCTGCCCTTAGGAGCTGCGGAACCGCCAACACGGCCATTGTATGTGTGGGGGAAGGAGTGGCCATTGTACGCCCTTCATCTGCAGTTTCTAGGGTTCTCCTGGAGGGGAAGGTCCCTTGCACGGCCGGCCCACTACCTCTCGGCTGCGTGGGATACCCTTCTCTCTCTCCCTCCAGGTGTGGTTCCCTGGAGGTGCTGCCGTTCCTAGAGTGGTGGCGTGGTCCTGTTCCAGTCCTGCTCCTGGACGACCCCGGCCCCTGACGGACGCCCCACAGAAGAGGTGCCGCAGCTCACTCCTGACTGTGCCCCACCCTACAGGCGACCACACCATCCAGACCTCCAGGGCCAGTCAGCAGGCCCCAGAGCAGGGCCGTCCGGGCCCCACTCCCCCATGGCCCTCCGCCAGGAGTAAGAGGCAGCAGGTCCAGCTCCTGGAGTTTTTTGGCCCCGGCCTCGAGGGCCACTTATCAGGTCGAGGCCCCCAGACTGGAGGGCCTCCCTGCACCTCGCCGATGAGGCCCCAACACGAGGGCCACCTCTCAGGTCAAGGCCCCCAGACGGAAGGGCCTCCCTGCACCCCCCTGATGAAGTAGGGCTGGGCGACGACGCCCCTGCAGGTGGTCCACTGCCTCCTGCAGGAGGGTTCCCCAAGAGGGCCCCCTCTCACACCTGGGCGCCACCTCTGTTAGCCCAGGGACACAGGCTTTAGTGGCGACTTCAACGCATCTCGCACGTCATGCATAAGTGTAAGCCCCAGAGACAGTGATAAAAGTGACAGTGAAACAGTGAGGGAAATAATATAAAGTAACGCACTATCTCAGTGAACACCAAAGCAGCAAACAAGGGTCAGTGAACATATATAGTAAAGTGACTGGATGTAAAGAAACTCCAATAGTGGCAAAAGAACGAGAAAACCAGTATAACAGTGTCACCGTGGCTAAATGACAATTCCAGGTGTCGTGCCGTGTGCTATAACAAGTGTATGGAAATATAAGCCAACCTAACCCTTTGTTCTGATCATATATTGTGCATCTGGTCCAGAACACTAAATGACAATTATTCACTGTTTATAATACCGATGCCATGTTCCAGTAATACCAATACCTATATATATATGAATTCTGCCCTTGACATCCTTGTGTGTATTGTGTACATTGTGTGTTAGCAACCCTGCTCTGTCTTCCTGTTCATGCCATATCCAGTGTCTCTCTGTTCTTATATTGTAAGGTGTATTGAACTAATACAATAGATGTGTTAAGGTGTACTGCCGAGTTTTTATGCCCTGTTCCTCTGTTGGTGCTTTATTTCCGGTCCGGAACAAGGACCCCGCTCAGTCGCGGGCGTTTTTAGGATGAGAGGTTGGACAAAAAACACCCCACATAACATATATATACAGTATATATATATATATATATATATATATATATATATATATATATATATATATATATATATAACCTCCGTGGTACAGTGGTAAATAATGGTGGGCAGCACAAATGAGGAAGGGCCTTGTGCAAGCGGAATGCGGAATCCACAGTTCACTACCTTGCGCAAGCACAAACCATTTGCATATATTTGTCGGAATTACTGTAGCATACCCAACTTACTTTTATTTATTATTATTATTATTTGCTATTGTAATTTGCGCAAGTGCGCAATCTAATATTTAGCTTGCGCAGTGTCGCTAAGCACTGACGCAGACTATTTGCATGTATTTGTGGGAATTACTGTAAAATATCGATATTTAAATAAATTAGTGTACTTACTTTAATCTATTATTATTCTATCTATCTATCTATTGCCAGACGCCTTAATCCCGTAAGGGGTGGCCACTGGCCACAAACAAGCAAGAAATCGCCTCCGTGTCACCCTGCCCCCCTCCATTTCACTGTCCTGCTCCCAGCTCACACCCCTCCTCTCATATACTTCTCCACTCCACCCCTCCACCTCATCCTTGGCCTCCCCCTCCCTTTCCCCCCCCTCCACCTCACTCACATACACTCTCCATCCTCTCCATATGACCAAACCACCTCAATGTGTTTCTCCTAGCGCTTCCTATCTCATCCACATCCACACCACAACGATATTTCACTTCTTCATTTGTCAGTCTGTCTCTCCATGTAACTCCACATGCTCCTCTCAGATAACTCATTTATTTCCACAGCTCTCACTCTTGACTCCTGTCCCCTCAACAGGAGTTGGTATCACGATACTGTCATGTAAATTTTTCACTCGTGGAAGTTCAAACAGAGGAGTGAGCGGGCTGTGAAGTGGAGGGACAGGGAAACAAAGGGTGTGATGTTGCCAGTTTTACTTTTATATGCATTTTCGCAAGACGTTTTATTTAATAATTCAATACAGATATACAACAGCATGTGTAATTCCTTACAAAAGTCATTAAAACATACTGTATTATTTAAAATCAAATAGCCACAGCCTAATAAATTATTAGGCTGTGGATATTTGATATAAATAATGTTTTAATGGTTTTTGTAAGGAAATGCATATGGTACCCATAAAAAATAATGTATTTTTAATTTATTATTTACTAGTAATAATAGTTTAAAAAATATTAAAATACATTATCTCTGTTGAAGCATTTTAAGAAATGCTACTACCCTCCGTCCCTCCCGCCACCCCCGAGCAGAACTATCGTGACCCGCCCAAGCCTCCCCCATCCTTCGTCCAGACATAAGGGAAGCTCCCAAGACCACGTGCCCCTTGGACTGCGCAGTGCGCAATCCACAGGACAGGTGCGCAAGCACAATATTGCGCATGGTCTTGTGTGGTGTGCAATGCGCAAATGATATTCACCGGAGCACAACGGTGCGCAATTGCGCTTTGCGCAAGTGTTTGCGCACCTGCCCAAAACTGGTGGTAAAGAGTGCATTTTCGTACACTGGAGAGCAAGGGTTCGCGCCCCGCCAGAGTAATAAACTTTGCAAGAGTTCTCCCGGCCATGTACTGCTTTGGTGGACACCAGGGGTGTTGTGGTTGAACCAGTGTCGCATACTGTAAAGTACGTTTGCACCCAGTTGGCTTGCGTGGGCCGATTACACTTGGTTCACAGACTACATACACATCCAAAGCAACAACACTACAATCACACTTACAAGCACTTCTCACCCTACATACAATCTCTACCAGACAGCCTAAGCTGTCTGGTAGAGATACATAGGCTGTATCATCCCTACTTCGGTCGGGATAGGCCAGTCCTGCAGTGGATACTCAAACAGCTGATGATGATGATATATATATATATATATATATATATATATATATATATATATATATATATGGAGAATGAAAGACTGACTAAGAGGGTGTATGTAGATGAGGTGGAGGGAGGGAGAGGGAGGGGTAGACCGAGGATGAGGTGGAGGGATGGAGTTGAGAGGTATATGAGGGAGGGGGTGAGTTGGGGGAGGGGAGTCAAATGGTGGGTGACAGAGTGACTTGGAGGCGTTTTGTCTGCGGCCACCCTTTGCGGGATTAGGGCGTCGGGCTATAGATAGATAGATATATATATATATATATATATATATATATATATATACTGTATATATATATATCTATATATATCTATATTTATATATATCTATATCTATATATATCTCTATTTATATATATCTATATATATATATATATATATCTAAATCTATATCTAAATATATATATATATATATATATATATACACAATAAGCCTCAGACAAGGACTGACCAAACGATGACGACCAAGGACCGGACAAGAGAGGGGTGTGTGAGTTGGGAGCAGGGCAGTGAAATGGCGGAGGGACAGGGCGACTTGGAGGAGATTTGTTTGTGGCCACCCCAAACGGGATTGAGGCATCTGGCAATATATATATATATATATATATATATATATATATATATATACAAAGTGGCAGGATTCATATCATCTCGTCGTTTGCATGCATTAATCCATTTGCACATCAGTTCTTCGTCTTTGGGAAATGAATGAAAAGTAATATTGCCATTCTTTACGTATACGAAGTGGCAGCCAAAGACTGCACAAGTGCTGGGCATTCCGCATTAACAGATGTTGCGTCAGAAAACAGAGTTTCCACTGATGAGTACTCTGTACCTGACATGCCTGGACTGACCTCTACTGACTCGTTCTACCCTCAGTCATCCCTTTCTGTGACGTCACGCCACTTTAGACCCGCCTCCTGCGCTAAGCTGTACCAATTTAGCACGCCGGTGCGTTGACCTCTTGGTTTTATGGGCCTTGACCTGCTAGCCAAACTGACTCACAGTGAGCGAGATTTCGCTAGCGAGGCGAAATGGATAACAATTCTCTCACACAGCTTGTTGGTGGGACTAGAACTCAAATGAGCCTATATTAATTTTGTAATTGGTGAGAAAATATTCTGTTATTCACAGAAGGAAACTTTAACTAAAACTGTTAAATACAATTTAATTCTTGTGGTTTTTATTCATATTAGTTTTTTTTCTTGTAACATGAAATAAACGTTCGGACACGCGGATGCTTGTCTGTTTTGTCTCCAAACAACAAGTAGAAATCAGATTTCGTTATGGATCCTGCGGCAAGGAAAACTCTAGTAGACTGTTTTGTGGCTCTGGAGTTGCTAAAGTATGTGAGGCGGTTACAAAAACTAAGAAAAGGGAGTGGGTTCTCCATGGTGGTTTGTTTACAAATGACCAGGAGGTGCCAAGGCAGACGACACTATTAGCCATTTCGGCTCACAAAAACACGAGTGTGATGGTCACTCGACTCTGCTAGCTGTTTTGCCTCACAAAAAGCTGCTCGCATGTTAGCCAATTTTGGTCTAGTGTGATGCTGCCTTAACAGGTACAGCCAACCAGATCTTACCTGCCTACGTTCCACTTAATACACGTTGAAGACAGTATCACTATCCACGTGTCTCTCAAGCATATGTTTTTATTTGGCTTATGTATAATATTAAGTGATAGTGGTCTCAAATGTAAACCTTATTTTTGTTATTATTATTATTAGAGACTGACTAAGTCTGATCACTGTTGGTCCCTCTCCCAGTGAGGTGTGGTGCCACATTAATTTTTCCTTTTTTGAAAAAAAAAAAAAAAAATTTACTCCAAGTTAAATATATATATTTTTTTGTATTGAAAGGAACAAGGTATAAAAATTTGTATGTATTTCTCATGTCTACCATCTTTGCTTCAGTTTCTGTATGTTGGAATTTCACCCTCACATCCTCGTGAACTATCGTGTGTGTTTATATAAACCATCCAATGATGAAAATTTTTTATTTTCCATTTAAAGGAAATCATATTACTGTCGATCTCAACAGGTGAAAATCAACCTCAACATGTTATATTTAAGCAACATCTGACAACTAGTTAATGAATGAATGCAGGATTAGGATTTTATGGGATGACAGAGCTAGACATATGATATTGTTCCTCGTTTGACCATCATGGACAGGCAACATACTAGGGTAGCTCTACGAGGACAGATTATCAGGATAAGAGTGGCCTGAGCATACTGGCCATACGTCAACGTTTGGTTATTTCATTTACGACTGTCGCTAAACGGACTACAGGATGGGAGAAGACTGGAGCTATTATGAGCTTGGGTACGGATGCAGATCTGTTCGTCATAACTTGTAGCAGAGCAATCAATATATTACACAATAATAATTTCAAATTATCTAGGGTTGGAAGAATAATTTATTTAATAATATGTGGGTGGGTGGGGGGTTGCAAAAAGAGGAGGTTCAGACACGGGACGCTTAAGGTTTCTCTGTCCCACCCCCTTCACCCTTTGCTTATAGCAGTGATTCTTATACTCTTTGTCCACGACTCGCCAAGTAGTGTTGGAGAGGCTTGCATCCATTACCCTTCCCCGAATCTTCACACACACACACACACACACACACTCGGCAAAAGCGATCATGCAGTACTAAATTATAACTTCAGGACAGCATATGACATAGTAAACAGCAATGATAGTTACAAAAAGAGCCTAAACTATAAAAGGGGAAATTATCAAGACCTAAAGAAGTATTTCTTAGAAGTTGATTGGGAAAATGAGCTTAGACGACAAGATTTAAATGCTGTATATAAAAAATTTTGTGAATTTTATGAAATAGAAGTCCAGAAGTACATCCCACAGCACAAAGAAGCAGATAAGAAAATACAGAAATGGTTCAATACAGAATGTAAAAAATCAAAAGAAAGAAGAGATTTGTTGTGGAATAGATACAGAAGACACAACAGTGAAAGGGCGTATAATAATTACAAACAGGCAAGAAACGACTATACAAGAATAAGGAGGGAAGCCCAAAAACAGTTTGAGGAGGATATAATAAATAAAAGTAGTGATCAACCAAAGCTGTTTTACAGCTATATCAAAAGCAAAACCAAAGTAAAAGATATAATACAATCCATTACGGACGAGGGAATCACTTATGCACAAGAGAAAGATATTTGTGAAGGACTAAATAAGAATTTCCAATTAGTTTTTACAGAAGAAAAAATTTTTGAGAGGGACTATGTGGAACACGCATGTCCACACATACTACCAGATATACAAATAGCAGAAAAAGTAATACAAGAGGAGCTAAGTAGATTAGACAGAGGAAAAGCAAGTGGTCCTGATGAAATTTCATGTTGGGTATTACGAGAATGTGCAAAGGAGTTAAGTAAACCATTATTTTTAATTTTCAAGAAATCCTTGAGTCAAGGTAAACTACCTGATATTTGGAAAAAAGCAAATATTGTCCCCTTATTCAAGAAAGGAAAAAGACAAAATCCACTCAGCTACCGACCAGTATCACTGACCAGTGTTGTAAGCAAGGTATTAGAAAAACTTATAAGAAAAGCTTGGGTAAATCATCTAGAAGAACACAGTATGATAACAGAAAGACAGTTTGGTTTCAGAAAAGGAAAATCATGTGCTACTAATCTGTTGAGCTACTATGACAGAGTAACAAACACAATACAGGAAAGGGAAGGATGGGTGGACAGTATCTATTTAGATTTCAAGAAAGCTTTTGACACAGTACCACACCAAAGACTTTTATGGAAATTGTACCATCAAGGAGGAATTCGAGGCAAACTGTTTTGTTGGATGCAAGACTTTCTCATAAAAAGAGAAATGAGGACAGTACTAAGAGGAAACTACTCATCATGGAAAGAAGTGACTAGTGGAGTACCACAGGGTTCAGTGCCGGCACCAATCATGTTTTTAGTGTATATAAATGATATAAACAGTAACACTGGAAATGAGAGCTATCTGAATATGTTTGCAGATGATGCAAAAATACAAAGGAGAATTACTAACACAGACTCTTGTAAAGAGCTACAAGAAGAATTAAATAAACTTCATGAATGGAGTAGTACATGGCAAATGGAATTCAATGTGGACAAGTGTCATGTAATCAAGTTTGGTAAAAGTGGAAAAAGACCTGATTGGGATTATAAGTTAGGAAATAAAACCCTATACACATCAGAAAGACAGAAAGACCTAGGTGTGATTATCAATAACAGACTATCTCCGGCTGACCACATCAGCGAGAAGGTACGGAACATGTATACACTGCTTGCAAATATGAGAATAGCATTCACATACATAAATGAAGACATGCTAAGAAGGATAATAACATCATTCATTAGACCAACCCTGGAATATGCATCAATAGTCTGAAGTCCTCATCTCAAAAAGCACATAGACAAGATTGAAAAAGTTCAAAGGGCCGCTACAAGATGGATACCAAGCTTAAGGGACCTAAGCTACGAAGAAAGGCTAAATAAACTGAATCTACCAACACTACAGGAGAGAAGGAAAAGAAGTGACATGATAATGCTATATAAATGCATATCAGGAAAGGAGAAAATAGACATAAATGATTACTTAACATATGGAGAAGCATTAGCAAGAGGACACTGCAAAAAATTGCATTAGAAGAGAGGTGATAAAGACGTAAGGAAATTCAGTTTCCCAAACAGAGCAACTGATCAATGGAATGCACTACCAAATGAAATAGTGTGTGCCAAAACAATTCACAAATTTAAGGATATGTACGATAAATATGGTTTAAGACACAGGACAGTACGAGCTTGACTCATTCCTGTAAAAATACAATTAGGTAAGAACAATTAAGTAAGATCACACACGGAGTCAGAGAGACAACATGTCATATCACCTCGCTCTGAGTTGGCTTCTCTTGTCTACAATTGGCTATACCTAAACAGTATCTTTAATGAGTCAAGCTCTGTACAGGGTTAACTAAATGGTGTTCTAAAATAACAGAGCAAGTTCAAGCAAAAGTATTGCCCAAATAACAGAACATAGCCATATAGTGCAGGAATGTGTTGATCAAGTCCCAGCTGTTTCGACTATGGTACCACAGGCGAGTAAGATGCATAATTGTAAGTAAAAACTTTGTTCTTTTTCTCAGTATTAAAACAAGAGGACATCAAATTAAATAAAGCAAATATGGAAGGAGCTGGGAAGAGGGAAATGGGTAGAAAACATGATTTCTACCAGGAACTGGTTGAAATGGAAACATACAACAAACTAGCAGAAAGGGTAAACAATTGGAAAGGGCGTTTCAGAGTGAAATGAATGAAATTAGGAAGCAATTGCGTATGGAGAAGGAGGAAAATGAAAAATTAGTAATGGAATTAAACAAGAAAGACACAACAATAGATGAGCGGTCAGTTGAGGTAGGTTCACTTAAAAGGAAGATCGGTGAAATGGCAAGTACAGTTGTTAGCCATGGGAGTATTATGGAGGAGTTTAGAAATGATACAGAGACAAATAGGCAAGCAAGTAGTCTAACAGACCAATATAGTGATACTGAAGAGAAGATAACCCAGGTGAATGAAGTGATGCAAATTTGTAAAGATGATGTAGAAATTACGTATGCTGAAAAGGTGAAAGTAAGGAAAGACTTCGAAACAAGAGTTGAAGAAAAAAGCATTAGAAAGGAAGTGAAAAAAATAATTAAAAACAACCCAAACTTGGTCAGAGATTGAGCAGATATTAGTAAATCTATAGTAATCACTGGTAGCCTATTGAGGAGGAAGAAGAAATAAAAAACAAATTTTCGAGAAACAAAAAGGGGAGGGCAAAATATAATGAGCAAACTGAAGGAAGTATCAGAGGAAATCTGTAATACACAGAACACAAAAGGTTAGGTAAGTATGAGAGAAATAAGTCAAGGCCTCTAAAAGTAACCTTCCAGAATGTAAATACTGTGGAGGCAATACTAAAAAATGCAAACTCATGGAAAATGAGGAATTTAAAAAAATATTGTTGCGTCCCCGTCCCACACTGCCACAGGTTCCAATAGCAGTAGTTCAGTACAGGAAGGACGTTGCCCAGTGAGTAGTTCTTCCTACAGTCAGCCTTTAGGTGTACAGTACACAAGATCAGCTGAGGCGAAAATAAACACTGGCTCCTTAAAGTTCACTGTCTTCATTTTCCAAATAATTCCACTTAATGCTTTTCAACTTCACTGTTCTCACAAGCACTGGAGCTATACAAACTTTACTAACTGCTATTACACTTAATGCTTGACAACACTTCACTGTTATTACAAGTTCTGATGATATACAAACTTCAATAAACACTTCACTGTTTTCACAAGTACCAAAAATAATCTTCACTAACTGTAATTACACTTAATGCTTGCCAGCAACACTTCACAAACTTCACTAACAGACTGCAGTACACTCAAACTGAACTGAAAACCGACTGAACTGTTCTAGTCTCGTGTCCATTCTTGTATAAGCTTGCATTGTACTAGAAAGATCTACTTCTCCAATATTCTAGGGCATGCTGGTCTTGCATCAGCCTCTAGCAACAGCAGTTACCAACTAGGAGACATCAAAACAAGCCAGAGTTGTCTTACATTACATAACACCCTAAATCATTTACCATACGAACTTAAATTACATAATTTAATAAGCAATCACATAAATAAAACATAGAGAAAAAGAGCACAAAATTAAATGCATTACTTATGAAATGATTACGCTCTTAAACAGCAGGCAAACTGACAACTGTGACTCGTACCAGAACCGGAACTAGCTACCGTAAACATTGGGAAACATCGAGATGCTTTTTGAGCACCAACAGTATGGATAAAAAGTTGCCTAACTCAAGAGGAATTGAGAATACTAAAAGAGAAAAGGGAGGAGGCAAAAACAAAGAACAACGAATGATCAAAAGTATTTTTTTTTTTTTTTTTTTTTACAAAGTAATTGGATTGCAGGTACAAAAGTGGTACATAACCAACAGGGAACAAAAAGGAGGAAGGTAGGAGACTCAAGTTATGGCAAGTATGCAAGCAAGATGGTTAGGTTGATGTACTCATATGTACATGGAATGGTATCAAAATTATCAGAGATAAAAGACTACATCAGAGAAAAGGAACCACACATTATTTGCCTGAGTGAAACAAAATTAACCCCAGAGATATCCAACGATACCCTAAACTTAGAGGAATACAATATAATTATGGAGAAGAGACAGAAATTTAAGAAAGGGAGGAGGAATTATAATCTTAACAAAGAAAAATATACAAGTCAAAGAAATAAAACTAGATATACCCTCACAAGTAGAACTGATTGCATTGGAAATTAACACATCTGAAGGGAAGTTAATTGTGGCAAATTTTTACATGCCACCCAAAACTAACACTTGGGAAAGAGGAGAATATGAAGACCTAACAGAAAGTAAAATTCAAAGTTTAAGAACATTATTACATAGAATGGAAGAGAAATTTGAAAGAATTATATTAACTGGAGACTTTAATTCAAGTATAAATTGGAATACTTTAGATGTAAAAAGCCATGAATGCTGTTGGGATAAAAAAAACTCCAAGATCTCGTGCAGGTGTTTTTCCTAACACTGCATGTAAAGGAAAACACCAGAAAAAGAGGACTTGATGATCCATCGGTACTATATCTTATATTTACCAGGCAAGAAAATGAAATTGACGATATAATGTATCACCCCCCATTCAGCAAAAGCGACCATGCAGTATTAAATTGTAACTTCAGGATTGCATATGACGTTACCAGCAGTGAGAGTCACAAAGAGTGTAAATTACAAAAAGGGCAATTGTCATGACCTGAAGAAGTACATTTTTGAAACAGACTGGGAAAAAGAAATTTGAGGACAAGATTTAAATATTATATACAGAAAATTCTGTGATCTTTATGAAACAGAAGTCCAAAATTAAATCCCACAGCACAAAGCAACAGAAATGAAAAAAAGGAAATGGTTTAATACAGAATGTAAAAAATCAAAAGAAAAAAGAGACTTGCTGTGGAATAAATACAGAAGACACAATAGTGAGAGGGCATATAACAACTATAAACAGGCAAGAAACTATCACACAAAGATAAGGAGGAAGGCTCAGAGACAGTTTGAGAAGGACATTATAAATAAAAGTAGTGATCAACCTAAGCTTTTTTACTGCTACATCCGAAACAAAACCAAAGATAAAATACAGTCCATTACAGATAAGGGGATCATCTATACACAGGAGAAATACATTTGTGAAACACAAAATAAAAACCTCCAATCAGTTTTTACAAAAGAAAGAAATTTTGAGAGATGACATGGAACATGCATGCCCACATGTATTACCAAATATACAGATATCAGAAAAAGAAGTACTGGAAGAGTTACATAAAGTTGGCAAAGGAAAAGCAAATGGTCCTGACGGAATTTCAGGTTGGGTGCTACATGAATGTGCAGAAGAGGTAAGCAGACCATTCTATTTACTATTCAATGAATCATTAGGTCAAGGTATAACTACCTGATATTTAGAAGAAAGCAAACATTGTTCCCCTATTCAAGAAAGGGAATAGAGAAAATCCACTCAACTTCTGGCCAGTATCACTGACCAATGTTGTAAGTAACATACTAGAAAAACTGATAAGGAAAGTTTGGGCAAAACATCTAGGAGAACACAAAATGATCACAGAGAAGTAGTTCGGTTTTAGAAAGGGAAAATCATGTGTTACTAATCAATTAAACTACTATGATAGAGTTACGGAAACATTACAGAAAAGAGAAGGATGGGTGGACAGTATCTACAACCTATTTAGATTTTAAGAAAGCATTTGACAGAGTACCACACCAAAGACTTTTATGGAAACTGTACTGTACCATCAAGGAGGTATTCAATGGAATCTGTGCTTTGGATGCAGGATTTTCTTAGAAAAAGGAAAATGAGTACAATATTAAGGGGATATTACTGTTCATGGAAGGAAGTGACCAGCAGAGTGCCACAGGGCTTGGTGTTGGCACCGATTATGTTTTTAGTATATATAAATGACATAGACAGTAACAATGGAAACGGAAGCTATCAAAATATGTTTGCGGATGATGCAAAAATTCAAAGGAAAATTACTAACACAGATTCTTGCAAAGAGCTGCAAGAGGAAATAAACAAGCATCATGAATGGCCACGTGGAGAGGATGGAGAGAGAGACTGACGAGGAGAGTGTATGTGAGTGAGGTGGAGGGGGAGAGAGGGAGGGAGAGGCCAAGGATGAAATGGAGTGGAGAGGTATAATGAGAGAGGGATGTGTGAAGTGGGAGCAGGGCAGTGAAATGGCGGGGAACAGGGCGACGTGGAAGCAATTTGTTTGTGGCCACCCCTTATGGAATTAAGGCTCTGGCAATAGACAGAGATATAGAATTCAGTGTGGACAAGTGTCATGTAATTTAATTTAATAAAAGTGAGAAAAGACCAGATTGGGATATTATACTCCCATGTTGTCCACAGCTGACTGTATTATCTAGCCAATTACACTCTTACCATACAGTATTATGATTTGATACCTCCACCGCTGTGTCAGGAGACACTTTTTTTTTTTTTTTTTTTTTTTTTTTTTTACGCGAGGGAAAATTGTAACCATTTGTAATACGTAGTATGTAAGTATTGCATGTAAGTGTATTGTAAGTGTGTTGTAAGTAGGAGGCCATGATCTAAATGCTTTACAAAGGTCTGGCCTGATTCAAATTTTGTTGATACTTTCATTTCATAAGAGCGCGCCGGCTCTCGACTCAGTAACAGCTTGGGGGCGAGTGAGGGTGGAGGTTAAACAGCATTGCTTAATACATAATCAGAAAACCACTTCCGGACTTTGAATTCACCTACAACTGACGTCAAGGAGGTTTAACAGGGACTATAAGTTAGGAGGAACACTCCTACACGTATCAGAAAGAGAGAAGGACATAGGAGTAATTATCAATAATAGACTATCTTCAGATGACCATATCAATGTGAAGGTACGTAACATGTATACATTGCTTGCTAATATAAGAATAGCATTCACATATATAAATGAAGACATGTTGAGAAAGATAATAACATCATTCATCAGACCAACCCTGGAATATGCATCAGTAGCATGGAATCCTTATCTAAAAAAAAAACACATAGATAAGATTGAAAAAGTACAAAGGATAGCTACATGATGGATACCAAGCTTAAGGGATCTAAGCTACGAAGAAAGATTAGAAAAATTGAATCTACCAACACTACAGGAGAGAAGGCAAAGAAGACATGATTATGCTATATAAAGGCACCTCAGAGCAGGGGAGCACCCATGGGGGGCCAAGCGGGCCATGCCCCCCCCCCCGAAATTTCCTTTCTTGTAAGAAACGAAGTACATTAATAGTGTAATTTTTTTTTCTTCCAGCCACAATTTTCATTTTTATGGCCCCACCGAAAAATATTCCTGGGTGCGCCCCTCTCTCAGGGGAAGAGAAAATATATGAATATATAACCTATGGGGAAGCATCAGGAAGAGGACACTGCAAAAAGCTACATAAAATGAGAGGCGATAAAGACGTAAGGAAATTCAGTTTCCCAAATAGGGCAAATGATCAGATGCACCACCGAATGAAGTAGTGTGTGCCAAAACTGTTAACAGATTTAAGGATATGTATGGTAAAAATTGTTTAATGAACGGGACAGTACGAGCTTGACTCATTCCTGTAAAGATACAATTAGGTGAGAACAATAAGGTAAGAACACACACACACACACACACACACACACACACACGTGCATATATATATATATATATATATATATATATATATATATATATATATATATATATATATATATATATCCAAAGATCAAGCTGTGTACTATATTAGGTGCTCCTGTGGAGTCATGTTTCTTCCTGGGTTGTGATACTGCAGACAAATGCCACTTTTAGTTTTAGGTGATATTTTCGTTAATGGAATGAGACTGTACATCAAATGCCTTTTAGTGTAATTATTGTAATTTCAAAATTAATATGTTCGAGACACCTTTTTGGGCAGTCTTTATGTCTGAAGAAAGAAATGAGTTTGCTCGCCGACCACGTGACCTGCACAGCGGCATGGAAAAGTCAATGGGGGAACAGAATAGGGCGTGTTGAGCAATATAATGGGTGGGATAACATGCAACTTGGTAGGTAGTGAGACTGAGGCAGAATATTGTATCTTCAGACCATGGAAGCTGTGTAATTAGTGGTCTGAGTGCACTGAATGTCATATAATTACATCCTCGAAGATCGAATTGGTATGGGGGAAAGGTGTAAGGAAACAGATATGGGAAATATAAAATAGATGGGATGATACGGGGTACTGGTGGTGGACGAGATTGTGCCATGAAAGTATAGGCTACACTGTAAATATTGGTGCCGTATGATAAAGTTTTAGGTAGTGAAGGTTTATTAAAAAGTAATTTGCACCAACAAGGACAACAAGATTCTGCTAATCTCGCGTTGCCTATTGTACATGACGTATTGCGATGCAGCTAGTACTGAAACTAATTTCGCCATATGTAATAAGCTTGTTTTATCCTTAGTCTCAATAAATTTTACTAAAATTATTCAATATGCACCATATAAAAAGTAACCGCCGTTTCCATAATACCCATTTGTGGAAATGGAATTTAGCCTAGGTTACAGTAGTGCAGAGCCATCAGGGGTAGGTGACTGGCCGACGTTTCTGGCAGCTTTAACATAAACCTCTGCGGGAATGGAACACTTAATCGTAACGCAACGTGCTATGCATGTACTGTACAGCTAATCTCCATAGAGCATTAGGCCATATCACGAGGGGGAAAAATAGGGGGAAATTGGATGGGTAGGAAGAATCTTGATTTTGGTTTCCTATTCTCCTACACCAACTTATGGTTTTCTCACTCTCCCCTTCTGTTCAAAACACACACACACACACACACACACACACACACACACACACACACACAAGCTGGATGGTATTGCCAGCCAAAAAAAAAAAAAAAAATATCGGTTCAGTTTCATTCACAAGCTAGACATACTCGTATTTAACATCTCATTGTGTGACTTCACACTAGAAGTCCATTCAAACATTTACTCGTCTGGCAATACCAGCCAAAATCTAAATCATAACCTGAACACTAATCCTGTCATACTCTGCGTCCTCCCGCCATTCATCCTCAGCCATATTCGACACCTTTTACCCGTTCCCTCCCCTACATCCTTCCACTGTGACGTGTAGATAATTAAGCATAGGCTACTTCCCGACGACGGGGGAAAGAGAAGAGTTGGGTTGTATTACTAATGACTATTTGATTTTCATAATAAATATGGAGTGAATTTTATGGTTTTACTTTAGTTGGTATTTTTTTTTTTTTTCTTTTGGTTTGGTTACTCATTTCTTTAAATGCCATGTATAGGAGGTCTGGCTTCACCCTTTTGTCTCTGTAAGACACCACTGAAGATCAAGGATTCACTATTACGCATGCTTCTGCCAGTATTATTTCTAACCGGTCGTGCAGTACCGCACCATTTAAATAACAGTTAAGAAAGTTCATAGTCATTATATTCCATATCTGTATTTCATATCTTTACACTAAACAACAAAGCCAGTGCTTAAAAATTGTAATTACAGAGAGGTCGGTTGGTGCTTATGTTTCCGTTTTCAAGCAAAAATTACAGGAGTTGTACCGGTTACTCATACAAGATTTTTGGACTGGATTCATGCAGGGTTGGTGCATCGATATTGCTAGTCAAGTGACGTGTTAAGGCTGTAGTATCGACGTAGTAACTATTGGAAGATATTACCCAGCCGTGAAAGCCCCAGCGGAGTGTGAGTGTGTATGTGAACAAAAGACACAGCAAACTACCTGACTGTCAAAATGAGTCCAGACGAGCTCAATGTACTGTTAAACGAGCAGCATCAAGGTTACAACGACGCCCTGCAAGCCTTCGTAGCATAGCTTCGTATCTTCAAGGAAGCAAGTAAGGATAAACTATATGAATATCAAAGGAGTCTTGAATATTCCCAGAAGGATATAGAGGAACTAAGAAAGCAAGTGAAAAATCTTACTGAGGAAAACAAAGCGCAATCTTTTGAAATAATCGGTCTGAGGAAATTCGCGACTGAGTTGCAGCAAAAAGCAAGTGGTTTCGAAGATTATACCAAACGTAAAAATATTAGAATTGATGGGATAGAAGAAACAGAAGGAGAAAACGCTGAACAAACACAAGTGAAAGTTGAGAAACTTCTGTCTGATGTGCCGAACCTAAACGATATTCAGTTGACGAAGGCACATAGAGTGTGAGAGAAGGTAGGGATGCCCCACACTGTCATCGCGACCGTGGGGAAGGTGCAAGACAAACAGCAAATTATGAAAAACTGCTCCAAGATACGGGAAACAAAAATTTGATGACCTATATCCAGCTTTGGTTGAGGTTAGAGAGAAACTTTCCCCCAAACCAAACCCTTGTGCGGGCTCGAATTGCTAACCTTACGACCGTGAAGCGCGAGCACAATCATTAAACTATTCTGGCCCCTTCAAGCACGAGAGAAACAGCTTGAACTTGATCACGAGTGCAGAGTGAGGCAGCTTGGCGGTGCACTTGGTCCTTTCGGCGACTCTGCTAGTGACTGTTTCAAGGTTGCCAAGAATATAAAGTTAGTACCTCCCTTTGGTGAGCAAGTTGTCAATGAATACTTCCAAATGTTTGAGAAGGTGGCAAGTCGTCTTTCGTGGTGTAAGGCCTCTTGGTCATTGGTCAGTATTACTGCAGCGTGCACTTAAGGGAAACACACCGCAGGTATATGTTGTTGCTTGCCGGAATCTTTCGATTCGGCAAGCATGTTGGTCATCCGTATACAGTATTTTTCTGTCTGTTCGTTTGTCTGTCTGCACTCTACAGGTCTCAACTTTGCACCAATCGTTCTGAAAAAAAAAAAAAAATGTAGATATCCATAAACCCTGGAAGCCTATTATTTTTCATCAAAATCGGTCAAAGACCCCTCTGGGTGGGGGGATGAGTCCCTATCGTGAACATGGGGCAAATTTTCAAAAATTTATATCCATCAATTCTCATCAGATCTTTATGAATTTACAGACACATACGGCAGATTGTGGCAATGTCTAATGTTATGCACAATCGGATCCATCTGGCAAGCGCTTTGCTTATGGCAGTTTCATATTATCAGCTGACCAGTGTGCTGTGTTACGTCCCCGTTCCACACTGCCATAGGCTCCAACAGCAGTAGTTCAGTACAGGAAGGACGTTGCCAGTCAGGTGTTCTTATGGTCAGCCTTTCGGTGTGCAACAACGGGATCAGCTCAGGCGTTGTAAGTAAACACTGGCTTCTTAAGTTTGCCGTCTTTATTTTCCAAGTATTTACACTTAATGCTTGAAAACTTCACTGTTTTCACAAGTACCAGAGTCATACAATCTACACTGACACTGAACTAAACTCAAACTGTACTGAAACGAAACTGACTGCCCTAAGCACTTCCACCTCATTAAATAGCCTTCCCTACTTCACCAGAGCTCTAGTACGCTCTCGAAGGGGCAACAGTTAGCAACTCGGAGACATTCAAAATATTCAGAGGTTTCTTGCACTGTGCAACACTATAAATTATTTAGCATAGAAACTGAGATAAAATTTCATAATTTAACAATCACATAAGTAAAACATTTTAGAGAATAAGAGCTTGAAAATTAATGTACATCTTTATAAAATAACTCACTCAAAATAGCAGGCTAACTGGTAACTCTCACTCATAACTGAAAAATACAAGAAATGCTGAGACCCTTCCAGTACTTCCTATCTAGAGATTCCCACTTCTCAACACGACCCCCTCCTTAGTTCTTTGTCGTCCCGACAAAACTACAGAATGTATACAAACATAATCCTTAATCCCAACATTTAATTTTAAACAAAATAATCCTTCAACTTATCAGGTTTTCTCTTATGCCGCTTCTAACAACGTCCCCACTCCTCCGCACAGCCCACACCTCCTGGAATGTCTTGTCCCTCTTCCTGATGCACTTCTTCTCTCGGGAAACTGTCAACGTCCTCTTGCACTTCATCTCCATGGTCCTCAACATCCTCAGCTGTGGGTGAGCACGATTCCTCGGAGATGTCCCAGCTGTACTGTCCTGGCCCAAGGTACTGCCACAGACGATTCACGTGTATCTCCTTTGGGCGAGACTTCCTACCTCCCCGAATCCGGTATGTTCCTTCTGATAGGTGGTTCAACACAGAGTAAGGCCCTTCCCACAGGCTCTGCAGTTTCGGTGACTATCCCATTTTCTGTTGAGGATTGTATAACCAGACTTTGTCACCATCCTTGAAGCTCACCTCACTTGCCTTGGCATCATACTTGCACTTAATCACTTCTCCTGAAAACTTAAGGGCTCCTTGCACTTGATGATGTACCTCAGCCAGCCTTTCCTGAAGATGCTTCGCATAGCTTGAGGTGTCTGTAGGTAGCTCTTCACCAGGTGGTCTTCCCACTAACAAGTCAACGGGTAAACGTAACTCGTGGCCCAGCATCAGTTTTGCAGGGGTGTAGCTGGTAGACTCGTGGGATGCAGATTGATATGCCATCAAAAGTGCAGGTAACTTTTGGGCCTATTCTGTTTGTCCCTCTACACAGTACTTGGTCAGTTCTTGACTCTGAGTCCAGTAGAATTTCTCCACCATTCCATCTGACTGTGGCCTTAGTGGGGTCGTCCTGGTCTTCTTGATCCACAGTAACTTGCAGCACTTATGGAACACAGCAGACTCGAAGTTTCTACCCTGGTCTGAATGTAGCTCTTGTGACATCCCAAAATGACAGAAAACTGGTCAGCCAACACCAGAGCAACAGTCGCAGCCTCTTGATTGAGGATGGCATAGGCTTCTGGCCACTTTGTGAAGTAGTCCATGCAACACATATATACATGTTTCCTCTTTCAGTGAGTGGCAGAGGTCCAGCGATGTCCATCACGACTCTTTCCATTGGTACACCCACTTGGTTCAGCTGAAGAGGGGCACAACCATGTTTCCTGGGTCCCTTCTTGGCACAGCATACGTCACAGGCCCGACACCACTCTTCAGCACCCTGCCGCATGCCAGTCCAGTAGAACCTCTGTTGCAGTCAACTTAAGGTTTTCTTCACACATATGTGCCCACTATTGATCTGGATATGAGACTCATCCAAGGTCCCAGACCTCATTTTCTTCGGAACCACCATTGCAAAACCTTCCTGAGGTCATTGGGTGTCTCCCACAGATACTCCAGTAGTCCACTATTCAAAAGAAGGTCCCATTGATTCCAGTAGCTCTTGGTTACAGGGCTGAACCTGGAAACCTCTTCCCAAGATGGTTGCACTGTACTCTGCTGCAGCCACTCTGGCATTGGTTGTAAATCTGCATACTCCATCCGCATCCTCTTCAGGTCTTCTTCAGCTGACACTAGCCTTGTCACCGCAGTACAGCTGGATTTCTTGCTATGATCTTCTTTTTTACTACACTGCCGGAACTCGGGTCACAAGGCCGACGACTCAGGCTGTCATCATTGCCATGCACTCTCCTAGGACAGTGCTGCACCTCATAATTGTGCTGGTCCAGCTTCCCGAGCCAGTGTGCCAGTTGTCCTTCTGGTTTCTTTAATGTCTTCAGCCACTTGAGTGCTGCATGGTCCATCCTGATGATGAAGTAGGACCCATACAAGTTGGGATGGAAGAAATCAAGGCTCTTTATCACTGCCAAGAGCTCCTTGTGGGTCATGCAGTAGTTCCGCTCTGGTGGGCTGAGCTTCATGCTGTTATACGCCACCACGTACTCTTTTTCATCTTTCCTCTGCAGGAGGATTACACCAATACCATGGTCACTAGCAGCACAGTCCAGGATAAATGGCTGACTCTGATCTGGGTACGGCAATACTGGAGACCGTGCCAGCGCATGCTTAAGTTCATCAATTGCCTTCTGAGTCACTGCAGCCCATGTAAACTTCTGCCTCTTCTCCAAAAACTTGTGTAGAGGTGCAGCTATCGTTGCAAATTCCTTGGCAAAATGCCGATAGTAGGTACGCAAACCCAGGAAACTCTTCAGCTCCTTCACACAAGTTGGAACCGTCCAGTTTTCCACAGCTGTCACCTTCTCTGGATTAGTACGGACACAGCCTTTGCCTACAATGTGTCCCAGGTAGGCTATTGCACTACCTTCTGGAACAAGTAGCACTGCTTGGGGTTCAGCTTCAGGGTCACTTCTCGGATTCTGTTGAACACCTCTGACAGCCTTTCCAGTACCTGGTCGAAAGTCAGTCCAAACACAATTACATCGTCCAGATAGGTGAGAGCTGTCTGGCAGTGCAGGCCTTCCAGTACACGATCCATGAGATGCTCAAAAGTAGAAGGCCAAATGGCATCACCTTAAACTGTCATAAACCTCACCCATATAAAATGGCTGTTTTCTCTTTGTCCTTCCCTGCAACCTTGACCTGTTGGTATCCTGCTTTCATATCTAGGATGGAGAACCACTTGGCACCTGACAGAGCATCCAGCATGTCATCAATCCTTGGCAAGGGTTATACATCCTTCACTGTCACTTCATTCAGGTCTTGATAATCCACACAGCACCTTACCGAGCCATCCTTCTACCTTACCAGAACCACTGCTGAAGCCCAAGAACTACTGGACTTTTCAGTCACTCCATGACTTTGGAGATTCTCCATTACTTGCAGATGGGCTACCGCCATCATCCGCGCTGGCTGTTTAATTGGGCGGTGATCCCAGTGTCTACAATGCTCCAACAGATCAGTGCACCCCAGGTCTAGGTCTCTGGTGGAAAAGACATCAGCAAACTTCATTAGCAGCTGCCTCACCTTAAGCAATTGTGAGTCACCAAGGCATTGGCAACTCCTTGAAAACAGGTCTTGTAAGTGGTCTGGCAGATACCCATCTTCTTTGACTACAGTCCTTTTAAAGGTCTTCCTCTAATGCCACTTAGGGTCCACCACCTGGCACAGTCCCACAATTTCTCCCTCGTTGATCTTCTGTGGCTTACAGGAGAAACTGGCCACCAATACTGGCACTTCACTTGCACCCGTTTCCACCAAAGTTCTCCCCACCATCACTCTGGCCTTCGTCTTGCACTGTACATCCGGCTCCACCACCCCTAGAGAGCTGTCAAAAGAGCCATTCACCTTACACTGGAACAGTTGTTCTGATCTTGGGGGTATCACTGTAGTGCACAGCGCCCTCAACTCACTACCAGAACTGGTACGACTTACCGCCATGATGGGAATTGACTTTCCTTGGACCTTGAGTCTCATGGAGTAGAAGTCCAGTTCACATCCCATGGACATCAGATAGTCCAGACCAAGAAGGCAAGGATCCTCCATGTCGGCCACGTAGACTGGAAGTGTAACCTCTTGCCCTGTCACTTCGGTCCAGACATCCAAGGGTCCCTTCAGTTCTGCTGGGTGACCATACGCCATGTAGTTGTTCTAATGACTCAGGCAGATGTTGATGATGTAACACATCATGCCTCACAAAAGTCTGCTCTGAAGTTGAATCAGTCACCAGGGAACACTTCTTGCCTTCTATTGTTCTGTCTACTCACACACTGTCAGTCGCAGTTCTCTTGCATTTTCTTGGTGGTGGGATTACTTGGGAAAAGCCGGCTGGTGATTGCCCCTTAACACCAGCCTCCACTAGTTTTCTGCTTCTTTCTAGTTTTCTGCAGCCTTCCTCTTATCCTCCTTTTTCTTCTTTGGAAACTCAGAACTGAAGTGTCCCACCTCACTTCGTGTCCAACACGCTTTTGTTACAATTGTAGATTTCCTTGCACTGCTCTGTTTTTGCTCCTTCAATTTGTAACAATCCCCCTTTTTGTGTCCTGGTTTCCCGCAGAGCCAGCAATCTCCTCCGGTCTTCTATTCCCTCTTCCACTTGTAGCAGTTCTCTTTCTTATGTCCTGGCTTTTCACTGTGCCAGCAACATCCTTCAAATTTTTCTGCTTCATGTACCTGCCCCTTTCTTGCCTCAGGTCCTGCTCTACAACCTGCCTGAAAAGTGAATGTACTGGACCTGACATAGGACTCAAATTCTAGAGCTTCGGCTAGTACCTCTTGCATGCTTCTGGGTTGTGCCTCCTTCACTTGCACTTTCAACTCACCAGTATCAAGAGCATCGATGAACTGATCCCTCAGAAGAGTAGCCAACAGGTTACTGATCCAGGGTATGCCTTGTATGCCATACTCTCCAGGGCATGAGCAAGTTGCTGTAGGGATTTGGCTCCAGCCCATACATGGCTTCAGAATCTTGCCATGTAAACCTCAGTCTGGTACGTGGTCCCATGTCTGCATTCCAGCACTTCTACTAGGGACTGATAACTGTTCCTCTCCTCCAGACATCTACCCAACACTCTCCATTACTGCACCCTTGAGACTAGTATCAAGCTGCATTGCCATCTGCCTGTCATCCCAACCATTCTGATCATCAAGTAACTCAACCTGCGCACGGGAAGCTTCCCAAGATACATTACCATGAAATTTCTATGTCTTGTTTTTAATTGAACCCACATTATAGCCATGCACTTCACTGTTTGGGACCTAAAAACTGGGACATCATAATTAAGTCCAAGACTCAAAACTCCTACATTCTGATTATTCAGCCCTGTAATGCTACCTTTGCATGACTGGGATTCGTCAAGATCCATTGTACACTGTCCATTTTTTTTTTTTCATATGTTCCCTGTACACTAATCTAAGGCTCAGCAGCGCAAGATTTCTCTATAGCCTCAATTCTCTCACTAATTATTTTTAATTTAACTGGTCGTCTAGATGCTGTGTAAACTCTATCACATTACTGCTAATCTCACACTTCTGCTGCTGTAACTTAGCATATAGGTTCTCTTTGAACTGTTGTGTTTCCTCCATTTCCCCCATGAAAGCATCTGGCTCTCCTTGCATCCTCAGTTGTAACTCCCTCTGTTGCACCTGCAATGCCTCTAGCTGTTCACTTTGTTCTTGTAATAATTATTCTTTGATTTTGTTCCTGAGCTTTTTCTGTTCTTCATTTTGGGCCCGTACTTGTTATTTGAATTCATTGTCCTTCATTCTGTGCCTGTAGTTTTATATTTTGTTGTTGTAGTAACTTCATAATTGCAGCCAGTGATGCCTCCTCTTGTCTAGCTTGATCTCTTGTGTGTACACCTTTTGCCTCCATTTCGAAGTTTAGGCTCACTGCAGCACTTTTCTAATAATTATCCTTACTCCTGACACCACTGTTATGTTCCCGCCCCACACTGCCACAGACTTCAACAGAAGTAGCTCAGTATAGGAAGGACTTTGCCCAGTGAGATGTCTTATGGTTGGACTTTAGGTGAGCAACAACGAGAACAGCTCAGGCGTTGTAAATAAACACTGGCTTCGTAAGTTCACTGTCTTTATTTTCCAAATAATTGCACTTAATGGTTCCCAGTTCACTTCACTGTTTTCACATGTACAGGAGCTATACAATCTGCACTGATGATGAATTGACGCTAAACTAAACTCAAACTGAACTTAAACCAAACCGACTGCCCTAGGCTTTTCCACCTCCTTAAAGAGCTCTAGTACTTTCTCGAAGGGGCAACAGTTACCAACTCAGAGGCATCCAAAATATCCAGAGGTTCCTTACACTGTGTAACACTCTAAATTATTTAGCATACACACTGAGATAAAATTACATACTTTTATAAACAATCAAATAAATAAAACATTATAGAGAAAAAGAGCATGAAAATTAAATGTACATCTTTACAAAATAACTCACTCAAATTAGCAGGCTAATTGGGAACTCTCACTTGTAACTGAAAAATATGAGAAATACTGAGAACCTTCTGGTACTTCCTATCTAGCAATCCCCCTCACTCAGCAGCTGATTATGGGGTAGTAAATGATGCAGTTCTTTGGACTTATGAACTTGTGCAAGTACCTTACAGGCTCAAGTTTAAATCCGTCTACAAAGACCCATGTGGAATATGTTAGAGTACTTCAGGATTTATTAGATCAGTGACTGCATTTCAAGAAAACAAACAAGGATTTTGGTACGTTGAGAGAACTTATGATCGTGGAAAACTTCTCCAGGAATATTCCCAAGGATGTTGCCTCACACTCAGTTAAGAAAGTAGGTAACCTAGCCGAGGCAGTTCCTGTGGCAGATAATTGAATTATTATCAACATCTATTATGATTCTGAGCCCCATTCATTTGGTTGATATAGGACAGTGCTATTCAACCTGGGTGGACGGTCCACCTTAGGGTGGACGAAATTCAATGTGGGGTGGACAGCTTTCTTTGGGTGGACAGAGGGTGGACCAGATCATTACCGTATATCGATAGAATAAAATAGAAGAAATAAATAATATAATACAAGTGGAGAATTTACATATGTGTAGTCAAAGATAGCCTGTATGTTGATTTTTCTGTGGCTCACGAGCACTTAATCCAGCTTTATCTCGAAATGCATACACTGTACAATGAAATTTATACAAGATTTAACCTCTCTGTCTTTCCCTTCAGATTTATCACAAAGTGTGAACATTAAATATATATTTGTATATTGCTTTTACTTGCCTACGTAGTTGTACATTCAAGAATCTAAAAGAGTAAATATATAAGGTTAGGATCATGGGATTATACAGTTAACCGATTGGGGTGGACAGCTTTTACCAATTCAACACTACGGGTGGACGACGCCAAAAAAGGTTGAAGAGCACTGATATAGGAGACTGGACCATTTGGACTCTGTAAACCCTTCTTCTTGCAAACCAGTTAAAATGAAATCAGATGATCTGCTGGAATAAACCGTAATCCAGAACATGTTAGTTCCACTAGACAGAGTGGACATTGTTGCCAAAGGACCAATATGAAGTTCCAGGTTTTGCGAATTTTTTTACAAGAAGGGTGCTGGAAGGAGATGAGAGGAACTCACAGACCTAAAGCTATTGCTCTGACAAATACATGGGTGATTGTTAATACTGAAAGTGAGCAACCACAAACAAATATGAGGTGTTTAGGGAGTTTTAAACCAGAGTGATGTAATAAGTTCTTGACAATCAACTCCTGGAGAGTTATCATTGGACATTAGTGAGACTGGGATAGTACAACCATCAGAAATTAATGACTTTTACAGTAAGACTCCATCAGAGAATCCTTCCTTAAAGAGTAAGCAAAGTGACTCCCCCCAAGACACCCTGTTTGCCCGTTTCATTTCTAAAGGACTAGTGTCAAATTGTGAAAATACTAGGGAAGTCACTATACTCCGAGACACAGGTACTTCAGTCTCTTATGTTGAAGAGGATAATAGATGTAGCTGAGCCTAATGAATGTATTTTATTTCAGGGAACAGCTGACTATGTGTATGTCCCCGTAGCTGAAGTGAAGCTCCAGTCAGAATTAGTTGCAAGTCCAGCAGGTGTGGGCATCGTGAACAAATTACCTGTGAAAGGAGTCACTTTCGTCTTGGATATTGACTTAGCCGGAGGACAAGTGAGTGCAGTTCCCTATCAAACAATCCCGTAAGCGAGGAGAGAATGAAAGAACAGAAGGTAAAATGCCCTATATTGTTTCCTACCTGTGCTGTAACTAAAGCCATGACGGCAAAATCCCGTCTTTATAATGTTAATACCAATGACGTATCAGATACTTTCTTTGCATAACTGAATGATTCTGAGGCTGAGGGCTCCTCACAAAGTAGTGCAGGTCTAGGATTGGCTAAGATACAGAGATCTGATCCAGCGATTGCAGCTTTGATTGACATTGCAGTGAATGAGGAAGAATGTGAGACTGAGGTGTCTGAGTGTTTCTACCTAAAAGACAATGGTGTGTTGATGCGTCGGTGGAGACCAACCCTACCCCCGACTCTGCTCATAATAATGAGTGGGAGAACGTATATCAAGTAATTATTCCAAAGGTATGGATGGAGGGTAGGAATAATGAAGAATTATCACCAATTCATAATATGGCTCTATGGTGCTGTAAGAGTAGAGGGAAAACAAAGGCCGGAAGAAACACGAAAATATCAATAAGGGAGGCAGGACAGAAGAACAGAAGAGGACAGTAAAGAGATCAAGACTGGAGAACGACAAGGAGGGATACTGGGGAAGTTTTCTTTCCCCCTCCCTCCCCTTCGCCAGGCAGGGCCAAAGGTATGGAGGATGGAGATAATAACAATCGCTCATGATCCTACTTTGGCAGTACACTTAGGGATAAGGACGACTCCGTCTCGCATCTGGCAACATTTCTACTGGCCTGGAATTCGCCAAGATGTTTCCCGGTATTGTAGGTCATGCCACACCTGCCAACTGGTCGGTACGCGTAACAAGCCTATTCCTGTAGAGCCATTGGTTCCTCTTCCTGTCTTTGATGTCCCATTCGCTAGTCCTTGAAGATATTGTCGATCCTCTCCCAAAGACCTCATCTGGCCACCAGAATTTTCTAGCTATGTTGGACATGGGCACTAGGTACCCGTACCCTGAAATCATCCACCTTATAAACGTTTCAGCTAAAGCTGTGGAAAGGGAGATGTTTCCTTTTTTCACTAAGATTGGTCTCCCAAAACAGGTGTAGTTAGATCAGGGCAGAGATTTTATGCCAAAACTATTCAGACAAACCCTTAAAGAGTTAGGGATCTCCCAGATCGTCTCCTCTGCCTACTTACATCAGTCTGGGAGCACTGAAGAAATATAATCTAATGCACATACCAATGTGTATTAGATTATATTGGAGTCACATGGAGAGACAGGCTGACGAATGAGGATATAAAGGAGCGTTGTGGTGTGGATGTGGATGTGATAGGAAGCGTTATGAGGAACACACTGAGGTGGTTTGGCCATGTGGAGAGGATGGAGGGTGAAAGACTGACGAAGAGAGTGTATGTGAGTGAGGTGGAGGGGGGAAGAGGAAGGGGGAGGCCGAGGATGAGATGGAGGGATGGGGTGGAGAGGTATAAGAGAGAGGGGGGGGTGAGTTGGGAACAGGGCAGTGAAATGGCGGGGGACAGGGCGACTTGGAGGCGATTTGTTTGTGGCCACCCCAAACGGGATTGAGGCGTCTGGCAATAGATAGATAGACATACCAATGTTATAGAAATATTGCAGTATTCATGAAAAGGATTGGGACATAAGTCTTACTTTCCTGTTGTTTGCAAAGAGAGACGTCAAATGAATCCATAGGCTACTCTCCATGTCAGGTGATGTTTGGTCACGATGTAAAGTCCATTAAATTTGCTTAATGAACAATAGGTCAACGATGATGGTCATGTTATTCTGCCAACCTACATCTCAGACTTAAAAGAAATACTAGTTTGGAAGCTAAGGCAAATTTTGAGCCCTCTCAAAAGAAGTCGAAGAGTAGGTACAGTACAATAAAAGCAAACAGGTTCTGAGTAGTGTTTTACCCAGGAGACAAAGTGCTAGTATTGTTCCTGGTTCGTGGACAGCCATTACAGGAAAGTTTCTCAGGGTCTTCTGTCGTAGAGAAGAGGGTGGGTGATGTTAATGATGTCCTTCACACCCTAGACCAGAGGAAGGCGTGCAGATTGTGCCATCTCAATACAGGACTCCTTAGTGCTGCATGTGTGGTGTCAGCTGCTGAGATGGTGGATGAGCTGAGCTGCCCCAGGACGTTGGCAATTGGAAAGAGAACCAGGAGACGTGGACAGAGTTAACTGATAAACATTCTCACTTAACAGTTGCCATGACTGCCCTTCTAGGGAAGTATCCTGATGTTTTCCAGAACATCCCTGGGCTGACGGATGCAACACAGCACGATGTCGATGTTGGAGACACCTGTCCCGCGAAGCAACCTCCCTACCATGTGAGTCGCAAAAGCAGTCCATTATACAGTACAGCAGGAGCTGACATAAATATTCCAGCAGGGGTTGATTGAGCCATGCCAAAGTGAGTGATGCTCCCTGGTCACCTTTGATCCAAAATGCGGTGGGTTCCGTCACGTTTGCATAGAATTCTGTAAGGTCAGTTCTGTCACTAAGACTGACACCTACCCGCTTCCTAGAGAAGATGACCGTATTGTCAATAAAGACAATGCAAAGTTCATTACCAGAATTTATTTACTGCAAGGATATTGGCAAGTCCTGCTTACAGGAAGGACCCAAGAAATTTTCTGTTTTGTGGCCAGAAGTCATATTTACAAATGGAAAGTCATGAAAAATGTTCCAGCTAGGTTCCAGGGACTAATTAACAAACTTTCTAGTGATATCAATGGATGTGTCACATACAGTGATGATTTGGTTATATTCAGCAACTCCTGGGAGGAACACCTGATTCAGGTATTTTCCTCGCTGGAGAGACTGTCATCTGCTAATTCAGTAATCAACTCAGTGAAGTCTGATTTTGTAAAGGCTCAGATTCAGTACTTAAGATACATGGTAGGACAGGGTGACGTAAATCCACCTACTGCCAAAGTTGAGGCCATTGTTAACTTCAAGCACCCTAGGAACAAAAAGAAATTGCAAAGATTCCTGAGTATTCGTATGGTGGCTTACAATCGGAGCTTTGTCTTAAATTTCTCTGATGTAGCTCCCCTCACAGATCTGTTAAAGAAAAGAGTCAAATGGAAGGAAGAATGTGAAGAGAAATTTTCAAAAGTTTAGGTGCTCGTGTCTAGTCAGCCTGTGTTTCAAGCCCCAAATTTCAGTAAGCCCTTTAAGTTAACTGTTTATGCTAGTGGTGTTGGTGTCGGTGCAGTCCTGTTACATGATTATGATCATGGTGTTGAACTAACTGTTTGTTACTTTAACAAAAAATTTAATGTTGCTCAGAAGAATTACTCTACTGTTGAAAAGCAACTCCCTGCATTCAACTCCACTGTTGAAAAAGAACTCCTTGCAACATTTTTCAGTGCATGTTGGTTCAGATTCAACCGCTGTTACAGTGTATAAATATCACGATCCGATATGGTTCCAAGCGAAATTTAAAAGATAAGAATAAACGGTTAACCTGGTGGGCTCCATGCTTCCGAGATTACGCCCTGGATGTCTACCATGTTAAGGTGGAAAGGAATGTTTTGGTACACTGTTTTTCTAGGATATAACCTTGTGAGATGTACAGTAATTTCCCCATCTAAATTTACTTCTTCAGGAAGAGAGGTGTTAGTGGCTGCCACCCAACCACCAATTTGGGGATTGATTTTGTGACGCCTAAACCGTGAGATGTCTCTATCTGCATGATCGTGTGATGTCGTTCTTATCTGCGATCTATCTCGGTTGACCCTGGCTCAAGTTACCACCAATGTTGACTCAGCTGCAACACGATTTGGAGCACGCGTAGTGTCATAATTTTAAGTATTAGTGTAAGTATAAGCTAGTATTGTAAGTGTAACCTTAAGCTTAAGTGTTATAGGTATAACTCATGATTTAACCGATAAGTTCCGTATTTAAGTTTAGTCTTAATTGATATTCATAATGTGAACATGATTCTGCTATTGACAGTACTGAGTCAAGTATTGATGTGAATATGATTGTTATACATGTGGACCAGCTCTTCCCTCCCAACAAAGACGTATAACCGCGAAATTTTAGTAGGGATTAATAATTACGAATGTCTTTCTTCGTATTCTGATCTAGAGATTTACCTGCCGAAGTTAATAGATCTCCTCTTTTGAACTATGCAGTGGTGAATTGAGAATGTCTGAAGTAAGAATATTGAAGTTTGTTATTTGTGAAGCCCAAAACTTATGTCACTGAGTCCTGTTTACAGTCATGTAGGCTTGTAACCGACAAAGGATAATAAAACTGTTCGAGTTCTTAATTGATTTGGCTTCATTATGATTAAAGTTCCTGTACGCTTATTACAAAAATTTCAAAAACGTAAGTCACCTTTCCACGTATGTTGAGTGCAAACGTATCTTTTATGTTTTTTGAAGATCCTAGAGAATCGATAATAGTGTAAACTAATCAGTTAAAGTTTTAGCCAATTCCTGAATACTGTCTGTGATGCTTATAAAAAGGCAGAGGGACAGCAAAGTCGGACGTTTCTGGCCCCGTGAATTGGTGGAACGCCCGTTACGAGAGGGCGAGGCTGTTGTGTTTGATCTCCTGCAGGCACCGAAGGGTCTTGAGGCTATACACGTTACCAGACCGAGAGATGCAGCTGTGCAGGGCTCTGCTCATGCACGGCGGCGCCACTCGGCTCGGAATCGTGGGCCAAAGGATCCCCGGTGCACTGGGGAGATTGACACAATAGTCACCATGTGTATCGCGACTGCACGAGCACTTTGCAGCGGTGACAAGTCGGCGATGCTCGTTCTTCTCCCACAGATATTTGAGAAGAATGGGCTTCCGCAAATTGTCATCCCGCAGTGCTTTGCCCGAGATACACATGCTGCCCCTCATCAGAAGCATCGCGCCCTTAAGCTGCAGCCTCCCAAACCCCGCACAACACCGCGGAAAAGGCTGCAGTTTGACGCTCCCTTAAACAGGGCAACTGCTGCCACCGCCATCACTGCCACTGCACCACCCACCGAGCCTGAACAGCCAGCTCCTGCCGAAGATTCCCGCTGCTTGCCGTCAGTAGCTGAGGAAAAGGCTCCTTCTCCCGTCCCCTCCACCGACAGGGAAGAAGAGGACCTCCCGCCCTCGACTCCACCACCTGCTGCTGACGGCGAGCCAAGGAAGAAGAAGGGGAAGAAAGGCAGGCCTCCACCACCTGATGAGATGGAGACAGACCATCCCGTGTCTCCACCGCCTGCCTCCACCTCCCCTGCTGATCGCCGCCAGGACGTCTTGGCCCGCCTCCCTCCACTGCCAGAGAAGATTCGCGCCCATCTCAAGTCTCTCTCAGTGGATCAGATCTTCAAATATCAAGATCAGTACAATGAGGCCAACTTCCAAGACGTCACCGACTCCCTCTACCGCCTTCACGTCCTCCGTCAGCAGTTTAACGACTGCCACGCTGACTGCCTCCTTGCCTTGAGTCAGACTCACCCCGACGACGTAGCCATACTTAACTACGTCGTCTGAGCTATTTTAAAATACCACAACGTGAAGACTAGCTAAGGCTAGTCCCTGCTTTCCACCTGCAGTTTTTCCCTGGCGGGCCTTACACCCTAGGCCCACTCCCACTCTGGCTTATGTCAGGTGGGAAAATCTCAACAACAACAACAACAACAGCAAACGTCACTCGCAGCCCACCTCTCGCCGAGGCAACACCTCCACCGCTGTTCCCGGTGGGACCAGCTCTCCGCAGCAGCCGTACCAGCCGAGGGTCGGGCCTGTCCCTCCATCTGAGGGAGTTCCCTGGTCGGTCCACCAGGAGGTCGAGGCTCCTCCGCCCTTTCCTACCCAGCCAACGACCCTCCCTCCACCACCACCAGGACCGGGGTTGTGCCCTCGTGATGACCGGGACCGGGCCTCCCCTCCATGCTTCCATCTGCTGCTGCTGGGGAGCTGGGCAAGTTTCCATCGCCCTTTCCACCATGGACTGGGGGCTGAGGGCAGCGTCCAGGCGGTTTTACATCCAGCACTTGTTGGCGCCCCCTCCATCGGCGCCAGGGAGTTCACCGTGCTTTCACCATCCCGCCCTGCCCTCCTCTACCATCGTGTGCCAGTTTGCCATTACCACCGCGCCGTCCCCTCACCTTGTTGGCCACCTCGTCAGCCTTCATGCCGGCCCAGGTATGCTCTTATGGGAGAGCTATCATCTGCTACTTCCCTGACGGGCTCTTTGTTTGCCCTTGACCCACCAAGTGTGGGGCAAATATCCACACACACACAGCAAAGTTGGCACACACACCACAAAGCCAACCAGGAGACAGGACGTGTGTGCTGGGCAATCCCCAGGTCCCGTCCTCCCCCCTTATTATTTTTTATACAGCCCATACCTTACTGACCGGGCTAATGTATGGCCCGGCCTGCACTATAGGTGCAGGAAATCTTTGAAAGAAAGAAAGAAGCAAAGTCGGCTGTAGAGCTCCAGGAGAGTTGGGACGTTCCTCGTGATCTACGGTCGAGTCTCTCTCGGAAGGAAATTAATAAATCTTCTATGGCAAGGTCAGTGGACCAGACTAAACATTCCAATGTGTAAGCCGTACCTGGGCGACTGGGACACTGCCAACCGTTCCATTCGCCTGAAGGAAAAAGTGTTGGGGCTTTTGCGGCTTAATGCCACTACATTAACCCATATGAAACTGTATATGGAATGACGCTTCCCACCGCACTGTGTCATCTGTGATGTGGTATTATCTATCAGTCATATCATCCTGTGCTGTCGGCGATTTATTCGTGAAAGGGCTTCACTGATAAATTACTGCAGCGCAGTAGACGTCCCCTTCACCCTTTCCACCATCCTGGGTGATGGGGACATTGTTATGACTGATAAATTGATGGCTTTCTTAAGAGAGACCGGACTGATCAGAGTGATGTGACTTTTTTACTGTATGGTTTTGTTTTTTATCAACTAAATATGTATATATTTTACTATTAATTAGGGTTGACAGTTGACATATTTGAAATAGGCCCTCCTCCCACTGATCTATTTCTAATATAGATGTCCCCTACATTAAAGCCCGTTCCTCACCTGACAGTCACCAGCTGATGAGTGCAAGTGTGCAATATAGAAAGGTATTGGGCACTTGCAGTCGATGATGGTCTGTTGGGCGAGGTCCTTCACTTTTTATACATATTATATAAATACATTATACCATCTTGCTTAAGTTATTCTAATTAGGACCGACAGTTGACGTATGTGGAAATGTTCCTGGCTCGTCTGGTTCCCTTTCATATATTGATGTCCCCTATATTAGGTTGTGCCTCGACTGACAGTCACCAGGTGATGAATGCAGGTATGTAATGTAGAAAGGCATTACATATCTGCAGTCGATGGTGTTCTCTTGGTCGAGGTATTTTTATTTTTTTTACTCTAGGTTTAGGTATTTGTCTTTTTAGGATTTAGTATAGGTTAGCGATTTGTCTGTTAAGTTATTAGTTTTAGGGACTTTAGGTTAATTAGTTTTTCTTTTCTGTTCCATAACGTAAGGTTTAAAAAAAAAAAAAAAAATCTAAAAAAATACAAATAAAAATAAAAATATAAGAAACTAAATACATTAAAATTTCTTCAGCTGATGTATTTTTTGCCATCACTGGCCTCAGTACTAACAAGGCATATGGGCCTGATGGAGTCCCTCCTGTTGTTCTCAAGAACTGTGCGTCTGTGCTTACACCCTACCTAGGCAAACTCTTTCGCCTTTGTCTATCAACTTATACCTTTCCTTCTTGCTGGAAGTTTGCTCTCCTTCAGCCAGTCCCAAAGAAGGGTGACCATTCCCAACCCTCTAACTATCGTCCAATTGCTTTAACATCTTGTATCTCAAAAGTTTTCGAGTCAATTCTTAATAGCAAAATTTTAAAGCATCTTTCCTATCACAACATTCTTTCTAATCGTCAGTATGGGTTCCGTCAGGGACGCTCCACAGGCGATCATCTCACCTACCTTTCAGACTCCTGGTCATCCTCCTTTCGGGACTTTGGCGAAAGCTTTGCCATTGCAAAGCATCTCAAAGGCTTTCGATCGAGTCTGGCATAAATCTTCAATTTCCAGACTGCCCTCTTACGGTATCTATCCTTCTATCTGTGCCTTCATCTCTAGCTTCCATTCTGGTCGTTCTATAGTCGCTCTTGTAGACGGCCATCGTTCTTCTCCTAGATCTATCAACAGTGGTGTTCCTCAGGGCTCTGTCCTATCACCAACTCTTTTCCTTTTATTCATCAATGACCTTCTAAGCTGTACATCTAACCCTATCCACTCATATGCTGATAACTCCATCCTTCACCTATCCATTCGGTTCCCGCAACGTCCATCTCAGCAGTTACTTCAACAAACAAGGGACGATGCTATGGCACACCTAATGTCTGACTTGGCTCGTATCTCTGACTGGGGTAAAAATAATCTGGTTGTTTGTAATGCATCAAAGACTCAGTTTTTACACCTATCAACCTGACAAAATATTCCGCATGTATACCCACTAATGTTTAATATTATTCAGCTTAATCCTGCATCATCCTTGAACATGCTTGGGGTTTCATTTTCTCGGGACTTATCTTGGAAAGATGATATTATGTCTCTTGTAAAATCTGCTTCCAAGAGATTAGGTGTGCTAAGCCGCCTCCGTTCCTTCTTTACCCCAGCACAATTGTTGACTCTATACAGGGGTTTTATCCACCCCTGTGTGGAGTACAACTCTCATGTGTGGGGAGGCTCCCCACATACAGCTGTTCTCAATAGGGTGGAGTCAAAGGCTTTTCGTCTCATTAACTCTCCTCCTCTTACTGACTCCCTTCAACCTCTGTCTCTTCATCGCACTGTTGCATCTTTATCTCTTTTCTATCGCTACTTCAATGGTCACTGCTCCTCTGAACTGTCTGCATGCATTCCTCCACCTCTACAACGGGCGTGTAGCACCAGTCTAGCAGCAAACTCTCATCCCTTTTCTGTCCAACTCTCTAATGCAAGAGTTAACCGTTACTCCCAGTCCTTCTTTTATGCAACAGGTCAACTCTGGAACTGTCTCCCTCTGTCTGTATTTCCTGCTTCCTATGATCTCCAGTCTTTCAAACGCAGTGTGTCCAGGCATCTCGAAATGATCGGATCTTGAATTTGGCTCCGTCTTGTATTTCGTTTTTCTCTTGGAAGGAACAATAATTGCGGCCTCGCGGCCTTTGGTTCCTTTGTTCCTCGCATAAAAAAAAACATATATATATATATATATATATATATATATATATATATATTTGCCTTGATGACCAGGGGCTTCGGCCCCAATGTCGATAGGCAAAAAAAAAAAAAACAACAACCGCCAGATCGCTGTTCCTCTCCTCATCGTTGCAGGTTAGTGCCTGAGCTCTCCCCCCCCTCTTTTTTTCCCTCATGTATTAAGTCTTCATATACGTTAGTGAGTTAAATTAGTGATATTTTCCCTTGATCCTTCTTGTGGTGAATAATCATACCGCTGTTCCTCTCCTCATCGTTGCAGACGAGAGTTATGGAGGGCTGTGGCTAGCATCCCAAGGATTCGAGAGTTCTAGCCACAGCCTAACCTCTAACTCACTAAATCACCCCCCCCCCATTTAGTTCATGGAATCAAAGTGAACATCGGCTGGTCCATTTGTCCATTTGATTACGGTCCATGTGATTACTGGTCCTTTTGATCATTGTGTCTAGTTTATATAAGAGTTCTTCAGTTATCGTGCAATTAGTCTTAGAGAATGTTCTTTGGTGATAATCTTTAGGTTCCTTCCCGACGAGTCCGTCAGAGACCACAGGACTATATCCATGCGTATCAGTATTCTTGGAATATTAATCTTGTGTGTAAAGATACATATTTCTGGAGTTATACTGTAAATCCTCATTATTGCATATTAATTTAGTTCGTGAAGATTCATATTTCTGAAAAGAGTAACAGTGTTCTTTGAACGTTCAGTTTGGGAAGATTCATATTTCTGTTGTTATAGATCTTCATATTTTGTCTGGTATCATACCTAGTTTGAAGAGTAATCTGTATCTCAGTTCTTACTATATAGTAAATTTTAGGTTAAGTCATTTTGAGTTTGAATTTTGCTATCCTCCAAGGAGTAGTATAGACGAGATTGAATGGCCCGCAAGGTGTGCTAATATCTGACTACTCACGCCCTCTCTAATAAGATCACGCTACCTCATTTCCCATAAATCCTCAAATAAGATCACGCAACCCTATTTCTCTGTAATCTCTAAAATTCTCGGCGTTACACTGGAGGTATTTAAATTCTGGTGACTAATCCTCAGCATCATATTGGTGGTGTATAGAAATTTCTTACATTACACACGGCGTATTAGTTATGATAAAAATGGACCCATGTTGAATGGCAGAGAGAGAGAGAGAGGAGAAGGAGCGGAACTCAAGTGATGTGGACTGCCTCCGTAGAATGCAGCAGGTAACACTATTAGAATGACCTGTCAAGACCGCTTCCTCTAGGAGTTGACTGGAAATAGGCACAATGGTGCTGTTAAATAGGTCAGTGGAGGAAAAGAGGCATGGCTACCAGGATATAACAAGAGAGGCTGGAGGTGGAAGACACCACTTTCAATTCCATCTTCCCCGAAGTTCCTCTCTTAGTTTAGTTATATGTTGGAAGAAGTACTCCAAACTGTTGAGTCGTAAGTTAAGAATATATATTTATGTACATAGCAGCCTAGTAACGCAACTGTTGCCATCTAGTATACTACATTAGCTGAATGTCTGACTGATTGTTTTTTTTGGGTAAGTTTGTAAGTGACTCTAATTAGGTTAGGAGTGTCCCGTTGTGCACCTCTTTATTATATAATAAGCCCATTTCTGTGATGTGCTGTGCAGAGATTTTTATAAGTAAAGTAAGGTTTATTTGTTTAAATGCTATTGCCTTTGATCAGCGCTCTCAGAGACAGAAGTCTCCCTGCACAGTCTGTAACAGTATACCCATTTTACTCCATCCTTGCCTAATATTGCTGTTGCATAACCTTGAACACTGAGCTGTAACATTTATATTAACACTGTTTATGGTACTGGTCACAAAGCACTGTGAAACAGATGTTGAGCTGTAGTGTTATCATTTGCTATCACTGACGAACGTGAAATAGCTGAAAAAGGATAAAAACTTGGGCCAAGTTAGGGTAAAATGACAATAGTAGTTATAGTCCCAAGTTCCTCTGAATGTAAACCCAGTAGACTGCAGACTGAAGCTGTTCCTCATGCAGCCTGTTATCCATATTTAGAGGGATTAGAGATGGAGTTAAGGGATGTTTGTATAACTTGGTAGCTCCACCACCCTGTTATAATTATTTGTGCCCCCACATGAAGGTATCCCTCTCTAGCACCACAATATGGCAGAAGCGTCATTAATTAGTGTGTTGAAGAGCTTTTCAAATTGTGTGACATCATTTGCGTCCAGGATAAACCCTTCTTTCCGATGACGTATTTTAAATATTTCGGTTCTGTGTGCCATTTTTGCACTGTGTGATGAGTTTACTTTTCTAGTGTCCATTATTTTCCTTTAACCTGCCTTAACCTATCCTAACCATACCTAGCCTTACCGATTAATTTAAATGACGAACAAACTAACCTCGCCTGTTGCTAATAAAATAAACCTAACTTAACCTAGACTTTTCTGTATAAGAAGTGCTGAAATGGCCGAGAAAAGGTAGGCAGAGACCCTGAGGCAGATAATAGGGCCTATACTTGTGGAAGCTCCTTCATATGCAGTGAAATAATTTAAAAAGAAGTGGTGCCAAGGCATAGCAAACCTGTCCCAGGCAGTCATTTTAGTGCTGACGTATAAACACACCAGGATATCTAGTCAAAGATGTCACATCAAATTTGGAGTAAATCGGATGAAAATTGACGATTTTATGCCCATTTCAGATTTTAGGCCCGACCCACCTGACATTGATCCCCTTACTGCTAACTGGGGTGTGACCCCCCTGAGGTAATGAGGCGTGTTATAGGATGCAGATTTGAAAGATGCACATTTAGGTTTTGGTTTTATTGTCGATATGACGAATTTTAAAAAACGATTTTTGTTTACATTTTTTTTTTTTTTTTTTTTTTTTTACATTTTTGGGTCTACAGCTTGTGCCTGGGCCCAGTTTGGCCCAAAATTTAATCATGTGATCTGAGGGGCATAGCTCATCATACCTGTACCTGTAGCCAAAATCGCACCAATAGTTTTCGTGTACAGCTGTTAACAGACAGACAGACAGACAACCAAACAACCAAACAGACAAAGTGAGTGAAAACAATACCATTCATTGGTCGCGTACCGTACTTTATCATGTCAACATATGTGTACCTATCAGTCAGGATAACCTTCAGCACAGCAGTCGAAATGGTCTGGAATTCGTTCAAGACCAGTCAGGTTCGGTTGTGTCGGTTCAGGTCCAGTTAGGTCCATTCAGGTCCAGTTAGGTCCATTTAGGTCCAGTTAGGCCAAATCAGGTCCAGTTAGGCCCAACTAGGTCCAATTAGGTCCAGTTAGACCAATCGTGTCCAGTTAGGCCAATTTGAGTCCACATAGGTCAATTTAGACTCAGTTACTGTAGGTCCAGACAAATCCAGTTAGGTTCTTTCAGGTCCACTCAGGTCCAGTGAGGTCCACGCAGGTCCAGTGAGGTCCACGCAGGTCCAGTTAGGTCCAACCAGGTCCAGTTGGTCCATTCAGGTCCAGTTAGGTCCACTCAGGTCCAATTAGCCACTGTTCAGGTCGTTTGCATTCATTCAGGCATAGTAGGCTTCGTATCACCTCTTGCTTAGCGATTTGTTTAACATATTCTGCCAGACCATCCGGTGTACATCAGGTCAGACATTATCACAACCATCGCGATTTTTATGCAGCTTAATACCTAAAAATTCTTTGGGATTTTCTTCACCTCTTCCTTAGCGATTTATGCAACGTAATACCTAAAAATTCTTTGAGATTTTGTTTGTATCAGGTTCAGCCAAGCCAGATATGATCCACGCAGGGTAATCCAGATCAAATTAGATCCATGCAGGTCATTCGAACCATTTTAACTCAACTGGGTTAGTTCAGCTCTTCAAAGCCATCCAGGTGCATTTACGACCAAATTCAAATTTGTATTTATTTGAAGAGGTTAAACCATTTTCGCAGCATGAATGCCAAGTCATGAGTGGATAAAATTCGATGAGTCTGACTTACGAGGTGGGAGAGTTTCCTTGGTTACTGGTCAAATCGTCTCGGCGGCCTGACTACATTTGGCCATCAACTGAGCTGCAAAGGTCTGAGGATATTTGTCAGATGAAAACAAACCATGCAGGTCAGCTTATATAGTGGGTGGTCCGTAAATAGAGCTCCACCAAAAACTCAACTGGTGGCATCTTGTGTTTTGGGGATGGCTGAGTCTGCTAATGTTGGCGTGGGTGTTGCTGTAAAAGCCGGAAATAAATAAGGTAGGGTAGACACTGATTACCCTGACTGAGCCAACTCCGCAATACAGGAGAAATCATTCGACGAAGAGCACGAGGAGCTCTATATATGGGCCACCATGCATATTCTAGTCATTACGGTTAATTTCATGAATATTCTGACCGAAGTAGCTCAATTAGCCTATTAACTGCCGTTGTTCCCATTTGGGAGCACGTATGGTGCTTAGTTTATTGATGAAACTAATACCTCATCTTTTGTCATGTTTATACAAGCTCACTCTGTCCTGGCTAATGTAATGGGATTCGGTGGGGTGCCTCTATCTGAGTCCTCTGATATGAATTTCCTAATAACAAGCTCGAGTGTGTTGTCTGATACTTGCATAATTTGGTATGTACTTTTATCTATGTTAGTGATATACTTATATCAAAGAAAAGTGTATATTCTTTTATAGTAGATACCCAAAATTCTTTAATACAAGATTAACTTGAGACATTATAGAGTCATTGATTTTGATCCCAAATGGGAACAATGGCAGAATCTTCATGCACGTGAAGGAAGTGTTGTCAATATGTAACACGACTAAAACATAATTTCAGTGCTTAATATATCTACTGATTACTGAAAAAGGCATATGGCTTTATTGTGTTATCGACAATTGCAAAACACTGAATCTAACTACGGGATATAAGGACTGAGAGGAGATGTGTACAGTAAATAAGATATTAATTATACGATGATTAATGAAAATGTATTTAGAGAAGGTAAAGAAGTATGCTGCCTTCATTGACAAGGAGAATTCATGTAGCAAAATGCTAGACAAGGAATGAGGAAGGTGCTGAAAATTTGTGGAGTGGACGGGAAACTGCTGAATGCTATAAGAAGCATGCATATGGGCATAAGAGCTGCGGTGCATGAAGTGAACCAAGTGAGTTCTTTCACATATTTATTGGACTGAAACAGGGATATCCCATGTCTTCATGGTAATTCACTAGATAGGTGGATGGTATGTTACAAAAACAGAAGGAATGTTGCGGATGTTGTGTCCTCAGTGAGAGAAAAACGTTTTGAAACTGCTTGCACTTATGGTTGATGATGATACTAAGTTGTTAAGTGAAGATGAAAGGGAAGTACAAGGCTTGGTGGGTAAGTTTGGAAACGTGTATAAAAATGAAATATAAAAGTGATCGTAGCTAGGAATATAGTTACGGTCGTTGAAAGATAAGAAGTCGCGGCGTGCATAGTCTGACTGGATGGTCAGGTGATAGAGAAAGTAATTGCTTTAAAGATTTAGATAGTGTAATGAGTAAGAGTGGAAGTTGAGAGGATGAATTATATGAAAAGGTACAGCAGGTAAGAAATTTTACTGCTTAACTGAAAGCATTGGTAAAGAGTAGGTGTGCGTATAAGTGTAAAAAGTTGCTGCATGATAATAATGTGATTGAGCGGATGTGAAGTTTGGACGTACGTGGAAGTATAAAGGCCATGAGCGAGAGCGGAGGAAATGAATAATCTTAGAGAAGCATGGGGAGTTATATGGCGAGACAGCAGACAAATGAGAAAGTGAAGGACTGCTGTGGTGTTGATGTGAAGGTGTTAGAAAGCATTAGGAGAGATTCTTTGAGATGGTTTGGCCGTGTGGAGAGGATGGAGAATGAGAGACTGACAAGAAGAGAGTATGAAAGTGAGATGGAGAGGGGGGGGGGAGTGGGAGGGGAGACTGAGGTTGAATGGAAAGGATGGGTTGGAGGGGTATATGAGAGGGGTGTGTGAGTTGGAGAGAGGGCATCCAGATGACACAGGACAGGGTGACATGGAGGTGATTTGTTTATGGTCACCCCTTACGGGATTAAGGCATCTGTTGATAGATACTCACAGGTACATCTACACGAAATAGTATATTAAAGAAAATAATGTTGCCGTTCTTCAAATCATGATTGATATAATTATGATCCAGCCATTGTTCCTTTTTTTGGAATATGTATCTGACATACTAATATGCGTTTGTACATTCTGGGGGCAGGAATCCCTTTATTAACACTATTATTTTCATCTTGTGCTGAAAAGAAGAGCACTGGCTCTAAGCTTAAGCATGGTTAGCCCTTAAGGAGTTAATGACTACTTGTGCTCGTTTAGGTCCTTGCAGGTCGTTTCGGTTCCGTCAAGTTGATTTAAGTCATTAGAGGTCAACTCAGGTCACATCTGAATAATTTACATTTGAATAACATTATACCATGATTCCGAAAGGACGACCTGTCTTCAAAATTACTTTTTTTTTCTTTTATAGTATGGACGCTGTTTTCTGCTAACAAGTTCGTGCTGAAAGAAAAGTATTAAATATTTTTAGAGAAAAAAAAAAAAATTGTTGTGGCCCCATTTTTATTGGGGCCCTGAGGCAGCTGCCTTATATGTTTAATCGTTAATCCTGCACTGAATTAAGATAAACAAATGGTGATATAAGCCTGAGAATATGACGAAATTCAGTGACGTTGTCTTGTCTGCTTATCCACTTTTTTTTTTTTTTTTTTTTAACTCAAACTTGGCCTGAATCTACCAACTCCCAATCTTGACCGCTAAGTGGTAATAAGAGATTAACACTAGAATATACTGTTAGTTACGAAGGAGGCGAGTGGAAAGGATGCAAAACCGTGGCAGTGTCTTTGTCAAAGAGCCACGTAATAGCTGCAAAAGGACAGCAATCTAGGCCAAGGTGAATGAATCTTAATACAGGAATAAAACCGACTGTGTACTGAATAACACTTCAGTGGTCCTGCTGTCTTCCGTACCCTGACTATTGTTCTTGGCCGGAAGAGTCACAGTCTCTCAAATAGCTTGGTTTTGACGACAAGATAAAGGTTATGCTTCACAAGATTATCTTGGCTACTGATGCTGCGGCCTGACTGTGTTCAAGTCGACCAGACCACTTTCTCGCGTCGACGCGGCACATCAGCGGAGGAACACACTCCTCATCCAAGTAGTGCCTCAACTCACTACTTCCTTTACATAAGTTTCTTTGCTACAGCTGCACATACTGCGCATTGATCTTAGCATTATCCACCAATATTACGAGTCACAGTCATGCTAATATCAATCATTACAGTCAAGAAAAGATGCTAAAGATCTTTTGGCGGGAAGAGGCTGGGGTCCCAGCAGCTCGATACCGGCAGTAACAAGTGGTCTGTGTGAGAGAGAGGACGGAGCGCTGCTCCAGTCCAGCCTGAGCTTCTACTTGGAATACGCTTACCTACAGTTTCTTGTGCTTTCGTCTCCGCAGTTATCAAAGTTGGTGTGAAATTACATCAGTGTTGTCAGTGTTAATATATTGAACATCCATATTTCTGAAAATAAGTTTTTTAACGAATCAAGAAAAAGTGATTAAAATTAGCCTTTAGAAACTTTCCTAATTACTTGTAGTACTTGTTACAACCGTCAAAGTGGAGGGCATACGCGGCCAAGTGGTGGACGGGAAGATGGTGTCGGAGACGCTGAAAAATATCTACCCGTCGCAATTGCCGACGCTAAAGATGGCGAAGAGCAACGTGCGGCTGCTGACGTACGCGGTGCTCTACCTGGTGTTCCTGGTGCTGGGGGCGGCGATCTTCTCCGCCATTGAGGCACCCGACGAGATGGAGATGATCCGCGCCATCAGGAGACGACGCATGCAGTTCCTCGAAGAGTTCCAGTGCATATCAGGTCAGGCATCAACAGCCGCATCGCGCTTGGCTCCCAGGCTTGTTTTCTTTATAGCTTAGTTGTGGAGATTTCTTGACACCTCTTCTTTAACGATTTAATTAGGAAAAAAAAAAACTATATAGGTCATGCATTACCACCTTCATCGCTCCTTTCTTGTGCATCGAACCAGAAATTCCAGTATACCATACCAGGTAATTCCAGCGTATCTCAGGTCAGGCATTAATATCCAAATCGCACCTTGGTTACGATTGTCTTCCAGAGGATACTTAGTACCACATCTTTAGCGATTTATCTCAATGCACACACACACACACACACACACACACACACACACACACACACACACCCTCACTCTCTCTCTCTCTCTCTCACACACACACACACACACACACACACACACACACACACACACACCCTCACCCTCTCTCTCTCTCTCTCTCTCTCTCTCTCTCTCTCTCACACACACACACACACACACACACACACACACACACACACTCACTCTCTCTCTCTCTCTCACACACACACACACACACACACACACACACACACACACACACACACACACACACACACACACACACCAGAAAATACCAGTATCCAAGCACTACCTAGTCAAGTTTAAGTTACATGGGGGGCGTTGCAATTCCTCAAGCGATTTATTTTGCCTGTAATAAAAAAAAAAAAAAAAAAGTACATTACACCAGAAAATTGCAGTGAAGTTTTTTTTTAGCATCTTTTCTTTTGCGATTTGTTTACTATATAATATTAAAAACCGCGGTGAAGATTTAGTAGCATCTTCCTAGCGATCTGTTAAGATTTCGTAACATATTTTCTTTAGCGATTTGTTAAGATTTCGTAGCATATTTTCTTTAGCGATTTGTTAAGATTTCGTAGCATATTTTCCATAGCGATTTGTTAAGATTTCGTAGCATATTTTCCATAGCGATTTGTTAAGATTTCGTAGCATATTTTCTTTAGCGATTTGTTAAGATGTCGTGGTATCTTTTCTATTAGCGATTTGTTTTCCGTGTAATTAAAAAAAAAAAAAATGCAGTATATTGCATCAAAATTCCAGTGTATATCAGTTTAAACATCACTGGCATTGCGTCTGGAGTTGTGGCAGGTTTTGGAGGATGAAGGCTTCGTGGCATCCCTTCCTCTGTGGTGTATTTGGAGGCTTCGTGGCATCCCTTCCTCAGCGATTGACTTGGAGGCTTCGTGGCATCACTTCCTCTGTGATTTATTTGGAGGCTTCATGGAATCCGTTCCTCTGTGATTTATTTGAAGGCTTCGTGGCATCCCTTCCTCTGGGATTTATTTGAAGGCTTCGTGACATTCCTTCCTCTGCGATTTATTTAGCCTAGTCAGCCGAAAAGTAACACTGTATAACCAAAAAGTAACACTGTATAACCAAAAAGTAACACTGTATAACCAAAAAGTAACACTGTATAACCAAAAAGTAACACTGTATAACCAAAAAGTAACACTGTATATCCAAAAAGTAACACTATATTCAAAAAGTAACACTGTATATCCAAAACGTAACACTGTATAACCAAAAAATAACACTATATCGTCAGGCATCAGTATCGACATAGCATATGACACTAAGCCAACCGTATATCTCTGAAGGCCGTATTCTAAGCACCTCTTCTGTTTTTTCATGGAAGAAAGAAGGAACCAAAGGTCAGGCACCTGCAAAATTGTTCCCTCCAAGAAAAAAAAAAAAAAAAGCCAAATTCAAGATCCGTTCATTTCATTTAGTCAGCCCCTCAGTATTCTCTTTAGTCTGCCCTTCAGTATTCTTTTTAGTCTACACATTGCCCCTTAGCATCATTTAGTTAACACACTGCCCCTCAGTATCCTCACTTATGCCATTGATGCAAACTATCGATGGTAATAATAATAATAATAATAATAATAATAACGGCATACAAGAGAATGTCCCATAATTTGTTTACAGAAGATATTGCCAGTGAATAGATACTACGGAACTTTGTACGGCATTTTGTCGGCAAAATTAAATCGTCTGGTGGTAAACAGAAATAAATGTAACCTATATATTGCCAGACGCCTTAATCCTGTAAGGAGTGGCCACAAACAAATCGCCTCCATGTTACCCTGTCCCCCGCCATTTAGCTGCCCTCCCCTCAGCTCAGATTGTGTTCTCTCACATACCTCTCCATTCCATCCCAACATCTCATCCGTCCTCTTCACATTAGTACTCTGGCCCCAAGCTCATTTGAAACGTGAACCCTGTGTACTGCTGGTTTAAGTTGCCTTTTTGCTTCAGTCCACCTTCCTCCTTTTTGAGGACGGGGAGCTGGTTGAAGGACGTTCGTATAACTAGGATTTGAGCCACCTAGTTACGTCGGTGCCACCACATGCAGGCGTCTCTCTCCAGCACCAAAAATACCAATAATTGCTAGTAAACTAAAGTAATTGTATTGAGCAAGTTAGTGGGGATTATAACCCCATCGCAAAAAGAAATTTCCATAAAGCAGAATAATATTGGACGTTGCAAGGAGCGAGAGAGAGAGAGAGAGAGAGACTACTGACGGAGGTGACTTTCCGTGCTGTAATTAGAGTGGTTTTAGAGATTTCGTAACAGCTCTTCCGTAGCGAATTATTTCCAATATCACGCCACACTAGCCACTTGTGTGTGACTAATGCAGACTCCACTGACGTAAAAATCGACTTCAATAAAAAATATGAGAATGTTAAATAGAAAGTTAAATAGAAGAGAATAGTGAATAGAATGTTAACAGAATGCTGAATAGAAGAGAATGTTCAATAGAGGTGAATGTTAATGCATGGAAATAAATCACCTAGGAAGAGGTATTAAGGCACGAAATCTCCAAAGCCATGTAGAATTTTACCTATGGTGTATTCCATGCGGATTTGGGGCGATTTGGTAGTGGAGGGATTAGAAGATGCCCATTAATCCGTTGAGTGCGTAATTCGGACTGAAGGGATTGATGGAGGTCGATTGCGTCCATTACCCTACTATAGAATCTGTAAAGTGTTTTATTTTGGCCAATATCGGACAATTTTGTTCGCATGAGGGAAATAGTAGCAGTCAGGAGGTTAGTAAGCTACAGTATGATATATTTTAAAAGTTAGATAGACCACACTTGCATGAGAGTCACAGACGCTGACATTTAGAATAGGCCCGTTAAAACGAGCTATGTATAACTTTTGCTTTGGTTGATAGAAAAACAAGGAACACGGTGATAAGGACAATGAGAGACAACACTGAAGCATCTGAATTAGACAACACCAAACAAGAAGAAAAAGGAAGACATCCGAAAGTTTAATGTGAACAGAACTGAAGACACTTCAAGGAATGGAGGGACTTAAAGCAACCAGGCGGAGACTTGTCCAGGAAAAAAATTAAATATTTGCTCTGGGAGTGAGAAACTGACTTAACAAAGAGGTGACAAACAGCAGAAATGAAGCGATCAAAATAGCAAAGAGAATTTCATGCAGAACTTTATAGTAGCTGGTAGCAGTATCCTGACAGAAAAGTCAGTTCAGGGTGAAGAAATAATGGGCACTGAGATCTCCAGCATTACAGTTAGAAGAAATAAAGAAGGCTTTGAGAAGAACGAAGATGGGCAAGGCAAGTTATGGTGGACTTATCACTGACTTAATTAGGGATGCAGTTGATTTTGCATTAAATAAATCAGGAAATCTGTATACGAAATGTTTGGAAGTAAATACAGTAATGAGACCATGGAAGAACGTGTCTGTTATTCTGCATCACAAAGATGGTGACATTAAAGACTAAGAAACTGTTTTCATGTTAGTCTTCTCCCTGTTGTGCACAGACTTTTCTTTAAAAAACTCAACAGATAAAATTAGTAAATACAAACCATACAAGAGAACAGACCAGATTTCGTAGTGGTTACTCGACAATAGCCCTTTGCGATAACTTCTGAATATAAGAAACCTTTGTGCATGGTATTGATTATGAAAAAGCCTGTGATGCGGTTGAAGAGTTGCAGTGATAAAAATTGGAGAACACGGTGTAGAATAAACTAATATTAAAGTACTGCAAGGTACTTCAACACAGCCACCATAAAACTCCGTAAAGATAATTTCAGCAAGGTTATTCACTGCATGTCTAGAGTACGTTTATAGAAATGTACCGGTAAGAGAAACTTGGACTCCGCTGGAAGGTCACAAGCCAAAAGTAAAAGGAGTAGGCGTGAGTTATCTTAAAGGAGCATGTGAAGTTAGGCTATAACAATTGAGTTCAAGAGTGTTGTAGTGTTGATGTGAATTTGCTGCAAAGTGTTTTTTAGGCTAGGGGAAGTATCGGTACTCTAAGACTGCTTGGACGTGTGGTCACAGTGGAGAGAATGAACGAGCGATTGATGACGAGAGTTTATGTGACCAAGGTGGAGGTGGAGGGGGAAGGGGGAAGCCGAGGATGAAGTGGAGGGATTGGGTGGATAGGTATAAGTGTAGGTACCACAGTGTGAGTGGGAGTGTCAACAGGATAATGATGGAGGACAAGGTTACACGGAGGCAATTCGCACGTTTCCATCATCCTTGGGTCTGGGAATAGAAAGATTTTGAAACTTCTCAACTGTTACCACTATTTATTAATAACTGCACGCCAGCATCTTCCTTTCGGGAGGTAGGGAGGGAGTTGAGGGACAGTGAATGGGATATTGGAAATATATAAATTACCGATATAAAATTAAGCACACCATAAGTCGGCTGGTCTATATTAGGGTGGTTTATAACGGGAGAATAATTATCTGATATGGTTCCGCGTAATGATGAAGCAGTCTGATCTACATCACCAAGGTGAATCTGTATCGTAATTTGACTTATCGTGAATGTTAGAGAGGGACGCTTTCACATGGTGGCACTGATATGACCGGGTGGTGGAACTGCTAGGTTATACAAAAGTCTTTTCCTTCCCTACTTTCCATTAGGAGGATGGTGGACTATGTGAAATTGCAGCTTCAGCTAACAGTCTATCGAGTTCACGCTCAGATGAACCTGGAGTTACTACTACTACTACTACTACTATTACTACTACTACTCAGGGTTGGCATGAGTTAAACTGATTTAAAACAGTTATTTAAAACACGCTGTAAATAGTCCATGTTGTACAAACTCATCATAAATGTCAAAAGTGCATGATTTCACAAGCAGTATTTTTCTTTTACGGTACTCATTTACATGGTAAATTAAAATACACGAGAAATGCATTTATATGTTTATTTTCTTATACCAGTATGAAATTTAAAAAGTTGAACAAGAGGAGTTGCAGTTGTGTATGGCAATTTTTAATATACAACAAGGGAAAAAAAGAAGTTGTACATCAGATCTAGCAGGTGAGACGTGAACTGAATAGGAACGGAACGTGTGAATGAGACGGACAGGACTAATTCCCATGTTATCGAGCCATACCTCTGATGTCTTTGTATCCGGTTTCGGTGTTTTACGGCTACTGATTGACGGTCGTTGATGCCACAAAAACGATATAAGAGTTTTCAGGATATTTAAGGCTTATCTTCGTTTGTCCGTGGTTTAACGAGTTCTTCATCATAATTAAGCAAATTCAATAAATTTTAGTCTTAGTTGCCATTGTCTGACATTTATACAGTAGTATGGGACAGCCTGAAGTAAAGCACTATGTAACGGTGAATTTCATGTTTTCTTTTTTACAAATATTCTGACATTTGTGGCGTTATTAATGTGACATTTTTGACGTTTATGATATGCTTATAATCACTGTCGCTTCGTAAATCATTAATGACAGGCTTTTTCCCAACCAAGCAGCTGCTACTACAACAGCTACAGCTACTACTACTACTACTACTACTACCACTACCATCACCACTACTACTACTACTACTACTGCTGCTGCTGCTGCTGCTGCTGCTGCTGCTGCTGCTGCTACAACTACTACTACTACTACTACTACTATTACCACCACCATTACTACTACTACTACTACTACTACTACTCAAGCCTTTCAGTCTAATAATATATTTTGTACCGTATTTAATCTATTTTTTGAAAGTGCATTTGTCTGTCTGTGTCCACTATGAAAATTTAGAAAATAAAAGAAAAAGTATAGAAAGGGCTCCAGAGGGGTGTAACGGGGGTAACTTTTTACAGGGAAACTTTGTGTGGTTTTAAAACTGCTGAAGTGGCGACCCTGAGGGCCAAAATTAAAGTCAATATGGTTGAACTTGGGGGCCAATTACCGTAGATTTTTTTCTTTTTAACTTTCAAACAAAAGCATTGGGGGGCTAAATGCTATTCACCCGCTACAGTATGTTGTTGGATAAGGCATAAATTACCTGCAAAGCTAATTTGAAGAAAATGCACAAAACTACGGAATTCCGTCACCGCGTTTCGCCAAAAGCCAATCCATGTTAAAAATATGGAAGCTGCCATTTGGTTCTTTGATCAAATCCACACTAAAAGCAATAGGCTTCTGCACACGCACATAGTTGCTACCGGTATTTCCGGAAGGTTTGCTGAAAATTCATCCACAGTTTTCAGAGATATTTTGGCATCTCTCTCTCTCTCTCTCTCTCTCTCTCTCTCTCTCTCTCTCTCTCTCACACACACACACACACACACACACGCACACACACACACACACACACACACACACACACACACACACACACACACCGACGAAAACTATATTGTCTCACCTTGTCAGAGGTGGCGATAACATTATAAAGGGTCGTGTGAGTGAGATGGGCCGGGTGAGGGATGGGTGGGCAGGGTTGGGAGTGTGGGGCAGGGTGGGCACGATGGGTGGGTGTGTGAGTGGGCAAAGTGGGCGAGTAGGGGGGTGGTTAGTGGGAAAATAGGTCCACTTGATGAATAGAGCCATGGTAGGAATAAATTAATGGAGAATAATTATATCCTTGGGGAAATGGGCCTAAGAAGAAATATATGTATATAGGTGCGGTGGGTATAATGGGACAATGCCGTTATGCACGTTCATTTTCTTTTTCTTTTTTTTTTCTTTTTTTTTTACCCGTGCAGCGTCTAGTTCCCACTGTTTTTGCTATTTTCAGACTACTGTATTCAACTTAAGAGGGAGTTTTCGAACTTGAAGAGTGTGATATGGTCCCCATTAATAGCTATATCATAATGAGAAATCTTCACTAAAATGAATAAAACTGGTTAGAGGTAAAACACCATTCATGTATATTGTGTTAACTCTTACTTGGCACACAGTTGCTCCCATTCCATCTTAAATGTTAAGATGCAGCAATAATGTTACAACAGTGTTGGCATGATTTAAATCAGCAATTTCTGACACAGTTTTCGTGTCATCAGTGTCATTAATGGCATAAATATAAAAAATATTACATGCATAATTTCACAAAGTTTTATTTACTCATTTTCTCCCAAAATAAATGCATTGCCGAGCATATGTTTATTTCTTATTTATTAATATATATATTTTTTACTTATACCGTACAATAGGCCTAATAGGATGAACATGAAAAGTTATCAGTTGTATAATCCAGCTAAAAATATGAAAATCTGTGGTGAAAACCAGAACAGTGTATTGAATTCTTGGCCAAGTAAAAGCAAACTAAAATACATGACTTGTTAGATTATTTGTCCTTATCTGACATTCTGAATGTAGCAGTGTTATTGTGGGACAGCATGAAATAGAGCTTTATATGCTGGTAATTTTCATAGTTTTTCAAAAGTACACAATTTGATACATATTTTTGGAAATTTGGGACGTTATATATTTATGACATTTACGACATTTATGACATTTATGATTGATTTATATCACTCTTGTCAAAAATAATTTATGATACGCTTTTTTCCAACCCTGATAATGTAGCTCTAGAATATGTTAGTCACGAAGAAGTGCTGTGGAAAAGACGTAAAACATTAGCAATGTGTTATAGCCTAGTTATGTGAAGGAAGCCGCAAAAGGACGAATATCTATGTCATGTTAAGGTAAAAGACTCATAACAGCCATGTAAGCCTATATAGGCTAAAGTTCATGAAAATCAAAACGGTTTGGTAATGAACTTCTGTTGTCCACAGGAAGTAGCTGTTTGTGAAAGAAAATGGTAAACATGATTAAAAATGAAATTAAGCTAGACCTGTAAATATTTAGCTACTATATATATATATATATATATATATATATATATATATATATATATATATATATATATATATACACCGTATATGTCTATCTATCTGTCTGTCTATCATACATCTATATATACGGTATATATGATAGTGTTCAGAGCTCATTAACGGTATATATGTTAGTGTTCAGAACTCATTAATGTTCAGAATAAATGTTCACAGATGGGGCAACATATTATGTAGGGAGGTCAGATTCACCGGATTATGTTTAAAGACTTGGTAGGAAATAGTAGACCACGATACGTCAGAAGGAGGTTTAAGATCCTCATGTTCATTTGAAAACGGGAAACTGAATTTGTGTGCAAATTTTTCTCCGCCAAAGGTTTAAGTGCCGGTAGTAAAATTTTGCTGGTATTATTTCAGATCACAAAGACATAGCTCTGTGATCAATAAATTGAGTTGTATTGGTACATAGTGCATCGATGCTTTAACCTCTTATCTACGATGTCCTATTTGTTTGTTTGTTTGTTTGCTCATGTTGCTTTAGGACGACTTTCTTCGGTTTGAGAGAGATTTTGAGAACTGTTGGTGTTAGATGTAGCCGTAGTTTATCTGTTCACAAACACAGATGAATGAAATTACTGAATAAAAATGTAGCTTGATGTAAATGAAAGAGACGCGGCCGGACTGAGAGGCTGTCAGGGCCTCCTAACTTACTGTCCGCAGGTCATATTCAGCCTGGCGCCAGATTCTGCTCGGCTCCATACACGGACATCAAGCGTGAATGCCGCATTACATTTTTCCTTTTTTCTTTCCCTTTCCATTCTTATTTTTTCATTAAAATTATTTTATTTTTTCCCCTCTATAATAAGTATATATATACTGTAGTTTGTTGGCGCACCATTCGTTATGATGGTTACGGTCAGTGACTTACTTCATAGTACCAAAGTTGGATGAATAGGGGTGCAATGTCATTATCTATCTATTTATATTAAAAATGTATACTGTTTATATATATATATATATATATATATATATATATATACAAATATAAACATAATATATATATATATATATATATATATATATATATATATATATATATATATATATATATATATATATATATATATATATATATATATATATATACAAATATATATATATATATATATATATATATATATATATATATATATATATATATATATACAAATATAAACATATATATATATATATATATATATATATATATATATATATATATATATATATATATATAGCCTATATACAGTATATATAATCTCATCAGATCAGCCGTTTGAGTGTCCACTGCAGGACAGGCCTATCCCTACCGAAGTGGAGACGATACAGCCAATGTATCTCCACCAAGTGGCTTAGGCTGTCTAGTATATATATATATTCCCTACCAAAGTGGAGACGATACAGCCAATGTACCTCCACCAAGTGGCTTAGGCTGTCTAGTATATATATATATATATATATATATATATATATATATAACACGATCAATTGGTTAGCTGCAAAAAATCCAAGTGACAACGTTACACGAGAACAGCACATAAACGCGAGAGCCCTCTGCAGGAGCAAGTGCAAGGTGCCCGAAGGACCCACGATCACTTGTCTGTAGCTATATATATCTATCTGTCTGTCTATCTATTTATCTATACCTGTGTATGTATATTGTTACATAGCCTATGATTTCATCATCCTTTGTGTAATTCTAACGTACAGTATGCTGCATGTTTGATCACGAGCGTGTTCTACCTCACTCCCCCCCTCCTCCCTTTTAGTAAAGTCGTTCTTTCTATTGTTCAGAGCAGGATTGTCAACTCTTTGTCCCCAATGGCTTCATTTGCGCGTCCTTCTTACAAGTTGTATGAAGCTCTGCCGGCCCCTATATAATGAGCTTAGTCTCTGCATTAATTGCCACTTAGATCTACTCCTCATTTTGTTCACATCTCTGTCCTCCCCTGTACAGTTGTTATTATTGTGAGTGCTCAGGAAGTCTCCAACCATCTAGTAGCTGTGTAATTTGAGTATGAGTGTTGTTGCATTTTTTCTTGTACTGTGTGGCGTAGGGTGTTAATTCTTAGGCCTAGTAAGGTTTTTGTGATTCATGTGTTTTGGGTGTCAGCCCTTATTAATAATATTTCGTATCTGTAATAATATATCTTGCATTCACTGAGTATTATCTGGTATTCTCATTTTATCAGGGCTGACTTAGATAAATTTACTCTTGCTAATTTCGTGTTAATAGAGGCTATTGCAGTTAACCATATATTTAACCTGTTTTTTGCCATTACATTATCCTTATGAGTCCTGAATGTTTTGTTGTTAGTTTGAGCATTAAACTTTAACTTGTAATTTTACCTAACTCTTTTGCTTTGAACCTGGAACTTTGCGGGACAGTTTTCTTTGTTCCGTAACATAAATTTGGTGACCTCTTTTCAGGATATTATCATAAGGATATTGCTTGGTATTTTGTGACTGTGATTTATTCATGATGTCTACTATTACTACGCTTGATGAAGCCAAAGATTTTTTGTCAAATGTGCAAACAGTGTGTGATGTAGAAAACAGAACAAAGAATGAACTTAAGCTCGTTGCTCAGCAGTTGGGAATTGCTGTTCGCTCTCATCATTCTAAAGATCAAATTGTTGACATGATTAATGAAAGCTTGTTTAACCCCTACACCGCGGGCTTGTTTACCAATGACTTGCGTGTGCCGCGGGGTTATTTGGGCTCCGACAGACTCTCAAAAAATATTTGCCAAAAATCAGTTATTAGTCCTAGAATAATAAAATTACATATGCTTATGGCACATACCTTCAGCTTTCTCCTGGAATGATTGTTGAGCCTTCGTCCGTTACCGTAGGACTTGTGGAGACCTCTGAAGTAGGGTAACGAAGTCTCCACTTTACACTTCCCGACAACCCGTAATATGATTACCACAGCCAGATACAAACACTATAAACACTATTCTACAATTTTCAAGTAGTTTGGGATCCATACTCAAAAAAAAAAACACTGTGAAAGCAATGGAAATTACGAGCGCGTCTGATCGTCGCACTGGCACTAGTTCGCTTTTGTTACTCTGTCATTTATTTTTCATAAAACCCCTCACACTTTATATTTCTATTACTATATAACACTTATATATATCTACAGTCTTTATCCATAAGTTTCCTTCAGTAGTATTAGTTTATTGTCACTGTAGGGATTCAATTTCTTTCAGTAATATACGTAGCGTTCACTTGTCCTGTATACTGGCATTGAGAGTGAATGTCACTTTCATCTTCACTCTCATAACTCATAGCATTCAGACATGCTAGAGTGAAACTTTCACTTTCATTACTCCTAGGGTATATACTCGTATTCTTATAATACTACTCATTTGCATTTCTTTTTACGTTCTCTATTTTATTTACGTTATTTACATTTCTATTTTATTTACACTGTGTTGTGCACTGTCACTTGAAATAACTTATAAAACTATTTTCCATTGTTCACGTATATTTACATTCATTACTTTCACTTGCTGTTTACACATTATTTACAATTCCACTTGCACTGTTTTACTCAATAGAAAGATCGTAGTCATTTTTATCAATTGTCAGCCCTTTACCTCTTTCCACACGAGGTTTAGTAGGGGGTAAAGGTCAAAGAGCCATTTGCATGGGGGTGAAAAAAGGCCTTGAAGTCAGCAAGAAGAAACATATGTCCCCTCACTTCGGAAGATGAGAGTAAACTGATAACGCAGGGCCAGCCTGGAGGCCTGTTTAGGGGTTATTCAGAGTTACCAATATTGGTTCTTGAAACAGCTAAGTCTAGCACTGATATGATTGGCAGGAAATCTAGACAATACATTATAAATTTGGTAGTTCCAGGTGAATGTAAATATCACTTAGGCTTCTCCCTTCCCTCCTTACATGTATATTTATTACGAAAATAGATTAGAGGCCTACTTAGGAGATATATAATCAGAGCTACCAATGTTAAATCTTGAAACAGCTTTGTGTAGCACTGATATGATTGGCAGGAAATTATAGACAATACATTATAAATTAGGTAGTTCCAGGTGAATGTAAATATCACTTAGGCTTCTCCCTTCCCTCCTTACATGTATATTTATTACGAAAATAGATTATACGGCATATTTCAATGGGAAAAAAACAGCGAAAATTAGCGAACGAGTGCACGTGAGGTGTTGTCCGGTGATAATTAGCCAATTCCAGGTGTATGGCACTCCTCACTTACCTTATTTCTTTCTTGTATATATTATTTGGTATAAGAATACGACATAGGGCTTATTTCAATGGATGAAATCAGTGAAAAATTCCAGGGAAGATTTACTAGCATGGCCGGGCAGGCGAGAGGATAGGGTAAAGGAGGGGGGGTAGGGAGGGGAGTCAAGAACGGGGAGAAATGGCTAAATTGTCAACAATGGATGGGAGTACAGATGAGATTAGGAGTGCTGACTAGTGTTGGACATTGGCAGTACTGATAGATGATACAAGCCCCCACTTAATAACACAGAATCACAAACAGCGACTCCCCGCGGTATGATCTCTTGCTCCCAAGCGTCACGAAAGTGACGCCCTGCGGTTAAGGGGTTAATGTAACTCCTCGAAATGAGCAAACGCAGATTGAATTAGCTAAGTTACAGCTAGCCCTGCAGGAGGCTCGTGCTAAGGAGGCTGAATTTCAGGCAAAAGCTTGTATTCAGGAGGCTGAGTTTCAGGCAAATGCTAAGGAGGCTGAGTTTCAGGCTCGTGCTAAGGAGGTTGAGTTTCAGGCACAAGTTGAACTTGCTAGGATTCAGGCAGACCATGAGTATCACATGAAACAAGGTGGAACTGGATCATCTAGCTCTGATGATTTCGATGTGGCTAAAAATGTTAAACTTGTCCCTCCTTTTAATGAATCTGATTTAACAAAGTATTTTCAGTTGTTTGAGAGGGTAGCTACAGGTTTTAATTGGCCCAAAGAGTATTGGCCAGTACTTCTTCAAACTGTTCTCACCGGTAAAGCTCAAGTAACTTATGCATCTTTTGCCTCAGGATCAATCTGATAATTATGATGTAGGTAAGAGCTTGATTCTTAAGGCCTATGAACTTGTTCCTGAAGCCTATAGAGTAAAATTTAGGACAACTTATAAGCCAGCTAAGCAATCCCATGTTGAGTATGCAAAAATCAAAGAAGATCTGTTAGAGCAGTGGTTAAATTCTAAGAATGTGGATTCTGATTTTGGTAAATTTAAGCAGATGATTTTGCTGGAGGACTTCAAAAGGTGTATTAATAAAGATGTAAGCCTATATCTTGAGGAGAAAAGAATAGATAATTTGTCTGATGCTGCAGTTTTAGCTGATGAATATGTTCTCACTCACAAGAGATATTATAAAGAAAAAAGGAAAGCTGAGAGTAAGTATGTTGCCTCTACTCAGAGTACAGGTAACAGGAATGAGAATAAAGATGATGTTTCTCAGAAAGTAAATACCAGCTTCACCTCTAGGTTTCAGAAAAGTAAATGTACTTATTGTAGTAAGCTTGGTCATACTGGAGAAATGTTTCAGGAGACAGCGTGATGTGAACAAAAAGGAGTCTTTAAATATTCAGTCAATTGGTCTAGTGTCCACCCTTGAGAGTTCCCAGAATTCTTTAACTGAGTTAACTGAACCTGCTTTGAGGGGTAAATTAAATTCTCATGATGAAGCTCCTCTTTGAGCAGTAACGTGGGTGACACTCTCAAGAGTTCATGTGCTAATTTCCTGTCTGATGGTTTTGTCAGTCCTCTGGACAGTAATGACAGGAAATCAGTTAAAATATATCGTGATACAGGTGCTTGCCAATCCCTTATGCTGACCAGTGCTCTAGGCTCTAATGTTAATTCCTCTGATGAAACTGTAATCTTACAAGGTGTAGGGAATAATTACTTCTCTCTCCCTCTGTGCAGAGTGAATTTAGAGTCTGGTTTTGTTAATGGTTCCGTTATGGTTGGGTTGGTTGAGACACTCCCAATGTCAGGTGTAACTTTCTTACTTGGAAATGATATTGGTGGAAGTCAAGTGTGTCCAGCTCCTCAGTTGTCTAGTGAGCCAGTGGCTGCAACCCAGGATTGTGATGTCCCTGATGTGCTCTCTGCATGTGCTGTCACTAGGGCTAAGTCTAAAGTTACTGGTGACTTAGAGGATAATGATGATGATGATGTTATCCTAGCTGACACTTTTCTTGCTAATTTGAACCACTCACCAGATGAGGCAGTACCGCGTAGTGTTGATAATTTGTCTCGTCAAGAGTTGGTTGAGTTGCAGGTTGCTGACCCTGAGTTGAAAGGTCTAGCTAACTCTGCGAGGAAGAGTCGGGTCCGGTGCTTCTACATGTTATTATATAAAGTCAGGAGTACTTATGAGGAAGTGGAGACCCCCAGCAGCATCAGCCAACTGTGAATGGGAGGTTGTACATCAAGTTGTCAATTAGAGTGGCTCATGATTCCAGTTTGGCAGAACACCTTGGAGTGAGGAAGACTGTGGCACGCATTTTGAAACACTTCTACTGGCTAGGTATCTTCAGGGATGTTTCCTAGTATTGTAAGACTTGTCACTCCTGTCAAGTTGTGGGGAAGTGTAATCAGACCGAAAAGGTTGCACCTCTAGTTCCCATTCCTCCTTTTGAGGCGCCATTCACCCGTGTGTTGGAGGATATTGTGGGCCCTCTTCCTAAGACTTCTTCAGGATTTTCTTATGTGTTGACTCTGATTGATATGGCTACTCGTTATCCTGAAGCCATTCCACTTAGAAATATCTCAGCAAAGAACGTGGTTAAGGAAATGCTGGGTTCTTCACCTGCCCAAGTAGGTACAGTCAGACCGGGAAGTAATTTCATGTGAAATGTTTTCAAGCAGTCTCTGAAAGAGTTGGGGATCACCCAGATCACGTCTTCAGCTTACCATCCCCAGACCCAAGGAGCGTTGGAGAGATATCATCAAACACTCAAATCGATGCTCAAGAAATACTGTTAGGAACATCAGAAAGACTGGGATAAAGGTCTTCCATTCGTTGTATTTGCCGCAAGAGAATCTCCAAATGAATCACTGGGCTTCTCACCTTTTGAACTACTGTTTGGCCATGAAGTAAGAGGACCCCTTAAGTTACTCAAGGAATGCTGGCTGTCGGAGGAAGATGACGTCAACCTGCGGAGTATGTGATGAAGTTCAAAGAATGGCTGTCCACTGCTTTACAGATGGCGAGAGAGAATTTAGGAGCTGCTCAGGAGAAGATGAAGACTTGGTATGATAAGAAGTCCAGGTTACGCCACTTTCAGCCAGGAGATCAGGTTTTGATTCTGCTACCAGTGCATGGGCAACCCCTTCAAGCCATGTTTAGTGGTCCTTATTTCGTGGAGAAGAAACTCAGTGATGTCAACTATGTCATCGCCACACCAACTCGTAGGAAGAACAAGCAACTTTGTCACATCAACATGATAAAGTTATATCACAGGTGGGATGAAAATAACCCAGTCTGCACTGTAGCTGTTCCACCCGAGTCTGCAAGTGAAGTTCTCCCATGCAGCATGAGCCTGAGTGATAGTTTGGGGAAGAATCCTGATATCATGAATGATCTCCAGACTATGCTTTCTCATCTACCTCCCGAGGAAAGGCAGGAGTTTTCGGCATTACTGCAGGAGTACCCGCAAGTGTTCCGTGCCACTCCAGGAAGAACCACTGTGTTGATGCATGATGTCGATGTTGGAGACGCAAAGCCAATTAAATTGCCTACCGTGTGAACCCAGTGAAAGTTCCTCTCATCCAGAAGGAGCTTGGCTACCTGTTGGACCACAAGATGATTGAGCCCTGTCAGAGCGAGTGGAGTTCTCCTGTCACTCTAGTCCCTAAGCCAGGTGGGTCACAGCGGCTTTGCATCGACTACAGACGTGTTAATCAGATAACCAAAACAGACACTTACCCTCTCCCTCGTGTGGAAGATTGCATAGACAAGATCGGAAAGGCTAGGTACATAAGTAAGTTTGATTTGTTAAAGGGATACTGGCGAGTACCTATGACTGAACGTGCTAGGGAGATCTCATGTTTTGTAACACTAGGAAAGACTTTTGCATGTTCTGTAATGCCATATGGTATGAAGAATGCACCAGCCACATTTCAGAATCTCATGAATGTTGTAACAGAGGGTTTGGCATGGTGTGTTGTTTATATTGATGATGTATTAATCTTCAGTGACAACTGGAAAGATCACCTATGCCATGTCAGTAAATTTCTTGAGCGTTTGATTCAGGCTAATCTTGTAGCTAATTTATCAAAGTGTGAGTTTGGTCAAGCTAAAGTTCAGTACCTTGGGTATGTAATTGGTGATGGACATGTTGCACCACCAGCAGCTAAGGTTCAGGTGATCTTCCCAGACCTAAAAGTAGGAAAGAGCTACAAAGATTTTTGGGAATGGTAGGTTATTACAGGAGATTTGTTCTTAACTTTTCAATTCTTGTATCACCACTTACAGACCTACTGAAAAAGGGAGTTAAATTTGTCTGGACCGATAAATGTGAATCCTCTTTCAGTAAACTTAAAGCTATCCTATTAAGTCAGCCAGTGCTCGCTACTCCAAATTTTGCTAAGCCTTTTAAGATGGCTGTTGATGCAAGTGATACAGGAGCTGGGGCTGTTTTGTTGCAAGAGGATGATCAGGGTATTGAACACCCTGTATCTTATTACATTAAGAAGTTCACTCCACCTCAAAAGAACTACTCAACTATTGAGAATGAGCTTTTGGCTTTGATTTTGGGTTTACAGCATTTTTCATTTTATTTGTGTTCTGGTTTTGACCCCATAGTCATTTATACCGATCATAACCCACTGAAATTCCTTAGTAAGTTTAAAGATAAAAATCAGAGATTGACAAGATGGAGTCTACTTCTTCAGGAGTATTCATTAGACATACAACATGTCAAGGGGAAAGAAAATGTCATTGCAGATTGCTTATCTAGACTTTAGACAGATTGTTTTAGAGTAATAAGAAATTTCCTTTGTAAATTTCTTTTTCTTTGTGGGGAGGTGTTACATAGCCTATGATTTCATCATCCTTTGTGTAATTCTAACGTACAGTATGCTGCATGTTTGATCACGAGCGTGTTCTACCTCACTCCCCCCCTCCTCCCTTATAGTAAAGTCGTTCTTTCTATTGTTCAGAGCAGGATTGTCAACTCTTTGTCCCCAATGGCTTCATTTGCGCGTCCTTCTTACAAGTTGTATGAAGCTCTGCCGGCCCCTATATAATGAGCTCAGTCTCTACATGAATTGCCACTTAGATCTACTCCTCATTTTGTTCACATCTCTGTCCTCCCCTGTACAGTTGTTATTATTGTGAGTGCTCAGGAAGTCTCCAACCATCTAGCAGCTGTGTAATTTGTGTATGAGTGTTGTTGCATTTTTTCTTGTACTCTGTGGTGTACGGTGTTAATTCTTAGGCCTAGTAAGGTTTTTGTGATTCATGTGTTTTGGGTGTCAGCCCTTATTAATAATATTTCGTATCTGTAATAATATATCTTGCATTCACTGAGTATTATCTGGTATTCTCATTTTATCAGGGCTGACTTAGATAAATTTACTCTTGCTAATTTCGTGTTAATAGAGGCTATTGCAGTTAACCATATATTTAACCTGTTTTTTTGCCATTACATTGTCCTTATGAGTCCTGAATGTTTTGTTGTTAGTTTGAGCATTAAACTTTAACTTGTAATTTTACATAACGCTTTTGTTTAGAACCTGTAACTTTGCGGGACAGTTTTCTCTGTTCCGTAACAATATATATATATATATATATATATATATATATATATATATATATGTGTGTGTGTGTGTGTGTGTTTACAGTATGTACAGTATACATATCATGTGACCCGCCAAGTCTGAATATGAAGTTCCGCCCTTAGGCAAAAACGATTAGCAACCAAGGTTAACTCATCGTAAGGAAAATGACTTGGCTTGCGTCGAATTTTTATAGGATTGACCACAAACAGCGTCAACAGTTCAGCCTGACAGAGGTATAAGCTCTGCTGAATGCCTTTTTAATTTTACTAAAGTTAGGAATTAGGACAGCATACTAGATAATTGGTACTTCAGGCTGAAATATTAGTTGTTTTGAGTGTAGGAGTACGTTGCTAAAGCGCATTTGTTGAGGTGACAAAGATTTTATTTTTTCCTGTTTAGCCTAGATGGTGGCCAAATGTAATCTGATTTAGGGTTGATTAGTAGCCAAGGAGACTTATTCCTGTCATATAACTTTATCAGATGTCATGCAACCACGACTTAGTATTCAAGTTGTGTAAGGTCAGTTCCATCAAATAAAAACACTACAGTCAGACCATATAATCAGTGTTGGAAGGTAGGTTAGCATTTGTACAGTACGTCAGACTATTAAGCTCATGTCGAACTTGGGACTGCATGACTATCGTCGTTTTACATTAACTTAACCTAAAATTGCTGTCTCATCATCTTGCATACTGAATTGTAGCAACAGAATAACTCTACACTGCCTCCTTCTTCCACTCCATCTCAGGGCTGCCAGTCAGTTACTCTGGTTGTCCATCCCGTAGAACAGAGTACAGACGGACAACCCAGGTAACTATGTGGCATTCCAGAGATAGAGTGAGAGGAAGAGGCATACAGAAGACGTAATAAGATGAGATTTGGAGATTCGCTGGGATTGGATGGAACAGGCTAAAAGCCAACCGGTCAAGGTGGAAATATAGGAGAGAGGCCTTTGTCCTGCAGTTGACTGACTCGGCCTGATGATCATGATCATGGTAACGATGGTGCTACTCACTAAGAAGTGACGTGGAAAGGATGTAGGCTAGACCCACTGAAGTACCGTACGTGATACAGACTAAGCTGCAAAACGATGAAAATCTGGTCCAAGTTCAGGTGAAGGAACTACAGTACGAACGACATCTTAAATCACTGGTGTTCGAATGAGCGATCTCTCGGCAGAATTTCATTGCCAGAGTATTTCTACGCATCTGACGTTAATAGTTCCTTGTAGGCTATGCAGTAGTATGAAATCTGTGCGGATACTCGGGTCCGAGTTCTCGTAGCTTCAGGTAACCCCGTAACAGTTTCCTACACGATTTATGTTTATTACACTTTACTTTCCTCTTCTGTGTTACATAAATCTCCCCAGTATCTCAGCACTCTGCATAAATAATGTACCCTACAAAAGAGTGTTAACCACATTCATCCGAAAATGAATAGCTGAAGAAGAGTTCGGAAGCTTCCTTAACGGATGAAAATACTAGCCTAACACACACACACACACACACACACACACACACACACATCTGTCTGTCTGTCTGTCTGTCTGTCTGTCTGTCTCTCTCTCTCTCTCTCTCTCTCTCTCTCTCTCTTTCTCAGATCTGAAGGTTACTGTACCCTGTTTAATTGACCTGTGCACCTGAGATGTATGGGGAGAGTAGGGTGTTTGATTTGCGGCTGCTGATTGGCCGCTGATGATGTAAATCTACAGCTCTTCTTATTGTAACACATATATATTTGTAAATTGCCTGCAATGTAAGCAGCCAGTTTAAATATGGAATAATTTCCGAAGCTAAAGAGGCCAAAAATAGCATATAAAGTTCACCGTTATCAAACAAAATTAAATTTGATTATAAGGTTTTATAGAACGATGAGTGACGATTGAAGTAAATTATCCACCCACGGGGTACACCCACGTCCGCATGTTGCACCATAGCCTAATTCCTAATACTTGCCTGCATTGAGTTCAGTGACATCATCGGGGACCAATCAGCAGCCGCAAATCAAACACACCCTACTGGCCCCAGACATCTCAGGTGCGCAGGTCAAATAGGGTTAGGCCTATAGTTAGAAATATCCTCCAGTCCGATCTCACTTAATTATCAACTGAGCTGGATGGTGTTAGCGATCTTTAGCAGGTGAAAAACAGACTAGAGTGATGCAGTCCTCGGTGCTGAATCAGTACAACACACACACACACACACACACACAGGAGACACCAAGGAGTGCAGACGTTCGCCTACAGCGCTCCATACCGAGCCAGCACGGCCAGTGGCATTACCTAAAATAGTATCTTTATATGAGTCAAGCTCTGTACCAGATTAGACTAAATGATTTTTTATTATTAAAAAAAAAGAAAAAAAGTTTAAACAAGACTTGTTCAAACAGAAAAGAGAACCGAGTGGCGAAAGAATGCGCTCAGTCAGCTGAGGTTTGTTTAGACTACAACTGCCCCAGGGAATGTACAGTAAGTACACTGTGCTTTTAGTATTGCAAAATGGACAGATACTTTAGTAAATTAAATTTAGAAAAGAAAAGGGATAAAGGTAGAAAGCAAGATGATGATTTCTACCAAGAACTGGTTGAAGTGGAGACTCACAATAGACTGGTTGAACATGTACACAAACTGGAAATAGCTTTCAAAAATGAAATTGATGAAATAAAGAAGCAGATGCACTTGCAAAAAGAAGAAATAGAAAAACTAGGAAGGGAGGCCAACAAGAAAGACACAACTATCAGTGAGCTAACAGTGGAATTGAGTACACTTAGGAAGAAAATGAGTGAAATGGCACGTACAGTAGTCAATCACGAGAGTATTATGGAAGAGTTAAAAAATGATAGAGACAATTAGGCAAGTAAGCAGTCTGATAGACCGGAGCAGTGATATTGAGGAGAAGATAACACAGGTGAATGAAGCTGTGCAAAGCTACAAAAATGATGTGAAAACCACGTATGCTGAAATGGTGAAAGTAAAGAAAGACTTAGAAACAAGGGTGGAGGAAAAAAGCATTAAACAGGAAGTGAAAAGAATAATCCAAAACAATCCAAAGTTAGTCAGAGATTCAGTAGATATAAACAAATCTATAGTAATCACTGGTATAAGAGAGGAAGAAGTAAAAAACAAGATCACAAGAGACAAAAAGGAGATGGCAAATGTAATGAGCTTACTGAAAGAAGTATCAGAGGAAATCTGTAGTAAAGACATAGAGGAACACAAAAGGTTAGGGAAATACGAGAAAAGCATGTCAAGACCTCTAAAGGTAACTTTTCAGAGTGTAAACACCGTGGAGGAGATACTAAAAAATGCAAAAGAATCTTATGGAAAAAGAGGAGTTCAAAAATGTATGGATAAAAAGGTGCCTAACAAAAAAGGAACTGGAATTACTGAAAGAGAATAGGGAGGAAGCAAAAACAAATAATGAGGGAAGATCAGAAGAGGAGAAGAACACATTTTTTTTTACAAAGTAATAGGATTGCAGGTACGAAAGTGGTCCACAAACAGGAGGGAATAAAAAGGAGGAAGGTAGTAGAACCATGTCATGACAAGTATATAAACAAGATGATAAAGTTGATGTACTCAAATGTGGATGGAATGGTATCTAAATTACTAGAGATGAATGATTATGTCAGAGAAACTGAACCACATATAATATGCCTAAATGAAACAAAATTAACACCAAGGATATCCAATGACATACTAAACTTAGAGGAATGCAATATATGGAGAAGAGACAGAAATTTAAGAAAAGGAGGAGGAATTATAATATTAACTAAGAAAAATCTAAAAGTCAATGAAATAAAACTAGATATACCATCACAAGTAGAACTGATTGCAGTAGAGATCAACACATCTGAAAGGAAAGTAATTGTAGCCAATCTGTACATGCCACCCAGATCAAACACATGGGAAAGAGACGAATATGAGGACCTGACAGAGAGTACAATTCAGAGTTTAAGATCATTACTACATAATATGGAAGAGAAATCGGAAAGAATTATACTAACTGGAGATTTTAATACAAATATAAATTGGAATACTCTAGATATAATTAGCCAAGAAAGCTGTTGGGACCAAAAGCTCCTGGATCTCGTGCTAGAGTTTTTCCTAACGCAACATGTGAGGGAAACCATCAGAAAAAGAGGACTTGATGTACCTTCAATGCTAGATCTAATATTTACTAGGCAAGAAAATGATATTGACAGTTTAATATATCACCCTCCACTTGGCAAAAGCGATCATGCAGTACTAAATTACAACTTCAGGATAGCATATGACATAGTTAACAGCAATGAAAGTTATAAAAAGAGCCTAGTCTATAAAATGGGAAATTATCAAGACCTAAAGAAGTATTTCTTAGAAGTTGATTGGGAAAATGAGCTTAGAGGGCAAGATTTAAATGCTGTATATAAAAAATTCTGTGAATTTTATGAAATAGAAGTCCAGAAGTACATCCCACAGCACAAAGAAGCATAAAAGAAAATACAGAAATGGTTCAAAACAGAATGTAAAAAATCCAAAGAAAGAAGAGATTTGTTGTGGAATAGATACAGACACAATAGTGAAAGGGCAGATAATAATTACAAACAGGCAAGAAACGATTATACAAGAATAAGGAGGGAAGCCCAAAAACGGTTTGAGGAGGATATACGGTAATAAATAAAAGTAGTGATCAACCAAAGCTGTTTTACAGCTACATCAGAAGCAAAACCAAAGTAAAAGATATAATACAATCCATTACGGACGAGGGAATCACTTATACACAAGAGAAAGATATTTGTGAAGCGCTAAATAAAAATTTCCAATTAGTTATACAGAAGAAAAAAAATTTTGAGAGGGACTATGTGGAACATGCATGTCCACACATACTACCAGATATACAAATATCAGAAAAAGTAATACAGGAGGAGTTAAGTAAATTAGACAGAGGAAAAGCAAGTGGTCCTAATGAAATTTCATGTTGGGTACTACGAAAATGTGCAAAGGAGTTAAGTAAACCATTATTTTTACTTTTCAAGAAATCGTTGAGTCAAGGTAAACTACCTGATATTTGGATGAAAGCAAATATTGTCCCCTTATTCAAGAAAGGAAATAGACAAAATCCACTCAACTACCGACCAGTATCACTGACCAGTGTTGTAAGCAAGGTATTAGAAAAGCTTATAAGAAAAGCTTGGGTAAATCATCTAGAAGAACACAGTATGATAACAGAAAGACAGTTTGGTTTCAGAAAAGGAAAATCATGTGTCACTAATCTGTTGAGCTACTATGACAGAGTAACAAACACAATACAGGAAAGAGAAGGATGGGTGGACAGTATCTATTTAGATTTCAAGAAAGCATTTGACACAGTACCACACCAAAGACTTTTATGGAAACTGTACCGTCAAGGAGGAATTCGAGGCAAACTGTTTTGTTGGATGCAAGATTTTCTCATAAAAAGAGAAATGACTAGTGGAGTACCACAGGGTTCAGTGCTGGCACTAATCATGTTTTTAGTGTATATAAATGATATGAACAGTAACACTGGAAATGAAAGCTATCTGAATATGTTTGCAGATGATGTAAAAATACAAAGGAGAATTACTAACACAGACTCTTGTAAAGAGCTACAAGAAGAATTAAATAAACTCCATGAATGGAGTAATACATGGCAAATGGAATTCAATGTGGACAAGTGTCATGTAATCAAGTTTGGTAAAAGTGGAAAAAGACCTGATTGTGATTATACGTTAGGAAGTAAAACCCTACACACATCAGAAAGAGAGAAGGACCTACGAGTAGGTGTGATTAATA